>NC_135802.1:154183339-155383339 GCF_964213995.1 Mustelus asterias | reverse complement strand
TCCTCCAGGTGCTCCGGTTTTCTCCCACAGTTCAAAGGATGTGCTGGTTAGGTGCATTGGCCGTGCTAAATGTTCCCACAGTGTACCCGAACAGGTGCCGGAATGTGGCGACTGGGGATTTTCACGGTAACTTCATTGCAGTGTTAATGTAAGCTTACTTGTAACACTAATAAATAAACTTTAAACTGAACTGATTTTAAGAAGGAGTTAGATATAGCTCTTGGGGTTAAAGGAATCAAGGGATCTGGGGGGAAGGCGTGATCAGAGTATTGAATCTAATGATCAGCCATGATCATAATTCTTGAAGGGCCGAATAGGCAAAAAAGTTTGAGACAAAGAGCGAAGTAGTAAACCAGAAGGGGAATTTGGGGAAGGAATGCCAGAGTTCAGTCTTGTTGGGTTGGGCAAGACCTTGAAAGAATTTCCAGATGAGGGAGGGATCTAGTGCAGGACAAGATACGAGCACTGGAGTTACAACGATGGCATAGAAGAAGTACAGTCTAGAAGTTGTAAAGTCATGAAATTGAGGTGGTCCTTGTTGCAGAAGTAGAAATAAGTAGCATTGTTAATTATCAGTATTTGCAATTAGAAATTGAGCCCTTAGTCAAATACATCTTTATACACCAGTTCAGTCTCAGTGAGCATCTGTAAAACCTAATGACAAGCTCATGATGGAATTCAAGTATTTTGGCTTTAATCTTTTATCTTTCCTTTGTTCAATTGGATAGATAGAGGCAGTCATGAAGCTGGGTGTCATTCACATACTGAAGGAAACTGACTTCATGCCCATGAATTATATCGCTGAGAGAGAACTTGTAAATGAGAAAAGGGAAGAAGCCAAGGATGGAATTTTGGAGTACACCAATGATCATAAAATTGGGCAAGAAGGAAAAACCATTGCTATAGAAACACAGACTGTATCAGGACAGATAGGAATAGAACAACAGAAAGGCAATAGGAGGTGAAACGATAGCTGTTGACCGGGGTTTTCTCTTGAGGCTAAATACAGAGACTGATGAAGGTCACTGTACTGATTTTAAGACGTGCCTTTATGAACCAAACGATCGAATGGGAGAATGATATAAAGTAGCCCAGCACTCAAGGTATAAAATGTGGGCAGCCCAATATCACTCTGAGAAACAATGCTTCCACAAGTGCAATTATACATTTCCAAAATCATATTTCCCACCTTTCCGGTGGCATAATCCAGTAGATATTAATACAAATCAGTCAATAATCATCACTGTCACTAACTCCAGCCAATAACAATATACATCCTGACTCATGGGATCTCATTTGTCATTAATTACGGACGTTACCTCTCTTCTGTTGCCCAGCAATGCTGAACAGTGAGATGGGAGAATGATTCCCACCAACTCAAACCTACGTGACACTCGTCTGACCTGAGAAACCCTTATGTCTGCCTTGCACCTGTGTTATCAGCTTGGAGCTGTATAGTTCTATTCATCAAACTGGCATTGGTGGCCATCTTGTTCCCAACAACTGCTGATAAAGTAACCACATTCAGTAGAAGTATTGTCCTCTGGAATGCAGACACTGTCTCCTACCTCATCCCATCAAGCCCTGCTGTATCTTGCCCTTGGCTGAAGCTTCACAAAATGTATTCTAAAAGCAAACTACATCCATTTTATAAATTCAAAATACATGTTTTAAATGAGAAATATTTGTTATTCATTTAGAGCTGTCTTCTATAGCATCATCCCTTTTCGGTGCTCTCCATAGTCGAAGATCATTCACTCTTAAGTCAGTATTGTGATAGTGTTTTTTAACCCATGATTATGTGTTATATTAGCCGACACTACATCTATAGCAGTGTGGATAGTCTCATTCTTTACAACAGATAATCTCTTCACAGAGTGGGCATTAGAGCTGATGTGTATGGAAAACGTGAAAGGAAAGGATTGGAAAAGGTGGTTAGTAGCTGAAACAAAGGATCTAGGGCAAGGTTTGGCAACCAAAAATAACAACATATTTTTTTAATTAATAAGAAACACAACCTTAACAGCCACAATGCTGTTGCTCAGATGCCAATAGTATTGATAAGCAAGACAGTCACAGTTCAAAAATATTTTCAAAGATTTTTTAAAAATTATTTTTAATTGAAACTTTCTCACAAGTACAATGTTAATAAAAGTCTTTAAAAACAAAACGAGCCACTTAATTACAATCAAAATAGGTTCAGTTGATTGGGTCGGTAGCTGCATGTGTTCTTAAAGAACCAGAGGTTGCAGATCCCTGGTCAAGGTTATCCTGACCCTGCAGGTGTGAAGATTGGAATTGTACTGGTGGAACACCTGAGGTTGGACATCACCAGAAGCCTGATGCGAATGACAACATCATTGACAGAATCAAGGGGCTATTGAAATCTGTCATCACTGATACTGGAGTCATAGAGGAAAAAGATATTTGAGAATATGTTTACGATGGAACTTTTTGGAAAGCTTTTTCCAGAGTGCTGTAGGTGAAGATATTGAGGTTGGCAGTGGAAAAGATCCAGATGAAGATTGAGAATGTCCTTACCAATCACATAGTTAGGAGCAGGAAGTTACAAAAAGATTTAGACAGACTAATTGGATATAACAATGGCAAATGGAGTTAAATATGGGGAAGCCTGAGGTTATTCATGCTGGACCTGAGAAAGACATGTAGTGAGGGACGAGGAGCCGTGGAAGAACAAATAGATTTAGATGTCATATACATAAATCGTTAAAATATAATGCACAAGTACAAAAAGTAGTACTGGAATATTGGCCTGCTTGAGCTCTCAATCGTCCTTGTTATAGTTGATTTTTAAAATCCTTTAATAGGACGTGGGCATTGCTGGCAAGGTCACCGTTTGTTGTGCATCTCTTATTGCCTTCGAACTGAGTGGCTTGCTAATCCATTGCAGAGGGCTGTTGAGAGTCAAGCACATTGCTGTGCATCTGGAGTCATGTAGGCCAGACCAGGTAGAGATAGCAGATTTCCTTCCCTGAAAGGCATCAATGAACCAGATTGTCCTCTAACATCTCTCTTATTCAGCCTAATGGGATGATTCTTCATCAATTTCTTCATTTTCCTTAATGATTCATTTGATTTGCCAAAGTTTCATACATACCTTAATTTGTGATGATGAATGAAAGTATTCAGTGTAGCCACATTGTCATTGGAGGTGGCCTGGATTGTTGAATGTTCCTCCCAAGCTATCCTAGCCTGTGCACTGCAATGTATTTTGTCCTTTCTGTTAATTCAATTTTTATTTCACAGAAAATCTATTATACTGGTTGTAGTGCAATCACCATTCTGCATCATTGCACTGCTCTACTGTCTCAAGGTGGAAGAGGGAGATTCATTCCCCTTGACTTTATGTTGACCCTAGAATACAGCATTCAAAAGGCCATTTTGAACTTGTAAATGTTTAATTATGGAAGTTGGCCCCTATTGCAGAAATGCAGTTATAATTTATAAGCACTGCTTGGTGTTTGGCTGTTTTACTGCAATTGCAGCTATGTGACAGGTCCCAAGAGTAGGACTGTAGTCAGTAATATCTTGATACTTACTGTTGCTTTCTTATCCTACGCTGGGGAATTAAATACTGCTATACTTTATATGGTGTTGTGGGATCTTTTACATCCATCTTGAGAAGGTAAAAGGGGGCTCAGTTTCACATGAAACCCAAAACATGGCATCTCCAACAGTGCTACACACTCTCAATATTTCTTAAACCTATATGCTTAAGTGGTGGGACTTGAATGCATAATCTTCTGGCTGAGCTGTTATCTTCTTCCTCAATTCTGCTTCAAAAACCTTGAAACATTTTACATAATTAGTGTGTAGATAAAAGAGCTACAAGACATAATTTTAAAATAACTACAAATGTTTTGTCAATTTTCTGCTATTCTGATGCTGTGAAATCTACCCTGTAACTTGGCTGGAATGGAGTGGGCTAGATTATTCTAATGCTGGTCTGGTTGCAGTATTGGACATTATTTTGAGGAACTCCTGCAACAATGTCCCTAGACTGAGATGAATGAGCTCCAACAGCCATAACCATCTTCCTTGGTACTACGCCTAACTCCAAGCAGTGGAGAACTTTTCCCTCTGATCCCCATTGACTCCACTTTTGCTAGGGCTCCTTGATGTCACACATGGTCAAATGCTGTATGATGTCAAGGGCAGTCACCTCACCTGTAGAGTTTAGTTATTTTGTCCATGTCTGGACTAAGTCTGTATGATGTGGAGATGCCGGCGTTGGACTGGGGTAAACACAGTAAGAAGTTTAACAACACCAGGTTAAAGTCCAACAGGTTTATTTGGTAGCAAAAGCCACACAAGCTTTCGAGGCTCTAAGCCCCTTCTTCACCTGAAGAAGGGGCTTAGAGCCTCGAAAGCTTGTGTGGCTTTTGCTACCAAATAAACCTGTTGGACTTTAACCTGGTGTTGTTAAACTTCTTACTAAGTCTGTATGACATGGGTATCAGATTTCTGAATTTGTCAAAGAGACTAGCCTTGTTTCCAAATGCCATTGGTAAGCCTTTAAGAAGTCTAACCCCGAACAAGCCTCACCTCCCTGCCCTCAAAACAACAATATATCCGTGCTCAAGCACTCTTTATTGGACAGCAGTAGCAGGAGACCACCATGAATGACCAGATGAGCAGCACAATGCAAGAAAATGTGAATGTGTATTTCCATCAACTTAACCAGAATATGCAAACGTACTGTATCCAATTGAATGGAGATTGCGTAACAGCAGCTTGACTCTGAAACCTGATATCAAGCACTAGGTGTAGCAAACAAAAACAAAATGCTGGAAACACAGCAATTCAGACATTGCATCTGTGGCGGGCTAATGAGTTAACATTTCAAGTATAACGACTACTTTTATTTGTATAGCACCTTTTACATGAAACATTCCAAGGTGCTTCACAGCAGCATGATAAAACAACATGATAACGAGCCACATAAGAAATATTAGGATAGCAGACCAAAGATTTTGTCAACGAGGTAGATTTTAAAAAGTATTAAAAGAGGATGGCAGGGTAGAGAGGAGGGAAATGTAGGGGAAGATTTCCAGAACTTAAAGACTAGACAACTTGCAGCACAGCGATCAGTGGTGAAGGATTAAATTTGGATGCACAAAATAGAGGTAATAAAGGCATGAATGAGGGTGTCAGCAGCAGATAAGCTCAGATGGATGAAGCCTGATGATATTACGGAGGTGGAAAGAGGCGACCTTAGCGATGTCTGAATAGGCAGTTGGAAGCACATCTTTCAAATATGACGCCAAGATTACGAACAGACTGTTTTAGTCTCAGACTGTTGTCAACGTGATGGATGGAGTTAGTAGCTAGGGAGTTAAGCTTGGAGAGGAAACCAAAATTGATGGCCTCAGTCTTCCCAATATTTAATTGGAGGAATGTTTTGCTGATCAAGTACAGGATGCTGGCTAAGCAGTCTGAAAATTTAGTGACAGACAAGTCATGGGGTGGGGAGGTTATGTGGAGATGGGTGCCATCTTTGTACATGTGACAACTGGCACTATGGTTTTGGATGGTGTTGTCGAGGGGTTGCTTATATATGAGAGGTAAGTGTCTAAGAATAGATCCTTGGGGGACACCAGAGGTACCAGTCCAGGTGTGGGAGGAGAAACATTTGCAAGTGATACAATTATATAAGGATGGAACCACAAATGACGTGTCATTTATTACTTTGGTAAGATATAATCCTTCTCAAACTTTTTTGAGACTTTCCAGAATTATCTGTTTTAGTTGCAGTAACAGTGGCATTTTGTCATTTATTTTCCTGGACATCTAAACGTGAACTCATAACCCACCTTCAAAAACTATAATCCTACACTTTCCTTTTCAGCTATATAATGCCTGCATTCAGCATGGTGGAATCCTTGTCTCATATAGCCACTCGGATATTAGGCATCCGATTCCAATTCCACATCCCAAGCTTGCTTATTTCTAAATGTTTAATCCAGGCCCTCATGAGGATCTTAATGCATGGCACCATCTCTTCATCCTGATAGTGAAGAGCTGACTCAAAAGACAAGGCACTTCAATATATTTTACCAGGAGAATTTAGATTTTTATCCTTGCGCCTGAATGATGCATGTCAGCTTATTGTATTGCAGCAACACTCCCACCATCACCAAACAACTCCCCCCCCCCCCCCAACTCCCTGCTAAAGAGCTGTACATGCAACTTCCCTGTAATTACATTATTTCACATTTAATGCAACAAAAAGGGCAGAATTTTAGACACAACAGGAAACAGTCATTTTTCTGGTGTTTTATTGTGATTTAATTAAACCTGCAGTATAGTTTATGTTCCTTTCAATGTATTTTGTGGCTTTAATTGGAGTCACATAACAAATTTAAAAGCTTCCACTTTGAATGTTCTTCGGCTTAATTGTTTATGCCAGATTTTCACATGTTTTTGCTGAATTTTACATGCTAATGAGTTTGGCAGAAAATATAGGTGTAAATTGATAATAGGAAAATTGATCATTTTGAGTGTAACTTCCTGAATTATGATCTTTTCTCTTCACCCCTGATGATCAGTGGGTTATTAACATTGTTGCTTGGCCATTCAGGGGACAAATGAATTGCATCCCAGGGTGCTGTGAGAGGTGAGGCAGGAAACTGCAGGGGCTCTGACACAAATTTTTAATTCCACGGAGAAATGCTAGAGGACTGATGTGGTTCCACTTTTCAAGAATGGTGGTAAAGATGAACCAGCAAATTACAGACTGGTGAGTCTCACGTCAGTGATAGGATAACTATTGGAGAAAATTCTTTAGGAGAGAATTAATATCCACTTGAAAAGTGCAGGAAAATGAGACTATCTTTAGAGACAGTTATTGTCGGTGCAGACTTGATAGGCTGTAGGACCTTTTCTGCACTGTATGACTCTATAAATTGCTGTTGATTGGTGCACACCTTTTTAATTGAACAATGAGATAAAATGTGTGTTTTATTTACTACATGTATTCCTGATTAAAGTAATTTACTACCTTGGATGTGTCCAAATTTTAAAACCAAAGAGCTACACTGTTGTCTTTGAATGAACAGCAGTAGATCTTTTTTAGTTTTTTAACACAAGTCATTTACTTATGTTAAAGATAGAAATTACAGGAAGCATTAAATTTATGTCACTTGCAAGAAAAATTTACTGTAATAGGTTCCATTTTAATTACTAACTAGACAGCTGCAATGTGTGACAATCAGATGTAAGATTAAAAGGCCCCAGGTTGTAAGCAGTGAAATTCAATAGACAAATGTGGATGTTTATTGCCTTACCCCTATTATTACGTAAGATACGTGCAACTTGATTTTCACTATATGTCCCCCTGTACTCTGTGTCCTTTTCAGCAAATTGAATAATCTGTGCAGCTTTTAACTTGAAGATAATCATGAGAATTTACAAATGTTTGTATTATTTTGCACCTTGCATCACATCTTTTGCCAAAAATAATAACTGGGGCAGCTTTTGAATAAATGGCTTAAATTGAGTGTATCTAAAAATGCATTGTGTGGTACCATGTCTATTTTCCTGGCATGTTTAATCAGGAAAAATACCAATTTCTAAACTATCTTCGGCATTGCCTGTGTCGCACAAATCCATTATATTTTCCAAGGATGTTATTGATGACTGATTACCCAGGTTGTAAGTCTTCAACAACAACCTTTGTAACTACCAATGGTACTCCGTGCCTCTATGTCCTATACAGTATTCAAAACAATTGCAAAGGTAAAATACTCTGGGATGTTGTAAATCGGAAGTAAAAACAAAGGCACTGGAAATGTGCAATAAGTCTAGCTGCAGCTGTAGGTACCCCATCCAGGCCAGACATTTTCCGTGGGTTGACCTTTGAAAAGGCTGCTCGGGCATCTGAAATGGTGACCTCAGATACAGGTTCATCCGAGGCTTCCGGAGTAGAGGGCGTGCTCTCGCTGACCTCTTGCTCAAAAAGGGTGTAGAATGCATTGAGCTCATCGGGGAGGGGTGCGTTGGTGCTGGCGATTTTAAATGCCTTCATCTTGTAGCGTGTAATGTCTTGCAGATCTTGCCATAGTCGGCGGGGGTCCATGTGGCTATCCTGGGACTCTATCTTGGTCCGGTACTGTCTTTTGGCATCTTTGATGGATCTCCTGAGATCATATCTGGCTTTCCTGTGTAGTCATGATGTGGAGATGCCGGCGTTGGACTGGGGCACACACAGTAAGAAGTTTAACAACACCAGGTTAAAGTCCAACAGGTTTATTTGGTAGCAAAAGCCACACAAGCTTTCGGAGCTGCAAGCCCCTTCTTCAGGTGAGTGGGAATTCTGTTCACAAACAGAGCATATAAAGACACAACCTCAATTTACATGAATAATGGTTGGAATGCGAATACTTAAAACTAATCAAGTCTTTAAGAAACAAAACAATGTGAGTGGAGAGAGCATCAAGACAGGCTAAAAAGATGTGTATTGTCTCCAGACAAGATAGCCAGTGAAACTCTGTGGGGGTTACAAATAGTGTGCCATGAACCCAATATCCCGGTTGAGGCCGTCCTCGTGTGTGCGGAACTTGGCTATCAGTATAGGACCAGTCTATTGACATCTGATAGCCAAGTTCCGCACACACGAGGACGGCCTCAACCGGGATATTGGGTTCATGGCACACTATTTGTAACCCCCACAGAGCTTCACTGGCTGTCTTGTCTGGAGACAATACACATCTTTTTAGCCTGTCTTGATGCTCTCTCCACTCACATTGTTTTGTTTCTTAAAGACTTGGATTAGTTTTAAGTATTCGCATTCCAACCATTATTCATGTAAATTGAGGTTGTGTCTTTATATGCTCTGTTTGTGAACAGAATTCCCACTCACCTGAAGAAGGGGCTTGCAGCTCCGAAAGCTTGTGTGGCTTTTGCTACCAAATAAACCTGTTGGACTTTAACCTGGTGTTGTTAAACTTCTTACTGTGTTTCCTGTGTAGGTCAGGGGCGCCTGACTTGAACGCCTCGGACCTAAACTTCAGCAATCCATGGTTTCCGGTTGGGAAACACGTGGATTTTCTTCTTTGGCACACAGTCTTCTACACATTTACTGATGAAGTCAGTTAATGTAGTGGCATACTCCTTCAGGCTGGCCGCAGAGTTTTTAAATACTGACCAGTCTATTGACTCTAAGCAATCCTGTAGGGGAGATCGTACGATTCCTCAGACCAACATTGCATGACTTTCTTTGACGGATTTTCCTGCTTCAGTTTTTGCTTGTAAGCTGGGAGCAGGAGCACAGCCTTGTGGTTTGATTTGCCAAAGTATGGGCGGGCGATAGAGTGGTAGGTAGTCATGTTTTGATATTTGTGTAGCAGTGGTCTAGGATGTTTGGGCCTCTGGTGGAACAGGAGATGTGTTGGTGGTATCTTGGTAGGATGCTCTTGAGCTTGGCCTGATTGAAGTCCCCAGCCACGATGAACAAGGCCTTGAGATGTTTCGCCTGAAGGCTGTTTGTGGTGGTGTATATTTCGTCCAGCACGGTCTTCACGTCAGCATGGGGTGGGATGTAAACTGCCGTCAGGATAACGGAGGTGAAGTCCTGCGGAAGGTAATAGGGGTGGCATTTTAGCGTCAGGGATTCTAGGTCTGGGGAGCAGAAAATCGCCAGTATTGCTATGTCTAGGCACAACGAGATGTTGATTAGGAAGCATACTCCACCTCCCCTAACCTTGCCTGAGGCTGCTGTACAGTCCATTTGATGGATTGAGAAGCCCTCTGGTTGTAGGGCACAGTCCAGTGAAGCAGGAGTGAGCCATGTCTCCGTGAAATAGAGCACACAGCAGTTCCTCAGTTCTCTTTTGAAATGTGAGTTAGGCTTTTAAGTTTATCAAGCTTGTTTTCCAAAGATTGGACATTTGCCAGGAGTAAGCTGGGGAGGGGGTCCTTGGGACAACATTGTTTCACTCTCACACTTCCTGGAGTGACTGTTTCTTTTCGGACCTGGGAGATGGTAAGAGTAGTATGCAGTGTTAAGGGTCTAGGTACATCCAGTGAGGTTCTCCTCTCTGGTTGGATGGAGGATTTGTTACCTTGTTTGCATCGGCAGATGGGTCTGTGCGGTCGGGCATTCCGGATCGCTGTTCATCATAGATGAAATCATAGAAACCCTACAGTACAGAAAGGCTGCGGTTTGGCTTCGAAGGTCAGTGGATGTCCAGACAATGTTCTACTGTGGACAGGTTGAAGGCTGGTAAGTGGATGACATCCCTGGAGTCATGATCACAGATGAGCGATGGCCAGGTCCATGTGTTGGAGTCCTCAGTGTCAGTGCCAGATCGGGGTTTTCCTTTAGAGGTAGGAGGATCTGTAATCATGCAAGTAAATTTACAAGAGCAGTATCAGTGATTATTAGGCTGTGGGAGTTGATTTTTAGGAGCATGGGGCAATTGTAGAAAGGGGGAGTGCTTGAGGCCTGCAGGAGGTCACAGCTCTCTGGTCAGAGGGGTAGGGTTTGGGGGAGCGAGGGGGGAGCAGAGAAGGAGAAGGCTCCAGCCCCAGGGATGCAGGTCTGGTCGTTGGGGACCAGTAGAGTGAGGGCCTCAGCTTCGGTGGCATTTCCCTGGTCTCTGGGAGTCTGCAGAGTGAAGGCCCTGGCTTCTAGGATGTTTTCTTGTGCACTGGGAGCCGGTGTCGTGAAATCCCTGCTGCAGGTCCCACGTGGGCAGCAGGTCTGGGTCAGTTTCAGGGTGGGTGTCTCCAGGGCCCTAGGGGTCGCCAAATCTGTTGGATTTAATTAGGGCATTGTTAGAACGTTTTAGAAGCGTAGAACGAGAGTAAAAGATAGAATTAGAAGGTATGCTGGGCACAGCTTGCAAGAAATCGCTTCACTCTGGTGCTATCTTAAGATCCGGATGCAGTACAAGTCAGCAAGGGAGGGATGATGGGCAAGCAGGACAGGATCTAGACAAGAGTCCTGGATATGCTGAAGTTTGAGGCCACCCTGGAAATATTAGAATAGTTGAGTCTGGAGGTGACAGAGGCAGAGTTGTAGTGATAGGTGTCCTGAGGCTGGGACAAGGTGAGCAACGTTAAGGAAATAGAAACAGGCAGTCCTTTTAACAGAATGGAAATCATCTTGCAAGTTGAGCTCAGTCTTGAATAGGACTTTCAAATTTGCAAACCATCTATGTTTTTAATTTAAGCAAATCCGATCTGTTTCATTTAGAGCTGGTGTATTTGGTCACCACCTTGGTCCCCTCCAACACGGTGTGCTTGGCCAGTTCCCCAGGCAGCAGCAGGGGTACGACGGTCTAGATCTCCTGGAGCAGATAGTGTGCTACTTATTGGAACGATCCAGGCGGGAAGCCTCACCTGCGATGCGCTCAAAGGTGTCATTCACGAATGAGTTCATTATACTCATGGCCTAGGAGGAGATGCCGGTGTCGTGGTGAACCTGCTTTATCACTTTTTTAGATGGAGTAACTCTCCTTCCTAGTTCTTTTCCATTTCATGCTGCTCTTGGGTGCCAGCTTCTTGATGATTTTCTTGGCACTCTTCTTATCAGCTGCTGCTGCTTTATTATCCTCCGCCATGGTTAAGGATCACCATCAAAATGTTGCATTTATAAAAGGTACTTCACATACAATTAATTGGAATGACTGTTACTTTACAAGCAAACATAGCCAATTTTCAAATATTGAGATCCTATGGGTAGCCATTGGATGAATGGCTAATTAATCTGGTATAACATGTATCAAAGGGCATATTACATTGTTAATTTAACCAATTGATTTTTTAAGCATGCATAAGTAATGCAAAAGCCGTGAAACAACCTGGAAATACCACTGGCTTGTCACATGATGCAATATTCTGCCAGACGTTGTATCGTCCATATTGTCAATTTTCCTGTGCTATAGAGGGCAGTGTTTCAAGAAGATAATTTGATTGTAAGACTGCGAGATCATAAAGCATCCATTAGAGCTTTAAATGTCCCTGCCCCCAGTATCTAGAATCTTTGTGAAATGCGTCATTGTTCAAGAGACAGGATGCTGATCACTGAAGATACATTCAGCTAATGTTGAATTTTGTATCCCTTGCATGTGGCTATAGATAGATTGGGTGAAGAAAATAACATTACTTGCCTGATACTAGAATGTTCAGTTTATCAAACTATATTATGTTGGAATCATCAGTTTATCAAATCATCAGTTTATCAAACTATATTATTATCAAACTATATTAGTCATTTAAATATAACCTTAAGTGTCCCTATTAAGATCTGTATTATATTTAAATGGCACTTCTTCCTGACTATACTTATATTGGTTTATTAATGTAGATAATAATGCATATTTCCAAGTGACTTGTAAGACAGTAAATATATTTGAAAGGTTCTCATCAGAAACAATGAGAGGAAAGCTCATTCAGTGTCTGAACAGTAATTGGAATCTCCAGGTTGGATTCAGATAGAATGTTGTTTCATACAGAATAATTTTTGTAATTTGACTTTCTCATCATCAAGCTGTTTGCTGGTGGTAATGTGGTTCCCTTGTATAGTTTGAAGATGGAAAAAGTGCTCCGTGCCATAGGAAAAAATCTTATAGATTTAGGATCTATGATCTGAAAGAATATTGGATCATGTGAAGGAACATTTGGTATTTCTCGATTTTTTTTTTTAGACATTGGATTTCAGAACATGTGTATTGAATAATATTATATATTGTATATTCCACAATTACGTTGATATCAAAAATAAGTTAGACTAAATTGTGAAAGCTTTTTTATTTGTTTGTGGGACATGGGCGTCACCAGCTGACCAGAATTTATTGCCGATCCCTAATTGCCGAGGACAATTGAGAGTCAACCACATTGCTGTGGCTCTGGGGTCACATGTAGGCCAGACCAGGTAAGGATGGCAGATTTCCTTTCCTACAAGACATTAGTGAACCAGATGGATTTTTCCAACAATCGACAATGGTTTCATGGTCATCAGTAGATTCTTCATTCCAGATTTTTTTTAAAATTGAATTCAAATTCCACCAGAATTTGAATTCAGAGAAGGGGAGCGCTCAGACCAAAGGGTTGAGATGTGTTTATTTTAACGCAAGGAGTGTAGTGAACAAAATGGATGAGCTTAGAGCGTGGATCACTACTTGGAAGTGTGATGTGGTGGCCATTACAGAGATTTGGTTATCTCAGGGACAGGACTGGATACTTCAAGTGCCGGGTTGCAGATGTTTCAGGAGGGACAGGGAAGGAGGCAAAATAGATGGGGGAGTGGCACTGTTGATCAGGGATAGTGTCACGGCTGTAGAAAAGATGGATGCCACAGAGGGATTATCTACAGAATCTCTGTGGGTGGAGGTTCGCAACAGGAAGGGGTCAATAACTTTACTGGGTGTTTTCTGTAGGCTGCCCAATAGTAGCAGGGATGTGGAGGAGCAGATTGGGAAGCAGATCCTGGAGAGATGTGATAATAACAGCGTGGTCGTGCTGGGAGATTTTAATTTCCCAAATATTGATTGGAATATCCCTAGGGTAAGGGGTTTAGATGGGGAGGAGTTTGTTAGGTGTGTTCAGGAGGGCTTCCTGACACAGTATGTGGATAAGCCTACAAGAGGAGAGGCTGTACTTAATTTGGTATTAGGGAATGAACCTGGGCAGATGTCAGATCCCTCAGTGGGAGAGCATTTTGGGGATAGTGATCATAACTCTATCTCCTTTACATTAGCATTGGAGAGAGATAGGATCAGTCAAGCTAGGAAAGCGTTTATTTGGAGTAAGGGCAATTATGAGGCTATTAGGCAGGAAATTAGAGGCATAATTTGGAAGGAGGTTTTCTCCGGGAAATGTACAGAAGAAATGTGGCAAATTTTCAAGGAAAATTTGTCTGGAGCTCTGCACAGCAACGTTCCAATGAGACAGGGGAGTTATGGTAGGTTACAGGAACCATGGTGCACGAAAGTTGTAACAAATTTAGTCAAGAAGAAAAGAAAAGCCTACCAAAGGTTCAGGGAGCTAGGTAATGTTAGAAATCAAGAAGAGTATACGACTAGTAGGAAGGAACTTAAGAGGGAAATTAGAAGAGCAAGAAGGGGTCATGAGAAGGCCTTGGCAGACAGGATAAAGGAAAACCCCAAGGCATTCTACAAGTATGTTAAGAGCAAGAAGATAAGATGTGAAGGAGTAGGACCTATCAAATGTGACAGTGGGAAAGTCTGTATAGAACTGGTAGAAATAGCAGAGGTACTCAATGAATACTTTACTTCAGTATTCACAGTGGAAAAGGATCTTGGTAGTTGCAGTGCAGACTTGCAGTGGACTGAGAAGATTGAGCATGTGGACATTAGGAAAGAGGATGTGTTGGAGCTTTTGAAAAGCATCAAGATAGATAAATCGCCGGGACCGGATGGGATGTACCTCAGGTTACTGTGGGAGGCGAGGGAAGAGATTGCTGAGCCTCTGGCGATGATCTTTGCGTCATCAATGGAGACGGGAGAGGTTCCAGAGGATTGGAGGATTGCGGATGTGGTTCCATTATTCAAGAAAGGGAGAAGAGATAGCCCGGGAAATTATAGACCAGTGAGTCTAACCTCAGTGGTGGGTAAGTTGATGGAGAAGATCCTGAGAGGCAGGATTTATGAACATCTGGAGAGGAATAGTATGATCAGAAATAGTCAGCACGGCTTTGTCCAAGGCAGATCATGCCTTACGAGCCTAATTGAATTTTTTGAAGATGTAACTAGCCACATAGACGAGGGAAGAGCGGTAGATGTAGTTTATGTGGATTTCAGCAAGGCGTTTGATAAGGTGCCCTATGCAAGGCTTATTGAGAAAGTGAAGGGGCATGGGATACAAGAGGACACTGCCTTGTGGATTCAGAACTGGCTTGCCCACAGAAGGCAAAGAGTGGTTGTAGATGGGTCTTTTTCAGCATGGAGGTCGGTCACCAGTGGAGTGCCCCAGGGATCTGTTCTGGGACCCTTGCTCTTTGTGATTTTTATAAATGACCTGGATGAGGAAGTGGAAGGATGGGTTGGCAAGTTTGCTGATGACACAAAGGTTGGTGGTGTTGTGGATAGTGTAGAGGGATGTCAGCAGTTGCAATGAGACATAGATAAGATGCAAGACTGGGTGGAGAAGTGGCAGATGGACTTCAACCCAGATAAGTGCGTGGTGGTTCATTTTGGCAGGTCAAATAGGATGAAAGAATATAATATTAAGGGTAAGACGCTTGGCAGTGTGGAAGATCAGAAGGATCTTGGGGTCCGGGTTCATAGGACGCTCAAAGCAGCGTCGCAGGTAGAGGCTGTGGTTAAGAAGGCGTATGGAATACTGGCCTTCATCAATAGAGGAATTGAGTTTAGAAATCGGGAGATAATGCTGCAGCTGTATAGGACCCTGGTCAGACCCCACCTGGAGTACTGTGCCCAGTTCTGGTCGCCTCATTACAGAAAGGATGTGGAAGCCACAGAAAGGGTGCAGAGGAGATTTACAAGGATGTTGCCTGGATTAGTTGGCATGCCTTATGAGGATAGGTTGAGAGAGCTAGGTCTTTTCTCCTTGGAGAAGCGAAGGATGAGAGGTGACCTGATAGAGGTGTATAAGATGTTGCGAGGTATTGATAGAGTGGATTCTCAGAGGCTTTTACCCAGGGCTGAAATGGTTGCCACAAGAGGTCACAGGTTTAAGGGTGCTGGGGAGTAGGTACAGAGGAGATGTTAGGGGTAAGTTTTTCACTCAGAAGGTGGTGGGTGCGTGGAATCGGCCTCCGGTCGTGGTGGTGGAGGCGGATTCGATAGGGTCTTTTAAGAGACTTTTGGATAAGTTCATAAAAGTTAGTAAGATAGAGGGTTATAGATAAGCCTAGTAGGTAGGGACATGTTCGGCGCAACTTGTGGGCCGAAGGGCCTGTTTATGCTGTAGCTTTTCTAGGTTCTATGTTCTATCTGCCGTGGTGGGATTTGAACCCGGGTCCTCAGAACATTAGCTGAGTTTCTGGATTAATAGTCTAGTGATAATACCACTAGGCCATCGCCTCTTTGTGCATACATAAATATATCTGCATATTTGTGTGCAGATATTTGTTTGTCTTAATCTTGTTTTGAGAGTTAATTTATGGAATAGATACATTTGATTTTTGGACTGTCTGTATCTTTGCATTTAGCACTATGAATTGACCTGATATTTGTTCATGGCATTGTTGCAGGATTACGTAATTTTAAAATGCCAGTATGTAAATAGATTTAATCTCAAGTGAATTGATAAAACAATTGCTTACAACAAGATGCATTTAGCGAGGTGAAGATGAGCAACACAATTCATTCTGACACAGCAAAAGCAATGAGTTGTCTTCAGAGAAAATCATTGCATAAGTTGAATCATTTTATGACCACATGTTTTGACAGTTATGAATAATGAATTTATGAAAAAATTAAACCCTTTGTTTCCAAAATCTATATTTAGGGATGAATGAAAGTGATCACAACAATTTAGCATTGACCTAGATTCTTGTTCTGCTGTGAGCTTTTACTAGTCTTTGCAACATTTAACATGCATGCAGCATGTAAGTGAAATACAAAATACATTGATGCAATTCGAGAAGTATTTTAGGAAAATTTTAAATTAATCTGATGAAAGTAGAATGCTTCACTCGCTAGAATTTAGGTATTTTATTGACAGTTCTACATCATTAAACTGAGCTGTAAGAAAGGTCAGTCAGTTGATGGATATTATTGTATTTGCAATTCACATGACAGACTTAGCAAGAATTTTATTTCACCAAACCTATATAGATCATGGAAATATTGCAAATTCTATCCTAATTACAGTACGTAATCTTTTCTCTCCTGGTGCTGTAATTTTTCTGATGAACTTGATGTTCACATTCTTTCTCATTGAGTAGCTCGGCTTTGCCAGTGCTGCCCAGTTATGATCTGCCACGAGGTGTGACAGTTTAAGGTTCTTCTTCCAACTCCCACAATATTTTTCATGATAGCCTCATGGAAATTGAATTGAAGGCCTATTTCTTTTCCTGATATGTAAGTATAATTTCCCTGCCAGGACAATAAATTTTTGCTTGTAAGATCTAGGTGATTCAACATCAGAAAGTAACACCAACTCTATTCCCCAAATTGACCATTGCAACTGATGATAGATTTCAAATTATGTAGAGAAAATAAGGTTTTCAAATAAGCTATTTAATTTTGCAGTCAATAGTAAAATCAAAATTTATGAAACTACGTATTCCTAAAAAAGTTATTATTCAGTAATGCACACCAGTCCATGTCTGGAGCTATCAACTGTCCTGATCCCATATTGCTGTAAATGCCACTCAGTAACTGACATTTTGAGGTGTGAGAATAACAAGGAGCTGATACTTATTTAAAAAATGGATAAGTGGAACTGCCTCGAACTTCAAAATTCAGACCACATTGTGCTGAATTAATACTTTTTGTCCCTTTGGTTTGGATATATGTCATTTTAACATTGTATCAACCTAATTTTAAAATTCTACTAACTTCATAGAAAACTAAAATAGGAGCTACGTTTCTCTTATTTAAAAATGTTGACCTAGAATTAATCAAAAATCTTTTTGATGGGGTGATGTGTTTAGAATGCTAAAATGAGCATGTAACAGTGGCAACAGTTCCAACATTTTTGAGAACTCCAGTCCGATTTATGCTCATATATTGCAGACAGGTCTTTCAGCTTTGTCCAGCATTGTTCATGTCATGTTGTATTCTAATCTCAGAGAAAATGAGAACAATTTTTTAAATGGCAGTTGCCAAGTAATATGTATTGTAATCTATTGTAATATGTTCAGTTGTGAGTTGAAAATACAACTCTTAATTTGAAACAAAAAATGAAAAATGTTAATACATAACATCTATTGAGAGAACAGTAAAATTTATATTTTGGGTGCAGATCTTTCTTCAGTGGAATCATGATTTCAGCTATGTAATCAATCATTTCAAGTAAGTCATGGGCAGACATATTAGATATTGAAAGAAACAAACAGTGTTTAAGCAACCAAGGGAGTTGGATTCTTGGAGAAAATTGAGGTAATGTAAGAGGTTGAAAATCTAGGTTTTCAAATATGAAATTAAAACAGGTTTGAAAAGGAGGATAAAGCTAAACATCTGAAGTTATTATGTTCAAACCAGAATGTTGCAGGGTGTCTCGGAGGCAGATGGTCCAGAGAGTGCTAGGAAGAATCATGAGAGAGTTAGCATTTGGCCTCGGCAAGATATTGTTCTCCAAGATTGCATTGAGCTTTGCTGGAAGCGTATGAATCCAATAACAGACAAGTCAGAGTGCAGATGGGAGGAGGAGTTGAAGTGGCAAACTGCAGATAGAGTCATACTTGAAATCACAACATAGGTATTTAGCAATGCAGCCATCTCATCTTTGTTTGGTTTTCCTAATGTAGGTGTCAACGCATCATGAGTAACGAACTGAGTATGCCAGTAAACAGGAAATTCACATTTCTGTCTCATAGGAGTGTTTGGTGCTCTGAACAACAGAATGGGAAGAAGTAAATGGGCAAGTGTTAAACATCCTGTCTCTACACAAGGGTAGGTACTAGGGGATGGGTGACTAGAGAAAGTAATGGTAGGAGTCGAAGCAAGGGTATTGGAGTATGATGAGATTGGTCAGAGTCTGTTAAATGTTTGGTCATGGAGACATGGCGTGACAAAGAGCCTTGAGAGAGTTGGCATTTGGCCTCAGGAAGGCAGAGGTTCTGCTGTATAACATCAATTGTGTTGTTTGTGGCATTCTATTAGGGGACGATCTTATCAAAAAATCTAAGTGCCAAACGAGCGTGAAAACGGGAGGGTTTCAGATTCGTTTTTTCAGTGAGGCCACAAATGAAATCTTATACCACTTAGTACCAGAAATGGCACGATTTGATTCCCGCCAGTAGAGAGAATGAGTGAGCAGAATCTATTCTCACTGGAAAGCTGGCTGCTCACACAAGGGCGCTATCGCACTGTGCAAATCTCTCCCTGGATATTGCCCCGATTACCCCTCCTCACCCCTGGGTGATTGCCGCCTCAATACCCGCCCCAGTCGATCACTCCCCACCCCCCTCAAAGTACTGAGTGCACAGCTCCCCTGGCCGATCCCCGATTGCAGAGTGCACAGCACTTACCCCACCATTTGCCCTTAGGCACTGCCATCATCATGACCTTGCTGCTTGGCACTGCCTGGTAAGTACTGCCAGGGTCCCAGGCTGGCATTGCCCCCACCCCTTCTTCCCAGACCTCCTGGGTGCCTCAATGGCCTCCAGCCCCACTGGCGAAGCCACCACATCAAGTCCTTGTTGATGGGAACCATACGTGATCTTCGCCGGTGAGGACATTCACCGGCGAGGCAATTAAGGCAAGTAAGCCCAGACGATTCCGTCCCAGGCTCACTAATCATATGTAAATCCAAATTTTAATATTAAAATCACGTGAGGCTGATCACGGCTGAAATCCAGAAATTACAAGAGTCATGAAACCGGGCACGAACTTGGTTTTTTGTCTCTCTCATAATACTGGCTCGTCTTGCCCATCAACCAGCAGGATGAGCTGGTAAGATTGCTCCCTTGGTTTTTAACCTGAAAGGGGAACATGCTCTGAAAAAACAAGAATTTTTCAATAGCTGTTCAGGTCTGCAGCATGCGTACATGTAATAAACCCTGTACACAAGTATTTTTATGTATTACACCACAACATTGCTATTTCGAGAGATGACCAGAGGATAATAGACCAATGGACACTTGTTAACTGACTTTTTCTAGTTTATATGTGATAAATTTTGGATCTGTATTCTATATATAAGCCAGAACACCGGAGAGATCTCCATAGTCTTTTAATAATGCCACGGAGTCTTTTACATCCACCTGAGAGGGCAGATGGAGCCTCAGTTTAATGTTTTATCCAAAAGCACACCTCCAACAGTGCATTCCCCCAACAAATAAATAGATCTGATACAGGCACGGAGAGTCGTTGTTGTGTCTATGATAATCATAGAATCCTTACAATGCAGAAAAAGGTTGAGATTTCAGTTCAGCACTGAGGGAGTACTACGCTGTGTTGTCTTTCTGATGAGACTAGAAACATATCCTTTTAGATTCAACATTGCTGAAAGAAGAGCACAGAATTTTTCTTCTGTGTCCTGGCCAATATTTATCCTTCAATTAGCACCTAAAACAAATGATCTTGTCATTATCCTATTTTCTCTGAGAGTCACTTTAATTGTACCAAGACACGTCAATGGCTTGAAGAGGGGAGAAAATAGGAATGAGGACTAAAATTCCTTTTGGTTTGTTTTTAAGCTTTTGTTTTCTCTTGTTAGAATTAGCAATAGCAACTTTACAGAATCTCAATATTTCACAACTTATTGAAAGCAAATATATATTTGGAAGAAAAAATCTTTCAGTATTCTGTGAATGGCTTGATGGATGCAGACACTTTTAAAATTTAGTTTGCAAATCGAAACAATCTCACCTGAATTAAAGAAATTTAAATTGTTCTGTTTTCCACTTAACCTATAATAGATTTAAAGCCTTTTGATGTGACTGACATGCTATCATTGATGATGTCTCATACTTCACAAGCAGGAATCAGTAATTGTTGATATTTGATACTTCATCTAGTATTATATTGCATTTTTGTGTGGAATGCAATGTGAAAATGCAGTATCCATGGTTAATTTGAGAAATTGCATGCCAGCTCTTAAGGTCTCAGAGTTTTTTCTCCCCTAGTGTTAGATTTGTTTCCTCATTACTATTAACTTTCTTGGTCGTGTAAATCAATAAATGGGAGGATTGAATTATGTTGCTATTAAGTTGCTCTGTAGCAGTACCAAAATACTGCAAGTTTAATAGCTATCCATATGTGTTTAGAGTTAAGTTTAAGGATTATTAACCCTCCCCTTCATCTTCATAGGATCATTGAAATCCACAAAGTCTGTTGTGATTGAAATGTACTTTCCAATTAAATGATTGAGAGTGTCAGTTCTGAGACATGGTAAAAAATTTTGACATGCCATTTGTTTTAATGTCTCCGTTGCAGAGCACCATGAAGCTACCAGAGAATGAGCCATGTGATGCAGACCAGCTGCAAATGAGAATTAGATTTTGCATTAAGCAAATCCTATTAACAATACACTTCCATGTCTCTTTATAGGTGAACAGGCCCTAATTAAAAGCACCACCATCTGCCAGTGTGCAGCAGTGGGCTGGCATTCAGTAGCCCACCAAAGCCTTATGATTGAAATGTATTATTTATGAGATCTCATCATTCTGTTAGCAGTGGAAAGTAAATGACAAAACTGGTTGGCATGAAACAAATAGTAATTCAGCATCATCCACTGTAAAGATGCAGAAGATTCTATCTGAATGATGAAAACAGCAATGATTTGTTCTTTATAGTGAAATGTAATATGAGAATAATTGCTTTTCTACATGTGCAATAATGTTCTTGGGTAGTTGTAGTGACTTAAACATTTTGCATAGAAGCTTATAAGTGGCTATAGCAAAATAGCATATAAAAGGCATCAAAGCAAAAGTATGGTCATGTTGAACTTGTAATTAATAAGATACCTAAAGGGAACACAGTAGATGGGGGCTCACAGAACCCTGTAATTTAAGGATTTCGTCCTCGCTATTTACTACACCAATAATTTTCATGTCATCTGCAAACTTACCTCCTACTTTCTAGGAGATTGGATCATTAATGCACACTAGAAACAGCAAGAGACCCAGCACCAATCCCTGCAGTGCACCATTGAACGCTGTCTTCCAGTCACAAAAACAACCTTTAACCATCACCCTCTGCCTTCTGCCATTAAGTCAATTTTGGCTTCAAACTGTCCTGGTTCTCATGGGTTCTTAACTTCTTGACCAATCTCCCATGCAGGTCTTTGTCAAAAGCCTTACTGAAGTCCATGAAGTCTGCAACTGCACCCCACTCATCTACACACATTCACTTTCTCAAAAAATTCAATCAAATTTGTGAAACATCTCCCCCTGACAAAGTCATGCTGACTATCCTTGATTAATCCTTTCCTCTTAAAGTGAAGATGACCTTCAAAATTTTTGCCAACAATTTCCCTACCACTAGTGTCATGAATCACTGGCCAGTAATTATCTGGTTTTTCCCTACTTCCCATCTTGAATAATGGTACCATATTAACATTCCCTAATCTTCTGGCACCTCTCCTGGGGCTAGAGAGGATTTCAAAATTAGAGTCAGAACACCTGCAATCTCTTCCCTTGCCTCACACAGCAGCCTGGGATACCTCTCATTTGGGCCTGGGGATTTATTCACTTTCAAGCCCGCTAAAACTTCCTCCATCTCAATGCTATTTTGTTCAATTGTATCACAGTCCCCTTCCCTGATTTTTATACCCACGGCGCCCTTCTCCATCGTGAACACAGATGCAAAAAAAGTAATTTAAAACCCTGCCTATTTCTTCTGGTTGCACACACACATGCCACTCTGGTCCCTAATGGACCCTACTCTTTCCCTGGTTATCATCTTGCCCTTAATATACTTCTAAAACAACTTGGGATTTTCCTTTATTTTGCCAGCCAGCATTTATTCATGCCCCCTCTTCACTTTCCTAATTTATTTTTTAAATACTTCCCTCCACTTTCTATATTCCTCTAGGGCTTCCACTGTTTTGAGTTCCCTGTATTTGCCATAAGCCTCCCTTGTTTTCCTTATCCAATCCCATATATATATATTTTGGCATCCAGGGTTCTCTGGACTTGTTGTTCCCACCCTTTACCTTTACAGTAACACGTTGGCCCTGTACACCATCTATTTCCGTTTTGAATGACTCCCACTGTTCAGGTATGGACTTCCCTGCAACTAACTGCTCCCAGTCAGCTTTGGCCAGACTCTGTCTTATCATATTAAAATACTCCCCACCCCCCTCACTGACACTTCTACTACTTGCCCGGCTTCATTCCTAAAATTGGTCCAGTACCACCCTTCCCTTGTAGGACCTGCTACGTGCTGGCTGAAAAAGCTCTCCTGGATGCACCTCTAAGAATTCTGTCCCCTCAGCTTTTCACACATTGAATATCCCAATTAATATTGGGGAAGTTGAAACCCCCTACTATTACTAACTTATTTTTTATACTCCTTTGAGATTTACTTTCACATCTGCTCTTCTACCTCCCCCTGACTGTTTGGGGTCTATAATTACAAATTCAGTTTGTACTTGGAGGCATTATTCGAATTTCAATCTATTAAAACTTGAAAGAAAAATGTTTAATTTAGCCTTAGTGCTTTATAGCCTACAAAATCAGTTACATATTTGCATGTTATCATTCAAGATGAAGCATAACACTGCAATTGAAGTAATTTTAGAGGAAAAGACTTTAAAGTTTAGGGCAATATTGATTGAGACCTACCTGTGGGTGGCTTTCTTGTCATTCCTGCTGAAGAAAATGAATGGTCTAATGGGACCAGTACCAAGATAAAAGTGGGAAGATGAGGCATTTCATACCCCTGACATCAAATGAGGAATAAAGCAAGTATAGCTTACTAAGATGTCATTACAGAACAAAAACATTTTTTTAAACCAAGAAGTGAAAGGATAGATAAAGCATGTCTGAGTATGTTTTCTCTGCCTTCTTGTTTAAAAGCAAAGTTGCCAAATTTGTGAAATGTGGAGATACTGGTTAGCAAGGTCAAACTGTCTTTGCGTGTGTTGCTGGTGTTAACTAATGAAAGTGTTTTTGTAAAGAAGGGATGCCGTGTGATTTTATTTCAGTATAATGGTATTAGTTATAGGTTTTGACAAATGCTGATTTAAATATAATTTAAAGGTTCAGATTTCACATCATTGGAATAGGTACCATAGTTAACTTGTCTCTGGAATACTAAATTATATGAAACCTAGTACAGGGGAAGGGAAAAGGTCAACATTATATTTTGAAGATTTATTGAGATCAAAATTTATCATTCAGCATATTGACCCAAATTTTGTGGTCAGTACTGATGCAGTGGGGCTTATTGCTGACCTGGAAGAAAGTTGCCCATAGAAGATCTAACGATCCCTGTGGCATGAATTTCCACCATTCTGATGTTAATTTGAATCTGTTGCCAAGTCTATGGATTTCCAAGTGTTCAATAGTGATACTATCAAACAGGGCAGTCATATTGAAGTATTTTCACAGACAGCAAATCAGGGAGCAAAATGCACAAATTATTTTTCAATTTTAAATACATTTTACTAAGTGAAAAATGATTAGGACAAACACATGGGATTATGATAGAAACTGATATATGTCATAAACTTTTAAAAGCTATCTCTGCATGTGCCCAATCGGGTTAAATGCTGCTCCAGACATTGCTGTCAGTTTCAGAGGAATAACGACATAGAACGTTGACAGTTTCACCATCATTATTACTGCAAAATTTGGGGCATCTTTCGCTTTTTTAATAAATCATCACTGCCCCATTATGTATTTTGTTTCCACTTTTTAAGTGTGGATGTAACAGTTTTTTTCATTAGTTAGCCCCATATTGTATTAACCCAATTCAGTTGGGTGCATGTGATAATTTACAACATTAACCACAATTGATTTGGTACTTTTAACAAAACAACCCAAATCCTAGGTACATCACATGATCAATCATTACATGGGAGACTCGGGAGGGGAGGAGTGAGGGAGAATATAAAACTAATCAAATGGGTGAGTTTTCAAGAAGATTTTAAAAGTTAAGAAATAGAGGGATTTTAGGGATGGAATTCTAGAAATTAGAACCCAATGGGTTGAAGATTCTGTTGTCAATGATGGGGTAGCAGAAATGAATTAGAAGCTGGAATCAAAGGAATAAAGTTTGGGAAAAGATGTATGATGAAAGGAATATGCATACATAGGATAAAGTCGGGCCATGGATAAAGTTAAAGATATGATTTTTTAATTGACCAGATAAACTGGATGGTGTGAGTGGTACTATAGGCCAATAAGAACAAGATGATGGGCAATCAGGATGCAACAAGACACGTACAGCCAAATTTTGAATAAGTTACAGTTTGCACAGGATGGGAGGCCAGCAAGGAGAGGGTCAGAGTTGCAAAATCTGCATGTGACAAAGATACATAATAGTTTTCATAGTGGACAGGCAATGTTGTAGAAGTGAAAGTAAGTGGTCTTAGTATTGGAGAGATTCCAGGGTCTGATGTTTCACTTGGGATCAAGCTGAGCGCTGAGATTGCAGGGAGTTTGGTTCAGCCCGAGACAGTGGCTAGGGAGGGAATTGAAATTGATGACAAGGAAGCAGGGTTAATGGTGTGTGCCAAAGATTTCAGATTGACCTTCAGCATGTTGATATGAAGAAGTTACTATTATTATCAGATTGGATGTCAAACATCTGATAAGCATAGCAGCCATTGATATTCAAAACAGTGGAGGGCATTGGTGGAAGTTAAGAATGGTTATCATTTATGTATATGTAGAAGCTGACTCCATTTCCTGTGGCTCCCTGAGGTGTGGAAGTTGACCTCATTCCCTATGGCTCCTTGAGATGCTGCATATACTTGAGGAGGAAAGGGACCATGAAGACATATTTGGTGGATCCAGAAGTCATGACACAGTGGTGAGGAAATAAACCATCATTTAATGTGTTTTGACTACCCTTGGATAGGTAGATTCAGAACAATGCAAGAGGGGTCCCACAGAGTTAGATAATTAAATAAATTAGAGGAATATGGCAGAGTCAAGCATTACAGAGAGGTTGAAGACTAGAAAAGGAAATAAGTTGGTCTCCAATTGTGTTGCCTTCATGTGTTGTGTATAAGATAATGGGATATTAAATACTTGTCATATACCACTTTGTCCTAACAGGTTTTATTGCTTAAAAATACAAGATGCAGTGGGATAATTTCAGTCTGGACAATTCTAGTCATCATGAGCAACCCCACTGGATCTTTCTGGGAGAAGGTCACTAGACAGCTATAGATGTTTTGCATTGCAGCTGGAAAAGCAACACAAGTTTCATACTTCTCCAAATTAAATTTTAAAAAATACAGGATGTAGAATGTTTTGAAATTGTAGTGACCTTATATGGTCGTTAGAAGGTGAGGAATAGAACAAGAGTGGAAGGGCATTGAAAATTTTAACAAATCATTGTTGAGTTGACTCTTACTTTCCACACTAATGGATTGGAGGTGATTTGTAGTCTGGACAAGAAGCTTGTGTGTGAGTAGGGAGGTGTCAGGAGAGAGCAAGGGTAGTGTGTGTGTACCCTCTGAGTGTTTAAAATGTTCACTATTTACAACTGTCATGTTGCAACAGTTGTTACATGGCACCTGCTAAATGACCTGATAAATTGTCATTCATTCCACTTTAGTCTCTATTTTGAATCTCCATTTTCTCTAACTGCATTATAGACAATATTTTAAACTTGACACAATGTAAATAGGGGGATGGGCCTTAGGAACACTTTTTTTTGAACAATCGGACAGAAGGAACTATACTTTTAACAATTTTAACGTCCCACCTCTCATCCAGGATTTGTAATTAGTAAAACAGTGCAACATGTTTACTCTGTTGATGGCATATGAATCAGGCAGGTCATATCTTTATTCTCTGGTAGGCAAAGAAGTTGAAGTTCTACAGTTGCCTTAGTATCTTGGGTTAGAGAGGCGATAATTAAATATTCTCCCATTGTTGATTGCTGTCGATGATTCTTGCTGGAAATGTATTTGTGAGAATGTCAAGTCAGAACAAGTGGGAACTTCTGTGATCATGCTTATGTATGGATAATAGCAATTTGCATGATGGGAGAAAACAGACTTGCTAGGGAGAAAAGGAAGTAGGATAACCCGGGTAATTATAGGCCGATGAGCTTGACGTCCGTGGTAGGGAAATTGTTGGAGAAGATTCTTAGAGATAGGATATATGCGCATTTAGAACTGAATAATCTCATTAGCGATAGACAGCATGGTTTTGTATGAGGGAGGTCATGCCTCACAAATTTGGTTGAGTTTTTTGAGGAGGTGACAAAAACGATTGACCAGGGAAGGGCCGTGGATGTCGTCAATATGGATTTTAGTAAAGCGTTTGACAAGGTCCCTCATGGCAGGCTGGTGCAAAAGGTTAAATCTCACGGGATAAAAGGTGAGCTAGCTAGATGGGTGGAGAACTGGCTTAGCCATAGAAGACAGAGGGTAACAGTGGAGGGGTCTTTTTCCGGTTGGAGGTCTGTGACTAGTGGTGTTCCGCAGGGCTCTGTACTGGGACCTCTGCTGTTTGTGATATATATAAATGATTTGGAGGAAGATGTAGCTGGTGTGATCGGTAAGTTTACGGACGACACAAAGATTGCTGGAGTTGCGGATAGTGATGAACATTGTCCGAGAATACAGCAGGATATAGATAGGCTGGAACATTGGGTGGAGAAATGGCAGATGGAATTTAATCCAGATAAATGCGAAGTGATGCATTTCGGTAGATCTAATGTAAGGGGGAGCTATACAATAAATGGCAGAACCATCAGGAGTATAGACACACAGAGGGACCTGAGTGTACAAGTCCACAGATCCTTAAAGGTGGCAGCACAGGTGGAGAGGGTGGTCAAGAAGGCATATGGCATGCTTGCCTTCATTGGACGGGACATAGAATATAAAAGTTGGCATATGATGTTGCAGCTGTATAGAACGTTGGTTAGGCCACATTTGGAATACTGCATCCAGTTCTGGTCGCCACACTACCAGAAGGACGTGGAGGCTTTGGAGAGAGTACAGAAGAGGTTTACCAGGATGTTGCCTGGTATGAAGGGTCTTAGCTATGAGGAGAGATTGGGTAAACTGGGGTTGTTCTCCCTGGAAAGACGGAGGATGAGGGACGACCTAATAGAGGTGTATAAAATTATGAAGGGCATAGATAGGGTGAACAGTGGGAAGCATTTTCCCAGGTCGGAGGTGACGAATACAAGGGGTCACGGGTTCAAGGTGAGGGGGGCAAGGTTCAACACAGATGTCAGGGGGACATATTTTACACAGAGGGTGGTGGGGGCCTGGAATGCACTGCCAAGCAAGGTGATTGAGGCGGACACGCTGGGATCGTTTAAGACTTATCTAGATAGCCACATGAACAGACTGGGAATAGAGGGATACAAACGAATGGTCTAGTTGGGCACATGAGCGGCGCAGGCTTGGAGGGCCGAAGGGCCTGTTCCTGTGTTGTATTGTTCTTTGTTTGTTCTCGCAGTGACTTATATAGATTTTGGTAGTCATAATTTGGAAGGAACATTTATTTGAGCCAATATGTGCTGAAATTAAAGCCAAGATCTGCAAGCAAAATGGTGAAACGTTATCACCAAACCCTCCTGACAAGAAGGGTTATTAGTTAGTGTCTGAGAAATTATTGTACTGCATCCTTTGCAAAATTTCAGAGATAGAACAAATGGTTATAGAGATCTTTGCGTTCACTCATAATAGGACACTCTGGCTAACTGGTTAGGGCAGTGGTTCCCAAACTTTTTTCACTGGGCTGCACTGAACAGCGATTCTGGATCACAACGTGGACTCGGATCGTCCTCAGCATCATTTGATGCTCTTGCTCTCACTTTGGAAAAATATCTATCCATGTTTCTTTGATTGTCCTTGAATCTTCCCGCCACACTTGCCATCCTCTCTCGCCGCACCAGTGTGGAGCGCCGCACCCTTTGGGAACCACTGGGTTAGGGTTTGAGGAATTGCAGGCTGAATTAAACCCCCCCCCTTTAATCCCACTATCAAGTCAATTTCTCTCATTGCATTCAGAGGCATAATGATTGAAGATCCAGCCCAGGGCAACAGCTTTCCCAACAGAAAATTGAACATTATTATGAGCAGAAGGTTTGCAGTATTGTTCAGATGTAGGAATTCAAATTGTTTGAAAGGCTGGATATGTTTACAGTAAGAAGTTTAACAACACCAGGTTAAAGTCCAACAGGTTTATTTGGTAGCAAATGCCACTAGCTTTCCATTTGCCATTTGCTACCAAATAAACCTGTTGGATTTTAACTTGGTGTTGCTAAACTTCTTACTGTGTTTACCCCAGTCCAACGCCAGCATCTCCACACTATGTTTACAGTAGCCAGATAATGAACCTGATACCGATTTATCATCCCATATTTTAAAATTGTAAAGGACTTCAATAGAAAGCTGTAGAAGAAATGCTTCTTCATGTAGAGGAGTCGGTAACCAATAGAGTCGTCCGTAACTAGTGGTCATAAATATAAGATAGTCACAATCAAATTCAATAAGAAATTCAGAAGAAATTTATTTATTCAGGAAGGGAATTTAGAATGTGGAACTCACTACCACAAATTGTTGAGGCATTTAAGGAAAAGCTAGATAAGTACATTGTTAAGAAAGGAATTGAAGGACATGAAGGATAGCGTTACGTGAAGTAGAGTGGGAGGAGACATGGGTGGAACATAAACACCAACTTCAACCAATTGTGCCAAATAGCCTGTTCATGTGTTGTACACTCTTGTGTAGCATGATAATGTCGCAAGTGTGCATTATGTTGAATGATGAAGAACTGGCGTATCACAGCAATACTGGCATTCACATAATAGTTTCTGTGCTTGGGTTGACCTGATTGCATCAAATTATATAATTTTTGACTATCTTAAAACTATGGAGGTAGATCCAGCAAACATACTTATTCTTTAATCCTGCTCCCTCTAATTTTCGTCCCTGAAAATAGTTAGTCATTGTTGGAGTCCTGATCCATGGGTGCCAACTGCATTTGAGTAGCTTGTCTTTAGCATTTGTGTTTCGACCTTGAGTACTGGTAGGCTATTCATGTTCTCCTCAGCTAATATTCATATGCATGCACATCCAAGGATGGCAGGCATATTCAGGAACTCTAGCTGGCTAATTTTCCAAGCCTGAGTCGAGCCATCTCTATTCTTTAGAATAAGGAAATAAAGGGTGAGCTGACTATAGTGTTTAAAATAATAAAGGGAATTAATGACATAGATAGCAAACCATTCTTCTATCCAGTAAGGAAATCCAGAACAAGAGGGCACAGTCTTAAAATCTGAATTGGATCATGTAGCGGGTCTGTTTCCTCTACTCCACGCACAGGCTGGTATCGGTGTACAGCAATACCTGTGGGGTCTCTTTCCAGCGGGCTCTGAAACTTCAAAGCTGAGGAACACTGCACTGGGGCAGTTTCCGCTGGAAAGAGCGCTGGGCCAGGCTCACTGTTTATACCTAACCAGTGACCTGGACCTTATTTCACACCAGGTATCCTGACCACCACCAACGCCTGGGTGATTCTCTCTCTCGTTGGTGGAGCAAACGGCCACCCTGTAACCACCTCACTCAGGTAGTTTCCACGTGAGAGAGAGAAAGAGGGAAACTGCACTGTTTATCCCTGACCAGTCGTTTCCCCCGAGTGAGTGTTTTCAAGGCGCTCAGATCACTCTTGGTTCTAGACTCCAGATTTACAGTGAGAGCTCTTGAAATTGTGACCCCGCCAGAGTACACGGATGAGAGAACAGAAAAGCAAGACGAACTCCAAACGGGTTTCAAAGTTACAATAATTTATTCAAACAGCAAATCAACCTTCCCAACACCACACCATACAATAATAAAGCTTATACTTTAAACTATTTTCTATGGAACGAAACACTATCGGCACAACGTAAATTCTTACTTTTACACAGTCTTATCACACTTAACTTCACTAAACACCACCCCCTTTCAACCCTCGTCCTCTACCTTATATCGGGAACTTCAGCCGGCGGAGGTACTTACAACTTTGAGAGCGGCTTTACTTGTCTTGATGCGGGTCCGGCTGGCGGGCAGGAGCGGGGACACGTGGTGCGAGAGCTGAAGAGCCAAGTGCCAGGAGGAAAAGGCGAAAAGCTAAGAGAGAGAGAGCGGGCACACATAGAGAGAGAGAGCGCGCGCGAGCCCTTGCTCGCTTGTCCTTTTTAAACCTCCCCGGTGATTCTCTCGCATAAAGCAATTTATGATCACTGGTAGTTTCGATCGACTGGAACAAAGGGCCGGAACTGTCGGGGCCGCCCTTAATCGATATTTTAATGTCTTTTTAAATGTTTTCTGAATCGGCCTGATTGGTATCCCATCAGCGAGATGGGTCTTAATGTTTTCCGTGGATGGCCTGATCTCTGTTTTCATTGTCTCGCTGCTGGGCTATTTACCCCTCGTCTGCTGGCCATGGTTTCTCCTTTGTTTCCTGTTGATTAGATCATCCCTGTCTCGACCTTCTCGTTATTCCCAGCCCCTTGCATATTCATGTGGCTGTAAAGGTCCACCGACAGGTTCGCGCTTGGGAGTTTTGACAGCCAGCAGGCCATTTTAACAAATTGTCCATTCTCCTTATCCCTGGGTTCTTTAATCATGGAGGATTTTCCCTAAAACTTACAGATGCCCCTACGATACATCCAGACTCGCTCGGACTGTATCGTTTCAAAGTTGGTAGGCAACTCCTCCAGGCTCAGGAGCTATAAGCACCCCTGCCGGCTCCGTGAAGCTATGTACCCCGAAGACCACCTTTAATCGTTAAACTAGACCCTCAAAGCACATTAATTACATTATACATCCAAGCAATTTAAACTATACAGTAATACATTGTGACAGTTCCCTGCAAAGGCAGGGAACACAGCTTATGTACAAACAATTATAATACGGGATATGTTCATGTTATAGTGACGAGGCTTCGTCGCGACTGCGCCTGGCTGCTCGGTACACCAGCTGTTGCAGCTTGGCCGTCTTCCTTCTCCTTCTAAATTTACAGTTTGTGAATAGTAAGTATACGACAATTATCATCTGACAGACAATCAGCACATGGGACGCAATGCGGACCCTGACTGGAACTTCGATCCAGGATTCCAGGTCCCACCACCTTGGAGATTTGATATCCTCAATTTCCTTGGCGATATCCAGTGTCTTTTGCTCCAAGGAGAAAAAGTATTTGTGTGACAGCTCCACTGCCGCCAGCAGTTTCCTTAATTTCTCCTTGACTGGGGGAATATCATACCCAAAATGGGCCACATAATTATGCAAGTCTGTTATATTTTCCCGTACCGAGAGATGAACCAAGGAAGGTTCCGGGATGGGCAATATTCGCTGGTGTGCCACATGGACTTCTGCCCTGGGTTTAAAACAGAAGCTGCTGTGCGGTACCGGGCGCCACTGCTGTGGTCCGTGCTGATACCACTGGGCACTTGTGGTGACACAGTACGTCCCACCACCTGTATGTACCACCTGTGGAGGGACATGGTCTGCCGCCATCGCCTCCATGGTGCAGTTTATAGGCTCTGTCCCAACAGTTCTGAACCCACACTGAGGCCTAGCCTCGGTGTCCATGTGCTGGGGACACAGGATTACCTGTGCTCCCCGGCTCCGACAACCCAAAAGGTCAATGCCTGTCACAACTTGCTCCTTCACTATGACATAGGGCGGGACCTTCCCGTAGCGAATATGTACCCCCTCACGAACGACTCCCACGTTCTCCACTCGGTACAGAGGGGCCAGTCGTGCCAAGGTTCCCATCACCGGGATTCTCACGACCACCCCCATTATGGTGTGATTGGATTTCCCGCAATCCACTGGTACTGGGTAGGCCTCGGAGGCCACACGAAGCTGACAAAGAAAGGACTCAGAGTGCTGTTGTAAGGGTGTAGTGCTGCTAGGTGTTGGTTGCTTATCCATGAGGGGACCTGACCTTGTCTCAGGTCCTCCAGGTTGCTCCTCCCCTCCCCAAGCAACCAAGCTCCATAGAGTGCACACGCCTCATTTTGTGCAGCCTGATCGGATGCATTTCGGTCCTCTCTAATCAAAGCATTTATAGTTTTTGCGTGATTTTCCAATTGTGCTATGATCTCTTTTAGGTGTAGAGTCATTGCCACCTCTTCGTGTAACCCCGATCCTACCACCGCATTCTCATCCCCCAGAACTTTTCTTAGCTGCCCCTTTAATTGATTGATCTGCAGGGCCAGTTCCACGTTGTCCATACTGTTAATTATGGACGTCCCTGTGTTAAATGCTGTAAAACCGTCGTTGACCACCCCTCGCCTTTGCCTTCCGGAACCCATCGAAAAATCCCCTCCCCCGCGGTACATCTCTTCTATGTCAATGTCTCCGAAATCCAGATTATGGAATTTCTGGAACATATCCTTTAAAAGTGCTTGGTACAATAATTCTGTCTCGTGGGGGCACCATGCGGGCAACCGTACTTCCGTCAGGTTTAGTACTACTGAGGCCACAGCGTAATGCACCCCCTGGTACAGTACCCTTTTGGTCGGGACGAGTACTAACCCATTCTCAGACCCCTTGGTGGTGGTTGGACAGTTGTGAGGGTCGATCGGTTGGGCTGGGGGTAGGGGCTTCTTCACCTGAACCAGCAGTTCAGTGGCTTTCATTGTCATCCCGGTGCTGGGGGCCACACATGCTTGCCCACTGCGGCCCTAATCTATCCCATTCCTGGGGTCCTGCCACCATCTTACGAAGGTGATTGATGCCCCTACCGGGCATTCCTCAGCTTTGAAGTTTCAGAGCCCGCTGGAAAGAGACCCCACAAGTATTGCTGTACACCGATACCAGCCTGTGCGTGGAGTAAAGGAAACAGACCCGGTACAATCAGTTAAAAATAAACCCTGAGAAATATTTTTTTCATATGTACTGTGATAATGTGTATTGCACTGCCCTTCAAGCCCTTCATGCATAATCAATTGAAGTGTTAAAAATAACTTCTTCTGCTTTTTATCTTGAAGGACCTTTGCACTCCGGAGAATTAAGGATGCTTTTCGAGAAAACAAAGATGTGACAAATCCTGAAGTTATCCAAGAGCTAATAGAAAAGGCTAAAGCCAACATAGAAATTATTCAACGACAGGTAAAGCACCTGTGAAACTAAATTCCAGCTTTTCAGACAACAGCTGAGTTAAATTATTTATCTAAAGCTGTCCAAATTCTATTTGAATATAAACCAGAACTTTCACTATGGAAGCGCAGAATTTCTAAATTAAATGGCAAGCAGTTGAAAGATTTAATCAGAGACTTTTTTCTTAAAGTTTCTAATCAACCTTGTTTGATCTTTTGTTTTCTCAGGGATTTAAATTATAGAATTATTGAATTCTATTGTCCTATCCTGATCAAGTTCACTTTTGAATTTTAGGTGTTGGGAGGAGGTTGGAAAATGTATGAGCAATGTTTTTAAGCTGCGAACATTTTTCTAATTAAAAATTAGTTCTCAGTATTAAACTAATCAATACAGTTCTAATTTTGTAATGCAATAACCTGAGCAACCCCTTTATTTACAGGATAAAAACTGTGAGAGAACACTCAAGCGATTCATGTGTAACTGCACACGTGGAATTTGGATGACTTTATTGTAGTTTTGTTTTGTTGTTGGTGAATGTCATCACATACAGGTTCATGGAGTGAGTAATGAGATTTGAATTGCACAAATACTTAGTTTTAACTTAATACACGTTGTGGAGAAAGGCGATCTAGCAATATATTAGTAGCAAATCATACAACAAAGGTAGAATTAGGGTCATTAATTTAAATTAAATTGGCAGTTGGATAAGGAAAGTTTAAACTAGTAAAAGACTATTTGGAATCATGTCTACAAGTTCTTAGCGCAGAGTACATTTATCCAAGAAGTAGACATCAAGTTAGAATGGTAAAGTCAGAAGGTTGGAGTAACTTGAGAAACAATTTGATTCCATGACTAGAGCCATAATGTTCTCTATGTGAATGAACCAAATGATTGATGTCTGTCTTGATTTTCTCCTTTTAAGAGCTTAAACTGTCGTCTTCTAATCAAATCATCAGTAGATTATCTAAATACGCGGTACGGTAGCACAGTGGTTAGCACTGCTGCTTCACAGCTCCAGGGACCTGGGTTCGATTCCCGGCTTGGGTCACTATCTGCGTGGAGTTTGCACATTCTCCTTGTGTCTGCGTGGGTTTCTTCCGGGTGCTCCGGTTTCCTCCCACAGTCTAAAGATGTGCGGGTTAGGTTGATTGGCCAAGCTAAAATTGCCCCTTAGTGTCCTGAGATGCGTAGGTTAGAGGGATTAGCGCGTAAATGTGTAGGGATATGGGGGTAGGGCCTGGGTGGGATTGTGGTCGGTGCAGACTCGATGGGCCAGATGGCTTCTTTCTGCACTGTAGGGTTTCTATGATTCTATGATTACGTTTGTTGAACTCTGAAGTGGTATAATCTGCTGATATCAAGATGGCATGAATATTTTTTTTATGGTTTTAAAGTGAGCATGTCGCCAAGCATTTCAGCATAAGAGGAAAATTGGTAAATGAGTCATTCTGTTCTCTTGTTTATTCGACAGCCAGTTGCAGAGAAGCACTGATAGAGGTCCACCTAGCGTCAGTCAGAATATAGTCAAGGGAGAAGGTGAATTAGTATTTCAAGTATGGGGGGAAAACTGTCCTCCCTTCACTAACATTGGTACCTGGTCGGCTTGGAGAGTACTGAACTCATCAAGTCTAGAGGTGACAAAAGGCACAAGTCAAGTTTATTATTGACAGCACTAGCCTGCATTTCTCTCTGTCCTCATTTTAAATTGATCTAGAATTTACTGATAGTGACCCCTTTTGAGCCTCAGTAGAAATTGTTTAAAACCACTCAGCTGCAAATTAGGCTTGTTCAAAGAGTCATTATTCCGTAAGACAGTTTTGACCATGTAGACCCATTCCTCCTCGTGTACACCTCATGGAGTAAATAGGTTTAACATACCACAATATTGTCAATTATCTTTTTTTAAAATTGCATAATATAAGATGGCGTCCATGTCTGTCAAAAGGCAATAAATAGAAAGTGTAGAGATAACCACTGCATATGTGAATTCTGCTGCTTGATTAGAACTGGTTAAGACCAGCTTTAAAAAGATCAATTTTTCTTTTGATTAAAAAAAAATTGTATGTGCACATTTATTCATTTTAAATGGATCTTAAAATTAACAATGGACTATTGATCTAACACCATTTAATGAAACACCAATGACTGTCGTAATCTTAATGTACACTGGTATATCTGACCAAATGTCAGTGCACGTTCTATGCAATGTGCGTTTTAAGACTCTGGCTTTTCACAAATTGTCTCCAAGACACACATGCATAAGGTGTAGATCTGAAATTACAATGAGACTAATGGTGAGGCTATCAGCATTCACTATTATAAAGGAGGAAATCTGACAACAGCTTCTGGAGTATGCATATAAGCAATTAGATGCAGAAATCCAGAAGTTGCCTCCATTTTTTGTTAGCATAGTAACTGTGCATGCTCAGTCTTTTTTAAAAACCAATGACCACTTTGCCACTTTCTCCTCCCACTCGTGACTCCTGTCCCCAACCCTCCTGCTTCCTCCCACTCGTCACCTCTCCTGCTCATTGACCCTCCTACTCACTGCTTCACTCCCTGACTTTCCACTCGCTGCCTACACCACCCGCCCCACTCCCTCCAACTCAGAGCCTGTCTCCGTCCCTCGCTTACTTCCTGCCTCTCATCACCCTTGTCCCAGACCTTCACTCAAAGGGAGGTTTTAGAATAAGGAAGTGACGAGCATAAAGGAGCAGGAGAGTTGGGGGGACATGAGCCAGGCAGTCTATAGGTTTTAAATGTAAAAATTACAGATCAGGGATGTAGCCCACCCTGATTGCAGGTTTTGTTAGGAGAAAGTAATTTTTGTTTAGCATAGCATTTTTGGAATACATTAGGAGTGCAAAGGGAATAGCTGTATTGTAATGCTAAATTAGTGAAATAGTGCAGAATAAGCCTAGAATAGCATTATCCTCACATAATTTGGCAAAAAAGCCTGCTGCACAGTGCTTACTTCAACCAGGACTGCAATCTTTTAATGGCACTTCTGACCTGGTAAATAATGTACAATGAATTGTTGACCATCAGAAAGAGGTATTTCCTGTTCCTTTGCTCAGCCATTGTCCTCAACATTACCCACTGTTCCCCTGAAAGAATCAGCATTAGGAGTGATAAATTAACTGCTGATTGATGTGTATGAATTTCTATTTGCAAGCTAGCCAGTTCACACATCAAGGGAAACATAATTAAAATGAAACTTCCCCATTGAGAACCAGCTATCAAAAAGTAAATATCCCTAATTGATTGCTTAATACAGATCGTATAGTGCAACAGGGTTGTCACCTGTCCAATTTTTCGGTAAGTTTTGCATAAACTTCTAAAAGGTAAACTGGAGTCAGTGTTATTTTTTAAATTAGGAATCACCTCCTACCCCCACACCTTTGTTGCAAAGAATGAACATTATCTTGACATTTGGCCTGGACAGGTTTCGATACCAAGAATGCACCAAAATGTATTGTAGAATCATAAGGCTGGGTTTTACAGGCCTCCCCCAACTCGTCATGCGCAACATAAATTACAGCTTCATGACATGGGATCGGCAAGTCTGTATCATGCAAGTCTCCGAAATTATAGACTGTGAGTGGGTTTTGTGTGTTTTATAAAACACTCCCAAACTTTCTCCTGTCCCAATATCTGAAAAATGCAGTTCACGAATAGCTTTATAGGCTTGTTAATTGTTATTCCAAAATGGCAGACAAGCTTTCAATTTCCATGCCTACTCGCATTCCATAATAGACTTGCATGATGACGTTACATTGCCAATTCCATGTCATCAAGCCATATGAGGAGGTGGCACAAGGGTGGAAGACATGGCTGCATGTACCAGTAGAGTCCTCTGGTGAAGGAGGTAGCATCTGAATGTTTTTTAACTTGGGTCAGTCTCTAAGTAGCGACCAAAGTAAGTAGTTAAGAAGAGGCTGAGAGGTCAAGGGACTTTTAATTTTGTAGCCTTCAGGTTCTTCCTCTTCGTGGCATCATCCCTTTCCCACATGATGTCCCTGCTTAAATGCCCTTTGGGAATAAGGCCTTCCTTTGCATTGCTAACTGGCCGCCTTCCTGGCAGGCAGCTTCTAATTGGCCATCCGACGCTTAATTCACCATGCTGTAATGGCAAGGTGGGAGCAAGCTGACCACTCACTTTTTGTTCCACCTCTCTCAGCCCACAGAAAACAGTAAAATCCATCCTATACTTACAGCACAGATGTTGTGTTCATACCAGGTCTCTTGAAGAGCAACTCACCTAGTCTCACTCAACAACTCCATGCTCTATTCTCTCACCACAGATGCTGTCAGATCTACTGAGATTTTCCAGCATTTCCTCTGTTTCAGATTCCAGCATCCACAGTATTTTGTCTTAGTCTCACTCAACCATCTTTTCCCACGTAGCCCTGCAAATCTTTTCACTTCAGATAATTATCAAATTCTCTTTTGAAGGGCGGCATTGTAGCACAGTGGTTAGCACTGCTGCTTCACAGCTCCAGGGTCCCGGGTTCGATTCCCGGCTCGGGTCACTGTCTGTGTGGAGTTTGCACATTCTCCTCGTGTCTGCGTGGGTTTCCTCCGGGTGCTCCGGTTTCCTCCCACAGTCCAAAGATGTGTAGGTTAGGTTGATTGGCCAGGTTAAAAATTGCCCCTGAGATGCGGAGGTTAGAGGGATTAGCAGGTAAAATATGTGGGGGTAGGGCCTGGGTGGGATTGTGGTCGGTGCAGACTCGATGGGCCGAATGGCCTCCTTCTGCCCTGTAGGGTTTCTATGATTCTATGATTTCTATGAAGGCTTAAATGGAATCTGCCTTTTTTCACACCTGTTGCTGCTTTTGCCAGTCACCTTAAAACGATGTCCTCTGATTTTTGACACGACTCCCAATAGTAACAGCTTCTTCCTTTCTAATCTGTTCAGATCCTTCATGATTTTGAAAAGCTCAATTAAATCTCCTCTTAATCTTCTGTTCTCCAAAGAAAATAGCCCCAGCTTTTCCAAACTCTCCACTGAGTTGAAGTTCCTCATCCCTAGAACCAATCTCATTAATTTTTTCTACATTCTTTGTTTTGCATCCTTCCTCAAGTATGTTGCCCAGAATTTGACATACTCCAGTTAAGGCTTTAACTTGCTAAAGTGAGCATTCAGATTCCATTCTACTTGAAAGTATGTATCTACTAATGAAAGGTATGTGTCTTCCATTTTCTTCTGACTTCTAGGTTCTCTCATAATACTGTGCCGTTGCTGTACTGAGGTGTGGTATAGGCCTGGGGGGAAAATTCCATAGCTTGTATACTCTGTAGTAACCAGCTTTCATCAATTTTCAACAAGCATCACTATCTGCCCTAATATGCCTATTGACAAAGAAATTGGTAGAATATTTTACAGTCGTAGAATCAATTGTTCAATAACTTTAAACATTATTGTTTTGTGGCAGTATAAAACAGTATATTCCTTTGTTGCTGTGCCAAAATAAGAAAGGGAAAGCTTTCTGGCTTATCATCCAGTTCTTGAATCTACTGTCGTGGGAAAGAGTAAGGTGTTGAAGCTACATTTATATATCTGGAAAGGCTATTGTCAGGTTTTTTTTTCCAAATCCATCAGTTGCTAATGTAAAATTTGAACATTAAATATCTCCTTTCCCCATATTTAAGGTTGAAAAATGTAATAATCAAGTTTAGTTAGAAAAAATAAAAAGCACTTATTTTATGCAATAACTTACCCAAATATGTTATTCCCTTTGGGATCTGGGGCCTGAATTATCCCACTGGAAAGCAGAGCACAAGACATACCCAATTGTGTGACATAACCTTGGTTGTAAATCCTTGTATGGGTCAATAACCTATACAGAGTAATTATTCTGTTGTTGAAAGCCCCCAACCAGCTTTTTGTTGTAGAAGGGATCTACATTTTAATAGTACAAGTTAGGTGTGAATGATGGACTGTCGGGACGCAGGTGTGTGTTGCATTGCCCAAATTAAGACTGGACTGGGTGATTGAGGGATGAGACCAAAGGTCAAGCCTGTTAGTCTTGCAATCTGTCATCACTTTGACAAGGCAGCAAATGTGAAGCCTGTTATTAATGTTTCTTTGAATCTGAAATATTTGAGAGATTTTCTTGTAAATATTTTGGATTTTTGAAGTGCCCTAACACAACAGAAATAATGAAAATCAGTTTGTTTATAAGCATGCAAGAGTAAAACATACAGAATGTGTGCAGTATTGTAACAAATGATAGTCAAAATCTCTCTCATAGCCTGCAAATATTTTAAGTGAAATCAAATTTTAAAATATTTACATTCTATTTTATATTTTCAAGAATTTGCTTTGAATAAAAAGACTGGTAAAATGCTCTTGCGTGTTAGTTGCAACATTGTAGATACCTTTCTGTAATCCTTTGAAAGAAGGTCACCTCGTGATCTAATGTATGACATGTTCACGTTTCATAGAATCCCTACACTATAAAAGAAGGCCATTTGGCCCATTGGGGTTGCATCAGCTCTCCGACAGAGCATCTTACCTAGTCTCTATCCCCATATTTACCCCATTAATGCCCCTAGCTTACAAATCTTTTAACACTAAGGGGCAATTTATCATGGCCAATCCACCTGACCTGCACATCTTTGGAAGGAAACTGGGGAACTTGGAGGAAACCGGCATGGACACGGGGAGAATGTGCAAACTCCACACAACGTCACCCAAGGCTGGAATCAAATGTGGGTCCCTGGTGTTGTGAGGCAGCAATGCTAACCACTGTGTGCCATGGAGCTTTCCTCATAATTACTCCTAATACTGTTTCTCCTCCTCTTCCATCTACCCTTGGAAGTTGGCTTAATCCATGGATCCTGCTTTTACGGTGATAGCAAGTTATTCCCATTTTATAATGTGTGGTCAGTATAAATGGCAGCAATTTGTATATGTTTAGCAGTTAGTTGATCTTTCAAGTTAACTCTTTCAAGTTCAAATCTTTCAAGATTTCTATGATGCAATTTTAAAGGAAAACAGTAGGCTGGAGATCGAAGGAACCATCTTTGATGGTGGCATATATTAGCTAATTGATATTTGTAATCGTTCAATATTATGATTGCTCAAGTTGCAGGTTATTGAGGGTGAATGTTGGATGTTGTTTCCATCACATAACGTCACCAAGTGTTAAGCCACTCTGTTACAATCTCCCAAAAGATGGCAAGTGGTCCTTTGTTCTCCTTCCCATGTAAAAAAAGCATATTAGGATTATATTAGTGGAGATTAAATCAAGTGTAACTTGTCCTTAGCTAATCTTACCATCTGCATAATTTTCTCTGTATTGACATCCATTAATTAAACATGGCCACTTTGGCCTCTTTATATTTGACTGAGGTATGCTGTTTGGTTGATCATAGTGAGCAACAGAGTTACAGGATAATGGTGGGTTTTTTTTTAAGCATGCTGTCTTTCATTGGTCTGAAAATGAAATTAACTCTGCACCCTCATGCAGATTTGTCAAATCTTGGTTGGAATTTTAGAAATTCAGACTGTTGATGCTCTGATTGCAGCTTGGACATGATTGTACGACTATACTCATATACTATCTTCAAACAGAAGTTCAATTTGTATCCTCAGCAGGTACATAGTAAACATCCCAGATATGTGTGAAAAAGATTTGTGGCTTAATGAGGCTCAGTGCTTCATCAAGGCTGATAAAGAAAGTTCTGAATACGCTTTAGTAAAGTGGCTTTAGCTTCTGATAGTATTTTTGACAGCGACAGACTTTGGCCATGACCTTTATTGGGGCATTAATGTATGGTATGAAAATGTAGTAGTAATTTGTGCACAGTGAAGTTTCACAACCAATAGTGAGATAAATGAATAGATAGTCTATCTTGGTGATTTCGGCTGAAGGATAAATATTAGCCAAGACACTGGGAAAATTCTGTTGCTGTTCCTCAAATTGTGTGGTAAGAGTCTCACAACACCAGGTTAAAGTCCAACAGGTTTATTTGGTAGCAAAAGCCACTAGCTTTCGGAGCGCTGCTCCTTCGTCGGGTAAGGTTAATTACCTGATGAAGGAGTAGCATCCAAAAGCTAGCAGCTGTTGCTACCAAATAAACCTGTTGGACTTTAACCTGGTGTTGTGAGACTTCTTACTGTGTTTACTCCAGTTCAACGCCGGCATCTCCACATCTCAAATTGTGTCACAGGATATTTTATACCCACCTAGAAAGGGATTTTGAAAGGACTTTTTATGTTCTATTCTAAAATATGATACCACCAACAATGCAGCACTCCCTCAGCAGTGCACAGAAAGTTCAGCCTGGATTGTGTTTTTAATTTACAACCTTCTGACTCAGTGAAAGGGTTACCACTGACTCAGAGGTGACATAGTGAATTTTAATCTGGTTCAGTTCAAAAAGAACAAGTGTTTTTTGTGTGCTGATGGAAAATGTTAGATTAGATCATGTCATGCTACTTAGAAAAATATTTATAGTATAATGTTTTGTTGCCCCACCTTTAAAATAGTGAAACCAATTTATTTTTTCCTCTAGATTTGACCTATTTTATTAATTTTATGCATAATATTTGCTTTCATCAAGCTCCTTGTATGCTGATTTATGTATCAAGTATGCATTTGTTTTAAATTTCAGAAATGTTTTTACAGATAGAGAAGCAGTTGACTTTATTCAATATTTTTGTGAATCAGGAAAGTTACGAAAGGATTAATTTTATGAGCGTTTTGCATGTAGAATTGAAGTCAGTGCTGCATTCTGTGCTTGTATCTAGTTTGAAATTTTTGCCTCCGTAACATAAGTGATCGAATGTTGGATATACCTGCAACCAGTCCATGTCCCATTTCACTTTATTTAAAATTGTATCAGGCATCCTAAGATCTTAATTCAGTGTGATTTATTTTGGTTAGCTTTTGTGAAGCTGTGGGTCAACTTGTTCTAGTTTTCTAGGTTGGCATGTATGTGTTCTGCACTTAGATTTGAACAAAGTAGCCAGCACAGCCACAAAACCCTTTGAGTCATACCTGACAGAAAGGAACATGGTTGGAAGTCAATCATCTCAGCTGCACGGCGTCACTCGGGTAGTGTCCGAGGGCAAACCATCCTCAGCTGCTTCATCAATGATCTTCCTTCCATCAGAAGTGGGGATGCTTACAGCTGACTTTACAATGTTCAGCACCATTCGCAACGACTCAAAAAATGAAGCAGTTCATGTCCAAATGCAGGAAGATCTGGACAATGTACAGCCTTGAGCAGACAATGGCAAGAAACATTCACGCCACTCAAGTGCCTGGCAATGACCCTCTCCAACAAGAAGATCTAACCATCACCCCTTGACATTCAATGGCATTACCACTGCTGAATCCCCCACTATCAACATCCTGAGGGTTGCCATTGACCAGAAACTGAACTGGACTAGCCACATAAATACTGTGGCTACAAGAGTAGGTCAAAGGCGAGGAATCCTGTGGTGTGTAACTCACCTCTCTTTCCCCCTCTTTCTCTCTCCCCCCCCCCCCCCCCCCCCCCCCCCCCCGTCCCACCACCCCGCCAAAGCCAGTCCACAATCTACAAGGCACAAGTCAGAAGTGTAATGGAATACTCTCCACTTGCCTGGGTGAATGCAGCTCCAGCAACACTCAAGAACCTCAGCGCCATCCAGGACAAAGCAGCCTGCTTGATTCCACAAAATTCAATTTCTCCACCACTGATGAACAGTGGCAGCCTTGTGTACCACCTACAAGATGCACTGCAGGAACTCACCAAGGTTGCTTAGGCAGCACCTACCAAACCCATGACCACTACCATCTAGTGGTCCAAGAGCAGCAGATACCTGGGAACACCACCACCTGGGGTTTCCCTTCCAAGCCACTCATCCTTCACCATCGCTGGTTAAAGTCCTGGAATTCCTTCCCTAACATAACTGTAGGTGTAACCATACCTCAGGGACTGCAGCACTTCAAAAAGACAGCTCCCCGCAATCTTCTGAAGGGCAACTAGGGATGGGCAATATATGCTGGCCTAGCCAGCAATGCCTAGATCTTGTAAATGAACTAAAAAGGAAATGAGTTGATGAGCGAATTAACAAGTTAGCTAAAATTACATGTCAAAACATTTGTAGGTTAAAATTCCTTGTCAAATTTGAAATGAAGTTCTTCAAGACGAGTGAAAATTGGAATATTGAAAACTTCATACCTAGAATTGCTGGCAGGCTCCGATTCAGACTTTTAAGTTTTCTTCCAGGTATACAGACAGCCCCAGAATGCTTGTAGATAGTTGGGGCCCATTCACAATCCTTGCTCAAGCCAGCGGAGATTCACACGGATGATCCCAGGAATGGTAGGCCTGACATACAATGAACGTCTGAGGATCGTGGGATTATATTCATTGGAGTTTAGGAGGTTGAGGGGAGATCTGATAGAAACTTACAAGATAATGAACGGCTTAGATAGGATGGACGTAGGGAAGTTGTTTCCATTAACAGGGGAGACTAGGACGCGGGGGCACAGCCTTAGAATAAAAGGGAGTCACTTTAGAACAGAGATGAGGAGAAATTTCTTCAGCCAGAGAGTGGTGGGTCTGTGGAATTCATTGCCACAGAGGGCTGTGGAGGCCGAGACGTTGAGCGTCTTCAAGACAGAAATTGATAAATTCTTGATTTCTCGAGGAATTAAGGGCTATGGGGAGAGAGCGGGTAAATGGAGTTGAAATCAACCATGATTGAATGGTGGAGTGGACTCGATGGGCCGAATGGCCTTACTTCCGCTCCTATGTCTTATGGTCTTATGGTCTTATAAGTCAGTTGCCTTTTTTGCTAAATTAGAAAAAAAAACTATGATGTGCTGGTTCTTAAATTTAATAACGCTGGTCCCCATTGAAAAACACTGAGCATCTCCAGCTGTGTTAGTGGTACCTCTGCCTCATCCTCTACTTTCATTTCTTGCTAATGTCCTTTACTTTTTTGCTCCCTCTTCTCCTCCTCTTAAATGTTGATTCTCTTTCCCTACACCTCATTTTTAAAAATCTGTTTCTCATCTTTCCCTTGTTTTTTTTCTCTTAATTTTCCTTCTCTCTCACATATGTTTCTGCAACAGTTTCTCGAGAAGTCAATTTATAATACTACAACTTTGAATCTTCCTTGAAATGAGGAGTGTGAAGCTGTCACTCTAATTGCACTAATCAACATTTTCTCCTTTTTTTGTTTATAAGTGACAATGAGTAATGCACTCTCAGATTTCCTGGAATTGATTCTTCCTTGCAAATTGGGTAGAAGAGTTGCAATCTGGTTTGTGCGATTAAATTTCCATCCTGTTTGTACTTTTACAGATATTGCATTCTTCATTGGGGTAAAATTGTAACGTAACAAGCTGATTGGGATTTTCAGGGTGTTAAAGAAGGTTTTGAGATTATATTGATGCTCATAATTTGAATTTTCATATCCTACCATTGAAGAAGTTGATTGTCAAGACATGTATTCTCATGCCCTTTACCTTTTAGTTTCTGAAAGATGGTCAAGTTGCCACCTTTATGCTAAAAGTACTTCTAGCAGAGCCAATATTTTTGCATCATTATCATAACAATGTTATATTTTTACTTTCTGAATCTTCATTTTACTACCGACTGTTATCATTTTTGGAAGACACCCCAAAACTTGTGAACATCATCAAATTTATTTATTCAATTCTAAGGTTTTCTTGAAATTTGCACCGTTACCTATGTTTAAAACGTGAGACATAACTTTTAGGACAACTTTATTTTGATTCAGTGATGTTTTTGTCTTGTGAGAAGCAATAAACCAGTAATCGGTCTACTATTTTGGCCCATGCATTGATCTTTGACATTTTAACTACTTTTGATGTTACATGATTAAATGCTAGAAATTAGCTGAGTCTTAACCATTCTCTGGTTTTGTCGTAATGTGGAAAATGTTATTTTGGACGATCAATCTATACTCAACAAAAAGTCACGAATATGTATTGATAAGACAGATCATAAGAAATGGGAGCAAAAATATACTATCTGGTCCATCAAGCCTGCTCATTCATTTAATAGTATGACTGATCTGATTGTAGCCTTAACTCCACTTTGCTGATTGTATCCCTCATCCCAACAACGTGGAGTGAAGATTACTCCTGGAGGAAGGATCAGTAGATCCAAATCAGAATTACAGAGAAACATTTTTGAAGACGGAGAGTCTTGAGAAAAGGAAAAAGCACCTCATTGTGGGTGTGGTGATTGACAAGGGACTGATCACTGAGCACCACCTGAAGAAGAATTACTCGACTAAGAGGGTGAATATCACATTCTCTGAAGAAGAGGAGGAAGTTACACAAACAGATTCAGCACAGTCAGAGACACCAATCTGCCATGGATGTTGAACTTGCCCCACTGAGGTCAAGGGCAACGAACAACATGGAGATAGCAAAAGGAGGGGAGAAGGTAAATGTAGAATTAAAGATGAAGAAATGCTGCAGCAGTCTGGATGAGAAGAATGAGGATGCTTTGAAGGCATTGCCACAACCCAGGGCTCGGGTAGATTTTGGGGATGATAATCCAAAAGGATTCTTCACGATCTATTGTCGTGTTGTGGCTGCTGCCACTGTACACAGCCTGGCTCCACAAGAGATTTCCTTGTCTCATTTTCTGAGTTTGCCAAAACTGTCAAATGTCTGATTGAGTGTACATAGACTACTGTTTACTTTAATTGGAAATAAAGAGATGATTAATTGAAAACAAAATCTGTCTAATCCAATCTTGAATATATTTAAGGACTCGGTTCCACTGCTCTCTCTGGAAGAACATTCCAAAGAGTAAAGCATCACTGAGAGAAGAATTTCTTCCTGGTTTTTGTCTTGAATGGGAGAACCCTTATTTTGAAACCGTGCTGCTTAGTTCTAGATTCCTCTAAGGGGAATATCCTCCAAGTTTTTCTCGAACCTCTTCAGAATCTTATGTTTCAATAAGCTCACCTTTCATTCTTCTCAACTCCTATGGGTATACATCCGACTTTCTCAACCCTTCCCCATAAGCCAGCCCTTCTTCCCAGGAATCAGCCTAATAAACCTTCTTTGCACTGCTTCCAATGCAAGTATGTACCTCCTTAAGTAAGGAGACCAAGACAGTACTTCAGATGCCGTCTCAGCAAAGTGCTATGCAATTGCGGCAGATCTCCCCTACTTCATCTCTCTCACAATAAAGGCCAACATTCCATTTTCCTTCCTAATTATTTGCTGTACTTGCATGCAGACATTTTGTGATTCATGTATAAGGCCTCCCAGACCTCTCTACAACAGAATTCTGCAGCCTCATTCCACTTCAGTAATAATCTTCCTGTTGAAGCCCCAACAGTGATCCCTGCAGCTTGCCACTCATCAAAGTTTGCCAAACTGAAATTGATCCATTTATCCTGACTCTGTTTCTTATCAGTTAGTCAATCCTCTACCCATGCTAATCTATCACCTCCCAGTACCATGAACTCTTATGTTGTGCAGTAATCTTTTGTGGCATCTTTTTGAATGATTTTTTGAAATCAAGATGCACTACATCTACAGGTACCCTTTACCATCCTGCTTGTTACACCCTCAAAAAAGTTTGACAAGCATGATTTCCCTTTTACAAAACCATATTGACTTTGTTTCATTATGTTATTTGTTTTAAATGTCCTGCTACCACCTAATTAATAATGGATTCTAGCCCTTTCCCGATGACAGATGTTAGGTCAACTGGCCCATAATTTGCTGCTTTTTCTCCCTCCCTTTTTGACTAATATTGTTACATTTGGGATTTTTAATTCTGCTGGAATTGTCCCAGAATCTAGGGAATTTTGGAAGATGGATCCATCATTTCTGCAGTCACTTCCTTTAAGGCCACAGGCTATCAGGTCCAGGGGATTTGTCAGCCTTAAATCCTATTAGTTATCCCCATCTAGTGATTGTTTTAAATTCCTTCCTCCCTTTTGACCCCTGCTTTTCTACTATTCTTAGGATGTTTTTTGTGTCTTTCTACTATGGAGACAGATACAAATTCTCTATTTCCTTGATTCCCATTATTGATTCCCCAGTTTCATTCTCTAAGGGACGAGTACTCATTGTAGTCATTCTTCCTTTCTATATACTTGTAGAAGCTTTTACTGTCAACTTTTATATTTCGTGCGAGTCTTCTCTCATACTCATTTCTCCCTCTTCAGTATTTTTAGTCATCCATTGCTGTTTCTAAAAGTTTCCCAATCTTCTGGGCTACTGTTAATCTTTGCAGCATTGTGTATCATCTCTTTCAATTTCGTACCATCCTCATCTAGCATCAAAGTCACAGACACACAGCTCTGGAAGATTGGATATCTTGTCCATGTATCAGACAAATTACTTCCTAAATTCTATTGCCAACACAGTCTGAAGATCTGCCATGAATGCTTAGAATTTAGATTTGCTTTGTGTGAATTGGACTGAGGCAAAGTAAACATATAAAGTCCCTGGTTAGCCCTCAGCTACAACACTGTGTCTAATTCTGAACACCACACTGAGAAGGATGTCAAGGTCTGAGAGAGCATACAAAATTACTTTACCAAAATGGTACTAGAGATGAGGGACTTCAGTTATGTGGAGATATTATAGAGGTTGGGATTATTTGCCTTGGAACATGAAAGGTTAAATTGAAATTTAACAGTTCAAAAATAATTCAAAATTCTGGGGGATTTTGATAGAGTAGTTGGAAAGAAACAATTTCCTTGTCGGTAACAAAAGGATGCAGATTTAAGATAATTGGCATAATAAACAGTGAGGACATGAAGATTCTTTGGTTTTTATGCAGTGAGTTATGCTGACCTGGAATGCACTGCCTGAAAGTGTGGTGAAAACATATTTAGCAATAAGTATCAAAATAAAATTTGGAATAGGAGAAATATGCAAGGCCATGGGGAAAGAGTAGAATTAATTGGATAATTTTTCAAAAAGCTAACACAGCCACAATGGGCTGAATCACCTCGAGCTGAGTTGTCTAATTCTATGGTTTTGCTCCAAGCTCGTTTTTAACTAATCTTTAGTCACACAATAGCAGTTTTTCATTTTATCTTTGTAATGTGGGTCCAGGTACTTGAGCAGCATTTTGCTGGCAACAAACTGCTACATGTAGTTTTGGATATCGTAGAATAATAGAAATCGTGTCTGTGCAGATGATTTTTGTTTACCTGAAGAGATAACATATGTCTCATATTTATTCTGGCTTCCTAAACTGTGCATTCATGAATATCTTTATCCTTTTAATTCTGTTTTATTAGCCTAAATTATGGTACCTTGCAGATCACAATTTTAAATCAAGCAGCTGCAATGAGATTTTTTTTATTGCATTTGAAAAGGCTTGGATTTGCAATGGAAAATAATCTTCATGTTTTGCCCTTTTCATGTGTCTTGTTGGAACCATCATATTAAATTTGATAGCATTATTAATAATTACTTATACTACATGAGGAGCACAATGTAGTTTTAATATCAACAGAATGTTTGAATTATGACGTAATTGGTAATGAATCCTGTACAAATTAAAAGCTATTATGTTAAGTCATTGAGTTCTGTTCATGAACTTTGATTTTAAGGTGAAACGTTATATCTATGCATTAACAAAATGAGAAATTTGTGATTAGAAAGGAATATGATTCCATGAAGAAAACATCTTTTGTCTGACCTTTATTTCGAGGAACTCTCAGTCACTTTCTATTTCTTGAGGAGCTGCATTTTATGGAGAAGGGTGGTGTGTCATGTTTTTCAGACTACACTATGTGAATACAGTGAGTGGACTTTGCCAAGGCAGATTCGGCAATAGTAAGTCATTAGATGGAGTCAGAGTAATGGGAAAGAAGAAAAAAAAGCCTAAATCAGGATTAATGTGCATGTATGTGAATGCACAGAGTGTGGTTAATAAGTTTGGAGAACAATAGGCACAGGTTCACAAATGGAGCTGTGATATTATTGCTATAACACAGACTGACTCAAAAAAGGGCAGGACTGAGTGTTAAATATTAATGGGGACAAAGTGTTTAGGAGAGACAGGAAAGAAAGAAAAGGCTGGGAATTGGGGGAGGGGAGAGGTGGCAGAATTGATTAAATGTGGTATTACAGTACTGGAGAGAGTGAATGTTCCAGAGGGGTCTAGGACAGAATCTCTCTGGCTGGAGATAAGGAATGAAAAAGATGCAATAATATTGATTTGTGTAGTGTATAGACTACCAATAGTAGAAGAGAGATATGGAAACAAATTTTTACCAATTACAAACAAAAGAAAACCATGATATTGTATAACCCTTAATGAATATAGGAAATGTTCCAATCAAACAAATTTCCCTATACAAAACCCTTGCCACAGATTTCGCACAGAAAATACAAATGCTCACTTGATGCTCGAATTTTGTTCTTTGGTTGAATGTCGCAGTTCTCTTGCTGCACACACAGACAAGCTTAGAGTCAGAACAGCTTCCCAAAACACCAGGGAGCGAGAGTGTGATTCTAGGCAAGCCATCCACCAATAGCAGATTTTTTTTTCCACTCCAGGAAGGCAAAAAGTCTTGCTTCCAGCTAGCCAGCAGAATTTCCAATGCTAGGGAGAGAGAGGAAAACATTGCTTTCAGTCTGATGTCCATCCCCTTCTAAACTGAAACTAAAAATGAATCTTTAGATTTTTCTGGGGAGGAACTACCTGACTTTGAATCTTTAGATTTTTCTGGGGAGGAACTACCTGACTTTGACTTGTCAATCAATCTTCCCCCACTCAATGCAGGATCATAAAAAATCCCAGAGAGTACCTGTGGCCCAGAGTAAAATAAACAAATCCCCGTTTAAGCCATTGAAGTAAAAGTAAAAGGATTTCTAGCAGACAGCCTGGCAACAATCAAAAGAACTGAAGATGTTGTAGCTGAAGAGAACATGATTTAAAAAAAAATACATTTCTTAAAGGTACACTAACATCACAACTCAGAAGTGAATAATCGTCGGAGGCAATCCTGTTTATTTGTAAGCTACCTTAGAGTAATTCAAAGACTGCATTTTACTTCCAGATTCAGAAAATGATCATAAACTGCTCAAAGGTTTTTAGCATTCGAATTTCGTATGATGTAATGGAAGACCATCGACCTGAAATATTAACTGTTCTCTGCTGATGTTGATTGACCTGCTGAGTGTCTTCCAGCATCATCTTTCTTTCTTCAGATTTCCAGAGTGCAATATTTGCTTTTGTTTTCTCATTTTATGCAATCTGAGATAACCTGAGGCCCTCAACTGGACTATTTTACTGCATGCTGAACCCATCCAGTAATCTCTCTCACCTCAGAGTTCAAGTAACTTCCATAAACCATTTGAGTTGCAATGTTGATCTTTCCCTATCCCTGCAGTCCCTAACAATACATAGTGGGATATTATTTAAAATGTACCCAACAATTTTGGAAAGTACAATAAATGTAAGTTTGAGAGCTGACCTCAGTCACTACATATCATCATATTTATTTTGACAGATTTTTCTTCTCAAATATATTATTTATATTTTGTGTGTTCAAATCTTTTCAGCTTTAATGCACTACCAAGACATTTGCTTTCATTTTTTGGCAAATGTACGGAGAAGCCCTTCAAAAGCTGTTAAATAAATTATTTATAAAGATGCAAATCACTACTGCAATAGTTTAACTTGAGCAGAGTTAGCCTCAACTTCATGTGCCATATGTCAAAAAGAATGTCCTAGATCTTCGACTTACTTTCCAAAGTACACAGCAACACTTTGAAGGGTGGGTATTACAATGTAAAAAATATCTTCTCGTCCTGAATTGACTTACTCATGGTCATTCTGGGTATGCTTGATGGTTATTTGAGGTAGGCTAAGTTTAACATTCGATCTCTTACCCAATTAATGTGAAGAAGTGGTCTAATTTGTACAGAGAGCAATCTATGCAAATTGATGGATGGGGATTGGTGGTTGAAGAAATAGCTGTGAACACATTGAGTTATATTGAACTCCATACAAGGGCTGTATTCTTTGTAAACCTCTGGCTCCAGCTTTATTTTGATTTCTAATGTTTTAATGGTTTAATTTGCTGAAATTATCGGATATGTAAAGGTGTAAGTTTAGTGAGGGATAGTGACATGCCAGATCTGCGGCATAGTGCTTAGTACAGCTACCACACAGTGCCAGGGACCTGAGTTCGATTCCTGGCTTGGGTTACTGTCTGTGTAGAGTCTGCGCGTTCTCCCCATGTCTGTGTGGGTTTCCTCAGGGTGCTGCGGTTTCCTCCCACAGTCCAAAGATGTGCTGGTTAGGTGCATTGGCCATGCTAAATTCTCCCTCAGTGTACACGAACAGGCGCCGGAGTGTGGCGACATGGGGATTTGCACAGCAACTTCATTGCAGTGTTAATATAAGCCTACATGTGACACTAATAAATAAACCTGGTGATCTGAATACAGTATTTTTTTTAAAGTGTCCTTAAGTAAACAGGTCATGTATCAGTAGCTGATTTGCAAAGGCGTATACATGCAAACCACTACACAACACAAAAAAATGTCATATTAAAGGATGATCTGAATTGATTTTTAGTAAAATAGAACGTTTGCACAAATGAGGTAAAATCCCAAAATCAGATTGTTGTTTTGAAATCAATCTCAATCTCCTCTTTTCACCCTATTCTTTTTCTTACTCTGCATCTCATTTTTTTTCCATTTCCTCTTTTTACTTTCCTACCTTTTCATTCATTGCGCAATGTCATGCAACGTGAATCACTAATGGTTTGCAAGAGTGAAAAGCAGTTGTGATGACCATGCCGGGCACATAGAGGTGTCTGGAGGCCCCAGGGTATCCAGGGACAAGATTGGACATTACCCCCTGGCAATGCCAAGGGGAAAGTGCTGAGGGGTTACACAAAGGGAGCAATTCCAAGCGAGTTCTGGCAAGGGTGTAATCCTCCTCGTCAAATTTGGGGACGGGAGTGGTTTTCTCCTTATGTGTGGTGAGGGAGAGGGGAGAGCATCATTGCATTCCTGAGGTGTGAGGGGTGTTTGATGTTGGCATTGTGGTGGGGAGGGGAGGTCGCTATCTCTGTGGCAGGGAGGGGGGCCTCAAATGTAACTTTGAGATCAAGATGCTCTTTAAAGATGGTGCCCTAATCTCTGTGGAGCCGATTTTGCTATCAGGCAGTGCCCCACCAGAGTGATGGCTCCAGATAATTCTGTGCACAGAGTGCCAGAAAATCTGAAGTGTATATCTGGCTGTGCATGTCGAGAAATGCACACCAGTTTTCATCTGAATCTGACACTGCCAGATTTTGGGAAAATTCCGCCCAATATCTTTCATGAACTTGATGGATTCTTGGAAAACCACGTGCGAATCTTTTAAAGCAATGGCACTTGCCACTGACCTTGAAGAAAGCTGCATACAAAAATATTACCTCTGACGTGGTTTCTTAGTGGCAGTTTAAATCTGGCACCAAGCCAAGGGGATGTCTTGGTGCGCAACAGCAGTCTTAAGGAGCCAATCACACAACAGTGTTCTCACATTGCAAACCTGGAAGTTGAAAGCACTTGATATCCTTCATTTCTAATTTAAATTCCGATAAAATAAATTTTTGATTGGATTAACACAGTAGATAAACTAAAAATAAACAAGAAAGAAACCATAGCTTTTTAAAAAAAGGAGAATTTGTTATCATTATGGGAAAATGTTGACATCCCACAAATATAGAATTAGCTTTTCAAAGTCACAGAATATTTGGTAGTAATTTTGAAATAAATACGTCATTAAAAATCCGACAAATGGTAACTTCAAGGATTTTAACTGTGAAATTAACAGCATATGTATGGTCATTCTTATTAACATAATTAACTTGCATTGTTTGCATTCTCGGGGTAAATAGGGAGGTGGGATGCCTCAACAGCGTAGCCTCTAGAGAAAAACCCCAACAAATTCTGGATTTTCACATTCCAGAAGTTGCTGTCAGATTCATTGGTGTAATGACGGTGAATGTTGACAGTTTGCTGTAAAATTATTACAGCAAAATACAGACCAGTGTTTTCAGATCTCCCAGGAGTTTAGACAGCTGATTTAGGTTTGCATAAAACTTTGAAGACCTGTAACTATCATGCTAGAACGTACTTTACAAGGTGCATGTTCAAAGCTATGGTGTGTTCTCACTAAAGTAATGTAAAGAGCAAGTAAGGCCAGTTTAAAACTTATGAGAGCATTAGTTTTCCAATATTTAAGCCAAAAAATGGAATTTTATCCTCACTACCAAGTGTGGCCCATTCATACTGAAGTCAAATGTACACTCTTTGACATTGAGAAGTAACTATTCACCGCATTAAACAAATTAAGTGCCTCCATAGTAGCATCCACTAAATGCTTTGAATACTCTACAGTTGTCTTTTCATAGTCAGTGATGCTTCTGATCATTGTATAATATGCATGCTCCCTCAATTTTTTTGAAACATTCTTAGGACATAGACATTACTGGCAAGGCTACATTTATTGCTTACCTCATGTCTTCCTTTCTGAACCACTATAGTTAATGTTTATAGTGGTTTGGAGAGCCGCTAAAGTTCACTCATGGCTAAATTCAGTAAAAATTGCTTATTTCCTTCCCTGGGTACTTTGATGAACGAATTTCCTTTTTACAACAATCCAAAAACTTCATGGTCATTTTTTACTGATACCAGTTGTTTAAATGTTATATCTAATCTAATTTTTCCAATTGTCATTGCAGATTTTCAACTAATTTTCAGCCCAGTAATCTAAACACTACATTAATATACCCTGACTCAGTAGATCTTTTGTATAGTACACAGTAATAGATTTGACAGTTAAACTTGACATTTGGACAGCTGCCGGTATCTGTGGAAATGTACTGTAGTGTGCATCAGCGCCTCTAGGGTAGAGAAATTTGGGGAGCAGGGGAAGAGTACACATATAACATTAAATATTTTCCTGTCACGAGAGCTGGATTCCTTTTCTTCATGAACACTCTAGGAATGTATGTAAATCTACATGAAATGTGATCAATTTCCCTAAAATATGGTTTTGGAGAGTGCCCTCAGACACTTGGGGAAACAGTAACACATTTCATCTATATTTATGATGATCACTTATGTTTCTACCAAATTGTCCTAAGTTTTTGTATAGTCCATAAGAAACCTACATGGCAAGGTAAAACCTCCTATGTGAGCTTGAAAATAAACTACCAAAATGCTTGTTATAAATTTATCATGCAGCTAAATCTGCCATTGATGATGAGAGAGGTAACTGAATGTTATGGATCTACAAATCATCACTTCAAATCCAAATCTCGTGAGCAGAATTTCACAATTGAGTAATTAACATTTTCTCTGATGAAAGTGAAAAGTTATTAAATCTCTGGTCTAAATAGTAGGTTCCTTCACTTTAAGAAACACTTAAAACAAAACAGCCTCAATGTAATTAATAATACAACTTTGCTGGAGAAATGAATCAGTCTAATATTTTAAAACTTAATTGAAACTTCAAATAAATGTTAAATGCATTTTATTTAAGTGGATCGCATGACATTGTCTGCAAATTTAAAGAAAAGGTTAAATAAAGGGTCTAAAGTGGGACCCCAACACTGTCACATAGAGTGATCCATCTCACATTCTCAGAACTACAGGTGGATTGATATAAGAATGCTTCTTAGCTCTTTTTCTCTCTTATCCTTCTTTCTTTTAATCCACCTTGATTTCTTCAGGCTTTTCTTCCTCTAATCATTTTTTAAAGTTCTTTTGTCTTCTCTTTTCTCCATCTCTGTTCACCATATTTTTGGTTTATTTTTCCTGCTTGTTTCGTTATTATCTACCTTCTGTTCTCATTTTATGCTGTCTGGGATTTTTCTTTATGCCTTTTCAGAAATGAGAGAATGAGATGGGTAGAGAGTTAGGATTGCACTGCAGGAACCATGTAGGAAGCCTATTAAAAGTTATTTACTTTATTAACAGAAAACTTCTTTCACATGGAGGGCAGAGGTGAAGCATATTGCTCAAGTCCTGTCATCCTCACCTACTATCTACATGCACAAATTTTCAACAAGGCTAGATAGAGAGACACCAGGAATAGAAATGCTTGCTAATTTGCACCATCTTCCCTTGCCTTCTGTGAGTTATTGAACCAGCGCCAAATCCTTGGTAGCACTCTAGCTGAGATCAGATAACTCTACATGGGCCAGGAATCAAATGTGGGACCTTTTTGATCTGCGTAGCTCAATTACTTGCTGGGTAATGCCACAACATTTTGAGAAGCTCAGCTGATGATTTTTAGGAAAATATTATTGAGGTAGACAATAGCAAGATTGTGCTGAGAACACAAAGCTCTGTTTTCTTTGGTGTATTCTGTATATAAAAGCATGAACACTGAGACAAAATGTTTACATCTGTTTTGGCACAAGGTAATTGAAGCCTCGCAAGAAATCAACCATATTATGAAGTAGGGCTTGATTGAGATAAAGTATTCAACTTTTAAGATTTTTTGACTTGTTTATTGTTTAACTTTTATAAATGTTCTCTGGGTTAACTCAAGCTACCCATTGTCTTCCCAGAAGATTACTTTCCTATACTTTGTTTGGCTTGTAGTGAACCACTATTGATGATCATTATTCTGCGTCAAGTTATATCAATACACATCCAGGAGAATAATGCATCTTCAATATTGCATGGTGGTGGCAACAATTTGCTGAGAATTTCCATTAGTGTTTAATTGCAAAATTATAAAAGCATTTTTCTCTGTAAATCAGTAATCGATGCATGAAACAATTGGTAAAAGCAAAATTGGTTACAGTATTTTGATAAGCCATTTCAGCAAAACTGTGATGAGTTTCTGATGTAGTGTTACTATTTTAAGACTTCATTGCTTTTGAGTCATGTGTTTTATTTAATATTTATACATTCTTCAACTTTGAATCAGTGACTGCCTGAGTTGTTTTTTTTGTGCCAAGACAGAATTGTGACACTGGTTCCAGTTCAGCTCTTGTGCAATTAAGTACAACACAGAATAAAGATTTCCGAATTTGTCAAGGTCTCTGCCAAGAAGACCAATTTTTACTGACTCTATCAAATTCCACCAGGTTTATTTTTGGGGTTTCGGTCAGTTGCATGGGATTCGCACATTAGGACAGCAACTTCCAAACCATTTTCCAATGTGATTCCATTTTGACGCTTGAAAATTAACATGACCCCAGATGCCAACAGGAACAAAAAGATAATAAATAAAGCCGCAAACTAATATTCAGTTTATAATTATTAAAGTTTGTGTATTATAGATCATATAAGTATGACAATTTGTTTTTAAAATGTTTCATAAAAATGTTATTTTATCTATGCACCAATCCGTTATTTCATCTGGGTTGCTCCAGCTCACAGACCTTGGCCAGGAAACTGAATGCTATTTGCATGTGCATTTTCATTCAAAATTACTGATCTATAGTAGCATCACACTGAGGTTCCTTAAAGACCATTTTGACATAATTGATTTTTAATGTGAGATGAATCAAGTAAATTTTGAATTTTCTATTGAGGATTGCAAATGACACAATAATATTTACAGTCTCAGGCCACAGTTTCACTGTAGATTCTGCAATACAATACAACTTTAAAATAAAATTGATTTAGTGCACAAGGTATCTAAAGTGGAGCGATATCTCTCCCAACCTGGGAAAAGTGGGAAGTAAAGAGCTTCTGAACAGGCATAGAAAATAAAGTGCAGCAGTTGCCAGCCACTGAGGTTTCAGCCTTGCTTTCCATATTGCATTTGACAAGAGATTCAGTGAAGCCGCCTTCCCCCGCACCCCTCCCCATCCTCCATACAAACATACCACCGCCACTCTTCTGTCCTCTTTCTCCCTCCCTTCCCCCCCCCACCCATTAGTGGCAGCCAGCAGGGAGGTGAAACAGCTCTGACAGCCTGAGCCCTGTAGCTTGAGAGTCTGGCACATAGGATTAATATGAGACTGAGTACTGTACAACCCACACAGTGATGTAAGAAGACTCATGATCCAAACTTGGGGTCAGTTAAGTTTATTTATTAATGTCACAAGTAGGCTTACAATAATATTGCAATGAAGTTACTGTAAAAATCCCCTGGTTGCCACACTCTGGCACTTGTTTGGGTACACTGAGGGAGAATTTTGCATGGCCAGTGCACCTAACCAGCACGACTTTCGGACTGTGGGAGGAAACCGGAGCACCCGGAGGAAATCCACGCAGACGTGGGGCTCACATGCAAACTCCACACAGACAGTGACCCAAGCCGGGAATAGAACCCGAGTCCCTGGTGCTGTGAGGCAGCAGTGCTAACTACTGTGCCACCGTGCCGCCCAATGGTATGTTGGTGAATAGAGTTTAGACCTATTCATGGAGATACTGCTTGCCTGTACCCTTTACTGGATATATGTATAATATTACAAGTAGTTAATAAAGACATGCGTTAATGTATAGAAGACTACATACAAAGACTTCTTAACAGACACATTCTGTAACAAGCACCATCCCAACATAGTGCCAAAAGTGGAATTCAAACCCATGCCTCCAGTCGGAGCAGTACCAGAGAATGATCAGCAGTGTGAGATGCCTCTAACTCTAACTACAGCAATGGTACAGCAACCACTGTGCGCATACTACAACTTCGAGCAGCATGCCACATCCACAAAGGATGCTGGAACCTGGTAGTAGTCTCTTACCATTGACAAAAAAGTCAAAGGGGAACTTTACACAGAAACTTCTCACCGCAGGAATGCTCTTCCTCCACCTCAGAGGCCTTTGAGATGGCCCACACAGAGAAAGAAGAAAAAGCAGAATTGAGATAAATACCATGTTCAAACACCCCGCAAGGAACAATGGGACAACAGCTGAACCGACGTGGACTGGTTCAACATGCAGCAGTGGAAGAAAAGAATGAAAGCACACTCAGCCAACCCAGCATCCAAGGCACTAGCAAGAACCTGAACCAACAGAGCCTACCACTCCTCCAACAGACTAACGGGTTGTGGAAAGGTTTATAAGGTCTCTAGGCCGCCTGAGTCTTCTCATTTCAAGGATTTGAAGGGGTACATGGGATAGTGAGAGTGTTGTAATAATGTTAAAGCAGTGATAACAATGTTGGAATAGCATTAAGGCAGTAACAAGGTAAATGCATGAGATGAATAACAATATAAAACATGAAGTCAAAGTAGTGTAACTCCATATCCACGGTATGAAGACCTGAGATAGGGGGCAGGATATAAAGGTCTGTCACAAACAGGGTTAATGTGGAACTGAGTACAGTACTGCCCACACAGTGATGGGAGAATGGCACACGACCCAGATGTAGGGTTGCTGTGGTGTTGAACAGAGACCTAGACATGGAGATAGTTCCTTTCCTGTACCTTTTACATGTATTAGCATGTCAAGAAGGCATGAAAATCAAATAATCTGAAAAAAATGTTTCTCTTCCATATTCTCTTGTTTAAATTCTGTTTTTTATTTAAATGGACAATTGCTAGGCTGATGAAATGGCCTCAGCTGGTCACATACTGGTGGTTCTGGAAAATTCTAAGCAGTTCCAATGGACAAAGGCTAAATGCATCAATCTCCTGGAATGTGACTTGTATGAACATTCAGCCAGGCCAGTGCAAAAGACTAGTAGACAAAACTTGTGCTCTATCCAGTTCTGGGAAAGGATATAGAGTTATTGTGACTCCTCATCTCCAGCATTGTGCTAATGGTTCCATAGTTACCTGCCCAATATGCAAAGAATTTTTATATAAAGGGTGGCACAGTGGTTAGCACTGCTGCCTCACAGCACCAGGGACCCAGGTTCGCTGCCCAGCTTGGGTCACTGCCTGTGTGGAGTTTGCATATTCTCCTCGTGTCAGTGTGGGTTTCCTTTGGGTGCTCCAGTTTCCTCCCACTCTCCAAAGATATGCTGATTAGGTTGATTGGCCATGGTAAATTTCCCCTTAGTGTGAGGGGGACTATGGGGATTGGAGCTGGGTGGGATTGTGGTTGGTGCAGACTTGATGGGCCGAATGGCCTCCTTCTGCGCTGTAAGTATCTATTATTTTATGAAGGCCTTTAAAGTACATTATTATCTAAAATGGCTCAATCCGAAACCAATCTGGCACATGAGCAAGACTTGCGCTCAGACGATAAGCTGTAGGAGCAGAAGTACGCTATTCGACAGTTTGAATTAGGGCTAGTGCAGGGCTGGACAACATCTGGACCTTTTGTGCAGCAAGTCGTCTCGGAGGAGAGGGAATCTGCAACCCCATTCACCTTTATTAAGTTTTTAAAAATATATTTTAATACTCCTTTCACTCCTGGTTACCAAGAACCTTTCTTGCCCATGAAAACGTGTAACCACCTGTACCTCAGTATCCACTAGTTCTTCATGTAGGAAAGTTATAGCTGGTACTTCAAGTAGCATATCTCTTTTGTTTCCCTCTCCATGTTCAAAAGCGCCACTGCATCAACGTCTCAAGTATCAAGGTTGGCTTGGTAAAATTAGTTTCCGTTTTGTCTTGTGATCAGTGGAATGATATGTCAAGAAAATCGAAGATTGCCAGCTTACTTCAGTACAAGTGTTTGTTTTCGATGTCAAAGATTGATGAACAATAACAGATAATGGTATTTGTAACACTAACAACTGTCAAATCTACTTGGGATATCTTTTACATGCTTTCTCATAAAGTCTGACATGTTAATGCTGAAGTGCAGCTTAAATGATCAGAATGAAAATGCAACAGAAAGCAGCAGTGTATTTCTGCTATAGGTCCAGATTTTTAAAAACCCATTTAAAGCTGTAGCTTTGCTTTCCCCCCTCCTTTTCACAACACATTGATGCCCATGGATGTGACACCCATTCAGCTACTCTTCTGCACCTTGTTAAGTAGGATGTGTTATCAGGATGGTTCTCTTTACATTTTTTAAGCTAACTTATTGTTTACCCATTTTTAGGAAACAGGGTTCAAATGCATTTTTGAGGTTAGCATGCAAGAGAAACAACTCTCCCAGGCGTTTGATTAAATTAGAACATGCTGAGTCCCAATAGGACATGCCTAGGAGAGTACAAAAGCAAAGATTATCCCCCACGCCTGCCTCCTGCCACATACACACAAACTCATATACATTGCAGAGGTGCTGCTGGAAGAGCGACAAACTATAGTTTAAATATCTGTATTTTCCTTCAGTGGCCAATATTCTGTTTGCAGTCCAACAGCACCTGAAAGCTTTGTTTAATTTACAGCAATTGTGTTCAGCAGGTAGGCTGTAAACTAATGATATTGAAAACAGCCTTTGTTATTAGTTCCATTTATAATTTTTTTTAAATTCAGCCAAGCCAACTGGGTTTTGAGAACTTCCTTCTTTAAATATAGTGGTTAAAATCTCCGTCATATGTTTAATTAAATTAAATTGTAATTTTGCCTTCTGCAGTAGTTTTGGAGTCACAAATAGACTCGTTTTGATGCTGCTGCTATTGTACAAGCCAGTGGAAGGAAGATTTAGTTCATTAGATGACCTTTGCCGTGGAAAATTCGGCGAACCACTTAAAGGTCCATTGAACTCGGGCAGGAATTTCTAGTCTTGGGGCACTCGCAGCCAGAGAATCTTGCCCTTTCCACAGTTGGCATCACCATTGGCAAGATGTTTGATATGTTGCGATTGAAGAATATGTTGAAACTGACTGTTCTACTGTTGACACTTTTCCTGATTCCACAACTTAATTGTGGCAAAAAAACTGCTTGTCCTCCAGAATCAGCCATAGCTTACTCCCACTGAACATCAGGAAAACTAAAACTATTGTTTCTGTTCACTACAAATACTGGTCCCTTACCACTGACTTCTCCAGCATTGTAAACCACTTGGGCTGAACCAAGCTGTGCAAAACATCCAGTTCAACTCTCAGCTGAATTTCAAATTCTACGTGCTACCCATTCCATCTGAGCAACATTTTTTACTCCATTCCTGCTTCATTATCTCTACTGTTAAAAATCCACATTTTTGACTTCTCTGGACTTTTCTCCCTAACTTTAAAAACCTTCTCAAACCCCAGGGGAAATCCTCCCAAAACATTTCTAAATGTGGTTCCTAGTGAGAAAACCGGTGAGATTCCCACCTTGTGGTTGGTGTGATTCAGTTCACAATTCACCCACACTTAGAACTTTTTTTGGAATTGGGGACTTTGTCCTCAGAGATCAGAGCACTGTTTTAAAAGGGCGCCCCAACGTTACACAAACCCAGCTGGCACTGCCACCATGGCACCCTGGCAGTGCGACCTTCACTATGCCAGGCTGGCAAAGCCAAGGTGCCAGGGGGCAGTGCTAGGACACCAACCAGCCATTTCCCTGACTACCCAGGGGCTTCAATTGTCTCAGAACCCCCCCCCCCTGGCATGACGATTACGACTAGTCTCCATTTGTGCAGAACAATAGTGATTCATGCCGGGTTCCCACTGGATCCGAAGGTCAGAGAATTGGAGAATCCAGCTCCAATCTGACCTTGCGTATTTAAATGATTTAAATATGCTAATCTGGTTCACGCCCTCGCTTGGCATCCTGCCGTGGGAGCATTGAGAATTTCAAAAGGTGTTCTCACCAGTTCGAACTGTGCTATGGCCGCTCTCCCACAATTCCCCGGTCCTATCATGATTTGTACACGAGCACGTGGAGCCCAAGAATCTCAACCCCAACTTTCAAATCAAGTTTTTGGTCACTTTTCATAAACACTCCCCCCATTCCTTTAAATATTTATTTTCTCTCCCCCTCACCCCACATCCCTTAAAAGCCCCGGGGATTTTGTCTGGCTTAAACATTCCAAATAATCTGATGCTTTAAACGATTTCCAACAGTGTGCACCACTTTTGCTGTGTTGCTGCTGACAGTCAGTTACCAGTGTAGTGAGCTTCAGCAATATTACGTAAATATGTTGAGGACGTGAAATGAGCTAGAATGTTCTTCACCATCCATCCTATTATTTCCTACATGATCTTAACAATAGGACAGTTGCAGGTTGCAAATTGTAGAGCAGACAAAATCCTACGGTTTTGGTCTTGTTTGAAGGTTGCATTATTTTTTAATTGGAGATACTCCAAAATATGTATAATGAAACAAATGATTGCTTGTTATGACAAGACACCACCTACACTAGTATGAAGATTGCAGTGGAAAAGCCAGCTCTCCTTGGATACTGCTTTAAATAGCTGCAAAGGAAAATCTAAAATTGTCTTCACATTTATATAATGGCTTTGTTATTCTGCCGAAAAACATATTGCTTCTGTCCTCTGGGTAAAAGGGATGCTGAATGATTTGGAATGTTCAGGATTTGAACCATGGCTCAGTTCTCTGGAGCAAAAATTTGATTCAGTTCTGACAGGTTGATAAGCCACGCATTGTTTTTATAAAACTACATGATATTTTCCTAAAAATCCTTTTTGCATGCTGGAAGAAAGCACGCTTTCTCCATCCATTTTGATACCATGCCAAATTTCAAAGTTACTGAACCAAGATTTTCTGTTGTACACATAACTGAACACGACAGTGCAGTGACAGGATCCAAATTCCTGTCCACTGGAACTATTTGGTGATTTTGCCAGGCTTATTGCTCATCTGCTAGAACCTATGCACAGATGTGATCTTACCAAATGAAAAGCTCTAGAGATTCCATCAATAGCCCTGTAGATAGAGAATGTCTGGGGGGATGTAGCATGTTCATAAAATATGTATTTTCTTCACCTGTCAGAAGGTAATTTTTTCAAAATAATTTTCATACACAAATGTCACGTCTTAAATCTAACCAATGTAGTGAGTCTACATTCTGATCCTGCGCAGACCAGCTGATGGGGGTATTCGGAGATATCTTTAACCTCTCTTTACGCCAATCTGAGGTCCCTATCTGCTTCAAGCAGATGACCATCATTCCAATACCAAAGAAAAGCCAGGCAGCGTACCTTAATGACTATTGTCCGGTGTCTCTGACATCCATTATTATGAACTGCTTTGAAAGGTTAGTCATGGCACGAATCAACTCCGGCCTCCCAGATTGGCTGGATCCACTACGGTTTGCCTACCGCCACAATAGGTCCACAGCCGATGCCATCTTTCTGGCCTTACACTCAACCCTGGGATACCTAGACAACAAAGACACCTATGTCAGACTCCTATTTATTGACCACAGCTCAACCTTCAAGACCATTATTCCTATGAAACTCATCTCCAAACTCCGTGGCCTGGGGCTCAGCTCCTCTCTCTGCGACTGGATACTAGACTTCCTAACCCACAGACCTCAATCAGTAATGATAGGCAACAACCCCTCCTCTGCGATCATCTTCAACACCAGTGTCACATAAGGCTGTGTCCTCAACTCCTTATGCCTTATGCCCCTATGACTGTGTGGCCAAATTCCCCTCCAACTCGATTTTCAAGTTTGCTGATGGCACCACCATAATGGGTCAGATCTCAAACAATGATGAGACGGAGAACAGAAGAGATAAGCGACAAAAATAATCTCTCCCTCAATGTCATCAAAATGAAGGAAATAGTCAGCGACTTAAGGAAGCTTAGTGGACGTCATGCCCCTGTCTACGTCAACAGGAAATGGTCGAGAGCTTCAAGTTTCTCGGTGTCCAGATCATCAACAATCTGTCCTGGTCTCTCCATGCCGACACTGTAGTTAAGAAAGCCCACCAACGCTTTCTCAGGAGGCTAGGGAAATTTGGCATGTGCGCTATGACTCTCACCAACCTTACAGGTGCACCATAGAAAACATTCTTTCTGGTTGTATCACAGCTTGATATGGCTCCTGCTCTGTCCAAGACTGCAAACAATTATAAAGGGTTGTGAACAAAGCCCAGTCTATCACTCAAACCAGCCTCCCATCCATTGAATCTGTCTACACTTCCTGCTGCCTTGGAAAAGCAACCGGTATAATCAAGGACCCCACGCAGCCCAGACATACTCTCTTCCACCACCTTCCATCGGGAAAAAGATCCAAAAGTCTGAGGACATGTACCAACTGACTCAAGAACAGCTTCTTCCCTGGTGCCATCAGACTTTTGAATGGACCTGCCTCGTATTATTTTGATCTTTCTCTAAACCCTAGATATGACTGTAATACTACATTCTGCACTCTCTCCTTTCCTTCCCAATGTACAGTATGCTTTGTCTGTGCAACGTGCAAGAAACAACACATTTTACTGTATACTGATACATGTGACAATAATTAATTAAATCACCTCAAAATATCTGTCCATTTTCCAACGACCTCTACATATATAAAAATGGGTTAAAACCTGCTCAATTCAGTTTTACTTCCAAATTTTAAAATGAGAAGTGAATTGAATAGACATATACCTTGAATTGTGTTGCAGTTTTTCTCTGCTGGTTTTCTCCAATTTTCCTTTTGCTAAGTTTAAGTTCAATGGTTAAAGATTGCTTTCCAGACATTTCTTCCCTGCCCTGGCATCCCAACCTGAAGCATGGGCTTTATGCATACAGAATGCTTAGTGAGTTCTGCTGGAAATTATTTTAAAAAGAACTGTGAATACGATGTTATCATACAAACCTGAGACCAATTTGATTAGGTTAATTCTTACATTATATATTGCAATGCTATTTTTTGTACAATTTTTCTTACTGTCTGATATGGCTCACTGGGTTTCAGTACCGAATAATTATTTGCCAAAGAACCAGATAAAACCTTAACCCTGAAAATAAAAGCAAAGTGCTCAACAGTTGGAAATCTGAAATAAAAACAAAGTGCTAGAAATATTCAGCAGGTCTGGCAACATTTGTGGAGAGAGAAACAGAGTTAACATTTTGAGTTGAATATGACTCTTCAGAACTGAGGAAGGTAGAAATGTGATGGGTTTTATACCATTGAAAAATGGAGAGGGGAGTGATCGGTCCTTAACAGAACCACCCCCTGTCCACCACCAACTTGCCAGCGGGTGAGCGTAAAATCCAGCTGCAGGAATCAAACCTGGGATTTTCTAGTTTCATAGATTAATGTTATGCTAAGTGAATCCAGTACAAGCAAAACGATTTGGGAGCTCAGTAATAGTGTCATAAGGTTGGAACAAGCAGTTGCAGTAGCATTTTAAAAACAATAACAATATGTTTACAATTAGGCACAGTTATTCTGATGAATTAAACCCTGATAACTAATCAATAAGACACTGCCATTCAGTGATTTCTGTAATTTATATACCTAATATAAAAATAAGTATGGAACTATTCTAATACTCTATGTTAATTTTCAAAATTGTGCTTTTACTCTTCTTAAAAATGAGCCCAATTGATTTTGAAAAATATTAGTGAATTAGTGGGCGGCACAGTGGTTAGCGCTGCTGCCTCACAGCGCCAGGGACCCGGGTTCAATTCCAAGCTTGGATCACTGTCTGTGTGGAATTTACAGGTTCTCCCCATGTCTGCATGGGTTTCCTTCAGGTGCTCCGGTTTCCTCCCACAGTCCAGAGATGTGCAGGTTAGGTGGATTGGCCATGCTAAATTGCCCTTTAGTGTCAGGGAGACTAACTAGGATAAATGCATGGGGTTATGGGGATAGGGCCTGGGTGGGATTGTGGTCGGAGCAGACTCGATGGGCCGAATGGCCTCCTCCTGCACTGATTCAAAATTTAATTAAAACTCTGACTGGGTCTTAGCATAGGTAGGGTAAATTAAAACAATTGATGTGATTTCCTTATCTCATAGAAATCATAGAAACCCTACAGTACAGAAAGAGGCCATTCGGCCCATCAAGTCTGCACCGACCACAATCCCACCCAGGCCCTACCCCCATATCCCTACATATTTTACCCGCTAATCCCTCTAATCTACGCATCCCAGGACACTAAGGGGCAATTTTAGCATAGCCAATCAACCTAACCCGCACATCTTTGGACTGTGGGAGGAAACCGGAGCACCCGGAGGAAACCCACGCAGACACGGGGAGAATGTGCAAACTCCACACAGGCAGTGGCCCAAGCCGGGAATCGAACCCAGGTCCCTGGAGCTGTGAAGCAGCAGTGCTAACCACTGTGCTACCGTGCCGCCCTAAACAATCTTAACAATCAAATCAGAACAAACCATTTTTCCTACTTTCTGCATTTGTTTAATTATGTCAGTAAGTAGAGGTGTGGCAGAATGAAAGCTGAAGTCTATGCGCCTTCTAGAACTTTGGGCTTGGTGATCAGCAGTTCTGAATTAAGTACCAAGTGCAAATTGGAAAAAGTGTGTTCTGAAATAAAGCTTGTATTGATTTTGAATGTCTCCAAAAGCGAAAGCATTAGCACTCATCATCCCTGGTTCTCTAGATTTGATGATTCACAGCTTCAAGTGTGACCTTGTGCAGATGAAGCTGTCCTTTTATCAAAGAGCTGAAATGGATACAGTGAGCTCCACTATAAAATCAAAACCTGAATTGGAAAGGTAGCAAAGAGGAGATTAAAGAGATCCTTCTGCAGAAAACAAAACCTTTTAATTCCGCTGAGTTGCTGTATCATTGACATGAGTTCTTTTTTCTCTACTCAGTCTTGGGATGTGGGTGTCACTGGCTGTGCAAGCATTTATTGCCCATCCCTGATTGCCCTCGAACTGAATGGCTTGCTAGGTCATTTCGGAGGGCATTTAAGTGTCAACCACATTGCTGTGAGTCTGGAATTATATATAGATCAGACCAGGTAGGGACAGTAGATTTCCTAAAGGACATTAGTGGACATTTTTACAATGATACTTGGTTATCAACGAAGAACATAGAACAGTACAGTTCAGGAACAGGCCATTCAGCCCATCATTATTTTTAATTCCAGATTTTTATTAAATTCAAATTTCTTCATCTGCTGTGGTGGGATTCGAACACAAGTCCCCAGCGAATTACCCTGAGTCTCTGGATTACTAGTCTAGTTGCAATATCACTGCGTATTGTGGTAATATAATGATATAAAATTCTAATTTGTTAATTTAAAGCTTTGAAAAAAACGGGTGATGCGTTAGAGTGAAAGAGGTTTTATGCTGCTTGATCATCTCTTGAGAACAAAGTTCACGTGATGTTATGGAATGGGAATGAAGGTCACCTATCCTGATAGCTACGGAAGGTAGTTGAGAATTGAGAAGTTCATTTTCCAACGTTCTAGGAGTTCAGGCTCCTGATTCAGACAAAATGGCACTAACTTAATTGAATTTGCGAGGTACAAGCATTTAATGCAAAAAAACAAACATAACTATTCAGTCCAATAACTGCAGGATGTGAAGATACTCTCTTCCTCCTTCTTCTGTCAGGAAAAAGATACGAAGGTCTGAGATCACGCACCAACCGACTCAAGCAGCTTCTTTCCTGCTGCCAACAGACTTTTGAATGGACCTACTGTATATTAATTTTATCTTTCTCTACACCCTAGCTATAACTATAATGCTACATTCTGCACCCCCTCCTTTCCTTCTTCCCTATGTACTCTATAAACGTAATGCTTTGCCTGTATAGCGCACAAGAAACAATACTTTTCACTGTATCTCTACATGTGACAATAAATCAAATCAAAATCCCCATGGGGAAATTGTAAACCCAAAATTAATGAATGATCACCAAATCAAGAAATTACCAACAAAATTCCACTTTTTGTACCTTTTACATTAATGCAAATCGGAGCAAATGCAAATTACACATGGATACTTCAATTAAAAATGTAAATTTTGCTTTAAATAATGAATATAACAAAGATGTGTCTTGCACAACCAACACAGTTGCATCACTCTCCACAAAACTGTGGTACTATGTAGCTTTCACAATATGCTGTTCTTTTTTAAGAACATAAGAAATAGGAGCAGGAGTAGGCCATCTAGCCCCTCGAGCCTGCCCCGCCATTCAATAAGATCATGGCTGATCTGAAGTGGATCAGTTCCACCTACCCACCTGATCCCCAATAAGAACATAAGAAAAATTATTCATGCAGGGTTGGTCAGGAGTCCTATTGGACAACAGCTTTCATGCCGAATTTCATGGGTAAAATTGTCATCAGTAAGGCACACTTCCACAAACTCTTTTTCCCGTTGGTCACAACAATCTGGATGGTGTAGAGTTCCTCTTCAGCCAACCAACCAATAACACCCTGGTGCCTGGTTTGGTGACTTCTAGGAAAACACCCAGCTCTTTAGTATCTCTGAGATAGTCACGCAGCTTTTTATATTTTAGACCCTATTAACCAGATGGCACATTGCTTCCAAGAGCTCCTGTCTCCAAACAGGAAATAAAAACCTTTTCCGGACAGGTGTTTGCTGCTGCTTCTCAAGAATTTTGTGTTCCTCTTTCTGTCTCTGTCTGCTTTCTCTTTGTACCTATAACTGTGTTTTCACACTTCAGCTCCTGTATTTTTCTCCTTTGTTTCTGGCCACACACATACTTATCTTCATTTCATTCCTATTACTACTGCTTCCAGGTCAAGTGCTGCAAGGTCACATGGACCAGTATTTCTTTATCCAAGAAAGCTGCAATTCAGCCCTTGACAGTCAATAAAAAAGTTAGACATTTTAAAGAAATTACAAATGTTTCTTACTGTACTGCATCTGGGTCAAATGAGTTACCAAGTATACTATTTGTTTGTTGTGAATTAATTAATTTTAAAAATGTTTCTTTTGCTCTATTTAGAAAACAGACAGCAATTTTAAATAAGCTATTTAAACAATGAGAGTACCTCACCTTAGTCAAGCTGCCATTTGAATATTATGAGGGAGGTGGTATAGGGCAATGTTTTGTGAATGGGATTTGAAATGTAGACAGCCCAGCAGAATAACACATTTCTAAGTGTTCTTTTACATATTCTGCTCCATGCTCTCTCTTCCAATGTTCCTTCTAATCTACGGGGATGCATGACATGCAGCTAAAGGGATGGTGCCGCTCAGGGAACAAACAGACCACATACAAGCAACTTTTCTTGTGTATTTTCTTTAATTATTCTCTTTAGTATAAGCTCATACACAGTCATGCCTCTATTTTAAAGGGACCAGAGAGTGCAACAAGTTAGCCGTGCACAGCAAACAGATATTGGCCACATCCCTTGCACAGTGATTTACTGATTCATAAAAGCCATCCTGAGGTGTCAACCATTGACAGCTTCATAGCTTTCCATGAGGAGGAAAGTATATGAAGGTAAGAAACATTCATGTGCCTCCTTCAGAGAGGCTGACCTGCCTAGAAATGAAAGTGCATGCATTTTTAGTTACAGAAAGGTTGGTGGGGAGGGCAGTGGAACAAATTTTGTTGTCAAATGTCTTTGTAGAGAAGTGTCTTGATGTTGATGCTCCATTATGAAGAAAAAAAGGTGCCTTTTGTGCAGTTCTACTTAAGTTATAAATTTATAACTTTATAATACTGGTCTAAGTGCTTGGCACAAGTTCTTCATTCTCATCTGAACGGTTTTATATGAGACAGAGAAACTAGATTATTGTTAATGCTACATACTGAAATGAATGGTTAAACTGCATTCAATCTCCAGCATCAAGGTTAGTTTACTATGTATGCAAGATGATCTTATTGGACCTGAGTACAGCTACTTAAGTGGTATGTGCAGTTATAATGGTTTTTGGGAATTGTTGTACAAGGTAAATACAGATGATATTGGTCATTCATACAGCGGAAAAAGAATTAGGTCACCTATATTCAATAATTTAAGATTTTCACTTCCACTATCCTACCCAGAAAACCACTTCAAATGCCAATCATTCATTGAAGAACCCTTTATGACATATTCCTACTTTGACTTCATTGGTTTTTTTCCTTTAATTATGACATGGCTTCCCTTGAATATTGCTCTAGTTTTAACTTATTTATATAATTTTATATCTCATAAACTTATAACTTGATTGTTGAAACTGAAACAGAAGAGAACGTCCTACAAAATAAAACCTATCAAAGATGGTTAAATATGCAATGTACAAATTTAGCCCTGAATTTCCACCTGTCTCTTTTACTTGACATTATGGAGATGTATGAGAATTCAAAAAGAAGTGGAAGAGAATAAGTGAGAAATAAGATATGAAGGGTGAGGCAAAAAGGAAGTCATTTGGAAAAAAATGAGAGACGATAACTCAGTGGCACAGTGGGTTCAAGACAGGCTTTGCACCCCTGGGCCTGCCTTCGTGGACACATTTCTGTACCGACAAATTTAGAAAAGTGGGATTTGCAGAATAGCACAGTTCAGCTTTACTTGATGTATTGAGAATAACCACTGATTGCTGACAAAAAGGATTCTTTGTGAAATGGGTTAGGGCAATTTCAATCAAGCTCCTCACGACATGTAACGGTAGCATAAAACCAGCACTAATTGCCAATTTCACTCAGAGTGATCACAGGCTGACATGGTGTGAGAAATGGAAAACTTGCCCTACTGATGCAGTATGGGATCATTTTAAAAGTTAAAACAGCGAACAGGGAGCTTTAATTTGCAACCGGCTGTGATATACATAACCTGAGATGCTGACACTACTTGCCTTAAATGAGAAGAGTTCCATTGCCCAGCTTTAACATATCCTTGATGAGTATAAAAATTTTAAAAGAGAAAGAATGAAAAGAAATAATGAGAATGTAGAGGTTTAAATGAGTGCAGAAAAATACAAGTGATAAAAATGGAAATAAATGGATCAGTAATTGGAATATCATGGTGATATGTGATTACGATATTCTTTTGAACAGAACACACAACGGGTGGGATTCGCCCAAAAAAATTCAAATTCGTGTAAAAACTGGAGTAAATCCAACTGGTTTTTTGAGTGGGATTTTCAAAATGAATCTCCCATACTCTGTGCATCACAAAGAGCCCTAGCGTAAATCTCACGAAATAGCTGCAGACGGGGCTTATTCCCGCTGGAGAGGTCGGCAACATAGCGCTGAGCGGGCCACTGCGCAGGCACCGATCTGTCAGATCAGAGATCAGAGCGTGCGGATTTGCCCCAAACTGCCAGCCTCCCAATCACTGGCCAACCCCCCAACCCCACATCATTGGCCGTGCGATCTCCGGGCCCTATTGGTGTGTCTGGGCCTGCCTCGATTTCTCCCCCAGCAGTCCCGCTCTCAACCACACCCCCACCCCTGATGGCCAGCCCCGATCGCTGGCTTCCCTCCCTCTGTCACTGCCAAGTACAGAATGGCATCAGGACCCCCTGCGATCTCTCCCCTAACCCCAGAGGCCCTGTCCCTTTAGGCCCCACCCCCAGCACTGCCCGATGCCTGGTGGGCAGTGCCAAGAATCCCCCTTGGCATTGCCACTTTGCCCCTTGGGTACTGCCAGGGGGCCAAGCTGGCAGTGCCCAGGGGGCATCCCTCTTTAACCCTGACCTCCTGGGGGGCCTCCATGGCCCCGCTTCACTCCAGCGGGATTGGGCTGCCAGCTCCCCGCAAGTGGGGAGCTGTTGTAATGCCCGCTGGAGTGAAACACTCCTGGTTGGGGGGATACTCTGGCAGGCCCAGAGACTTCACTGCCGGGGCCACTGCCTTATCGACACAGCGGGCTGGGGGAAATTGCCCCAAACTATTCCAGTTCATGGCCAGTACATGACTGATTTCTATTAGCATTTTATTATCCAAAGCCAGCTTTATATAGTTTTATTCTCTTCTTGCATACTTATGGGTAGTGGTAGGCCTACCTCATTCATGTCCTAAAGCATGCAATCTTATTTTGCAGGAGCTAGATCACATGTCTAACCTGATAAAACAGCTGAGGTTTGTGGATAATTGAAATCCTATGCGCTATATAAGAAAATTTGTTTAATTCCGATTGTGTGACAGTGGCATCTATGCGGCAATTTCCAATTTTTAGAATGCTTAAAAAGCCAAATAAACAGCTGATTAGCCAGAGTCTATGGAGAGAACAGAGTGATTTAAGTTTCAGACATAGGCCATCATATTGTCTATTGTCTGCACAGATTCTTACTGATCCCTGTGCTTTCAGGTCTTTCTGTTTTTGTTTCCAATTTCCGTAATCTGTAGTTCTTTGATTTTTATTCTCTGCTGGAACTAGTTTCTTATCTTGGCCACAAAATTGTCAACCTAAACAAAATGGTCCTATAATCTGTAAATATACTATTAGGTTAAGGTTGCTGGTTACAATAAATTTGGGGGATCAATTTCCATGCTAACACTCTATTAAGCAAGCAAGGCTTTGCATGACATTGAAGAATCCAATGTAACCAGCAACCAACTGGAAAATATATTGTGGAAGAGTAATGTATGAAGTTCACCCTTCCTAAACAGAGCAATAAAAGTGGGCAGTGTACCTCCCAAGGAAATACTACATCCGATTCACAATTTTCACAGCTGTACCAAAGGGATTGATTAGACTAAGGATATCCAACCTTTTGGAGCAGTGGGCTAAATCAATGTGTCACAATTTGTCAGTAGGCTGCATATGATTCAATCACTTGAAACCTGCAGGATCATGAGTAAACATTTTAATTAAATTTTCAATCTATTTTGTGTTTCCTTGAATGATTGGATCAAATATTTTCCTCATCTGTTTGAACCTCTGCCTTTCCTCCTCCCTCTCCATTCTCTTTCTCAGCCTAATTCTCTCGGCTCCCCCTCCCTTTACTCCCTTTCCTCCTCTTTGCTTTCCTCTTTCCTCTCTCCTCTCTGTCTTGCTTTCTTTCTTTCACTACATTATGACATTTGCCTCTTGACAGCTTTATCTTCTCTATTTTTGTTACCATTCTGATCTTACTGTGGATGATCCTCTCCCTGTTTTTTTAAATTCTTGGAATGTACCCAATGTTAGCAATGTAACATGAACTGTTCATCTCGAGTTACACCGAGGGCATGAAAAGTCAATCACACAATGTGAATTGATGCTGCATTTAAGCTAGACTGGGAATTGGGGATAAGTTCTCGTCTCTGCCTCAAATCATTTCACCTTTTTCAACAATCTAGCAGCTTTCATGTTTGTTTATTCTAGGAGTAGCCCACTCGATACCAGATTCATTAAATTCAATTTCACTATATCTCTCCTCCCTTCTGATCTTTGACAGATCATAGAATTGCCATCGTGCAGAAGGAGGCCATTCAGCCCATCGGGCCCACATCAACTCCAACAGAGCATCTTATCCAGGTCCTATCCCTGTAACCCCACATATTTACCCCAATAATCCACCTACCTATACGTCTTTGGACGCTAAAGGGCAATTTAGCATGGACAATCCAACTAACCTGCACATCTTTGGACTGTGGGAGCAAAGTGGAGTACCCGGAGGAAACCCATGCAGACATGGGGAGAACGTGCCAATTCCACACAGACAGCCACCCAAGGCTGAAATTAAACCCAAGTTTCTGGTGCTGTGAGGCAGCAGTGCTAACCACTTCTGTTTCACTTTTGTCCAAGAAAATCAATTGGAGCACTTTGTGATCAACAGCAGAAGACCAGCCCAAATCAGCTATTAAGTCTTTGCTTTCTTGTTGGATGGTACAAGAGGTTATATACAGGGTGCTCCTGCTTGTTAAATGAGTACACCATGAATTTCTGTAATGGTGACCTGGCCATTGCACTTTTATTCAAAGAACAAAGAAAATTACAGCACAGGAACAGGGTCTTCGGCCCTCCAAGCCTGCACCAACCATGCTGCCGGACTGAACTAAAACCTCCTACCCTTCCTGGGACCATATCTCTCTATTCCTATCTTATTCATGTATTTGTCAAGACGCCCCTTAAAAGTCACTATCCTATCTGTTTCCACTACCTCCTGCAGCAGCGAGTTCCAGGCACCCACCACCCTCTGTGTAAAACAAAAACTTGCCTTATACATCTCATTTAAATCTTGCCCCTCGCACCTTAAATCTATGCCCCCTCGTAATTGACTCTTCCACCCTGGGAAAAAGCTTCTGACTATCCATGCCCCTCATAATCTTGTAGACTTCTATCAGGTCGCCCCTCAACCTCCGTCGTTCCAGTGAGAACAAATCAAGCTCCTCCAACCTCTCCTCATAGCTAATGCCCTCCAAACCAGGCAACATCCTGGTAACTCTTTTCTGTACCCTCTCCAAAGCCTCCACATCCTTCTGGTAGTGTGGCGACCAGAATTGAACACTAAATTCCAAATGCGGCCTAACTAAGGTTCTATAAAGCTGCAACATGACTTGCCAGTTTTTAAACTCAGTGCCCCAGCCAATTAAGGCAAGCATGCTATATGCTTTCTTGACTACCTTCTCCATCAGCGTTGCCATTTTCAGTGACCTGTGTACTTGTACACCCAGATCCCTCTGCCTATCAATACTCTTAAGGGTTCTGCCATTTGCTGTATATTTCCTATCTGTATTAGACCTTCCAAAGTGCATTACCTCACATTTGTCCGGATTAAACTCCACCTGCCATCTCTCCGCCCAAGTCTCCAACCGATCTATATTCTACTGTATCTTCTGATGGTCCTCATCCACCAACCTTTGTGTCATCTGCAAACTTACTAATCAAACCAGTTACATTTTCCTCCAAATCATTTATATATATATTACAAACAGCAAAGGTCTCAGCACTGATCCCTGAGGAACGTCACTTGTCACAGCCCTCCATTCAGAAACGCACCCTTCCACTGCTACCCTCTGTCTTCTATGACCGAGTAAGAAGTCTCACAACACCAGGTTAAAGTCCAACAGGTTTATTTGGTAGCACAAGCTTTCAGAGCACTGCCCCTTCATCAGGTGAGTGGGAGATGTGTTCACAAACAGGGTATATATAGACACAAACTCAATTTACACTTCTATGACCGAGCCAGTTCTGTATCCACCTTGCCAGCTCACCTCTGATCCCATGTGACTTCACCTTCTGCACCAGTTTGCCGTGAAGGACTTTGTCAAAGGCCTGACTGAAGTCCATGTGGACAACATCCACTGCCCTATCCTCATCGATCATCTTCGTCACTTCTTCGAAAAACTCGATCAAGTTAGTGAGACACGACCTCCCCTACACAAAACCACGTTGCCTCTCGCTAATACATCCACTTATTTCCAAGTGGGAATAAATTCTGTCTCAAAGAATAATCTCCAATAATTTCCCTAGCACTGACGTAAGGCTCACCAGCCTGTAATTACTTGGATTATTCTTACTACCCTTCTTAAACAAAGGAACAACATTGGCTATTCTCCAATCCTCTGGGATGTCCCCTGTAGCCAGTGAGGATACAAAGATTTCTCTCAAGGCCCCAGCAATTTTCTCCTTTGCATCTCTCAGTATTCTGGGGTATATCCCATCAGGCCCTGGGGACTTGTCTATCTTAATGTTTCTCAAGAACCCCAATACCACCTCCTTTTTGATCTCAACATGACAAACTATCTACGCATATTTTCCCAGACTCATCACCCGCCAAGTCCTTCTCAACAACAATAATTTGCATTTATGTAGCATCTTTAAAACAGGAAAACATCCGAAGGTGCTCCTCAGCAGCATTATCTAGTAAAAGCTGACATAAACCACATAAGGAGATTTTAGGGAAGAGGACCAAAAGTCTTAGTCAAAGAGGTAGGTTTTAAGGAAATCTTTCAAGGAATAAAGATAGGTGGAGGCAAAGAGGTTTAGTGAGTGAATTCCAGAGCTTAAGCCTCAGCAGCTGAAGGCATAGGTACCAATGGTAGAGTAGCTAGAATTGGAGGAGTACAGATATCTCTCAGAATTGTAAGGCTTGAGGAATTTGCAGAAGTAGGGAGTTCGGAGGCCATGGAGGGATTTGAAAGCAAGGATAAGAATTTTAAAACAGATATTACTTAACCAGGAAGTAGGTTGTCAAGCACATGAGGTTATGGGTGAGCAGGACTTAGTTAGGATATGGGCAGCAGAGTTTTGGATGAGTTTAAGTTTTGGAGGGTGGACATTTAATCCAGTTAGAAGTTAACGGGCAGAATTTTCCCATCCCACCCGCCATGGAATCATAGCAAGTGGGGGCAAAGGTCCGGTCTTGGGGCGAGCGTGGCTGGAAAATCCCAATGTGTCAGATTTTGTGGTGACCAATGAACAAACATTGCACTGTCGTTATTTACACTTGTTCTTGCCCTTCAACCCTCTGAGCTTTTGCACCAAATGTTCCTGTCAGCCAACTTGTGCTGTCTTCTACAGAGTATCTGTGACCCTTGGACAGAGCAAGTAATAAAAAAATTGCTGGACATGCTCAGCGGGGTCTAGCAGCATCTGTGAATATACTCCCAATAGATGACAATCTCTTTATTTTCGTATTTTACCCCACTGCCCATTCTTCTTGTGTGGGCCTTGATAGTGAATGTCGGTACGGTCTAAAATAAAATGTTGAGAAGTAATATTTACACATAAACGTAGGTAAAATTGTAAATTTTACTTCAATGAGTCTTACTAAATAAATATCAGTAAGTAAGAGAGAATTTAAAAGATTATTAGAATCAAACCATCTTTAAAGGAAAAATTCAATTTATTTTACCATTGAACTATGCACTTGTTGGAGTATCCAGAAACAAAATTCTTTGGATACTAGAAATCTCAAAAAAAGAACCCATAAAATGTTGGAAGCTGACAAAAGGTCATCGATCTGAAACACTAACTCTGCTTCCTTTCGATAGATGCTGCCAGACCTAGTGAATATTTGCAACATTTTCTGTTTTATTTATTGGTGTACCTAGCAGCCAGCTATTTTATAAGGACAATTTACCTGATGCCGTACTTGCACCCCTCCATGACCCTGAATGTCGATATTTTTCTTGCAAATTACTGGGCACTTGGATGGTAGGAGCTACAGCAGTTTGAGCAGGGAGGCATAATCCTGCCAGCATTGCCTCTTTCTTATGCCATTGACCTCCAAAGGAGTGGACAGAACTTTTGCCTTCCTTGGGCCTCAGCAGGAATTCCCCTTTAATGCATCTTTGTTGCACCATGCATATTTTTGAGTTCTGCGCAATTCTCTGCACCCTCAGTTGCTTTCATAGCTACTTTATGGTAGGATTGTGTTTTATACACTCAGGAAATTCTGGACATATCTTTTTCTTCAACACCCCCTACCTCAAATCTAACACTTTTCAGGAGCGATAATTTAAGCTAAGTGGTTTTATAAAGCATTAATTCATCTTATTTCTTAACACTGATTATTGAGCTGAACCAAGATCCTGTCAGACCCAGTTATATTTTGTTTACAGATGGATGGCTCTTTTATTATGTGACTAGGAGTTAGAACATAATTATATGTATTTCCGGTTTAATGCCACAGATTTCTGGTAATGCTCGACAGAGTGCATCAGGTAAAATGGTCAAGTTTGAACTTCTTTGACTTTAAAATGGAATTGGAGGATTAAGCAAGCTATGCTGAGACATTAATCTGTTTGATTTTTTAAAGCTGCTGACAATGCCCAGTTATCCCTGCATATGACAGCAATCAAATTTTTTGTTAAATATGTATAGAACTGGCATTGGAAAATTGTCTCTTTACATAGGGTAAAGAACGAATTGATCACAAAAACTGAACAAAGTAGCCAGAACATACTCATTTATAGGTCATAAGAGAATTTTAATACTTTGGATATGAATTATTCAGTAAATGAAACAGAATTCACAGTAGGAACCAAATTTTGAAAGGTTGTAGCCTTTCTATTCAAATTTGCATCCCCCAACTCGATAAACACGTCCTGCACTTAAGTAACTACTTTGGCTCTTTCAGAAAAGCATAGACGAACTTTATAATCAGTTCTCTGTATGGGCTGGTGATTTATTGTATTTTAATGATTCAGGACTATTAATTCCAATAACATTACACTGGACCTGGTAGCTTTCAAATATTTAAATTGTTAGTTACTCCAGTAAGGCACAAAATTGTTATAAATTTGCGTTCCCTCGAAAGCTGATGAACGTGTAGTTCCTGTCAAGCCATGATATAATCATTTGAACACTTAAATTGCATAGCAGAGATAAGTGGAATAGTCAGGCAGATTGTGGATTAAAACTTCCAATTGATCAGATCATATGTTTATTTATTTTCCTAGGTGCTTTTCTGAAGTACTTAATCTGGGTAGTATATGAAAGCAGAGCTGTTATTAGCATTTGTCCAACAGCTAGTTTCATTTATAATATTTCATTTGATGTTTATCACAGTGTACTTGTATACCCAAAAGGCTAAAGTAACTAGGCAGTTTTTTTGAGCGGATGTTGCTGTTGTGATTCATGTTGGAATTGACAGACGTATCTTTTTTCTCAGTTTTCCACCACATATGAAAGGGCAATTAATTCTTTGTGAAAACTAAATGTCCCCAATTATAGCTGACATAGAAAAAAACATGCATAACATCTGCCTAGAACCCTACCTCCTGTATAAAGCTCGTCAATTAAAGATAATCCATTGATACTAATTGAGAAGGTCTGTAGTTTGCCTCATTACATGATGTCCGAAGCAGCCAAACTGGGGAGGAAACGGGGAAGCATTATGTAATTTAAATAATCTTGTATCCTTCTTGATTTTCCATGTTCACCCAAGTATTATAACCGCCACACCTCTACCCCATCCACACCAGGTGTGTGCTTATCACAAGCAGTAATGCTAGCCTTGAGGAATGAAACCTCATTGTATGTTCAGATTCTCAGCATCATTTAGGTGGTTGCTGAGTTTGGTATGACACACAACCATATGTCGAGTAAAGAAATTCTCCTCTTGGTTCCAACTATATGTCTTGGTAATAGCCTCAGAAGAACACCGCCATTGTGCACTTCCACTTCCCACGTTAGCCATTTCTGTGGCGGTAAGTGATGTTGCCAGTTTGTCTTTTGAGGAGCAGTTATTGCTTTGAGATAGTCAAGCAAGAGGAACTCTTTGAGCTGGCTGACAAGATTCAGGCTTGATTTTAGCCCAGGTCCAAGAGATGATGGAATCACGAATGATCCAATCTCCCACATTACAATTTTATCAAATATAGTTTTATCTTTCTTTGTCATTTTAATGCTGCAAACTGATGAAAATCGATTTGTTTGGGTTCATTTTCCTTTATTTAAAGATCTTAGAACAGACAGCACGCATCTGACACGTTTGTATTATAAATGTCTACATAAACTTTATTGAATATTTGCTGTGGTGTTTTATATTTAGATTATTACCTTGTTGTATCATCATCAATTGAGGAAGTCCTGTATTGTGGCACCCCTTCACTAATAGACTAAAAGCAAATGCATATTGGTAGAAAATAGCAGTTTTCAAATAGTTTACCCATAAATATTAACATACACTGTGAATTTCCTGAAAATTCAGGAATGCATTCCCAGTACCAATATTAATATCCAAAAATTGCCTCGATCCTAGTTAAAGACCAATATCAATTCTCACTTCAGGCACCATGCCCTAATAGGGCCTTGGTAACCATGGATTTCCATGTGTTGGTCTGTGGTTGTGCTTGGCAAGGTACTGCAGTGGTTTATTGTTGCTTTCTACAGGTTCTGGCTGACAGGAGACTCTCCCACTAGAAGCGCCTACCTTGGGTGTATTGGAAGGGTTTGCAGATTGTTGTTCAACTTGTTCGGCCATATTATAAGTGCACTTTCTGTGGCCATCAAGTCCCAGAGCACTACCAGTGCACCCCAAGACTCCTTTTCATATCAATTACCTTAAAAAATGACTTAACTGCAGAAAATGTGTTTTAGTCTATTAATATACGGCTGAAATAATGGTGACTCAATAAATACAGAATAAAACAATGACTGACAGAATGGTCCCATGGAACTCCCGAGTTCTCTCATGAACCACAAAAGTCTAGATAACCTAGTTTGTAAATCTGTAGTATCAAAATGCAGCACAACTGCTACCTAAGAATGTGGTTAAAAGGATTACTTTAATAGCGATGCTCAGATGTAAACCATAAGAATTGGGTATCCATAGTTCATAACCAACACCACTTCTATCCCCATCATGAATTATGTTCTATGTTCTATGAATCTGATTACAAATGTGACCTGCTGCCTGTTGTTTTTTGGACTGTATGTGATTTAAATTTTATGAAGGCAAGGAAGTTACTTAAGTTTAAATTTGTTAGTACCTTTGAGTTTCAGCAGAAATGGTCCTTGAATCAAGATGACATTCACACAAGAAGATTGACAAAATTGTAACCTCACTGTACAGGATGTATTTAATATAATGCCGGTGTATTTTCACGTGATGGGTTTTGTTACTTTTTACAGTAAACTGTCTCTAGTAGATTTTATTATCCAGTCCTTGCAATTTTGTTGACTTGTAGAGAATAGCTGAAAAGTACTGATGCATTGAGCTTATAATGGATACGTGTTAGAGGTTTTCTCATGCAGATCTTATCAAAGAAGATTTCGATTCAAAATCATTAAATTAAACAAAATCTACCAGGGTCATCAGTAAAAAAATACTGTTTTGACATTAACTGTTGGCTCCTCAATCATACTGACTGCAAGTGATTTGAAACTTAATTAGTGGACTTTATTCATCATCTGCCTGAACTCCTTGCACCCCCTGTAGTTCAGATGAGAAATAGCAGTTTTCTTTTAATCCAATACTCTGTGTATGCTTTGAATACATATTGAGTTTGTTCATTGCAGTAAATAAATTAGCTTTTCTGTTCCCCGTGATTCCTATGAAATGACAGGTGGATCGTCAGACAGTTGGCAAATATTCTGCATTCACTGGTGATTGTCTTGAGCTCATCAAATAAATACATTAAAGAGAAAGGTTCAGCTGTACATTGAAGTTGTTGTAACACATCTGTGTTAATAATAAATTTACATTTTAATTTGAAATTGAAATGTCAAGCTTGGAAGGTTAAAATTCTGCCTGATGACCCAGTAAACACTTAATTTCATTGTCACCTCAAGAAACACGCCCACGCCGGTTAAAAAAAAATCAGAAGGCAATACTATACTCCTCCCTTTGGGACTAGGCAAGCCTGAGCCATCTGCAATGCTACAAGTATGATGGTTCAGAAACAAATAACTGCAGTTACTGGGGTTAACTATTCAGATGAAATAGGTACAGGATATTTTCCTTTACATCTTTAAAATTTTCCAATATATCTTGTATTTTGATGTCAATTTTCTCTTGGTACTCACATTAAGTATTCAGCATTAAGCGTTAAGAATATGAGAAAGCACTGATTCTTTCACCCTGAAGAGTAAGGTTTGAACCCAGCCTAGAATTATAGAACAAAGATCCTCTTCAACAACTGAAAAAGAATCATCATGAAATGAGTTTGTTAGTTTCAATCCAAAGCACAATGCCATTGAAACCAGAGCTGCCCTTGACACAAATGCCCCTCAAGTTAAGAAAATCAATCCAAATGCTCAATTTATACCACTAGATCTTGTTTAAAATTCAGATTTCACTTTTTTTATGGCAATAAAGTGGCCATTTGGCCTATCATACTTGCACCAACTCCAAATGAGCTTTATGGCTTAGTGTCATTCCCCTACCTTTTCCCCATACCCCTGCATATTGTTTCCGTGTTTCTATTAAAATAATAATCTATTGCCCTCTTGAATGCTTCGGTTGAACCTGCCTCCACCACACTTCCAGATAGTGCATTCCGGACCCAAGCCACTAATTGTGTGAAAAAGGTTTTTCTCCCATCTCATTTGCTTATTTTACAAATCACTTTAAACCTGTGTCCTCTCATTCTTGATCCTTTTACTATATGGAATTATGATGTAATTGCAATTACGGAGACATGGTTAAGGAGGGACAGGACTGGCAGCTCAACATTCCGGGATATTGTTTTAGACAGGGCAGGAGGGAAACAAAAGGGGGGGAGGGTGGAGTTGCAACTTTTACAGATGCACAATAGAAAATATTCTTTCTGGTTGTATCACAGCTTGGTATGGCTCCTGCTCTGCCCAAGACCACAAGAAACTACAAACGGTCGTGAATTTAGCCCAATCCATCATGCGAACCAGCCACCCATCCATTGACTCTGTCTGCACTTCCCACTGCCTCGGAAAAGCAGCCAGCATAATTAAGAACCCCATGCGTCCCGGACATTCTCTCTTCCATCTTTTCTGTTGGGAAAAAGATACAAAAGTCTGAGGTCACGTACCAACCGACTCTAGAATAGCTTCTTTCCTGCTGCCATTAGACTTTTGAATGGACCTACCTTACATTAAGTTGATCTTTCTCTACACCGTAGCTATAACTGTAACACTACATTCTGCACACTCTAACTTCCTTCTCTATGAACAGTATGCTTTGTCTGTATAGCTCTCAAGAAACAATACTTTTCACTATACTAATACATGTGACAATAATAAATCAAATCGTTGCTGATTAGGGAGAGATCACAGCTGTGTTGAGGAGAACAATTGGCGGGATCTTATAGTGAGGCATTATGAGTGGAGCTCAGAAGTAAGAAGGGTAAAATCACAATGTTGGGAGTATACTATAGACCTCCCAGCAGCCCTTAGGAGACAGAAAAGCAGCTGTGTAGATACTAAAAATTTGTGAAAAAAGCAGGGTTGTTGTGATGGGTGACTTTATCTTCCCCTATATTGACTAGGAATCCCTTACAACCAGGGGCTTGGATGGAGAGCAACTCGTTAGATGTATCCAGGAGGGCTTTTTGATTCAGTATGTTGACAATCCAACCAGGGAGGGGGCCGTACTAGACTCGGTACTGGGGAATGAGCCAGACCAGGTGATCGATGTTCCAGTGGGGGAGCATTTTGGACTTAGCGACCATAATTCCATAAAATTTTGAGTAGTCATGGATAAGGACAAGAGTGGCGCTCCGGTGTGGTTGCTTAATTGGGCGAGGGCCAATTACATGTAATTAGACAGGAACTGGGGAATGTAGATTGGGGGCAGCTATTTGAGGGCAAATCCACATCTGGCATGTGGGAGGCATTTAAAGGCCAGCTGATTGAAATGCAGGACAGGGATGTCCCTGCAAAAATGAAGGATGGGAATGGCCGAATCTGAAAACCATGGATGACCAGGGAAATTGTAAGGTTAGTCAAAAGGGAAAAGGAAGCATACGATAGATCTCGGCATCTAAAAACTGCCGAAGCCCTTGAGGAGTACAATAAAAGTGGGAAGGAACTTAAACGTGGAATTAGGAGGGCTAAAAGGGACCATGAAATGTCTTTAGCAAAAAGGGTCAAGGAGAATCCCAAGCCTATTTTTGCAAAGAGGGTAAAGAAGCAAGAGGGTAGCAAGGGAAAGAGTAGGCCCACTCAAGGACAATGGAGGGAAATTATGCATGGAACAACAGGAAGTGGATGAAATCCTTAATGAGTACTTTGTATTGGTATTCACCAAGGAGAAGGACATGACATGACAAAAAAAAAGGGGCGGCATGGACAAGTTGGGCCAAAGGGCCTATTTCCATGCTGGAAACCTTTATGACTCTATGACAGATGTTGAGATCAGAGATAGGTGTGTGAGTGCTCTTGAGAACGTCAATATATCAAAAGAGGAAGTGTTGAGTATCCTACATTGCATTAAGGGTCCCCGGAACATTAGCTGAGTTTCTGAATTAATAATCTGGCAATAATACCACTAGGCCATTGCCTCCCCTTGTTTTCCTTACAAATATCAGGGTTATAACATCAGAATCAATGATAATTCTTTTTCCAAGTCATAGAAATTACAGCGTAGAACAAGGTAATTATATCCATTGTGCTTATGCTGATGTTTATTATTCAAATTTACCTGCTTTTTCCACATATCCTTTTGTATATTTCAAATACTTATCCAGTTCCCTCTTATACAATCTTAATAGTTTCAGCCTTAAAAATAAATTGGAGTATAGCATCTAATGTTCTAATACCCTTTTGTACAAAATAATATATGGTTATTAGGAACAGGAGTCCACCCTGGAATAATTGTATGAGAAGAAAACCTTTTAATCAAAAGTTCTTCTAGCCTTAGTGACTCTCTCTCCCTGCCAGCATCTGCACTTTTTCTTTGCACATGTCCTACTGGTGAGGAATTCTGATACTTCCAGGTCCTGAGTAAGACTTTGTATTTGATGTTATAAATTCCAAAAAAACAGTACTTAAGTCTTTAAGTCAAAATACTGATGGTTTCTTCCTACCCAATTTTCGAAAAAAGCTGAAGTGCAGTGTTGGTAATTGTTGCTTTTGCAGTGACCTGGATTTTACATCATGCACCATAAATCATCTCCGAAAATCTTAGGTGATTTATGGTGCATGATATAAAATCCAGGTCACTGCAGGAGCAACAATTACCAAAATACATTTCTTAAAAAGGAAAAGAATTACATGTATTAAAACTGTTTATAATTTTTGGTTAAAAGTTTGTCAGTGTATCTTTAAACTCTATTAATAAAACTTTTGAATCAAAAGTTAGTAAATCTGATAAAAATGAAAGATGGAATTCTTAAGGTTTCAATGTGGGGAATTCCCAAAATTAGCATTTGATATTTAAGGAATAATGAGTCATTAGCCAGCATAAGAGTCATAAGCATTCAGAATTTTACATGACGTAAAAATCTATGATGGTGGATGGTAAGGAAAAGGTATTCTTGTGTGAGCATAACTAGATAGATCATTGGTTACAAAAACAGATGCAGTTCATGGTCCGTTTCACAGTGCATGTACAGAAGATATTACATTAAAACAGTGATGTTCAAATTGGGGCTCAGAGATATGTAGAAGCTTGCCAGGAGGTCATTGAAATAATGTGAAAGTGCTTACCCAAGCGACCAAAGGAAGGCTCATCAGCTGGGAGGTGGGAGTGGAGTGTGGATACCACATGTGCAGAGTGAGCTGGCTATGTGAGCACAAGATGTGGAGATGCCGGCGTTGGACTAGGGTAAACACAGTAAGAACTTTAACAACACCTGGTGTTGTTAAACTTCTTACTATGTGAGCACAACACATGGAGAAGTGTTATGAGTGGCACAAAGGGCACAATCTATAAATTAATATTGTTAAGCTAATGCCATTACCATTTTCTTAAAAGGATTCTTAAAATACTCTTTACGTGCAGCATTTTCATATTATTTAATATTACAACTAGGTGGCAGAGACAATAATTATTATCCATTGAAATTAGTCCTTCAACAAAAAAAGTTTGAAAAATATTACATTGAGCAAGTGCCAATCGTGTTTGTTGTGTTTCCTTGCATGTTATCCTGCCAGCAGGGAACAGAATCACAGCTTCTTGGATAATACAACCCTTGTATTGGTTAATGTGAGAGAACATGGCACCCAATAAAAGGCAGAAAGATTTGCCAGAGTAATCCAAAACTATTTCCAGCACCTTGCTACATCATTCATATTTCTGCATTGACTAGTGTCCGATTTTCGCACAAATGGTTGAAGTTGAAAAGAGAGAATATCCTTGATTCAAACAGTGATAGCAGTGTGGCTGAAGTAGAACCAGTTGGAGTCATGAGAAAGAAAGACACTATGAGAAAGATGCACAATCTCTGACTAACAAAAGAAGTTAGGCGTTGTATCAGATTGAGATAAAGGATGTAGAGTGCTGTAAGGATTAGTGGTAGCCAAAATGTGTGGGAACATTTTAGAAACCAGCAAATGATGACTGAAAAATAATAGAGATATTGGTGTATGACAAAACTAACAAGAAGTAAAAACAGACATCAAACTTCTACAAGTATTTTAAATGGAAGACAGTAGCTAAAGTAAGCTTTAGCCCCTTAAGAGAATGAGGTTGGGAAATTAATAATGAGTAACCAGAAAATTGCAGAGGCTTTGAACAAGTATTTTGGATCTGTCTTCTAAGGAGAAGATATGGAAAGCGTCCCAAGAATAGTTGAAAATCAAGAGGCAAAACGGAGGAGGGGTCTTAGACAATCATCATCACAAGAGGAAAAATACTCGAAGAACTAATGATATGGCCCTGGACCTGAGGCCATGCATCCTAGGGTCTGAAAGGAAGTGACTGCAGCAATAGTGGATGCATTGATTGTAATCTTGCAAACTTCCCTAGATTCTGAAAAGGTCTCAATGGATTGGAAAAAGGCAAATGTAACACCTCTGTTCCATAAAAGAGGGAGACAGAAAGTAAGAAACTCTCAGCCTAGTCTAACATCTGTCATTTAGAATCTATTAAGGACATAGCAGCAGGACAGTTCGAAAATCATAATTCAACCAGACAGAGTAAACACAGTTTTGTGAAAAGGAAATCATATCTGAAAAACTTAATAACATTCTTTTAAGATGTAACAAGCAGGGTGGATGAAAGGGAACCAGTAGAATCAGAAGACTAAGGAAATTTGGCATGTCAGCTACGACTCTCTCCAACTTTTGCAGATGCACCATAGAAAGCATTCTTTCTGGTTGTATCACAGCTTGGTATGGCTCCTGCTGTGCCCAAGACTGCAAGGAATGAATGTAGCCCAATTCATCACACAAGCCTCCCATCCATTGACTCTGTCTACACTTCCCGCTGCCTCGGCAAAGCAGCCAGCATAATTAAGGACCCCACACACCCCAGACATTCTCTCTTCCACTTTCTTCCGTTGGGAAAAAGATACAAATGTCTGAGGTCACATACCAACCACTCAAGAACAGCTTCTTCCCTGCTGCTGTCAGACTTTTGAATTGGACCTACCTTCCATTAAGCTGATCTTTCTCTACACCCCAGCTATGACTGTAACACTACATTCTGCACTCTCTCATTTCCTTATCTATGAACAGTAGCTTTGTCTATACAGCACGCAAGAAGCAATACTTTTCACTGTATGTTAATACATGTGACAATAAATCAAATTTTGTGTTTGGACTTTCTGTGGTAGTTAACTCCACAGATTCACCACTCTCTAGGTGAAGAAATTTCTCCTCATCTCACATTATCCTCAAACTATGACCCCCTAGTTCTGGACTCCCCCACCATCAGGAATATTCTTTCTAAATCTACCCTGTTTAATCCTGTTAGTTTTATAAGTTTCTATGGGATTCCCTCTCACTCTTCTAAACCCCAATGAATCCTAACTGACTTAGTCTCTCCTCAAATGACGGTTCTGCCATCCCAGGAATCAGCTTGGTAAACCTTCGCAGCATTCCATCTATAGCAAGAACATCTTTCCTCAAATAAGGACACAAACTGCACACAATACTCCAGGTGTGGCTTTCAAATGTCCATACTGCCATATTCAAATCCAGTCATTATGATGGCCAACATACCATTTGCTTTCCTTACTGCCTGCTATACCTATGCGTTTACTTTCAGCGACTGATGCACAAAGACACCAAAATCTCACTGAGTATCTCCCTCTCTCAATTTACACCCATTCAAATAATAACCTGCCTTTGTATTTTTGCTACCGAAATGGATAATCCCAATTTATCCACATTATACAGCATCTGCCATGCATATGCCCGCCCATTCACTCAGCCTGTCCAAATTATGCTGAAGCATTTCTGCATCCTCCTCACAGCTCACCCTGATCTATAGAAGAAAGCCAGATATGATCTACGGAGATCCATCAAACATGCCAAAAGACAGTACCAGACCAAGCTAGAGTCCCAGGCTAGCCACTCCTGCCGACTATGGCAAGGTCTGCAAGACATAACAGGCTACAAGATGAAGGCAAGTAAAATCGCTGGCACCAATGCACCCCATCCGAATGAGCTCAATGCATTCTGTGCCCGTTTTGAGCAAGAGGTCAGCGAGAGCATGACCTCCACCCTGGAAGCCTCAGACGAACCTATATCCGAGGTCACCATCGCAGACGTCAGAGCAGCCTTCTCGAAGGTCAACCCACGTAAAGCGACTGGCCTGGATTGGGTACCCAGACGAGCACTCCGATCCTGCGCGGATCAGTTGGAAGGGTATTTGCAGACATCTTCAATCTCTCTTTACACCCATCTGAGGTCCCTATCTGCTTCAAGAAGATGACCATCATCCTGGTACCAAACAAAAGGCAGACAGCGTGCCTTAATGACTTATCGTCTGGTGGCTCTAACATCCATAATTATGAAGTGCTTCGAAAGGTTAGCCATGGCACAAATCAATTCCGGCCTCCCAGATTGCCTGGATTCACTTCAGGTCGCTACCACCGCAACAGGTCCACAGCAGATGCCATCTCCCTGGCTCCACACTCGACCCTGGAACACCTAGATAACAAAGACACCTATGTCAGACTCCTATTTGTTGACTACAGCTCAGCCTTCAACACCTTTGGCTAGCCTGGGCTGGAGAAATATCAGTAACAATTGGAAGATAGCTTTTATTGCCAACCCCTAGGTACTTGGGAGGTACAGAGAGGCATTATAAAGTGGGATTCCGTAGAATTCCCACAGTGACACTTATGTCAGACTCCTATTTATTGACTACAGTTCAGCTTTCAACACCATTATCCCTACAAAACTAATCTCCAAACTCTGTAGCCTAAGGCTCGGCTCCTCCCTTTGTGACTGGATCCGAGACTTCCTGACCCACAGAGCGAGGCCGCAAAATCCCGGCCATCAAGTTTTGGCGCAGGCTTAGTGGGCCAAAGGGCCTGTTGCTTTGCTATACTGTTCTTTGTTCTCTTTGTTCATTGGTACCAATGAGGACCACGGTGCCTGGCTCATCACCTTCCACCAGAGGAATATCCTGCAGCCATCCTGTAATGACCTTGACACTGGCTCCAAGGAGGCAACATACCATCCTGGAGTCACATCTATAGCCATATAAATACCTGTCTTTTCCCCTAACTCATGAATCCCCTATCACTACTGCTCTTCCCCTCTTCTTCTGCCCCTTCTGTATAGCTGAGCCACTCATGATGCCACGAACCTGGCTTTGCCTGCACTCCTCTGAGGAACCAATGTCCTCACCAGCTTTGGATTACTTGTATTACATTATGACATTGTCCCTAAATTTGCCTTATTCCAGGCACTGGTTTTTCATAAACAGCCCCTTCCACTGAGCATTTATTGGCCAATCACTAGTTTCCTGTGATGTTACCTTTGCTTTCCTTACCCATTGTTGCCTCACAAAGTTACAACACTGAGGAAAATATATTCTTAGATGCATTAAGATTGATCATAGTTCTGTTTTGATACTTGGGGAGAATAAAACCGTATTTGTGAATTTGGACACTGATATATGGAAATTATGGTATATTAGTAATGAGAAACTATGAACAATATAGTGTATAGGAGCCTCACCAGAAAGCCAACAATCCAATTATATCATAGTTGAGGATAAGAAAGGGACAATAGAGAAGGGTATAATAGCTAATGGGAAAAGATGGAAGTGCATTTGATTAAATAGTTTGAACTTCAGATGTTAAAAAAACTTTTTTAATGAAGAGTCAGAAGAAAGTATAACAACATATTTTGTCATGAATTTTGTATTCACCAATTCAAAAGAGATTAGTGCTTTGCAATTAATCACTTCAGGATATCTATGCTGCTTCAACATCATGCCTTCCCAGGCCAATTAAAGCTCATCACAAAGTTCGTCCGTAGATCTCTGAAGGCAGAAGGACATGTTAATGGAGTGGTGAAAAAGTCATATAGGACATTTGCCTTTATCAATTGAGGCATCGATTACAAAAGCAGGGCGGTCATGTTGTTGTTGTTGTTGTATAAGACTTTGGGAAGGCCACTCTTGGAGTATTGGGTGCAGTTTTGTCACCAAATTATAGGAAGGATATGATTGCACTGGAGAGGAAGCAGAGAAGATTAGGAGATTCACCAGGATGTTGTCTAGGATGCGACATTTAAGTTATGAAGAGAGGTTGGATATGATGTGGAGATGCTGGCATTGGACTGGGGTGGGCACAGTAAGAAGTCTGCACTGTGTCAGTTTTCCATTTTCTACCATTCTATGACTTTTTTGTGAGAATGTAAATTGAATGCAAAATTAAGAACACATTTATGCAGTGGGCCTTTTAATATTGAGGATTTAGTTTGAGACCAAGGAATTGAGTTGATTTCTAAATGAGTTTCACTCAATCAGCAAAGATGACTTTCACCTCATTATTTTGAGATGATATGACCTCTAAATTGAAGGGCCAGAATCTAACAGAATAAGTAACCAGTTAAATGAAAATCAGATTAATAAAAAAGAAATAAAGGCAGAGAGTGCTAGAAAAAGTGGGTACATTGAGAATTTGAATCCTGAAATTTTATATTTTCACCTCATTTATCATACCTCATATCATGAGATATTCACCAGATTTCAGAAATAACTCATCAGTGTGAACACATTTAAATAATTTCACATTTTTCTATTTAAGATGTTGTATCACACACTACTGAATAATGCATTTTCATTTCAAATTGCAAATGAATCTCACTTAAGTAGGTTCCATGCCTAATCTCTAGTATAGCCAAGCCCTCCAAAATAAATAACTGCAAAAATAAAAACATTTTGAGCATAAAACCTCCAGCCATAAATTCCTTTCTTATCTTTTCAATAGCTATCCCTTTAACTTGAATCAATAGAATATTTAAATGATTTGCAAAATTAGTTTTTAAGTGTGGTAATGCTTCCCCAAAGCTGATGTGTTAATCACGTTTTGTCAATGAATGCATTAAGCTCTTTTTACAAGCATTTTTGTGTAGGCGTGAAAATTGCCTAGTAACCAATGATGTTTCAGAGTCTTTTTCACCTTCTCAGGCTGAAAGACTTTTGGCAATCAGTGTGGCAAGTGTTTTTTTTAAGATGTGTAAAGCACCTAATCAGGTGCGAATGCTAAAGATTTGTAAAAGAGAACAACTTTGTTTTAGCGAGGCTGCATTTGCTATCAGTGGTAGTCATGATGTGGAGATGCCGGCGTTGGACTGGGGTAAACACAGTAAGAAGTTTAACAACACCAGGTTAAAGTCCAACAGGTTTATTTGGTAGCAAAAGCCACACAAGCTTTCGAAGCTCTAAGCCCCTTCTTCAGGTGAAGAAGGGGCTTAGAGCTTCGAAAGCTTGTGTGGCTTTTGCTACCAAATAAACCTGTTGGACTTTAACCTGGTGTTGTTAAACTTCTTACTGTGTTTGCTATCAGTGCCATGCATGCAAGATGCATGCATGTTCGTCATCTTTATTGGGGCCAATGTGCAGTGGGGTGCATGCACGGTCATAATGGCCCTCGAATTGCAAAGATTATAGCACTGGCAGCATCAAGTTAACACTTTTAACAATTCCCTCCATCTGCAGCTGATCCCAAACTTCACAACAGGGCTGGGAAGCACAAATGGCAAATGGAGCCTACTCCATCCACCAATCTTCACCCCCAACACCCAATTAAAATGACAGATCATGTTGGTGTATTTTTAAAAATTTACTAAAAGTTGAAATATAGAAAGAAGTGATTGGAGAGTGAGAGAGAAAGCAGGAGGACAGACACAGGGAAATGGCCTTGCGGGGCTCAGGAAGTGTGGTAAAAGCAAAGTGCTACGGATGCTGGAATCTGAAACAAAAACAAAAAATGCTGGAAAATCTCAGCAGGTCTGACAGCATCTATGGGGAGAGAATAGAGACGTTTCGAGTCTAGATGACCCTACATCAGAGCTGTGGAATTGCTTGAAATTTCAGACTAGCCATGTAAGTAGTTCAGAAGAATGGCCCACCTGGTTGCATTAATTTTTTGTAGTATAAATTGTGTTGGGGATACACGGGCAATAAAAAACACTGTCAAAAAGAAGCTGTCACTGATTATGAAGATGGATTTGTGACTCCTCTCCTTGGATTCCTTGCATACATTGACAAGTGTGCATAAACAGATAGTTATCAGCAACCATCTTGCACATGCATAACGTACAGTGGGTGACATTTTGCACTCTGCGCGCGGAGTGCTGGCTGAGGCAAGAAAACCAGCATGCAGCACTCCAACTGCACAACCGAGTTTTCTCTCCAGATTGTATGGCAGTCTGTACACAAAGTATGGAGGCATGGTTTTCACCGTCACGCTGGTGGGGCTGGGCCTGAGAGAGCTGGCAACACTGGCTCCACAGAGATCAGGTGACAGGAAATGGCCACTGGGATAGCATGACCTGGTAGTTAGGTAAGTGGAGAGTGTGGGCTAGAAACAAAATTGCAAGTGGGAGTGCGAGGTGGGCAAAGGAAAAACCTTTGTTACGAGGTCCATAATTTACTTACAGGGCACAAATAAATACTCCCCCAAGTCCACAAGAAAATTTCAAAAAAAGGGAGGCGTAGGGGCAATGAAAATGTCACAAGAAGTGGAGAGAGTTCTGAGAGCAGACATCATTTAAGAAAACATGGGTGGTGAGAGCAAATAAACCAGCAGCAAGAGTTCCTGGAGCAGAGGGGCCAGGAGGGAGAGTTCCTGGAGCGGAGGGGCCAGGAGGGAGAGTTCCTGGAGCGGAGGGGCCAGGAGGGAGAGTTCCTGGAGCGGAGGGGCCAGGAGGGAGAGTTCCTGGAGCGGAGGGGCCAGGAGGGAGAGTTCCTGGAGCGGAGGGGCCAGGAGGGAGAGTTCCTGGAGCGGAGGGGCCAGGAGGGAGAGTTCCTGGAGCGGAGGGGCCAGGAGGGAGAGTTCCTGGAGCGGAGGGGCCAGGAGGGAGAGTTCCTGGAGCGGAGGGGCCAGGAGGGAGAGTTCCTGGAGTGGAGGGGCCAGGAGGGAGAGTTCCTGGAGTGGAGGGGCCAGGAGGGAGAGTTCCTGGAGTGGAGGGGCCAGGAGGGAGAGTTCCTGGAGTGGAGGGGCCAGGAGGGAGAGTTCCTGGAGTGGAGGGGCCAGGAGGGAGAGTTCCTGGAGTGGAGGGGCCAGGAGGGAGAGTTCCTGGAGTGGAGGGGCCAGGAGGGAGAGTTCCTGGAGTGGAGGGGCCAGGAGGGAGAGTTCCTGGAGTGGAGGGGCCAGGAGGGAGAGTTCCCGGAGTGGAAGAACAATCATCAAGAGCTGTGAGAGCCAAAGGGGTTAGCGGGAAAGTTCAGAGAGTTTGGGGGGGGGGAGGGGGCGGCGGCAGCAGCTGCAAGAGCAGAGGAGCCAGCAAAGAGAGCTCTGAGAGCAGAGGGGTCAGGGAGGAGAGCTCTGAGAGCAGAGGGGCCAGCAGTAAGGGTTCCAAGAACAGAGGGGCCAATGGAGAAAGCTGCAAGGGCAGAGGGGCCAGCAGTAAGTGTTCCGAAAAGTGAGGGACTATCCATCGCATTTGCTGAGAAGAGTCCAATCCAAGTGAAGAAAACAGAAATCTGGGTGTGACCTCACAGGAAATTCATAAGATGGTCAGTTGTTGAATATTAATCTTGAGGGACTAAGTTTCAACAACTGGAATATTAAAAATGATCAAAATATTAGGCAGGAATAATAAGCAATTGAGTAGCTGGTGAGTATTATCTTTTATTTTCAAGTGAGGTTTATTACAACTGGTATAGTGTGTTAAGTATTAATAGGATTATCAGTACTAGTAAAATGTATTAATATTGGTAAGGGTTTTTAGTAGTAGCAAGGTTAATTATTAAATAACATTTTATCAGCCCTGCTATTTGTTCAGAGTGCACGTCCTGTGTAATGTGGCAACTCTAGGCTTCTTTCTGTGTCCTGAAACAACCATTTATGCAGGAAATGTCCTGTTGCAGCAGCTTGAGCTTTAAGTTTCTGGTAGCTGGCGACGCTGCGTTGTATACGTGAGGCTGAGGACGTATGAATCAGGAGCAGGATTAGGCCACCCAGCCCCTGGAGGCTGCTCCACCATTTAATAAAATCACGGCTGATTGATTGTAACCTCAACTCCACATTCTCATCTATCCCCAATAACTTTTCACCAGCTTACTTATTAAGAATCAATCTAACTCTCCCTTAAAAATATTCAAAGACTCTGCTTCCACCACCTATTGAAGAAAACCGTTCCAAAGACTCATGACCCTCTGAGAGAAAAAACTTCTTCTCATCTCTGCCTTAAATGGGCAACCCTTTTTTTTAAACAGTAACTCCTAGTTCTAGATTCTCCCACAAGAGGAAATAACCTTTCCACATCCACTTTGTCAGGAACCCTCAGGATCTTCTATGTTTTAATCTAGTCATCTCTCATTCTTGACTCCAGTGGATACAAGTTTAGCCTGTCCAACATTTCCTCATGACAACATGCCCATTCTAGATATTAGACTAGTAAGCCTTCCCTGAACTGCCTCCAGCGCATTTATATCCTTCCTTACACAAGGAGAATAATACTGTACACCATACTTCAGATGCGGCCTCACTAGTGCTTTGTATAATGGAAACATAACCTCTTTACCTTTTAATAAAAATGGAAAGTACTGGAAACACTCAGCAGGTCTGGCAGCATCTGTGGAGAGAAACAGAGTTAATGTTTCCTGTTAGCTAGTCAATCTTTTATCCATGCCAATATGTTATTCCTGATGTCGAGTTTTTATTTTCCACCATAACTTTTAATGTGGCTCCTTACCAAGTGCCTCTGAAATTTTAAGTACAGGACATCCACCAATTCCACAGCACATTCTTTCTTCAAAGGACCCCAATAGATTGTTTAAACATGATTTCCCCCTCAAAACCATGTTGACTCTGCCTTATTACCTTGAATTTATCTAAAGCATTCTACTATGTCTTTAATGCTAGCTTCTAATATTTTCCCTGTGATAAATGTTAAGCTAACTGGCCTGTAGTTTCCTGCTTTCTGTCTCCCTCCCTTTTTGAATAAAGGAATTACATATGCTATTTTTCAATCTAATGGAACCTTAAAACATAGAACATTACAGCGCAGTACAGGCCCTTCGGCCCTCGATGTTGCGCCAACCTGTGAAACCAGTCTAAAGCCCATCTAACCTACACTATTCCAATATTATCCATATGTTTATCCAATGGCCATTTAATTGCCCTTAATGTTGGCGAGAACATTCCCTGAGTCTAGCGAAATTTGTAAAAGTAAAACCAACTCATCAACTATGTCACTAGCCATTTATTTTAAGATTTGATTTGATTTATTATTGTAACATGTATTAGTTAGTATACAGTGAAAAATATTGTTTCTTGCACATTATACAGACAAATCATACTGTACATAGAGAAGGAAAGGAATGCATGTTGAGTGGGAGAGGATATGGCAAATGGAGTATAACGTTGATAAATGCGAGGTTATACACTTTGGAGGAAATAATAACAAATGGGATTACTATCTCAATGGAAACAAATTAAAACATGCTACCGTGCAAAGGGACCTGGGGGTCCTTGTGCATGAGACGCAAAAGCCCAGTCTGCAGGTACAACAGGTGATCAAGAAGGCAAATGGGATGTTGGCCTATATTGCGAGGGGGATAGAATATAAAAGCAGGGATGTCTTGATGCACCTGTACAGGGCATTGGTGAGGCCGCAGCTGGAATACTGTGTGCAGTATTGGTCCCCTTATATGAGGAAGGATATATTGGCATTGGAGGGAGTGCAGAGAAGGTTCACCAGGTTGATACCGGAGATGAGGGGTTTGGATTATGAGGAGAGGCTGAGGAGATTGGGTTTGTACTCGTTGGAGTTTAGAAGGATGAGGGGGGATCTTATGGAGACTTATAAGATAATGCGGGGGCTGGATAGGGTGGAGGCGGAGAGATTCTTTCCACTTAGTAAGGAAGTTAAAACTAGAGGACACAGCCTTAAAATAAAGGGGGGTCGGTTTAAGACAGAGTTGAGGAGGAACTTCTTCTCCCAGAGGGTGGTGAATCTCTGGAATTCTCTGCCCACTGAGGTGGTGGAGGCTACCTCGCTGAATATGTTTAAAGCGCGGATGGATGGATTCCTGATCGGTAAGGGAATTAAGGGTTATGGGGATCAGGCGGGTAAGTGGTACTGATCCACGTCAGATCAGCCATGATCTTATTGAATGGCGGGGCAGGCTCGAGAGGCTAGATGGCCTACTCCTGCTCCTATTTCTTATGTTCTTATGAATGTAGTGTTACAGTCATAACTAAGGTGTAGAGACAGATCAACGTAATGCGAGGTCGGTCCATTCAAAAGTCTGATGGCAGCAGGGTAGAAGCTGTTCTTGAGTTGGTTGGTACATGTCCTCGGACATTTGTATCTTTTTCCCAATGGAAGAAGGTGGAAGAGAGTATGTCCGAGGTGCGTGTGATCCTTAATTATGCTGGCTGCTTTTCTGAGGCAGCGGGAAGTGTAGGTGGAGTCAATGGGTGGGAGGCTGGTTTGAGTGATGGACTGGGCTTCGTTCACGACCCTTTGTAGTTTCTTGCGGTCTTGGACAGAGCAGGAACCATACCAAGCTGTGATACAGTCAGAAAGAATGCTTTCTATGGTGCATCTGTAAAGGTTGGTGAGAGTCGTAGCTGACATGCCAGATTTCCTTAGTCTTCTGAGAAAGTACAAGCATTGGTGAACTTTCTTAACTAAAGCGTCAACCCAGGACAGGTTGTTGGTAATCTGGATACCTAAAAACTTGAAGCTCTCAACCATTTCTACTACATCCCCATTGATGTAGACAAGTACATGTCCTCCACTACGCTTCCTGAAGTCAAAAATCACCTCCTTCGTTTTGTTGACATTGAGGGAGAGATTACTGTCATCGCACCTCTTCACCAGATTCTCTATCACTTTCCTGTACTCCATCTCGTCATTGTTTGAGATCCAACCCATTACAGTAGTGTCATCAGCAAAAATCGAGTTGGAGGGAAATTTGGCCACACAGTCATAGGTATATAAGGCTCATAACACCAGGTTAAAGTCCAACAGGTTTATTTGGAATCACGTCTTTCGGAGCGCTGCTCCTTCATCAGGTGAGTAGCCAAATAAACCTGTTGGACTTTAACCTGGTGTTGTTAGACTTCTTTCTGTGCCCACCCCAGTCCAACACCGGCATCTCCACATCATAGGTGTATAAGAAGTCTAGTAAGGGGCTGAGGACACAGCCTTGTGGAGCATCAGTGTTGAGGATGATCGTGGAGGAGGTGTTGTTGTCTATCCTTACTGATTGCGGTCTGTGGGTTAGGAAGTTCAGGATCCAATCGCAGACGGAGGATCCAGTTGCAGAGTTTCACAAAGGAGCTGAAAGGCAAATAAGAGAAGCAAAGAGTGAGAATGAAAAGAGGCTGACAGGTAACAAAAAGAGAATATAAATAGTAAAAGGAGGAATAGAGACCGAAAGGGGATTTACACATGGAGGCAGTGGCTTGGTTGAGCTATTAAGTTAATACTTTCCACCTGTCTTTACCACAGAAGAAGATGGTGTCCAGGCCATGTTGAAAGAGGATGAAATTCGGTCACAAGAAGAGTTTAAAATTGATAAGGAGGACGTATTAGATAGGCTGATGTCCTTAAAGTGGACAATGCATGAGAACTGGATGAGGTGCATATTGAAGGAAGTGAGAATGGAAATTGCAGAGGCGCTGGCCATAAATTTTCAGTCTTCCTCAGACTCGGGTGGTGCCAGAGGACAGGAGAATTGCAAACATTACACCCTTGTTTGAAAAAAAAAGTGTACGGATAAGCCCAGCAACTACAGACCAGTCAGTTTAGCTTTGGTGGTGGGGAAACAATTTGGGACAGAATGAATCATCACATGAATAAATGTGGGTTAATTAAGAAGGATGTGGAGATGCCGGCGTTGGACTGGGGTAAGCACAGTAAGAAGTTTAACAACACCAGGTTAAAGTCCAACAGGTTTATTTGGGAGCAAAAGCCCTCCTCTCTTACCTCCTGTTCTATCTTTCCAATAGCATCTGTACCCTGGAACGTTGAGCTGCCAGTCCTGTCCCTCCCTTAGCCATGTTTCAGTAATTGCTATAGTATCCCAGTCCCACATACCCATCCATGCCCTGAGTTCATCTGCCTTGCCCGTCAGGCCTCTTGCATTGAAATAAATGCAGTTTAATCTGGACTTCCCTTGCTCTCTGTCTTGCTTTTGATCTGTCTGGTACTAGGATTACTGACACTGATACTGGTGTGGCTTTTGCTACCAAATAAACCTGTTGGACTTTAACCTGGTGTTGTTAAACTTCTTACTGTAATTAAGAAGGGCCAGCATAGATTTCTTTAGGGAAAATTGTGTTTAACTATCTTGTTGAGTAATAATAGGGGACTCGCTAGTTAGAGGCACAGACAGGCATTTCTGTGGCCGCAATCGAGACTCCAGGATGGTGTGTTGCCTCCCTGGTGCCAGGGTCAAGGACATCTCTGAGTGATTGCAGGACATTCTTAAGGGGGAGGGTGAGCAGCCAGAGGTCGTTGTACATATTGGTACCAACGACATAGGTAGGAAAAGGGATGAGGTCCTGAAATGTGAATATAGAGAGTTAGGCAGAAGGCTAAAGTGCAGCACTTCGAAGGTCGTAATTTCTGGACTGCTCCCGGTGCCACGTGCTAGTGAGAAGAAGGAATAGGAAGATTAGGCAGATGAATGCGTGGCTTGAGAGCTGGGGCAGGGATTTAGATTTTTGGATTATTGGGATCTTTTCTGGGGAAGGGCTGACCTGTTCAAGAGGGATGGGTTACATCTGAATTGGAGGGGGACTAACCTCCTGGCGGGGAGATTTGCTACAGCCACTCGGGAGGATTTAAACTAGTTTGGCAGGGGGGCGGTGGGGTCCAAAGCAGCAGGGAGACAGAAGAGAAGGTTGAGGACAGCACAGAAGTTAAAGAGAGCACATTAAGTAGTAAAGGCAGTGTCAGTAATCCTAGTACCAGACAGATCCGGCAAAAGCAAGACAGAGAGCAAGGGAAGTCCAGATTAAACTGCATTTATTTCAATGCAAGAGGCCTGACGGGCAAAGCAGATGAACTCAGGGCATGGATGGGTATGTGGGACTGGGATATTATTGCAATTACTGAAACATGGCTAAGGGAGGGACAGGACTGGCAGCTCAATGTTCCAGGGTACAGATGCTATTGGAAAGATAGAACAGGAGGTAAGAGAGGAGGGGCAGTTGCACTTTTGATCAGGGAAAGCATCACGGCTGTACTGAGAGGGGATATATCCGAGGGTTCTGCCACTGAGTCTATATGGAAAGAACTGAGAAATAAGAAGGGAGAAATCACTTTGATAGGGTTGTACTATAGGCCCCCAAATAGTCGGTGGGAAATTGAGGAGCAAATATGTAAGGAGATTACAGATAGCTCCAAGAACAATAGGGTGGTAATAGTCGGAGATTTTAACTTTCCCAACATTGACTGGGACAGCCATAGTATTAGAGGGTTGGATGGAGAGAAATTTGTTGAGTGTATTCAGGAGGAATTTCTCATTCGGTATGTGGATGGCCCGACCAGAGAAGGGGCAAAACTTGACCTCCTCTTGGGAAATAAGGAAGGGGAGGTGACAGAAGTGTTAGTGAGGGATCACTTTGGGACCAGTGACCATAGTCCTATTAGTTTTAAGATAGCTATGGAGAATGATAGGTCTGGCCCAAAAGTTAAAAATTCTAAATTGGGGCAAGGCCAATTTTGATGGTATCAGGCAGGAACTTTCAAAAGTTAATTGGGGGAGTTTGTGGGAAGGCAAAGGGACGTCTGGTAAGTGGCAGGCTTTCAAAGATGTATTAACTAGGCTCAGAGTAAACACATTCCTCTTAGAGTGAAGGGCAAGGCTGGCAGAAGTCGGGAACCCTGGATGACTCGGGATATTGAGGCCCTGGTCAAGAAGAAGAAAGAGGCACATGACATGCATAGGCAGCTGGGATCAAGTGAATCCCTTGAAAAATATAGGGGGTGTAGGAGTAAGTTAAGAGAGAAATCAGGAGGGCAAAAAGGGGACACAAGATTGTTTTGGCAGATAAGGCAAAGGAGAATCCAAAGAGCTTCTACAAATACATAAAGGGCAAAAGAATAACAAGGGAGAGAGTAGGGCCTCTTAAGGATCAACAAGGTCATCTATGTGTGGATCCACAAGAGATGGGTGAGATCCTAAATGAATATTTCTCATCAGTATTTACTGTTGAGAAAAGCATGGATGTTAGGGAACTTGGGGAAATAAATAGTGATATCTTGAGGAGTGTACATATTACAGAGAAGGAGGTGCTGGAAGTCTTAAAGCGCATCAAGATAGAGAAATCACGGGACCTGATGAAGTGTATCCCAGGACATTGTGGGAGGCTAGGGAGGAAATTGCGGGTCCCCTAGCCGAGATATTTGAATCATCGATAGTCACGGGTGAGGTGCCTGAAGATTGGAGAGTGGCAAATGTTGTGTCTTTGTTTAAAAAGGGCTGCAGGGAAAAGCCTGGGAACTACAGGCCAGTGAGCCTCACATCTGTGGTGGATAAGTTGTTGGAAGGTATTTTGAGAGACCGGATCTGCAGGCATTTAGAGATGCAAGGACTGATTAGGGACAGTCAGCATGGCTTTGTGAGTGGAAAATCATGTCTCACAAATTTGATTGAGTTTTTGAAGGGGTAACCAAGAAGGTAGATGAGGGCAGTGCAGTTGATGTTGTCTACATGGTCTTTAGCAAGGCCTTTGACAAGGTACCGCATGGTAGGTTGTTGCACAAGGTTAAATCTCACGGGATCCAGGGTGAGGTATCTATATGGATACAAAATTAGCTTCTTTACAACCACCCTCTGGCTTCTGTCGAGAGTTGTTTTTCAAACTGGAGGCCTGTGACCAGCGGTGTGCCTCCGGGATCAGTGCTGGGTCCACTGTTATTTGTCGTTTATATTAATGATTTGGATGAGAATATAGGAGGCATGGTTAGTAAGTTTGCAGATGACACCAAGATTGGTGGCATAGTGGACAGTGAAGAAAGTTATCTCCAATTGCAACGGGATCTTGATCAATTGGGCCAGTATGCTGACAAATGGCAAATGGAATTTAATTTAGACAAATGCGAGGTGATGCATTTTGGTAGATTGAACCAGGGCAGGACTTACTCAGTTAATGGTAGGGCGTTGGGGAGAGTTACAGAACAAAGAGATCTAGGGGTACATGTTCATAGCTCCTTGAAAGTGGAGTCAGGTGGACAAAGTGGTGAAGAAGGCATTCGGCATGCTTGGTTTCATCGGTCAGAACATTGAATACAGGAGTTGGAACGTCTTAGAACCATAGAAAATTACAGCTCAGAAACAGGCCTTTTGGCCCTTCTTGGCTGTGCCGAACCATTTTATGCCTAGTCCCACTGACCTGCACTTGGACCATATCCCTCCACACCCCTCTCATCCATGAACCCGTCCAAGTTTTTCTTAAATGTTAAAAGTGACCCCGCATTTACCACTTTATCCGGCAGCTCATTCCACACTCCCACCACTCTCTGCGTGAAGAAGCCCCCCCTAATATTCCCTTTAAACTTTTCTCCTTTCACCCTTAACCCATGCCCTCTGGCTTTTTTCTCCCCTAGCCTCAGCGGAAAAAGCCTGCTTGCATTCTATCTATACCCATCAAAATCTTATACACCTCTATCAAATCTCCCCTCAATCTTCTACGCTCCAGGGAATAAAGTCCCAACCTATTCAATCTCTCTCTGTAACTCAGCTTCTCAAGTCCCAGCAACATCCTTGTGAACCTTCTCTGCACTCTTTCAATCTTATTTACATCCTTCCTGTAACTAGGTGACCAAAACTGTACACAATACTCCAAATTCGGCCTCACCAATGCCTTATATAACCTTACCATAACACTCCAACTTTTATACTCGATACTCCGATTTATAAAGGCCAATGTACCAAAGGCACTCTTTATGACCCTATCCACCTGTGACGTCACTTTTAGGGAATTCTGTACCTGTATTCCCAGATCCCTCTGTTCAACTGCACTCTTCAGAGTCCGACCATTTACCCTGTACGTTCTACTTTGATTTGTCCTTCCGAAGTGCAATATCTCACACTTGTCTGCATTAAATTCCATTTGCCATTTTTCAGCCCATTTTTCTAGTTGGTCCAAATCCCTCTGCAAGCTTTGAAAACCTTCCTCACTGTCCACTACACCTCCAATCTTTGTATCATCAGCAAACTTACTGATCCAATTTACCACATTATCATCCAGATCATTGATATAGATGACAAACAACAATGGACCCAACACCGATCCCTGCGGCACACCACTAGTCACAGGCCTCCACTCAGAGAAACAATCCTCCACAACCACTCTCTGGCTTCTTCCATTGAGCCAGTGTCTTATCCAATTTACTACCTCCCCATGTATACCTAGCGACTGAACCTTCCTAACTAACCTCCCATGAGGGACCTTGTCAAAGGCCTTGCTGAAAAGGTCTTGTTGAAGTTGTACAAAACATTGGTAAGGCCACACTTGGAATACTGTGTGCAATTCTGGTCACCCTATTATAGAAAGGATATCATTAAACTAGAAAGAATGCAGAAAAGATTTATTAGGATGCTACTGGGACTTGATGGATTGAGTTATAAAGGGAGGCTGGATAGACTGGGACGTTTTTTTTTAGGAGTGTAGGAGGCTAAAGGGTGATCTTATGGAGATCTATAAAATAATGAGGGGCACAGATCAGCTAATCAATATCTTTTCCCAAAGGTAGGGGAGTCTAAAACTAGAGGGCATAGGTTTAAGGTGAGAGGGGAGAGTTACAAAAGTGTCCAGAGGGGCAATATTTTCACACAGAAAGTGGTGAGTGTCTGGAACAAGCTGCCAGAGGTAGTAGTAGAGGCGGGTACAATTTTGTCTTTTAAAAGCATTTAGATAGTTACATGGTTAAGATGGGTATAGGTGGATATGGGCCAAATGCGGGCAATTGGGACTAGCTTAGGGTTTTTTTAAAAAAGGGCGCATGGACAAGTTGGGCCGAAGGGCCTGTTTCCATGCTGTAAACCTCTATGATTCTAGGTAACAGAGGATTGGTGAGGGCAATATTTTGATGTGGTGTACATAGGACTTCCAAAAGACATTTGAAACAGTGCCACAGAATAAACTTGTGAGAAAAGATACAACTCATGGAATAAAAGGGACAATAAACATTGGTTGAGTGACAGAAAACAGAGAGTAATTAATTGTTAATGGATGTTTTTTTCAGGTTGCAGGAAGTTCCCTATTGAGGCCCTTACTTTTCTGATATATATTAATGATCTAGACCTTGGTGTACAAGGAACAATTTCAAACTTTGTATGATACAAAACTTCAAAGCATTGTAAAATGTGCACTGCAGAGCTTCAAAAGGACATAGAGAAGAGAGAAGTTGGTGGAAAGGGCAGATAGGTGGCAGGTAATGTTCAGTGTGGAGAAATATGAGGTGATACTTTTTTGGTAGGAAGAACATGGAGAGGTGGTGCAAAATAAAGAGTGTATATGTGTTTTAGTAACTTAAGGTGACAGGGCAGCTTGAGAGAACAGTTAATAAAACATGCAGTATCCTATACTTAGTAGTATAGAACACAAGAGTATGGAGGTTGTGTTGAACTTGTATAAAACACTGGTTAGACATCAGCTGAAATATTGGGTACACTTCTGGGTGGCACATTTTAGGAAGGATGCATTGAAGAGAGTGCAGAGAGAACATAGAACAGTACAGCACAGAATAGGCCCTTCGGCCCACGATGTTATGCCGAGCTTTATCTGAAACCAAGATCAAGCTATCCCACTCCCTATCATCCTGGTGTGCTCCATGTGCCTATCCAATAACCGCTTAAATGTTCCTAAAGTGTCTGACTCCACTATCACTGCAGGCAGTCCATTCCACATCCCAACCACTCTCTGCGTAAAGAACCTACCTCTGATATCCTTCCTATATCTCCCACCACGAACCCTATAGTTATGCCCCCTTGTAATAGCTCCATCCACCCAAGGAAATAGTCTTTTAACGTTCACTATATCTATCCCCCTTTATGAGAATGGTTCAGGGATGAGGACCTTCAGCTCTGAAGTAAGATTGGCGTAGTTGGGACTCTTTTCCTTGGAGAAAAGAAGACTGAGGAAATTTGAAATAGGTATTTAAAACCATGAGGAATCTGGACAGAGTAGTTAGATCAAAACTGTTCCCATTTGCGAAAAGAACGAGAGACTACAGATTTAAAGTAATTATCAGAAGTGATATGAGAAAACTTTTTCGTATTGCGAGTGGTTCGGATTTGGAATGCACTGCCTGAGAGTGTGTTGGAAGCAGGTTCAGTTGAGGTATTCAAGGGGGAATTAGATGATTACATGAAAATAAACATCTGCAGGGTTACAGGAAGAAGGTAGGTGAAAGGCACAAGGTGAAATGTTCATTTGGAGATCCAGAGCAGACGCAACAGGCTAAATTACCTCCTTCTGTCCTGTAACAATTCTGAGATTAAGCTTTCCTGACTTGACTTCTTCTGAAATAAAAACTGAAAATGCTGGAGGCACTCAGCAGTTCAGGCAATATCTACGAAAAGAGAAACAAAGTTAACATTTCAGGTCAGTGTCCTTTCATAAGAACTGTTCTTTCGAATCTCCTGCCTGTTGGGCCTCTTCTGACCCTCGCTGCTATTCCTGGCAGGTTTGGCCTGGCAGGGAAAGCCAGAACTGTTCGCCACTCAGGCCTCTTAATAAAATAGTAAATGTCATCACAACCTGGACAACATTTTTAAAGAGGACTCAGCTGGCATCAGATTGTTGTCCCTGCCATCTGTAAATTTAAATTGCAGATGGTCTGTTTAAAGTAGGAAAGGGGTGGGTAAGTCTCTCACTCCATTTTAGTTGCCCCCACCCCCAGCCGTTGTCAAGCAGTGGAGTAATTAATGAAAATGCCACCAATAAAGGCTTCTTTCTCTTGTTGACAAAGTTAAAGTAGTTTGCCAAAAGTGTTGAAGGTTTCTCAAATCTCTGAAGTAAAGTTGTTAAATAGTTTGGTCTACCAGAATCTTTAATTAAAGATTTGTGCTGCCGTGTACATTGTCATGAAATAAAGGTCATAAATGCACTATTTTTATCCATAACAACTGTATCACCATTTTTAGTCATCATTGGCAATCCCTCATGTCAAAAATGATTCTTGTGGATGGCTATATGGAATGACCGTGTTGACAGTGGTTCACAGATGGCTTACAAGCCATATCTTAGCTTTATAGGTTCTCCCACATTGAAGACATTTGTTACTGACCAATAGAATTGGTGGTGGATGTTGTCTTGAGCAACTGCCTTCTCTGTCTATCTCTTGCTGTTCTCTGGCTGGTCTTGCTGATTAGAAGGTTTTGACACCATTTTTGATGATGGCCAGCTATTTTGGTCATGTTTAGGTATCTGCTTTGTTATAAATAGCTAGCTCATGTTTCATAGTAATGTTTTAGAGTTTTTTTTAGTTCTGGTAAGATTAAAGTTAACTGTAGAAAATGCAAAAAAGCAACTTGAAGACGAGTGCATTTAAAAGCTTAGGGCCATATTGACTTAAGAGGTTAACAGCTAGAAAAGTGAGATCAGCTTCTGGAGAATCAGAAGAGATTTCTATCTATTTGCTTCCGAACAAATGCAGACCAGAAGTGGTTTTGTTTTGGGAGTTAAAGCTACAATTAATTTAAAAACATTCAGTGACCCCTGGAGGGCCACGGGTGAAGCTCAAGGAAGTTCTAGGATTTTAATTTATTTGTGTGTCTGCTGCAGGAATACATGTTCTGCAGCAGAAGAAAAGATGGTACTGAACAGGTGCTGCTATTAGCAGGCTCCAGGCAACCGATGTATGACTGTTAGCTGGCTCTGTGTAGTTGGGGCTCTGGAGAAGTCCCAGGAGCTGATTGATGGCTCTGTAAATTTAGGGCTCAGGAGAGTTTCTGGAGAGCCGAGAAGGTGGTAGAAGGTCACTCGCTCCATGCCGGAAAGGGCTAGGGCTCTGAAGAAGTCCTGGGAGCCATTAGTAGCTTGGTGTAGGCAAGGAAATTGAAGCTTGGTGAAGTTCAGGGGCAGTACCAGCCCAGTGAAGCTCACCAGCTATTAAAAGAGCTGAAATTGTGCCAGTAAGTAGACTGGAGTACTGAGAGAATTCAGAAACTTGTTCTTCAGAAGTGAGATTTTGGAGTCCCTTGAGAAGGCGACAGAGTTTCGACAAGATTGGTTGAATCACAGTGTTTACTGACATCTGGCTGGACTGCTGAGAAACCCATGAGTTCTGTCTTGGCCACATTTGCTATCTATTGTAGTGTAATGTGTTCGATCACATTTTGCCTGTTAACTCACATGTACCTCAAATTAACCCTGAGTATAAGATAGATATTGTGAATTGTTTTATCTGTTTGACTTTGTGTGGTAAAGTTTACACGTGTTCAGAACACATGGAATCTTGTGGTTTTACTCTCTTGGTAGACTATCCTGAATCTCAAACTTCATCTATGTTAAACAAAACATTATTGATCCCTGTCCGGATCTTGCCAAAAACATTTGGGGTGTGGTCTGGGTTTATTTGTGTTCCCATGTGTTGATGTTAGTAGAACAGACCTGCACAAAGGCCTTGAGATTGTCTTTGAAACATTTTCTTTGACTTCCATGTGAATGGGCTCCTGGTATACCTCTAAGTATGGCACAGATTGGGCAGTTTTGATTAGGGCATTCTGACGGTATGTTCCATCCATCTCAGCTGATGAGATTATCATAACCTCTATACTTGCCATCTGTGTTTTGGAGGAAACTCATATTTGTTCTTTTGTCATCCAACTTGATTCGCTAGATCTTTCTAAGACAGGATTTATTTATTTTTACAGTACTATAATTGCAATCAGTTTGTATTCATTCCATTGTTAGATTATTGCTAAAGTTGATACAACTATTAAAACTGATAAAAGAATAGAACAGTTAAGTGAAGAAAATGAGTTCATTGAACAGTCTTCTGTACCCATTTTACAGTAGCACAAATATGTACTACAGGTGGTTTATTCCAGATACCTGTGCAAGATTGGCATTGTTTACACTTTGTCATTCTCAAGATTTTTTCAAATGGAGTAAATAAGAAAGCGAAAGAACAACTGGCATCAAATTTGCATATTTATTTATATAGATTCATGAGTAGATAAAACGCTAATGCCAACCTCTCACTAGTCCATTCAGCCCACACAACGAAAAATAAGATTTCATTCTTGGTTGAGGCAAGGAGTCAGATTGCTAAATTCACTCTGGAGTGAATCCATTATTCTCTGCTGTAAACTCAGCAGTCTGAACCATGCTTTAAGCTTAAGATATGTGCCAGTAATATGCTTTTTAAATCCTAAGATAGCAGGTTATATCAGCCATCATATTGTGTTGAACTTTTAAGACCGAGGAATGGTTGTTCTTGCTGAAGCTTGTCATAAGAAAAGGAAAAGAGAATTAAAAAGACAATTATTACCTGCTGCAGAAAGAATATACCTCTGGGAAGACCTGGAAAGAAAGGGACCTGTTTGAAAATTGAAGAGATGGAATATTTATATAAAATCATCTTGATGCCAACAATTGGAAAAGATTTCCTCTGTAACTGCATATAAGAAAATTATAATCCGTTAATACTGAACCAGTTACACTTTCACTATGTGTGCTTCAATGCAAAACATAATGTATCTGTATAAAACATTGTTATGCTTTATAAATATTTTGTTTCCTTGGAATCACATTTTATTCAGCATAAAGCATAATATAAATATGCAAAAGACTGCTGATTCCCCAAATTGACTTTGAGGTAAAAATGTTTCTTAATGCATGTGAAATGCTATAACAAAATTAATCAAATGCTCTTAAGAATCGGGAGACTGAGGGATGTGTAGCGGTTATATTAACAAAGCCTTTCCCAGACAATAATACCCTTGGGAAATTGTTCTGCGTTGTTTCCTTCTGTTCGGCAATTCGCTGTGGTTTCCACATCTCGTCCCAATAGAACTAAAAGGCAGGTAAATTGAATTTTGAATAGATTAAAATGGGAAAACCATGACTGTGGAGTAGCAACTTAAAATGTAACTTACTCCTCTGAAACAGAAAATGATCCGTTGAATAAAATACTTAAAACATTTCAACTACCAGGGAATATGGCGAGTCAAGTGCCCTAATTGAATCTATATTGTTTTAAGAAATAACACATTGAAGACTGATACATTATTATATATGATAACTTGGATAACATAAAACATAACCCATGAATTACCCAATTCTATTTCGTATAACTGCAGTGGAATACATAGTAATTTTCTTAATATTGATTCTTATATTTAGTCAATTTCCATACATCTCTTGGGTTTTGAGGAAGATCATTTTACAATCTTAAGCTGATGGTTTTACCAGTGTTAATTTACCCATTCAACTTTACCCATCATGGTTACTTACTCATTCACATAACTGCTGTAAAACAACAAACCTGAAACCCACATTGCAGCTTAGCTTTCAACAGAACTTTTTTAATGATATGTAGTTTTAGAATATTTTTTAACGTTATATTTATGTCATAAATAACTCTACCACCCCCTATCCCTTTCTGCGTAAAGGGATGAACTATTAATGTCTAGATACCAATTATATGCTCCAAGGTGTTCTTCTAGTCATTTATCTTGGTGAAATGAGTTAGAAAATTGAAAGTGAAAGTGTGCAGTGTTATTTATTAACCTTTTCAGCTTTTCTTAAAGGATACATACACCAGGTAATTTTGGACATTACTGAGTGCTGGTTGGGATTGATCAAAGGAAGTTATACTGAGGTTCTCTTTTATAGGGAAGGAATTTGGAGAAGTACAATAAATGAGGATACTGATTTAATGTGATGGTCCTTTAATGTGATAGTCACTGATAGGATGGCAAAGGGCATGAAAATATATAAATAGTATCAAGAAAGGAGAGAAAAAACAATCAATTCATCAGTGCGTTTTTAAAAAAAAGTTGTTTATTAGTCACAGGTTTACATTACACTGCAATGAAGTTACTGTGAAAATCCATTAGTCACCACACTCCGTTTGGGTACACTGAGGGAGGATTTAGCATGGCCGATGCACCTAACCAGCACGTCTTTCGGACTGTGGGAGGAAACTGGAGGAAACCCATGAAGACAGGGAGAATGTGCAAACTCCGCACAGACAGTGACCCAAGCCAGGAATCAAACCTGGATCCCTGGCACTGTGAATCATACCTTACAGATAATATCCCAGACACCACCATCACCATCTCTGGATATGTCCTGCTCCACCCAGCAGAGGTGGCAGCATAGTGATATACAGATGGAAGGGAGTTGCTCTGGGAATCCTCAACATTTACTCTGGACCCTGTGAAGTCGAATGCATCAGGTCAAACATGGGCAAGGAAAGTTTTTATGATTACCACGTTCATACCCCCACCTTCAGTCAGTACTCCATTTTGTTGAACACCACTTGGACTGAGGGTGACAAGGGCACAATATATATTCTGGGTGGGGGACTTCACTAGAAGTGGCTTGGCACCTCTACAGACCGAGCTGTCCAAGTCTTAAAGTGGAGATGCCGGCGTTGGACTGGGGTAAACACAGCAAGAAGTTTAACAACACCAGGTTAAAGTCCAACAGGTTTATTTGGTAGCAAAAGCCACACAAGCTTTCGGAGCTCTAAGCCCCTTCTTCAGGTGAGTGGGAATTCTGTTCACAAACAGAGCTTATAAAGACACAGACTCAATTTACATGAATAATGGTTGGAATGCGAATACTAGCGTAGTCTGTGTTATAGGTTGACCTGAGTGGGTTTGTGATCTGTAGTCCTTTCGGTATCTTGTCTGCTTTCTTGCATCTTTGTAGAAACTTGATGTCTGTGTCGATATGCGCGATCTTCTTGGCGATCGCATTCCAATAACTGCGTAAAGTTGGAATTCGCATTCCAACCATTATTCATGTAAATTGAGTCTGTGTCTTTATAAGCTCTGTTTGTGAACAGAATTCCCACTCACCTGAAGAAGGGGCTTAGAGCTCCGAAAGCTTGTGTGGCTTTTGCTACCAAATAAACCTGTTGGACTTTAACCTGGTGTTGTTAAACTTCTTACCAAGTCTTAAAGGACATAGTTGCAACAGTGGGTCTGCGGCAGTTGATGAGGGAGCCAACAGAGGAAAAGAATCAACTTGACTTCATCCCCACCAACCTACAGGCCACAGATGCATCTCTCCATGGCAATATTGGTAGGAGTTATCACTGTACAGTCCTGTGGAGACAAATCCTATCTTTACATTAAAGATACCCTCCGTCATGTTACGTGGCACGACCATCATGCTGAATAGGATGGATTTCGAAGAGATCTAGCAACTCAAGACAGGACATGAGGCTTTGTGGGTTATCAACAGCAGCAGAATTGTACTTTACCACAATCTATAACCTCATGGCCTGGCATATCCCCCACTCTACCACTGCCACTAAACCAGAGGATCAACCCAGGACAACTTGCAGGCCAAACAGCATAAACAGTAAGTGATAGAGCTAAGCAATTCCACCAATGAATCAGATCCAAATTCTACAGTTCTGCCACATCCAATCATGAATTGTGGTGGGCAACTAAACAATTCATTGGGGAAGGAATATTCCCATCCTCAATGGTGAGGGGCCCATCACATCAGTACAAAAGATAAGGCTAAAGTATTTGCAACAGTATTCAGTCGGAATTGCAGAGTGGATGAGCAACTCTGCCTCCTTCTCCGGAGGTCCCTGGAATGACAGATGCCAGTCTTCAGCTAATTCGATTCATTCCACATGATATCAAAAAACGCAGAAGGCACTGGATACTGCAAATGCTATGGATCCTGACACTATTCCAGCAATAGTACTGAAGACTTGCTCCAGAACTGGCTGCACCCCGAGCCAAGCTGTTCCAGTGCAGCTACTACACTGGCATCTACCTGAGAATGTTGAAAATTGTCCTCGTATGCCCTGTATATAAAAAGCAGGACAAACCCAACCCACCCATTTATCACCCCATCAGTCTACTCTCGATCATCAATAAAATGATGGAAGGGGTCATCAACAGGGCTATCAAGCAGCATTTACCTGCTCATGGACATTTAGTTTGGGTTCCAACAGGGTAATTGGTCTACTCTGCTCCTATGTTCCTACATTTTGGTTTCGAATATGTTGGTCAGGATGTAGAAAATACTGAATTGGCAATCCACTGCCATTCCCAAATTGAACAATCTCCGAAGAAGTTCCCAGTGACATACAAAGGAACCTGTTTTTTAACATCATCAAGTTTACACATATAAGCAATGTCACATTTTAGCCTGATCTGGTCCTCATCTAGGGTTCATATATGTCCTGCAAGGATCAATGGAAAGCAATCATAAGTAGGAAAGTTTACCACATTTCTTATCTCAATGATGAGGCTAATTGTATTGTTCTGCGACTATCCTGGCTAAAATCAGTTCATTCAGAATAATAGCTTGCATTTGTGGCAACAATAATGTAATAAAAAGTTGCAAGATAATTCACATAGGATGGAATGGCTTGAGCAATACTAAAATTAAGACCGCATGAATAGCTAACAAATTAGATTTCAAGGAGTGAGTGGGGAAGTAAACGTGGAGCTTCCTGATCTGTATAGCACACTATTCGCTGGGTAAATTTGCTGCAGAACTGGAAGCAAGTGAGCCATTTTTACTTTCTGTTTACAAAACCCTCAAAAATGTTTCACATTAAGCTATGTATACAAAAACCACCACAAGGAAGAAAACTTAACTCCCGAGAGCAGCTCCCAATAAACTGAACATGAATAGGATGTTCTGCAGCACTTTACAAATAAAAGTGGCTACCTATTTGAGGCAGCAAGTAAAAATATCAGAAAGGAACACAGGCTCACTCTATCACCAGGTTGGCTTCAGCGAGTTAGTGTCTGTTGTGATGGATAATACTTAATGGGCTATGGCGCTGTTCTTGGGTTTGTGTGCAAATGCTGCACAGAACATTCTGTCCAAGAGGCTAATATCTTGCATTCTCCTGAGGATTTTCAAACAAAGCTATAAACATTGCTTTGTTAGCAAAAAAAAACAATTTTAGGGGATAGGCTAAAAGATTATGATTTTTTTAAAGCACTAGTAAAGCCAGCCCAGGAGTTACTTTGAAGGAACAGACCCTCACTCTAAAGGAAAATAAATACTGTTTTTTAAGGATCAAAGTGACTAATATGCTTCAGTTTATGTGACTGCACATGTTGAAAATCTGAAATAAAGACAGAAAATGCTGAAAATACTCAGCAGGTCTGGCAGCATCTTTGGAGTGAGAAACAGAGCTAACATTTCAGATCCATGACTGGGAACCAAATTCTGACAAAAAGCCATTAATTTGAAATATAACTCATTTCCCTCTATAAATGTTACCTAACCTGCTGAGTATTCCCACTTTTCCTGTTTTTATATAAAACCTTTGATAACTGGCTCATTGGCTGCTTTTTGAGTTTTCCTATCACCTGCACACTTGAGAATTAAAATTAAATTTCATCACCAAATGTACAAGGTTTGAATCAAGAGTGATCTTTTATTTTTTTAAATCGCTCAAGATCTTTGGAGTAATTGAAGATGTCATTCACCCAACTAATAGCTGCGAGTATAAATCAATATAACCAAACTATAAGCTGACTGAGAGCAAACCTTTCACTATGAAGTTTAGTTGAAGGGATTTGGCTTGTACTTCACAATGCAGAAAAAAAGTTTCCAGTCTTTCTATTGAGAAATTAGGTGTTGAAAGAAAGTAACAGCAAGGAGGGGTGGTAGGAAATGATGGCCATAAATTCAGTGACGCCATATCTGCTTTTCGAGCAGAAAATCGACACTTAAACAACTAATATGGCGGGTAGGAGGGTGTGCACTCATTACTCAACTGCCATATTGATCAAAGTGGGAAAAAGACATCCAGGGCCTTTGGCTGAGAAAGATGTTATGCACTTTGCATATATAACTAGGGATTTAACACATTAATAAATTAGGTTTCCTTAAACATAGCTGGCGCTAGTACGGCTGCATTCTGGAAAACAAGGTCTACATGTAGTTGAATCAGCAGTCATTAAATAGAATACTGGGTTCACCACTAGAATGTAAATTTTTTAAAATAGTTACTAAATGAGGAGCTAGGTGGAATGGGGGTGCTCCTCCCAGATCCACTGCACTGCAGAATACCTGCAGATGGACTGCAGTGGTTCTTGAAAGTGGCACACCAGCACCATCTCAAGGACAATTGGGGATGGGCAAAAAATGGGGGCTTGGCCAACAACGTCCACATCCTGTGAAATAATAAAATAAACTTCAGAGGACACACTCTTACACATGTTGTATTAATGTCATTGACATCACAGACTGCTATTTGCATCAAAAATAGCACAGACCAAAAAAAAACACACAACACATCTCGCTCCATCCTGTCCTGCACACTCTGGTGCTCCCTCCTACCCCCTTTGCTCCCTGCTGGTTCCTTACTGCTGCTCACCATTCTCTTTGTTTCCCGCTTCCCCCCCCACTCACTTCTCCCTTCCCACATATTCTCTTCATCACTTCCCCAATCTCTTCACTTCTTCCCTGCTCTCGCCACCTCTCTTCTCTGTTCCCTTCCTCCTACCCTATTTTCTGCCTTCCATCATCGCTTCCCCCTGCTCGAGCTGTAGGGAGCAACAAAGCAAGTGGCAAAGAGAGCAGGTGGAGTGGGAAGCAGTGAAGAGAGTGAGAGAAATGGGAGGCAGCAAAGGAAACAGAAATCTGCACAGCAGGCAGCATGCAGTGGGAAGGTGCAGTCAGCAGAAGAGACCAGGGAGCAGTGAAATGAGCAACAGAGAGTCAGAGGAAGCAGGCAGTGGATACTTACTATTGATGTCAGTGGCAGGAGAAACTGGACATGCACCAGTGGACAAAATGGGTGCCAAATGCATTACGCTTTGGTTGCTTGTGCAATAACAACAAAAATACTGTTACACCAGTAAGAGAACAGGAAAGTGAAAGGAAGGTCCTATCCAAGGCATATAATTTAGTATTCATTGTTGATATGGGCTGAGCTGCACGTTGATATTTATATATTGTAAATCTATATTCATGATATTTGTTTTTACAGATCTGCTAAGAAAAATTGTGTCAACCACTTAACCTTAAAATGGTGGCAGATTGAAGTGATATTTTTAAAATTCTTTTGCCACTTTGTTTTAAAAACGGCATTGAAAATTATAGTCAACTCTTTAGAAATTGTGATTCCTTTCTGTAAACTGTATTTAGAAACATGACACTTTTAACTTGTTTGCTTTTCAATAGCAGCATCTAATGTGTGATCTTGCCCATTACCACATTCTAAGTGTACACAATGTACCTGTAAATGTATATAAAGATGATAATCAGTGGTAAAATGGAATTCTAATGCAATCAACACCTCATGATTTTCTCAGCCTCACTGTTGCAGTTTTTAGTTTTTAACACATGACTCTTGACTTAACATGTAAGTTTGCCAAAAATGCTTGACTTTAAATGGAATTTCTATAATCCATAGCCCAAAATAACTAAATTGCAATTCTTATGTCACGCTCCATTTAATTTTTCATTCAATAGTTAGTTAATGTAATCATTTCATCCACTATCATCCAACTTTTACAGATGCACCATTTCTGGCTGTATCACAGCTTGGTATGGCTCCTGCTCTGACCAAGACTGCAAGAAACTACAAAAGGTCGTGAATGTAGCCCAATCCATCACGCAGTCTCCCATCCATTGATTCTGTCTCCACTTCCCGCTGCCTCGGCAAAGCAGCCAGCATAATTAAGGACCCCACGCACCCCGGACAATCTCTCTTCCACCCTCTTCTGTCGAGAAAAAGATACAAATGTCTGAGGTCACGTACCAACCAACTCGAGAACAGCTTCTTCCCTGCTGCTGTCAGCCTTTTGAACGGACTTACCTTGCATTAAGTTGTTCTTTCTCTACACCCTAGCTATGACTGTAACACTACATTCTGCACTCTCTCGTTTCTTTCTCTATGAACAGTATGTTTTGTCTGTATAACACGCAAGAAACAATACTTTTCACTGTATGTTAATACATGTGACAATAATAAATCGATCAAATATTGGGTGCATTAATATTAGCCTGGCGTGATTCCCAGGTCTTAGCGATTAGCACAGCAGCCAAAAACTTGGCCTCCTCAGCGAAAAGTACTTTTGAGATTATTCATATTGTAGGGATATCTAAAATAGAAAGGCCATGTCACTGCTTTGTATATTGTCACAGACAGAAACATCTTCACTCAACACAATTCTGCCTAAAATCTGTTGCCTTTCACAAAGTGAGATGAATTTCTTGTGGTAGACTTAGTTGGAAGTTTTGTTATTACAACAGTTTGCATTTTTATAGTGCCTTTAACATAATAAAACATCTCAATGCACTTCATAAGAGCATGATCCATTAAATTTGACACAGATCAAATAAGGTGATATTAGGATAGGTGATCAGAAGCTTGGTCAGAGGTAGATGTTAAGGCATTTCTTAAAGGAGGAAAGAGAGACAGAAAGGTTTAGCGAGGTAATTTGAGAGTGTAGGGCCCAGGCAACTGAAAGCAGAATTGCCAGTGTCATCAGAACAATGAATATCGAGGATGCCCAATAGGCTAGAATTACAAAAGTAGGACTGGAGGAGGTTATAGAAGTAGAAAAGGACAAGGCTATGGTTATTGAAAACAAGAGTAAAATTTTTTAAAGGATGACAGTGTCACATTGCAAGCAATGTAGACCTGCAAGCACAGAGGTGGATATGACTTGGTGCGAGTTAGTATACTAGCATCAATTTGGCCAATGCTTCTTTTTATAGGATTATTTATCTATTCTCACTTTCTAAGAACTCATTTAAAATCTCTACAATCCCTGTACCACAAGTGGGGGCACACAAAGTCTTGCATTGTTAATTTGAAAGCTCTCATCCCATCTTTGAGATGATGATAAAATGCAAGGCTTGCCGACAGAGTAGCTGTAACACATTATGATTATCATACCGTTAGCTACATAGAAGGTTGTTAAATGTCCTATCTTAAAAATAACATACTATTGATATCTCTAAATTAAAGCTACATAACAAGAAAGCAAATACTGTCAAGGTGCTGAAATAATTCCTCTTAAATTAAGTTAGATATAGAAGCATATAACACTTTATCTTCGGGCACAGTTTATTTGACAAAAATAATATTTATTCAAAATTATGAGTTAGAAATCTAGTTAACAAATAAAAACAATTGAAGCTGGAAGCAAACTTTTTAACTAAAAGTAATAAACAAATTTGTAGCCTGGCCCACATACTTGTATTGCCCCCTGCAGTACAATGCAGAAACTCCCTTTCCGCATGGAGCCCAGCAATCTCCTGAGAGGGGCAAAAATTGATAAACATGCTCTTCCCAATTAATGAAAAACAATTGGAAAATTGCTTCCCAACCACTTTAGGCAATTGTTCTCAATACAGGAGGTCTCGTTGACCCCAATTTATAGCACAGGATACCTGTGACTTGTACAAGATGATCAGCACCACAACAGATCCAATTCTCTCTTGAAGCAATACAGTGAATCTGTGTTCACTGCACATGCCAAGAACTTATTCTGCAAGTTCCTTTATTAGCTGGGAAAAGAATAGTTCTGTACTTGTAATTGTGCCCAATCCTCTCTGAACTATCCAGTTGAAATAACAATTCCATATAAACGCAACCTCACCCCTTTATTATTTTATAATCCTGAATCAAATTGACCCTGTGTCTTACTTTCTCTAAAGCATACAGACCTAGCCCATTGAACCTAGCTGATTAGCTAAGGCTCTTAATGTGAAATTAATGCATTCCAGCAGGAATTGTTTGGTGCAAAGAGTTACCAAGACTGTCCTTTCACTTCTGTTACTTAAATTTGAACGCCCTGTTATTATGTGATGAAATCCTTTTTCAATGAGACAAAAATAACTACCTACCCTATAATGATGGCAAAAAGGACCAAGAGGACATTGATTTTAGCTGATTGGCAAATGAAGCAACAGAAAAACATTTTTAATGCAGCGAGTAATTATGATCTGGAGTGCACTGCTTAAAAATGAAACTTTCAAAAGCACATGAAGGGTGAAGCGCTTGAAGGAATACAATTTGCAGGAGTACAGGAAAGGATGGGGTAACAGGATTAAATAAATTGATCTTGCTGGCACAGGCCCACTGGGCCAAAAGGCAGCCTCCTGTGCTGTAACCATTTTATGATTCTATGATGTTCTATTTCACGTGTAGGTTGTATTTGTGGGATATATGCACTGAAATGATTCCATGGGTTTTGCTTTATACATTATAATGCAAGTTCTTTCCTCAATTTGTCCTTAATCTAAAATATGATAAATGGGTGTTTTAGATAATCTTTTGAACGACTGCATTCATTATGTGGAATTGTGCTGGAAAGGTACCATCATTGACTTTTCCCCTTTTTAAAGATTTTATTCACACCCATGTTTAATAATTATAAATAGATATTAAGGATCATATGAATTTCTCCAAATCTTTGTTGCCTTCAGGGTGTAAACTGTGATAAATGTTTCCCAGACATCAATATAACCCTTGACCTCCAGCCTTGATGTTTAATCAGTGCAGTTAGCCCTTGTTTAGCAATCCTAATGTGTTCCTAAAAAACAGCATGCTCAAACAAAAATGTGCTTAACAAAAATTGGTTTCCATTAGAAAACATATAAAGGGTGGGTTATGTTCTTAACCTGTAATTTCTATTGGATCCCTTGAACCGAACCAGCCCAAAAATCCTGTGACTAACTCTTAATAACTTAAGGACCCTTAATAATTTACTAACAATTTATTAACTCTTTCAACCTGCCCCCTGCTTACCACTTCCTGCCTCAAGCTTGCCATTTCTCCCACCTTGCCACCCCTCCCGCTCACCAACTCTTCCACTTGCTGCTTCTCTCCCCAACTCTCCCACTCACCATCTCTCCTACTCGTCAACTCTCCCGCTCGTAATCCCTCCCTGATCCTCCGGCTTGCTGCTCCCCTCCCGATCCTCATGCTCACCACCTCTCATGACTTGTTATGTCTCTCACTTGCAGCTTCCTTCCCAACCTGTCCACTCATTGCTTCTGTCTTCAACCTTCCCGCTCATTGCCTCTAACTTCTCATAAATTCCTCTTCCCTCCTTGACCTTCCCACTTGCCGCTTCCTGCTGCTACTCCCTCTCCTGACCCTTTGCTGTGAGCAAGGACCCAGCCTACAGGCAGCCTGAGGGAGGAAAAAAACAAGAGGAAAGGGGGTCAGACGGTTTTGGAAAGACAGTGAGCAGGAGGGACAGTGAGCGGGAGGGTCAGCGAGCAGGATAGTTAGCAAGTGGCAAGGTCGGTGAGCAGGAGGGCTGGGGAGGGGAGTGGCAAAGCGGCAGTTTTTTAAAAAGTACAGAGCATACTCATTAACCACTTTAAAACAAAAATGTTGACAGTGCTATTTGGGGAACTTCCCTAATTTACAAAAAGTATTAAAGCAAAAATGTGATATTAGAACATGTTTTAGATACTTGGATATAGTTCATTTATTAATGAAAACATTGTACAAATAGGAGTTACATGTTTGTTGGAATTATGATACACAATTATAAAAAATGATCTGTTGGTTGAATGAAATTTTCACAAAATAATTCATTTTTTAAAAATTCAAGTCCAAAAAGAATTGCAATTTACTTGCAAATTTCCAGATGCAGCTGGCCTCAAATTGATTGTTAGCCTATTTGACAAATTTTGACTAATGGCTGGTGATTAGCTGTAAACTTTACTAATAGAATAAGAGACTCATAATTGACAGCTGACTAAACAAGTGACTGGTTAGATTTCCAGTCGCCCAAAGTGATGTTTGATGCAATTGTCAGGTTAGCTTATTAATCTAGCAGTACATTTAACTATATATTGCTTTGTGAATGACCATTTTGAAGATTAATATGGGAAGATTAATATGAATGTATTTTTTGGCTCCAAATGTATTTTGTCCTGTTATTTAACTTCTCAAAATTTGTCTCATATATGCCTACTGATTTGTTTGTAGTTGTTTTATGAAATGGGTTGTCTATTATTAGGAATCATTTTAATGGTTAATTCTTGTGGCAGTGACTGTACTGGGAGCAACTACATTCTTAATTTTGGTTTAAAAAAGATACGCAGTTGTCAGCCAGAGTTATTAGGCATCTTACTACTTAATAATGTAGTTTGGGCTAATGTAGAAGTTTAATAGTCTAATTGGTATGATACAGTCAGGCAATCCAGAATGTAACAAGCTGGCAGATTTTATTATTGTATTTCATATTATAATTTAATCAAAATATGTTTTAAACTAGAATCCTTTTGTCTCTATGATGAGAAGGGACAGAAGTGACCAATACATGTAACAATCTAGATGCATCTGCATATTCAATCAGCATCTGTTCTGAGAAGAATTGTTTTCTTACTCATGTCTATATTCAGAAATTTACTGGTGAAGGCAGTTTTTCTTTATAATATTAACAATAAATATATAGAAGTTATGACATTCAAACAGGGCATTCATCTCAACCAACACAAATCAATTTTACCCTCCACACAAGCAAAATGTATGCAATTTCATGGGCAGATAATCAACTCATGACATCTGATGCATGAACAAGAAAAAATAGTTAATAGTTCAACATTAACATCTTACCTTTCAAAATATGGATCTATTCTTTTCAGAGTGGGCTATGACATGAAAGACTTCTGCTTGGCATAAAGCACTGGTCTGGTTACTGAACCTTTAGTTCCGAAATGCCACCTCTATTTCATGAGCTTTACATTGCACATATAGAACATTTCCTTATGAAGATCTTAAAAAGCCTCATCACAATGAATTGCATAACTACTTATGGGAATCATTTCCTTTGCTGTGGAAATGTAATGTTTGCACCTTTATATATTTACAATGTTTGAAGACCTTGACTGACATTTTTGAGTGGTTGCTTTCTTAGTCACTTCAACAAAAGAAGAAGCACAATTACTACAACGTCATGTATTGCTGTGCTGCAGTGTTCTATGGCTGTAGTACGTCAGATTGTTTCTTGTATTTACATACCCCAGTGCGATGAAGTATATTGTGGAGCCACATGCCAGTGGTTGATTTATTTTACTCATCTGCCCCTTTATATTGTTAATGTTTCTTGAAGCTAACAGATTATGCAATTTTCTGCAAATCCACTGCTCTTCCATTATACAGGAAACCACCTACCCTCCGCAAAAAAAATTCACTTTGTACATTGTAGTTGGAAAGTGCAATCCCATAAAATGGTTATTTGTTCCTCTTCTGCCACCTTCCTCTTCTTCCATTCATTCTTGCACAGTAACAATAATAGGACAATATCTAAAACGCAGCTGTGTTATTGGATAGCTGCAACAGAATAATGGAAGATGGCAAAAACAAAATACCCTTGAGATTTAGTGGAAGCAGCTGAACAGTGTATTGCTAAACACTGATGAATTCTTTCATTGCAGGTGGGAACAATATATTTTCATACAACATTGCCATTTTAGTAATCCCTGTGAAATGTTATTCGAAATACAATTTTCTGTAGGTCATGCATAGCTCCCATGCATGGTACAAGGAGGTATAATGAAGGAAATAAAAAACACTACTTGGAGGATGCTGTGCTGCAGCATTTTAAAATGTTCAAGAAGATCTTAATGCAGCTTTATGTATGCAGGAGCACGCACCTTAAATTACTTTCTGCTCCCTGTAGACATGTGGCAGATGAGAATAAATTGATTAAATGTTTTCAAAATCAGTAACTTATTAGAGAAACAATTTCTGTTTGCAAACTGTACACAGTACAAGTGTATGACATTGTCTTTTTGGGAAGTATACCATTTCAGAGGACAGTATATCCCTGAAGACATTTAACAAATTATTTTGGAAATGATCTTGAGAATTGTTACTTAAAAATAAAATGTTCAGTCACCTTTTGTTGATACTTTTAGCTATTTCTAAGAACATGTAATTTTCCAACCAGTATTTCTGTCCAGTACAGTATTCACTTGGGATTTCTGAAAACCAGTGTCACTGCAACTGAAAGAAGACTAATCACTTTGTTAAGAACCAGATTTTATGGCAAAAAATAAAGTTTAAAGTAAATTATCTAATCTAAATTGCCCAGAATATGAAATAAAACTCTGCTTCCCTGATTGCACAAATGCATTGCCTGCATATATACCAAATGGTTTCAGATTGGATTTGTGGTTCATGCTGTTATCTGATTTTCAAATTAGGATGGCAGTTAGGATGCTGCAGTTGGCTTTGGCTTGAGAGAGGAAATAAGAAGACACTATCTGAGTAATCTTGTGTAGCATTCAGAAGGATTGTTGCCTGCCAGTGTTAAAATGGTTGTCTTAAAAAGTTTCTGTTAGATGTACTTGACGCGCAAGGATTTTTGGAAGTCAGCAGTGGCTCAGTTGGTCACCTCTGAGTCAGAAGATTGTGGGTTCACTCCCAAGATTTGAGCTGAAAAGTCCAGGATAACATTCCAGTGCAGTTATTGAGGGAATTTCGACTGTCTGCCATGTCGTCATTCAGATGAGATTTTCTCACCAGACCTAAAAGACTCCGTAGCACATTTCAGAAGAGTCGGGGAGTTATAATTGTCCAAGCCAATATGTATCCTTCAATCACCATCACTTGAAAAAAACAGATTAAACAGTTATCTGTTTGTGAGAACTTGCTTGATGCAAATTGATAGCTGTATTTTTTATTCATTCATGGGACATGGACGTCGCTGGCTGGCCAACATTTATTGCTCATCCCTAATTGCCCTTGTTCAGAGGGCATTTGAGAGTCAACCACACATTGCTGTGGGCCTAGAGTCACATGTAGGCCAGACTTATAAAATGCTTTGGAACATGTGGAGGCTAGAAAAGGCCCTATGTAAATATAAACTTTTATTTTACATCAATTAAACATCCACCACCTTCAACATTCATTCTCTCTATCACTGACACACAATGGCAGCAGTGTGTACCACCTACAAGATGTATTGCAACAGGGGTATAAAGAGTGAAACCTTAGTGATGAGAGCAGGGCTATAAAGAGCGAGACTTCAGCGAGGAAAGCAGGACATAAAAAAACTTGAGAGAGGAGAATGGGTTACAAAGAGCGAGACTTCAGCAAGGTGAACAGGGCAGTAAAGAGTGAGACTTCTGTGTAAAGAGTGAAACATCAGCGAGGAAAGTGGAGTATAAAGCACAAAACATCAGCGAGAAGAGGCAATGTATAAAGAGTGAGATTTCAGCAAGGGGAGTGGGGCTGTAAAGAGGGAAGCCCTAAGTGAGGAGAACAAGGTATGAAGAGTAAGACTTAAAAAAGGAGATCGGGGCTGTATAAATCAAGACTTCAACAAGAGGAGTGGTGTATAAAGAGAGAGACTTCAGCAGGAGATGGGGTATAAAGAGCAATGTTTCAGCAAGGAGAGCGGTGCTGTAAAGAGTGAGATTTAAGCGAGGAGAGTTGGAATAAAGAGTGAAATGTCAGCAAGGAGAGCAAGACTGTAAAGAACGAGAGTGCAGTGTATAATGAATGACACTTCGGCAAGGAGAGTGGGTATAGACGGCAATTCTTCAATGAGGAGAGCAATGTATAAAGAGTGACACGTTAGTGAGGACAGCGAGGGATAAAGAGCGAGACTTCGGTGAGCAAAGTGAGGCATAAAGAGCAAGTCCTCAGCGAGGAGAGCGGGGCTGTAAAGAGCAAGATTCATTGAGGAATGCAGTCTATATAGAACGAGACTTCCATGAGGTTATGGTGTACAAGGAACAAGACTTCAGCAGGAGAGTGGGATATAAAGAGCGAGACTTCAGCGAGAGAGCAGGGTATAAAGAGTGAGGATTTCAATGAGAAGATTGAGGCTGTTAACAGTGAAACTTTAGTGAGGAGTACGGTGTATAAAGAGTGAGACCTAAGTGAGGAAAGTGGGGCCTAAAATGCGAGACCTCAGCAAAGAGTGCGTTTTATAAAGAGCGAGATTTTGGCAAGGAGAGCGGGGTATAAAGAGCAAGTCCAAAGAGGAATTTTACTCCAGCCTTAAACAATGCTTGGCTTGAGTCCCAATGGGTGTCAAGCTGATCCTCCTTGGAGATTTCACCAGGCTTGAAAAGGTCACAGACATCTGGGGAGATGCAATTGGCAAGGAAAGGCTGAGGAAATCCAACACTAAACGTGCCCTGCTCCTGACAAAATGCCTAGAACACAAGCTTGTCATAACTAATACCTTGTTCTATCAGAGAGACGAGTACAAGCCTTCATTGCAACACCCTTGCTCCAAGCATTGGCACCTGATCAACTACATCATCATCCGAGTGAGGGATTGCAAGGACGTGCTTATAATCCGCTCCATGACAGGAGCCGGTAACTGCTAGAAAGGCCATCGTCTAATTCGCTCCATGATCAACATCAATGTAATCCCAAAGCGGCATTGGCAACAGAAACAATGCAACAGGAAAATTTATGCTGAGGCACTCAAAAGACCCTGATATGAGAGCCCTATTCAGCCAGTACCTCACAGTCAACCTAATGACTCCCAGAGACGCAAAGTGTTCACAGTGCCTGATTCGCCCTCAAGGCCTCCATATTCAGCACCTGCAAACAGACCTTGGTCAATTAGTTATGAAACACCAAGACTGGTTCAATGAGAATGACCAAGAGATCCAGGAGCTGTCACAAGTGTAAGGCTTTTCTGAAGCAACCCAGCTCAAGAACAAGAAAACAGCCCAAGATGGCTTAAGGCTGAGGTACTGCAAAAAACCCACAACCCAAAGAACAGATGGTGGGTGGAGAAAGCACAAGGGATCCAACCGTTGGCAACTATGAACTGTGAGGTTTCTTTAACGCAGTTAAGACGATCTACAGCAATACCCAAGGCCCCACCCCACCGCTAGCAAAGAACATAGATACTCATCAAGAACAGAGAGGCAGTTGCGCTAGCTGGAAGGAGCACTTCAAACACCTCCCTGACAGAGGCTATGTCTTCAAAATGAGTGTCCCTGACTCCATCCTGCTGCATGTTACCTGCCACCATCTCCACACAACCCCAAGCCCGCACAAGGTAGAAAAGGCCATCAGACAGCTAAAGAACAACAAGACACCAAGATCAGATAGAATCCCTGAAGCACTGAAACATAGTAAGAAGTTTAACAACACCAGGTTAAAGTCCAACAGGTTTATTTGGTAGCAAAAGCCACACAAGCTTTTGCTTTTGCTACCAAATAAACCTGTTGGACTTTAACCTGGCTTTGTGGCTTTTGCTACCAAATAAACCTGTTGGACTTTAACCTGGTGTTGTTAAACTTCTTACTGTGTTTACCCCAGTCCAACGCCGGCATCTCCACATCAGCACTGAAACATGCCAGAGAAGCATTATTTGTGCGAATACATGACCTAATTTCCTTTACCTGGAAGGAGGAGAACATGCCAGGTAATCTCAGAGACTCTGTGATCGTGACTATCTTCAAGAAAGGTGACAAGTTCAACTGCAGTAACAGTTGTCAATCACGGGGAAGGTCATCGCAAGAGTCCGCCTTAATCAACTTCTCCCTGTGGTTGAAGAGCGCCTCCCAGAGTCACAGTGTGCATTCCACCCACTAAGGGGTACAACAGACATGGTTTTCACCACTTATCAACTACAAGAGAAATACAGGAACAGCACCAACCCTTGTACATGGCTTTCTTTGACTTCACAAAGGCCTTCAACCATGAGAGATAATAGAGCATCCATCTTCATTTTGGCTGCCCCCAAAAATTTGTCACCATCCCTCACTTACTCCACTATGACATGGAAGCCATGATCCTGACCAATGGATCCGCCACAGACTCGATTCACATTCAGACTGGAGGCAAACAAGGCTGTGATATCGCACTGACACTGTTCTCAATCTTCCTTGCTGCAATACACCATCTCACCTTCAGCAAGCTCCCCACTCGAGTGGAGATAAACTACAGAACAAATGGGAATCTGTTCAATCTCTGTTGCCTGCAGGCCATCCTCTGTCACTGAACTACAGTGTGCAGACAATGTGTGCATCTCTGCACACTCTGAGGCCAAGCTCCAGGCCATTGTCAACACCTTCACCGAGGCATACGAGAGCATGGACCTTGCACTAAACATCCGTAAGATAAAGATCCTCTATCAATCTGCCCCCACCACACAGCACTGTTTCCTAATTATTGTGATTATAGTAGTGCAATTGATATAGATATCAAAAGAGAGAGCATTTAAGAAACCGGAACTGCAAAGAGAACATCGGCAAAAGTTGAGAAAAGCGATGAGGAAAGTCAAAGATCTACTGGGGATATGTTTAAATATATTCAAGCAGGAGCAGGGTTTGACAAGAAAGACATGGAAGCCTTTTATCTCATTTCAGAAAGTAGCTAAACAATAAAAATGGCCACAGACCATGTGGGTACTGTTGGTTCAAACAAAGTTGATAAATAGTGAATGAAGTGTTTACATCCCACTCTCCTGCTGAAGAAGATTGGGTCACACGGAGTTGGGGGTAGGATGTTAGCGTGGATTGGGGATTGGCTATCCGACAGGAAGCAGAGAGTCGGAATAAATGGGTGCTTTTCTGGTTGGCAGATGGTAACTAGTGGCGTGCCGCAGGGATCGGTACTGGGGCCTCAACTATTTACCATTTATATAGACGATCTGGAGGAGGGGACTGAGTGTAGGGTAACAAAGTTTGCAGACGACACAAAGATAAGTAGAAAAGTGAATCGTGTGGAGGGCGTAGAAGGTCTGCAGAGAGATTTGGACAGGCTGAGTGAGTGGGCGAGGATCTGGCAGATGGAGTATAACGTTGACAAATGCGAGGTTATTCACTTTGGAAGAAATAATAGCAAATTGGATTATTATCTAAATGGAAAGAAATTACAACATGCTGCTGTACAGAGGGACCTGGGGGTCCTTGTGCATGAGACGCAAAAGCCCAGTCTGCAGGTGCAACAGGTGATCAAGAAGGCAAATGGGATGTTGGCCTATATCGCAAGGGGGATAGAATATAAAAGCAGAGATGTCTTGCTGCATCTGTACAGGGCATTGGTGAGGCCGCAGCTGGAATACTGTATGCAGTATTGGTCCCCTTATTTGCGGAAGGATATATTGGCCTTGGAGGGAGTGCAGAGAAGGTTCACCAGGTTGATACCAGAGATGAGGGGTGTTGACTATGAGGAGAGACTGAGCAGATTGAGTTTGTATTCGTTGGAATTTAGAAGGCTGAGGGGGGATCTTATAGAGACCTATAAGATAATGAAGGGGCTGGATAGGGTAGAGATGGAGAGATTCTTTCCACTTAGAAAGGAAACTAGAACTAGAGGGCACAGCCTCAAAATAAAGGGGGGTCAGTTTAGGACAGAGTTGAGGAGGAACTTCTTCTCTCAGAGGGTGGTGAATCTCTGGAATTCTCTGCCCACTGAAGTAATCATAGAAATCAGCAGATTATACCACTTCAGATTTCAACAAACGTAATCATAGAAACCCTACAGTGCAGAAAGAGGCCATCTGGCCCATCGAGTCTGCACCGACCACAATCCCACCCAGGCCCTACCCCCTTATCCCTACACATTTACGCGCTAATCCCTCTAACCTACGCATCTCAGGACACTAAGGGGCAATTTTAGCATGGCCAATCAACCTAACCCGCACATCTTTAGACTGTGGGAGGAAACCGGAGCACCCGGAGGAAACCCACGCAGACACAAGGTGAATGTGCAAACTCCACGCAGACAGTGACCCAAGCCGGGAATCGGACCCAGGTCCCTGGAGCTGTGAAGCAGCAGTGCTAACCACTGTGCTACCGTACCGCGTATTTAGATAATCTACTGATGATTTGATTAGAAGACGACAGTTTAAGCTCTTAAAAGAAGGAGAAAATCAAGACAGACGTCAATCATTTGGTTCATTTTGTCTCATTCACATAGAGAACATTATGGCTCTAGTTATGGAATCAAATTGTTTCTCAAGTTACTCCAACCGTCTGACTTTACCATTCTACCTTGATGTCTACGTCTTGGATAAATGTACTCTGCGCTATGGTGGAGGCCACCTTGTTGAATATGTTTAAATCACGGATAGATGGATTCCTGATCGGTAGGGGAATTAGGGGTTATAGGGATCAGGCGGGTAAGTGGAACTGATCCACTTCAGATCAGCCATGATCTTATTGAATGGCGGGGCAGGCTCGAGAGGCTAGATGGCCTACTCCTGCTCCTAGTTCTTATGTTCTTACACTATCAGAGGGGGTATCTAGGGATTATGATGAGGTGAGAAAAGCCAAGTGTCTCTGAGCTAATGCCAGAAGCCTGCAACAGAAGTTTAGAAATCTAAGGAAAGAACCAGGTCAGATGTGTATAGAATTTGAAAGAATCAAGCAATGTAATTTTTATAGGTAGATAAGAGCATTAAAAATAGACCAGACGTATAATGCTCTTAGGGAAACGGTTATTTTAGAGGAATTTTTAAAATCACTTCCAGCAGTAGTGAGTACGTGCATGGAAGAGCAAAGGGTTAAAACTGAGAGACTAGCAGTAGACTGTAAGTCACACATTTGACTCCTCAGTCACCTAAGAACTCATTTTTAGTGTGGAAGCAAGTCATCTTCAACTCCAAGGGACAGCCTAAGAAGAAGAAGCTCTGCAACACCTCACCTCACCTAATGTGTAATTATTCTGATTTTTTTAAGAGAAGGTCCTATTCTTCAGAGAATTTAATGGACGTTAAAAAATTTAATTTTAAAGACTTGAATTTCCTTTCGTTAATATCCCTTCAAAAAGAAATCTATGTTAAAGTTCTTGTATAATAAGATTGTTTTACTGGTCATATTTTTAGCTGTTCCAAAAATAGAAGTTGGAGCCATTTCCCAGAATTTAGAATTTTTAACATTTGATGGAGGACAGATCCTGTCCTTATCAGACTAAATGAATTTCATAGAATCCATGATGTGTTTTCTACAGGAACGTTGCTCTTTTTCCCTCCTTTCTCAGTTGGTATCCCCTCTTCTGAAAGTATTAATGCCTTGCTAAGTTTATAGTCACCACGCATTTTATTAGTGTCATTAGTTGTTCAAGTGTGAACTAATTTCCAGATTGAAACATTTGTTCCTGTTTTAACTTTTCTATATTGTTGACTATTTGCCTACTTTATGTAGTCATCTTGTCTACCTATTGAATGGTAGTCTATCAATTGATCCCATCAATTCTGGAATATCCAAGTTTCTCCTGCTTTTCCTCATAATTCAGGAAGGTTTGTCAAGAGTACAACACAGATTCACCGTAAGGAATGTTTGGCATGGAGGGTTCAATTATGAGGTCAGATTGGATAAATCATTATTGTAAATTAATAAGAATCTCAATACTGATCCCGTGGCCATGCCACTCACCATTTGCTTCCACCTCAATGTAACTCTTCTAAAAAGTACCTGCTGCTTCCTATTCTTGGAATATTCTCTAACTTTGCCTTGAGTAACCACTGCTTTAAGTTTAAATAGCAGTCCTCATATGTAATTGCAGGAAATATTTTAGAAGTCAATTTGACAGGCAACAATCCAGCAGCAATGTATATTTTTAAACTAATAATGCACCGCTGTTGTCCTGGCTAGCATTAGCTATTTTACACGGCGTTTGAAACCACATATTTTCTAGTATGTGTGATTTTCACTGTCTCATTCTACTGAACCACGAGAGAAAACTGTTTTTACAAATTGAACTTACAAATGATGGAAATTAATTTTCCCAGATAGTAATACATAGAGCAGTTTTACCAGCAATCTTATCACAGCAAGGTTTCTAAGACACATATAGTTAAACAATTGATGTTTTGAATTATATGTTTGAATTTCAAAGTAGTTTTAACAATTTTCAAGTAGTTTCGATAGCTGTAAATTCTTATTTGAACTTTACAATGCAGTCCTAACCATTGTTTGAATTCAAGAATTTAAAATTATACAACTGTGTCTTTAGAGACAAAACACAGCATCATATGGTGTTTCTAAACACAACTTCTAAAGTAAAATGCCAATGCCAACAAACAAAAATGATTGCCATGCTTACTATCCAGGCCAACAGCAGAATATCGGGGAATAGTTGGAACAGAGTCACGCAACATATCTGCTTTTACCAGTATTTCCTTCCATCAAAGTGTCTGACTGTAAAACTGCCAAATACCTCTTGACTGAGAATCAACGAAAAGTCCCATTCTGTGGATCAGCTGCATTTCTGGTGGCAGTTGTTCCCCAATATGAAACAACTGCCTGTGTTCCAGATTCATTGTGAGATGGCTTCAGAGACTGGTGTCATCAGAACATCTGTGCATGTGCAGTTATTTTTAAGGTTATATTATCAAGTTACTGCTTCTGGCTGTTAACTTCTCCCAGTGTTGGAAGGTACTACAGGTTAGCAACTTGAAAATCTTATTACTGCTTTATGAGGGTGGCTGAGCATAGGTCCACAATGTAAAAAGGCTATAAATGCTTCAAACTCTATTCCAACCATCTGCTGCTTAAAATATACTATTTAATTTGTATGGGGTGCACCTTTTTTTCATAGGCAAATGACCCTGATGGGTGTCAACCTCATCTCAATATGTGATGTTCATTTTTAAAAAAAGAAAGACCTACATGTACATAGCACCTTTCGTAACCTCGGATTTCTCAAGTGCTTGACAGCACTTGAAGTAATGGGTAAAAAGATTTTCTTTGGAGGTTAACAATATCATGTAACTGAGTTATTTTTCTCTGTGGTTTGTATCAGTATTTTTCAGCATATATTGTGTGTTAAACTGCATTATATTTTGGAAATCTAACTTAACTTGAAGTTAAATTGCCCCAATTAGCACGTGTTCTCTTGCTAAAATAAAATGGCCTGAATTTGGAAAAGAGATAATTGAACTTGCATCCAGCCTGTGGCAAGGTCTCAGTTGTTAATTGAACTAGACAGATAACATTCTTTTTGTTGATTCTCAGCCAAGTTGCATTTGATAGTTTTACAGGAACAGAACATTTTGAGTGAAGAAAATGTTGCTGGGAGCAGGCATTTCATCTCAGTCCTCTCTATTTACCGACTGATATCGATAATGATTACTGTTAAGACTGGCCGAGACATGGTTGGTGGAAGATATCTTATTGATGTCAGCAATGGCCATTGAACTTGTCCTGTCCTCATGGTTGATTGAAGACATATGATGAATCAGAACAACATTGGGAGATGAATGTATAGATTAATATTATAAATTGTTTTCATGTAAAATATTTCGTATTAAGATACTTGTGTCCTTTTGGCTATCATATCGATAGAGAAAGAAGATAATGAAGGATCAATCTCATCAATAGATGCAGTCTACAGAGCACTTAATAGTCCAAGGGAAGTGAAGGAGAAATATACAGTTGAGTAAAAAAAATCATGGGAGATTTCAATTGCCTTGCTATTGATAGCAAAGAGGAATGTAGTTCCTACAGTATTACAGTATCCTTTCTACCCTACATGTAAAAGCCCAAAAAGGAAAAAATTGCTATTGGATCTAGAAACGGGGAATGAAGCATACCAAACGTGAGAAGCAAAAGTAGGAGACCGTCTCAACGTAGTAAGCACATTATAATACACTTAAGATGATGAAGCATGATGACAAAATCCAGGTTAATAGGTGGGAGAAAAGCTGATTTTGAGAGGCTGAGAATAGAACTCGAAAAAATTAAATTGGGTATCAATATTGGTAAACGATGATGTCGAAATATTTTGTAGGAAATATTTAAAACTCTGTTCAACACAGTGCACGAAAAATATATTCCGCTGAAAGGAAAAACTAAACACTAGGTCAGACTCCATGGATGAATAAAGACATAAGGAAACACTTGCAAGCTAGGATCGAAGCATAGATTATGTACATAGATAGCAGAGGAGTGCATAAGTGAAGAGTGCAGAGGAGTGGATAAGAGTGAATACAGAGAGATTGGGAGAGTAAGGGGGGAGAATAGGAAGGCAAAGGGAAACCATGAAATTAATTTATCAAGGAACATAAAGCAAAATAGTAAAACAACAATAAAATAAATCAGAAAAAACAGTCTGTACAATGTTTCAGATTATTTGTTTTTTGTGAAACTGATAGAGTTTATGGGTAAAATAATGCTCACAAAAGCAGCACCATGTTAAAGATGTGAGCTTTTTAATAATCCTTCGGAATAGCTACTAGCATTTTAATAGAGTTAGTGAATCATCAGTTTTATTAGTCTTTTTCATAAGACTTGTCTACTGAGGAAGCTGATAGGATTTGTAATTTATGCACAGTTGTTAAAACAGTCTCAGGCAGTCATTACTGGGTAAATTATATTAATTTGAATGCTTAAATATATATAATTCCCAGAAAGAAAATAAAGAAAACAAAATTTAAGGCCTAGACAAGTCTTCAAAAAAGGAATAGACAGGATTGGCAGAAATGTAAATATTTTGCTTTGATATTTACAGGGAAATAGAACAAGTAAGACATGACGTTGAATGATGAGATGCAAAATTAGATAAATGCATTGAAAATTTAAAATGGGGGGTTAAACTAATCAAACTCAGAGGCTAAAAGCCTCTGGTTCAGATGGATTGCACCCAAGTATTCCAAAAGAATCAAGGGAAGAGATAGCAGAGGCATTACGGCACATGTTTAATAATTTGTTAGAAAAATACGGAGTGCCAGAAAACTGGTGAATAGCTATTGTAATTTCTATATTTGAGAAGGGAGTTAGAACATGCCCAGGGAATTATAGCTTGAAAGGTTAACATCGGTGGTAGAAAAAAATAATGAATGTCTACTAAAACTTACCAAGGCTACTTCGACAGCACTTTCCAAACCTGTGACCTCTACCACCTTAAAGGACAAGGACAGCAGGTACATGGGAAAACCACCACCTGCAAGTTCCCCTCCAAGCCACACATCACTCCTAACTTGGAATTATATTACTATTCCTTCACTGTTGCTGGGTCAAAATCCTGGAACTCTCTTTCTTAATAGCATTGTGGATGTACCTATACCACATAGACTGCAGCAGTTCAAGAAGGCAACTCACTACCACCTCCTTGAGCGAAATTGGGGATAGGCAATAAATGCTGGCCGAGCCAGCGCCACCTACATCATCTAAAATAATTGTTAAAAGGAGACAATAGAAGAATACCAAGAAACTAAAAATATAAGAATGAATAGTCAGCATTAAACCATAGAAAAGTTATGGCACAGAAAGAGGCAATTCAGCAATGTGTCCACACAGGAAAGAAAAAGATAACCGCCCATTTTAATCCCACCTTGCAGCACACATTCCAGAGCCGTGTAGGTTACAACACTTCAGGTGTAGATAGAACCATAGAAAATTACAGCTCAGAAACAGGCCTTTTGGCCCTTCTTGTCTGTGCCAAACCATTTTTGCCTAGTCCCACTGACCTGCACTTGGACCATATCCCTCCACACCCCTCTCATCCATGAACCCGTACAGGTTTTTCTTAAATGTTAAAACTCCGCATTTACCACTTTATCCGGCAGCTCATTCCACACTCCCACCACTCTCTGCATGAAGAAGCCCCCCCTAATATTCCCTTAAACTTTTCTCCTTTCACCCTTAACCCATGCCCTCTGGCTTTTTTCTCCCCTAGCCTCAGCGGAAAAAGCCTGCTTGCATTCACTCTATCTATACCCATCAAAATCTTATACAACTATCAAATCTCCCCTCAATCTTCTACGCTCCAGGGAATAAAGTCCCAACCTATTCAATCTCTCTCTGTAACTCAGCTTCTCAAGTCCCGGCAACATCCTTGTGAACCTTCTCTGCACTCTTTCAACCTTATTTACATCCTTCCTGTAACTAGGTGACCAAAACTGTACACAATACTCCAAATTCGGCCTCACCAATGCCTTATATAACCTTACCATAACACTCCAACTTTTATACTCGATACTCCGATTTATAAAGGCCAATGTACCAAAGGCACTCTTTATGACCCTATCCACCTGTGACGTCACTTTTAGGGAATTCTGTACCTGTTTTCCCAGATCCCTCTGTTCAACTGCACTCTTCAGAGTCCTACCATGTACCCTGTACGTTCTACTTTAGAACATAGAACATTACAGCGCAGAACAGGCCCTTCGGCCCACGATGTTGCACCGACCAGTTAAAAAAAAACTGTGACCCTCCAACCTAAACCAATTTCTTTTCGTCCATGAACCTATCTACGGATCTCTTAAACGCCCCCAAACTAGGCGCATATACTACTGATGCTGGCAGGGCATTCCAATCCCTCACCACCCTCTGGGTAAAGAACCTACCCCTGACATCGGTTCTATAACTACCCCCCCTCAATTTAAAGCCATGCCCCCTCGTGCTGGATTTCTCCATCAGAGGAAAAAGGCTATCACTATCCACCCTATCTAAACCTCTAATCATCTTATATGTTTCAATAAGATCCCCTCTTAGCCGCCGCCTTTCCAGCGAAAACAATCCCAAATCCCTCAGCCTCTCCTCATAGGATCTCCCCTCCATACCAGGCAACATCCTGGTAAACCTCCTCTGCACCCTCTCCAAAGCCTCCACATCCTTCCTGTAATGTGGGGACCAGAACTGCACACAGTACTCCAAGTGCGGCCGCACCAGAGTTGTGTACAGTTGCAACATAACGCTACGACTCCTAAATTCAATCCCCCTACCAATAAACGCCAAGACACCATATGCCTTCTTAACAACCTTATCTACTTGATTCCCAACTTTCAGGGATCTATGCACACATACACCTAGATCCCTCTGCTCCTCCACACTATTCAAAGTCCTCCCGTTAGCCCTATACTCAACACATCTGTTATTCCTACCAAAGTGAATTACCTCACACTTCTCCGCATTAAACTCCATCCACCACCTCTCGGCCCAACTTTGCAACCTGTCTAAGTCTTCCTGCAAACTACGACACCCTTCCTCACTGTCTACCACACCACCGACTTTGGTGTCATCAGCAAATTTGCTAATCCACCCAACTATACCCTCATCCAGATCATTAATAAATATTACAAACACTTTGGTTTGTCCTTCCAAAGTGCAATATCTCACACTTGTCTGCGTTAAATTCCATTTGCCATTTTTCAGCCCATTTTTCTAGTTGGTCCAAATCCCTCTGCAAGCTTTGAAAACCTTCCTCACTGTCCACTACACCTCCAATCTTTGTATCATCAGCAAACTTGCTGATCCAATTTACCACATTATCATCCAGATCATTGATATAGATGACAAACAACAATGGACCCAACACCGATCCCTGCGGCACACCACTAGTCACAGGCCTCCACTCAGAGAAGCAATCCTCCACAACCACTCTCTGGCTTCTTCCATTGAGCCAGGTACCTTTTCAATGAATCGAGGGTTTCTGCCTCAAACACCAATCCGAGCAGCAAATTCCAGACACCACCGTCCTCTGGGTGAAAAGGCTTTTCCTAATATCCCCTCTAACCCAATCACCTTAAGTCTGTGCCCCCTTGTAATTGCGCTCTCCACTAGGGGAAACAAGTCTTCATTGTTCACTCTATCTAGGCCCCTCATTATTGTGTACACCTCAATCAAGTCCCTCCCCCCAGGCTTTTCTGTTCAAAGAAGGAAAACAACCCTAACCCAACTGATCTTTCCTCATAGCTACAGTTTTCCAGCACTGGCAGTATTCTTGTAAATCTCTTCTGTACTCTGGTGCAATTATATTCTCCCTGTAATGTGGTGACCAGACCTTATGCAAAATTTCAGCAATGGCTTATTATCCCTGCTTTTTTTGTGTTCTACGCCTTGTGCAATAAAAGAAAAGTATTCCATATGCCTTCTTTACCACCTTATTTATCTGTCCAACCACCTTCAGGGACCTGAGGACCTGCATTCCAAGGTCTCTCACTTCCTCTATCCTTCTCAATTTCCTCCCATTTATTGACTATTCCATTCCTTTGTTTGAACCCGGGTTCAATACCAGTCTTGGATGGCTCTGTGTAGTTTGCACCTTCTCCCCTTGGCTGCATGGATTTCCTCCAGGTGCGCCAGTTTCTTCCACTGTCCAAAGATGTGCAGGTTAGGTGAATTGCCTCTGAGTGTCTCAAGGTGTGTAGTTTAGGGGGACTAGTGGGGTCAATGCGCTGGATTGCGAGGATAAAGTTGGGGGGTTGCTGAGTAAGATGCTCTGTCAGAGTCGGTGCAGACTCAATGGGCCAAATGGCCTCCTCCTTCTGCACAACAGGGACTCTATGATAACTAAAGACCATCAAACAAGGTAGTCACCAAAAATTCCAAGAGGAAATTCAAAAGGAACTATATAATTTAATTTATCATTTCAGAATGAGATGAAAAGTTTCTTCACTCAAAGGATTGTGGATTATTGGAATTTTCTACCCCAGAGGGTTGGAATGCACCATCTTTTAATATAATTAAGCGTGAGTTACAGATTTTTGGTGTCTCAGGGAATCAATGGTTATATGGAGCAAGCGGAAAAGTGGAATTGAAGCCAAAGATCAGCCGTGATCGTATTGAATGGTGGTATGGGCTCGACAGGCCATATGGCCTTCTCCTGCTCTGCTTCTTAGATTCTGATGTCTTCACCCAACTAGAATGTGGAACACAGGAAGTTGGTTGAAGTGAATATCACAGATGCATTCAGGAGAATCTAGACAAGCATATAGGAAGAAGGGAATAGGGGGTTGGAATAATAGATTAAATTGACGAAAGATCGGAGGAGATTGAAGTGGATCATGCTCGTCAACAGGGACTGGTTGGGCCATATGGCCTGTTTCCACTGTAAAATCTATGTAATGTAATCCTATGTTATCTCATCGTTATTACCCTTAATACCTACAGCATTGTTTTCTCAATTTTGGCAGTTTCCCTGTTTACCTTACTCCATAAAGTATGCATTAACCTTACAAGTTCATTGCGTTTGGTCATTTTTTAAAAACCAATTTCTACAGATATAGGGATTAGCCGATAATTCTTCTCCTCAGGGCTTTTATGAGGAGGGGGAGTTTTGAACTTTGAAGATGAGGGATATTACTACAGTGAAATGGAAGTAACATGTACTACTCAATAGACAAGTATACTGGATTTAATAGCACTTGAATCCTGGCTGGATCGATAAATGCCATGTGTGAAAAATTATGTTCTGAAGATTAGACAGCAGAAGATTGGGGAAATCTCAACATCCAAAATGATCTTCTCTTTGTATATATATTTAGTGCAGCAGTTGATATGGATAACATGCAGTGTATCTTTTGCCCATATTCCCCCCAGAATGTTTTACCCATCTGTTAAATTTATTATTTGTGAAAGAACAAAAAGCTAACCTGAAGTAAAATAGAAAAGCCAAAAATAACAGGTCGATTGTTATCTCAAAAGAAGCATAATATTTTGAATACAATTCTTCTTCAGAGCAGGGGAGTTCTCTCCAGTGTTCTGGCCAATATTTTATCCCTCAAGCAACTTACTTAATAAAGCTGATTATCTGTTGCTATTTATGGGACCTTGATCTTGCTGTGCACAAATTGGCTGATGCATTTCCTACATTACAAGTGTGCACTTCAAAAGTACTCCATTGCTATGAAGAGTTGGAAAATTCTGAAGTTGTGAAAATCACTAAATAATTGCAAATCTTTTTCGTATAATGGATTGATGTATCAAAAATGTTACTAGCAATTTAAAAGCTTCAAGAGATTTTTATTTTTGGAACAGTATGGTTATCTTCACAATAACATGATCCCAAAAGCACACTATTTTGTTTAATGGCATTGTTTATGCTTCCTTTCATAGATTCTGTATGCACTATTAAAATCCTGAAATGAAAATTGATTATTTTAGAGATTTTTGAATTGATTCATGCATTTAACTCCCAGTAGCTGAAGACCCTTTAAACAGTAATGAATTTAACTAAACCAATTTCCTTGTTCAGTTGCTATCTGCTTCCTCTTGAAATGATATCTCTAGGCTATTTTGCTGAAATTTCAGTAGAGTTGTCACATACATGCCTTGGCACAGTGAGTAAATGATGATTGATAGTGTGATAAACTGTTCCTAGAGTCATGCTTTCTTATTTTTGTCTTTTCCTTTCTTACTATGTTTTTTAGTTATAATTTTCTCTGACAATCCATGCTGTCATTCTGGTTGCTTACATGCCGAAAATGTAAAAAAAATCAAGGTTATCAGCGATTTAAACTAATTTGCAAGAGAAGAAACAAAATGACTTTTATCCAATTTGTGAGGAAATACTTAGAATTATTACATCCAATTACAATAAGAAATATAATTTTTAGTTACTGGTTGACCTGACAAGTGAGCCAGAAACTGTAGGCATGTCATTCAAGATTTGTTTCTTTGTGACAATAAAGATTGCAATGTATTTAGGTTTTTAATTTCACTAGTTGGGCATGTAACATATAGTACAAATACACTTGAGCAATCTAGTGTTTATTCTAATAAAGATGTTAACACTACATTTAAACAGGATATTATATAATTTTGGCAGTGATTCATGAATAACTTTGTATATCCAATTACAGTAACAAGCTTAAAATTGTGCTGGATCATTGACCAAAACTACCAAGTCATCAGAAAATCCCAAAGATGTAACAGAAATTGCATACCACAGTCCTTACAATTAACAAAGGGATCCTTGGAGGAAACTGTTGTTGGTATGTAGGCTGTTAAAACTATGAGGCTTATAAGATTATGTTTTGGGACTGTGTCCTTAATTCAGCGTATGAACTGTTATAAAGTCTGCGTAACAACTGGCCTGGGTGATGTAGCTGTCAAAGATTAAAGGGAGACCTGCGTTGTTTTGCCAGGAAGAAGGTGTAAGCTGTTCACACTTGGAGACAATGGTAGCCTTTCTGTTCATGGTGATTGACTGGTAGTTTCCAAATTACTGGGAATGTGTTGAGAATGTTAGGTTGTAAATGGTTATACTTTGAATTGTCTGTGTGATTCCAGGATAGGATAGCTAATCAGCATTTTCTACCTGGATACCAGGACCAAGTGATTCACATTATCATGGAGATGGGCTTGGGGGGGACTTTCTAAGATATCACTAAACATTCTCAGACATAGTCTGCCAAGATCTGGAACACAGAGAGAGCAGTGAGGCTGATAGTTAACCATGCAGGTGGGAGCTCACATTTGGATTGAAAAGGACAATTTGTGAGGATTTGAAACAAGGCTGGAAGATTCGCCTATTGTGTGTTAGAGAGTGATCTGCCAAGAAAATCCTCAAGGCAGTGCATTATAGCCCAACCAAAAAATAGTCAACTCTCAAATTTCAACTCTGCCATCTTGTGCATTCCCAATCATCAGTGTCAGATTTCAGTTGCCTTATCCTTCGCTGTCTCGAAGATAAATCTCCAAAGTTTGTTGACTTTTCAACAAGGAAAGATAACTTTGTTGGCTTGGGCGCATTTGCAGGATGGAAGACTTGTGTATACCCAAGTATGTTCTATATGGCAAGGCAGCCAGAGCCAGAAACCAATAGGATGCCGAAAGCACTTTTTTTCTATGCCATTTTCTCTCCTGTAGTGTTCTTGACCTCCCTTTTCTGCTCCACACCCCTTCCTTCCCACTTTCGAAGGAGATTTTCATCTACTTCAGGAAGCGTAAAGGAGAACATACCCCTGTCTACATCAAAGGGGACGAAGTAGAAAGGGTCGAGAGCTTCAAGCTTTTAGATGTCCAGATCACCAATAATCTGTTCTGGTCCCCCATGCCGACACTATGGGGGACCAGAACAGATTATTGGTTAAGAAAGCCCACCAACGCCTCTACTTTCTCAGAAGACTAAGGAAATTTGGCATGTCAGCTATGACTCGCACCAACTTTTACAGATGCACCATAGAAAGCATTCTTTCTGGTTATATCACAGCTTGGTATGGCTCTAGCTCTGCCCAAGACTGCAAGGAACTACAGAAGGTCGTGAATGTAGCCCAATCCATCACGCAAACCAGCCTCCCATCCATTGACTCTGTCTACATTTCCCGCTGCCTCGGCAAAGCAGCAGCATAATTAAGGACCCACACACCCCGGACATTCTCTCTTCCACCTTCTTCCTTCGGGAAAAGATACAAAAGTCTGAGGTCACGTACCAACTGACTCAAGACAGCTTCTTCCCTGCTGCTGTCAGACTTTTGAATGGACTTACCTTGCATTAAGTTGATCTTTCTCTACACTCTAGCTATGACTGTAACACTACATTCTGCACTCTCTTCTTTCCTTCTCTATGAACGGTATGTTTTGTCTGTATAGCGCGCAAGAAACAATACTTTTCACTGTATGTTAATACATGTGACAATAATAAATCAAATCCAAATCAAAATCCTTGTTTCCATTCTCTCTCCCCCACTGCTTACCATTACCCTTTCTTTCCCTTCCACCAACTCTGCTCTCTCCAAGCCTATTCTACTGGTGTGACTTCTTTAGCAGCTTGACTGTTAGTTCTAGATTGCTGTCCCATTGTGGTGACCTTTGACAGCTTTTAAGCTTTTGATGATTCCTGAAGAAACAATACAATGTGTTTTTGGCTGCTGTAAACATAAGGGCCCTTTTTCTTCCCCAAATTGAGGTATCATATCTCATGAATGCAAAAATAACATAACTATGAATATCTCAAGTTTTAAAGCCAAGTTAGTTTTGTCAAACTGGAACTTTATTTTTCATCAACGTTATCAAACCTTAAGTAGCTTATCTAATTTTCTTCAAATTGCAAGTGCATTTCTGTTTTTCCCCCAGCTGCTGAGGAATGCATGAACTGCCTGCTTGCTGTTGCAATGTATTTCATTGAGTTTAAATTGGCAGCTTCTAGAGGCTGCAAAACTAATTTTGTTGATGTTACAACCCACAAGCATGAAGACTTGGAAAAATAGGATTATATCTTTATAACTTCCCTTTATGATAGACAGGCTCAAATATTTAATATTCGTCAGTTTAAAGACATCTCCCTCAATATTTCGGAATCTATACAGCTAAATTAATATTTTATATATGCTAATTGATGCACCAGTGCTGTGTTTCACCAGGAAAGATTTGAATCATAGAGTAATAGAGGTTTACAGCATGGAAACAGGTCCTTCGGCCCAACTTACCATGCTGCCCAGTTTTTACCACTAAGCTAGTCCCACGTTTGACCCGTATGCTTCTATACCCATCTTACCCATGTAACTGTCTAAATGCTTTTTAGAAGATAAAATTGTACCCGACTCTACTACTGCCTCTGGCAGCTCGTTCCAGATACTCACCACCCTCTGTGTGAAAAACTGCCCCTCTAGACCCTTTTGTATCTCTCCTCTCTCAACTTAAACCTACGTCCCGTAGTTTTAGACTCCCATACCTTCGGGAAAAGATGTTAACTATCTATCTATCTATGCCCCTCATTATTTTACAGACCTCTATAAGATCACCCCTAAGCCTCCTACGCTCCAGGGATAAAAGTCCTAGTCTATCCTCATAGACTATATAGACTATATAAGCCTCCCCTTATAACTCAAGCCATCAAGTCCTGATCGCTGGCCTCCAGCCCCATCTCTGCAGTACTGACCCCGCCCCACCACAGCCCCAACCTCCACCCTGAGCTCGTTGGCCTCCCTCCTTCCCCCACTGATCGCGATTGCAGAGAGGCATTGGGACCCCCCACCCCCATCAAGCCCCACCCCTTTGGCACTGCCCCATGCCCGATGGGCAGTGGCACTTTGCCCCTTGGGCAGTGCCGGGGGCACAGGCTGGAACTGCCAGGGTGTCAATGTCCAGAGGACACCCCCCCCCCCCCCCCGCCCGCCCAGCCACCTGACCCTCTGGCGGCCCGATTGCCCCCCCTCTTTCACTCCAGCAGGGTCGGTCCGCTAGTTCCCTGAAAGTGGGGAGCTACTATAATCTCCGCTGGAGTGAACCACGCTGACAAGGATGGAGATGCTTGTAGGCCTGGAAATTTCAGTCGTGGGCCCGCTAATCTCATTTAAATGATATTCAAATCGATATTAAAATCATTTCCGCACACCCCCGCCGATTTCCAGCACAGAGCTGACGCCGCCGGACATACGGCGCTGGGAGACGTTATCATGGCAGGAACACATGCGCCAACACTGCGAATCGGCCAATGTGAGAATTTTGTGCAGTGAGATGGGAGAATCGCAGCCATAGTTTTAATTTTTGTTCAGTTATTTTTCACTTCAAAAATTACGTCAATCTCTCTTGCCCAGACACTGAATATTTAAAAGTGAGATGTCTCATTCCTTCAGGCCATGAATTGTTGTTAGAGCTGTTTAAAATTTCATTTTTAGAACTTTTTCTCCTCCTTTCTGTTTCTTTTCACTCAGCCGCAATCCATTTTTTCTTTTCTCCTTTTCTCTTTCCATACCTGATCTGATATTGAGTTCTTATGAAAGATCATTGACATGAAAGATCAACTCTGTTTCTTTCTTCACAGATGCTGCCATACCTGCTGAATATTTTCAGCGTTTTCTGTTTTTATTTGATTTTGGGAAGGATTTTCCTCCCCTTTCATGGTGGCAGGAGGCAGTGTGCCGCTTACCGGTGGTAAAATCTTATGCTCCCACCATTATCAATGGGGTTTCCTGTTGAATGCACCCCTCACCACTGGGAAACCCGCGGTGGAGGTGAGCCATTGGTGGGACCCTAAGATCGCACTCGCGTGAACAGCGGCAAGATTTCAGCAATTGAATTTATCCATTTTATTTCACCCTCCCCCTCGTTATTTTCTGCTGTTGTGCTCTTAATCCTTCAGTCTTATTGTTTGAGGAGATATACAGTATATCCTGTTGCTCACCAAGGTTCCAGATGTGCTATTGCACTGTTAGCAGCTAACAATCTCAGAAAATCTGTCTGCAAAAAATTGTAAAAGCTAAATGTTCATGATCAAGCCTTCCAACAGGGTACAAAGTGGGATTCCCTAACTGCTCTAACAAAGTCTAGGCTAATGACGTGATAGATCTCAATGCTCAAGTCTTACTGGGTGTTCCTCACGTTGGGATAATGTATTATTACATGGTACTCTGGACATTTACACAACGGCTTGATGTAATGTAGAGACTTTATGGAAAATAAACACGTAAGAATATTACAAACAAAATCTGAAACAAATAAATAATTCATAGAGAAAACCATATTCAATTGAGTTAGCAGAGTATGAATAAGACATCTGATTCAGAATAATGGTCTACAAAAGACACAACAATACATAAACCAGATTTGTAAATTGCACTGGTTTGTGCGTACAGTCCATGGCAGCAAAATCTACAGAATACTTATAAAACAGCCCTCTTTTGCCTTTGAAATATTTTTACACACCCATTCCCCTAGTTTTAGTAAGTCTTTAATGGTCCTATAACTGTAGCAGTGAAATGGACCACAGTATTTTTATACATCATGTTACAATGCATTTAATAAAATCCCCTATATTGTACACAGCAAATGAGAGCATTAAGTACTGTGAATTTGTCCATTTAACATGAATAAGGTTTCTCTATTATATTACTGTCACTCCCCACAAACATTGCTGTTTGCCTTCTGACTTTTTTAAGCTTGTGAGATATGTGCGGTTTCTTTTGGGATAAAAATCAGAATTTTCCATGCAATTATGGCGCTAATTGGCCAAGAGAGATTGGAAAACAATAAAATGAGCCATAATTTTATTATAGTTATATAGTATATTTTTCTCCTTTTTTTTCTATTTCCCTGAACCATCATGAGAATAGGTAATTGTTCCCAAACCTTCTGCCATTGCTCTCCAGTAGCCTGCTAGTAGGAAATGTGCAAAATTTGCCTTTAATAAATCATCTCTTAATTTTCTCCTCTATGTGAGCCATCTGGCACTTACTCATTGCCTATTCCCTGACAATCCAACCAATTATTAGATTCTACTATGTAGAGTATCGCGGAAACAAATCACTGTGGTAGCACCCTGTAGATTAAACATGTTTAGCATTAATGAGAGGCATTGTCCCAAGTGCACATCCAAGTACTTTTTAAATGTTAGGTTTCTGTCTCTACCACCCTTTCAGGCAGTGAGCATCAGATCTCCACCACCCTCTGGTGAAATAATCTCCCTTCAAATCTCCTCTGAACTACCTGCCTCTTACCCTAAATCTATGCTTCCTGGCTATGCACCCCTCAAATAAGAGAAATTGAGCCTTATTTCCTATCCACAACTTTTTATGCATTTCAATTAGATTTTCCCTCAACCTCCCTTGTTTCAAAGAAAACACTAGCCAATCTGTCTTAATAACTAAAATTATGCAGTCTGGGCAACATTCTTGTAAATCTTCTCTGTATCCCATTTCATAGATCTTTCCTATATTGGAGTGACCTGTACTCCAACTTGGCCTCGTGTTTTACCCAGACAGTTGTAGCATAACCTCCCAACTCTTGTATCTATGCCTCAGCTAATAAAGGCAAGCATCCAGTATGCTTTCTTGACTACCTTATCTACCAATTCAGCCACTTTCAGGGATCTGTGAATTTGTATTCCAAGGATCCTTTGTACCTCAAAACTTCTTGGTATCATGCCATTTACTATGTATTCTCTCACCATGTTAGTCTTGAGGTGGAGATCCGGTGTTGGACTGGGATGGGCACAGTAAGAAGTCTCACAACACCAGGTTAAAGTCCAAAAGGTTTATTTGAAATTACGAACTATCGGAGCGCTGCTCCTTCATCAGGTGACTCACCTGGTGTTGTGAGATGACTTACTGTGCCCATGTTAGTCTTCGCCTCATATTTCTCAAAATTGAGCACCATTTGCCATTGTTTCATCCTCCTGACTACTCCATTGATAACTTCCTGCAGACAAGAGCTTTCTTGTTATTTATCAACCTCATGGCCTAAACATATCCCCCACATTCAAGTTCAAATCAATTTTATCTATATCACAAAAAGCAAGGGGCCTATTACTGACCCTCTTGAAATCAGCCTTCTAGTCACAAAACAGCCACAAATCATTATCCTTTACTCCCTGCCTCTGAGCCAATTTTAAATCCATCTTGCTATTTTGACTTGGATTCTCTGGGCTTTTTCATGGCCCGTTATCAAAGGTCAAAAAGAAGAGCTGGTGGAACAACCCTCTATTAAGCCTGGAAATGAACTAATAGGCCATAAAAATAGACAAATAACAGAAGTACATAATGAAATCATAAATGATGGCAGAAGAGATTGAGTAAGCATGTTGAGACAAGCAGCTACAACTCCAGTGCAGAACTGATTTCTCAGTACCCATTCATCTAATTGATCTCGCTGCAAGGATTATGTGAGAAACTTACAAATCATGAGCCCCAATTGAACATGAGGACAATTACTCAGGAAATATCTGAAAGAGATTAACTTGAGAGAAATGATTTGATAGAGCATTTTACAGAATTTGTAAATCTAGTAATGGACAAATCTCCATGACACCACAAGTTAGGCTGTGAACTAATTGCATGTTCAGATGGATATGATGAGCGTATTTTTTATAAGAAACTCTAAAACAAATTATAAGAAAAAGACTAAGGTGAAACAAGACAACTTGGCCCACCTAAGATGATTACTTTGGCCCCTCAATTCACCCACTATAGAATTGAAATATGTTTTGAACACCTTGGTATCTTTCATTTTATTGCCTTATCCAATGAATAATTCCAAATGCTTATTCATCTGAGCAAAGAGGTTTTTCTAATATCGGTTTTAAATTTAAGTCTGATTGATAATCTTTTACACACCTGCTGGAATTAAATTGGTAGGAAATGTATAATTTAGGAATATGCACACTGTAAATCTGCCACTTGCCTCTCAGCAAATTGGGTGAATATTCAAAAAGCAAATTTGAAAGACTCTTTTCCCTACTCTCAGCTGAGATTCACTGAGTAGTGTTCCATTGACATTGATAAAGAAGAAGTGGACTCCCCATTCTGTGTGCTTTCTGCTATCATCAGTAAATATTTTGTTTAAAATTCATTCCCAGGATGTGGGCATTGTCAGAAAGGCCAGTATTTATTGCCCATCTCTAGTTTCCTGAGAAAGAGATGTTGGGTCACCTACTTGAACTGATAACAGCTTGACGCAAATGAGTAGATAGCTACACTATACAGATAAATTAAGAGTAAATCCTATTGGTGTGGGATTGGAGTCACCTATAGACCAAACTGTATAAAGATTAGGGATTTCCTTCCCTTAAGGACATTTGCAAACTAGTTCGGTTGTTACAACAATTTGATAGCTTAATCATCATTTTTCCTGTATAAGCTTTTCGTTTCCAGATTTTAAAAGCTAAATTCAAAGTCTCAAACTGCCACTGTGGGATTTGAATTGTATTCTCTGGATTATTAATCCAGCCCACTACAGTACTCTGTTCTAATTTTGAAAAGATGTCAAACCCATAAAATTTCACAAGAATTAAGTAATGAGTATTAGAATAAACTTTTTCTAAAGTTCTTTGAATAATTTAAATTACATCTCATTCTAATTTTTGAATTGATGTTTCAATTCTTAATTAAATTTATATTGGGACAGTGACTTGATAACTGGAACTTTGAAAGTATGAATTACACTGTGAAATTGCTTTTGTGTTTTGCATTCCGTTGTTTCAAATCTGTGCATTTCACCTCTCAACATAAAATGTAGGGTATTTGGGGTCTTCAGTACTTTGGTGCAAAATGAAAGCAGTCATGCAAAAAGGTAGTAATGGGCACAAAGGTGACGGATACAAAGTTAAAGGAGGAACAATCAGAATTAAACCAGAAGAATAAGTAACATGATATAGAACTTCTCCCCTAGAATATAGATCAGAATTTGTCATTTAAATATGTTGACTAAATAATTATATTTTCTAATTTTGACAGTTCAACTAACATGTTCAAATATTAAAAGTTCCCATTTGTTTAGTTTTTTTAGTTTATTTGTGTCACAAGTAGGCTTACATTAACATTGCAATGAAGTTACTGTTAAAATCCCCTAGAGCAGTGTAGAGCAGTGCTGCAGTATTAGGGATAACCCCTGGAGTTCCTTCCTTATGCCACATGGGTTGCAATATAAAAAGGTTTAATGTTTGAAAAAATAATTCTGTCACATCACACACCACTCCATCAAAGACGGAAAATGTGTGTGTGTCTTGATGGTGAAGTTCATGAGTATATCCTGAAGCAACTCTTCTGCCCTTTCAAACACACACTATGCCTGGGCTGGCATACAATACGATCTAAAAGATGAATGAGTATGTATTTAAACCAAAAAATAAATGCACTTTGTGTAAAAATCCTTGGCTGTTTCTGATTATCACTACGGGACAGTAGATGGTGCCCTCTTGTGGTTAAAGGTAAGCCTTGAGTAAATTCAAAGAATGCTTGTGTTGATGTTGCTGATGTTCATTGTTTACGGGTGGAAAAACCTGCAATTTGTCATGATCAGGCATCTGCACAATTCATTCCATCTTTTGACACCTTTACTGAATACTGTAAAATGTGCTATTGACTTTATATTCTTGAGTAAATTCATGGATCTTCAACCTGGTCACTCAAATACAATCTTGATATCCTGCCACAACTTAAGTATCAATATTATTGGAAATTTTACAACTCCGTTTTCTTTTCCTAAGGAACTTTCAATTCCTCAGCCAATTTTGGGGAAATAATTATTTTAAGTACATTTTATTGTTTTCCTTCATCCTTGCTGCTTGAGGACATTGGTTTCATACTTCTGACCCAAGAGTAATTCCATTGATGCATTTGTCCTCTGGAACATTCCCATCAAGTCTAAAACTATCCTCATCTATCATCTGGAATCCTCTAACTATAGTAGTTGGTTACTGAGGTAGTAGCACTTTGCAGAGAGGACATTGGTTGATTTTTCTGTCTAGTCTAAGGCTGCTGAGAGCAGTTGTAATATCCCCAATGCTGCCCAGACTGAATTTGGTTAACAATAATAACAACTTGCATTTAAGGAAAAAGTGGTAATTTTATGCTATTAAGTTCTTTTGATAAGGGAAATTTGCAAATTGACCTGGGCTGGATATTTACAAGTGCTTGGCAATCAGCAGCGATTAACCTGTAAATTGACTTTGAGGCCCATTTAGACATTCCCCACAGGAAATACCAAAATAGTTCTTTTAAAGGGAATTCTGCAGACCACAATCTAATCAACGACACCACAAGACATCAACTAGTATACATTTTTAATAGACAATGAATATCTATTTTTAGCTAGCTGGTCCCCACCAGCTATGTGACTAGGAATAGTGATTGCTACAGTTCAATCAGGTGCAAGAAACACAGCAATAAAAAAGTGGTCATATTTGTGGCCGCTTCCAAATTTGCAGATGCTAGACATCTGAAATAAAAACAGAAAACATTGGAAATACTCAGCAGGTCAGACAGCAACTGTGGAGAGAAACATTTCAGATTAATGTTGTTCTGATGAAGGGTTGCAGTTTATTGATACCATAACAAATTAAAATCTGTTGGAACTGTTGAACGACAATGTGATTTTTGATCAAAATTGCCTTCAGAGCAATTTGTTGTATTGTGATATATTATAGTCCTGTACTAGAAAGATCGTAGGATATGTAGACTTGATGTTTCTAGAACGATTAATGCATAGTGTGTGGTGTATTGATAATTCGGATATGTGAAGTAATTTCATCAGATAAGTCAAAGGATTTCAATGAATAGATACTTTTGATTATTGCTTTTCCATCTCTTTTGTTTGATTTTGTGTGCTCAACTAGGGAAGTCATTTTGGGGAGGTGTAATGCTTTGATCAGTGCCAATCATGCTCTCTCATGCCAGGTGTGACATAACCAGCTATGGTTATTTGTTTAGTCCAAAAGATTATAACCAACTGTGGCACAGCTTACCAAGCTTGCCAAGTAGGGTGGTGGAGGCAGGCACACTGACATCGTTTAAGACTTACCTGGATAGTCACATGAGCAGCCTGGGAATGGAGGGATACAAACGATTGGTCTAGTTGGACCAAGGAGCGGCACAGGCTTAGAGGGCCAAAGGGCCTGTTTTCCTGTGCTGTACTGTTCTTTGTTCTTTATTCTGTACCTGTAACTTGGCCTAGCCTCAAATTAGGATAAGTGTAATCCATCCATCTATGTGAATTTCAAAATCCTATAACAACAGTCATAAATAACTGTCTGAATTAAGTAATTAAATTACTTAATTATGCTGAATTTGTACCTATCAACACTAGAAGCTGAGCTGAAATTGCTTTGAAGAGCCAGCAGATAGAGAAGGTTTTCAATCCATCATTCTAGTCTGGGTACAAGCCAGAAGTGAAAACCAATACGCTGATCCACTGCACCACCCAGTTACTGTGCATTCATCATCTTATTTCAATATTTATGCAGAAGACTGTCAGCACAACATGTATGGTCCAACTTTGTTTTTATTCTTTGTCAGTGACCAGGTGGCTGTCATTAACTATGACAGTTCATGCTGAAGAAATGGTCCTCTTCAGAGGTATTTAGAGAGCACGTTAAAGACAAAAGCAATGAACCAGATGAACAGGTCAAGTGCAGCAGCTGTGCCAAGGCAGATGGAGACTTAGTAAAGAAGAATCTGAGATGGATCTGGAAAAGGAGTGCAAGAAGACCTGCAAAATGTGATTGAAGAAGGAATGGTCAAAGAGAAAAATAGGGAAGAAATTCAAGAGCTTTTTCCAACAGGAGTGGGAGGTCAATGGAGGACAGACAGACTTTGCCTCAAGATAAGATTAGTTTAGATGGTGCTTGTGGAAGAGTCATTGTGAACCTGGTACAGAATGGCTCCCGAGAGTAACTTGGTCCTGGGATGGTGGAAGGAAAGTAGGTCTGAGACAGAATAGTAGCAATTGAACTTTCTAAATCAGAATTCCATTGCATTCTTTTTGCACAGATATGTTCATACTTGGCATACTGTTAAACATATGTGTTTATAACAAATCTATTTTCCTCCCTTCTAAATTCTGTGTTAGAAAGATAGAAAGCAGGCGCAAGTCATTCAGCTTTAGAGCTTGTTCCCCCTTTCAATATGATCATGACTGATTTTCTGTTTCAATGCCATACTTCCGCACTCTCTCCATACCCCTTGATGCCTTTGGAATCTAGAAATCTATCTGTTTCCATCTTAAATATATTCAGTGACTTGGACTCCACAGCCATCTGTGGTAGCAAATTTCACAGGTTTACCACTCCTCATCTCTGCCCTAAATAGTCTACCCTGCATCCTGAGACTGTGACCCCTTGTTCTAGTACTGCTCACCCCCCCCCCCCCCCCCCCCACCCACCCAGCCTCAGCCAGAGGAAACATTATCCCTACAACCAGTCTGTTCAGCCCTGTCAGAATTATATGTGTTTCAGTGAGATTCCCTCATTCTTCTAATAACCTTTCATCGGTAATGAGACCAAAACTGTACACAATACTCCAGGTATGGTCTCACCAAGGCCCTGTACAACTGCAGTAGGACATCCTTGTTCTCATACTCAAGTCCTCCTGCAATGAAGGCGAACATACTATTTGCCGCCTTAGTTGGTTGCTGTATCTGCATGCTTGCTTTCAGTGATTGGTCGGCAAGATGACCAATTCTCAATCAATGCCAATATATTACCCCCAATCCCATGTGTTTTAATTTCGCACACTAACCTTCTATATGTGACTTTATTAAACACTGAAAATCCAATACACCACATCCACTGGTTCTCTCTTATCTATTCTGCTAGTGGTCTCCACATATATCTTCTATAGGTGAGAGGGAATGGAGACGATCTTCATCCAGACTATCAATGTACTGAATTACTTACTGGAAGATGTTGAAGAACAGCTATGGTGGACATTTTTGCACAAAAAACTTCTTGATATAAGCTAGTTTAAGTATTATGAATTTGGGTTGCTGTAAATAATAATGGTTCAGTGGCTTTGGTTCCCACACGCAGTCTGTGTATCTCGTATTTTGTTTTTGGGATATGAGTCAGTCAATCTTATAACCATTTATATGGTTGTTAGAATCCAAATGACTGAACAAGATAAATGTGCTTTTTTTTATTAATTCGTGGGATGTGTGCATCGCTGCCTGGGCCAGCATTTAATGCTCATCTCCGAGGGCAGTTAAGGGCCAATCACATTGCTATGGGTCTGGAGTCGCATGTAGATCAGACCAGGTAAGGACAGAAGATTTCCTTCCTCAAAGGACATTAGTGAATCAGATGGGTTTTTACAACAATTGACAATGGTTTCATGGTCATCGTTCGACTTTTAATTCCAGGTTTTTTATTGAATTCAATTTCACCATCTGCCATGGTGGGATTTGAATCCCCAGATCATTACCCTGGGTCTTCTAGATTAGTTGTCCATTATGCCACCGTCTTCCCTGCACATGCAGTCTCTTGATGGAGCAAAGTTTGGTTCAAATTGTAAGCTGTTTTATTTTGTTTAAGGTATCATTTAATAAAACTTACATTTGCACAATGATACAAAGTATATTTATTTAATTTATAATCTCATAAAGCAATTTCTCTGTATGCTATGCTGCTAATTCTCTCCCGTTGTAGTGTCCCAACGTTTTAAAAATTCATTTATGGGATGTGAGCGTCGCTGGCTGGGCCAGTTCTTAACTGCCATTTGAGAAAGTGGAGTATTCAAAAGCACTAAAGTGAGTGTTAGGAATATTTTGGAAGTCTGTGATAAGTGTAGTTTGGAGTCAAGATTGGTCATTAATGATTTAAAATGTGTAGTATTATAGAATTGTATCACCTTCCAACTATGTTCCCCAAGCCCCACACACAGCAAGTATAATAGGGAGAAGCAATTTTTAATATGGCACCCAAAAAATGAGGGGGAAAAATTGAACAGTAAATAGTAAAAAAGTATTTTAATACAAATGGCTGTTTGGCACTTACTATTATCATTTATATGAGGTAACATTGTCGTGCTGTGACTAGCTGTTATGAATATCCTACATCACAAGAGTGATTAAAAACTGGGATTGTGCCTATTTTTTGCTCACGACAGATTCCAATCTTGTTGGGCTGGCTCGCGAGGTGATTTGACACTGCCGAAAGTGACAAAAAAATCTCAAAGGAGTTGAGGGAAAATGACAATAGGTCAATGCCAGCTACAGGTGTCAGTCATGGTCAGTTTTTCTTCTGATGATAACTTATGTTTTAATCTGCAGCTGTTGTTGTCTCGCTCTTTGTCCCAATAAGACTGAACAAAGTTTACTGTACTGTCTGTCCTTGCAGTCAGCAAATGCTTAGCTCCACACTCATCACTGGCACAGTGTTAAAATTAGAATGCAAATGAGCATGCGGTGAATGGAGCAGAACTGTACATGCATAGATTGCAAGGCTAGCTGCTGCAATAGCAGTTAACAGTGTCCTTCAATATTACATAAATGGAACAAAGCAAAATAGAGGAACTTGTAGATTGTTGATTATAATTGAACTACCACTGAAGAGAAGAGCTAATGATATTGTCAGCAAAGGGGAAAATCTTGAGATGTTTCACTATGGCATATGTCTCACTAGATCACCAAAGGAGAGTAGGCTGTTTCCATAGTAAGAGAAGTGGCATTGGGCAATGGTTCAGCTGCATGCATATGAAATTGCAGCATGCAATATAAATAAATATACAGCTCCAAAGAGCCTCGTATAAAAACTTCCTGTCTTTTTTCTTTGCCAACACAGCACACAATGTATATTGTACACATTGTGTGTGAAACTGGATACACATCTTAAAATTACTCCCTCTTGATTCAAAATGTACACTGTCTCTTGCACCGAAATCATAAGAATTATCTTCTAAAATTATTTTCTGGTTCTGCATAAAATGTAGTTATTCCAATATAAGGGGATTAGCCCTTTTGTTTATTTTCAACAGCTACTTTCTTAACAATAAACTACTCTGGAATGGAAGCTGGTTATTAGTCAGCTGTCACACATGTAGTTCTCCAGAGGTGTGACCAGGAGATGTCATTGTTTAGTACATTGTCATTGCCTAAAGTTGCATTTACCATGACAACTTGTTTTACATGTTTTTGGTTCTGACGCAATAACAGAAGTCACAACAGTTTTATGATACCACTCTGCAGTAGCATGAAGGTGGTGCTAAGATAGTTCTTTTGCAACATTTCTTTACTTTGTACTTTTAAAAGCACTGTAAAATAGGTGGTGATCAGTAACAAGTTGTTTAATCATTAAAAATTGCTCACGGACTGTCCTTCATGAAGAATTAAGAGGGTTCAGCCTGATAATGTCCCTGAAGGAACCAACATATTTATAGATTTTTTTGAAGATACTATGTATAGGACAAATGTTACAATCTTGACATAAACACCCTGTAGAAGCACAATCCAATCTTCTTCAGGCCATTTCAGTTTTGTAGCAACTTTCTTAAATGGCACAAAGAACACTTCTACTCCTTCCTCATTAAATTTAGGTAGCAAGTGAATATTTTTTGCCAAAGCAAAAGTACTAAGCGTTAGCTCTGAGTCATCCTCCCTTTCAATCCGATTACACATGCTTTCAGCCTTTTTCCAATTCTAATTCAATTTTTATGACACTTCTATTCTCATTTTTCTCTCATTCGCTTTTAAATTCATGTTTTTGTAGTTCTCTCTCTCTCAAACTTAATTTTCTCTAGTTTGAGTTGTCTCCTCTCCCAATGTCTTGCTGATGTAATTTTAGCTAGATCCACTTGATCCCTATAGGAATATCCCTTTCCTCAAGCTTCCAAGTGCTGAGCCATTAATGCTTCAACAATCTCTGTTTTCCTACCTTCTGATTTCAAGTTGAGCCCCAACTCCTCTGCTCCAGCTTTCAAATTAACCTTGGTCACCTGTTATAAGGCACTAACAAACAAATGGTCACTCTCCAAAACTGCCTGAGCGTGTTGATTTTTCACTTAATACAGCAAAAGTAAATATGAAATCTTGCTTGTTTGAATTCTGGAAAATTCCATTGTACCCTTTTACCTGTCTGTGTGTTGAGACTGCGGATGTGCCCCCAATTATTTTTTTGGGAAAAAAAGGAATCCCCACAACATTAACTGATGGACAAGATTTCACTTTTTAAAATCTTTAATGGAACAACCTAAAATCAATGTAATTCAAAAATGAACAAATGAAGAATATTTCAAATACAAATGTAAGTTTCACTTTAAATTATCAGTACAACATGTAGTTACAAGCATTTACATTACTTCCCACACAAATATGGTACCATGTACAACCTTTCACTCTCTCCAACTTGAAATTTGTAATGTAAGATCTCTCACTTTCTACTCAATCGTTTTGGCCAGAGTCACCTTCACCAGAAGCCATATTCCTGTGAAGTCCCTGGACACGGTCAACACCAACAAGGAACATGTCTACAAATCCCCTCTCACTTGAGTCACAACAGCCCTGATGTCAGAGACTTCCTTCTCTGATCTTATTAAATAGTCAGATGGGCTCTGGCAACACTGAAACAGCACCAGTTGGTTTTGTCCAATCTACAATCTTGCTCTTCCTATCTCCAGCTCTCTGTCCTTTTTAACTGTATAACACAAACAGTAACAAAGGCCAGACTTTTACACTACCCCAGATGGATTCTGAGGCGGGGAGGGTAAAAATGTTTGCACAGAATTCCTGACAGGATCCTGCTCACCCCGGCAATAGCATGGTGAGGCGGGCAGGAAACTTGTCCTTTTCCCTTTTAAGACACATAAGTAGTCACTTTATGGCCACTTAATGGCCCTTTCCCACCCAACCTCAATTTTGTAGGCTGGCAGGCACAGGTCAGAGCAGGGTGGAAAACTGAAAGATGAACAAATCTCCATCTCAGTTGGGAAGTGGTGGGTGCCTCAATCTGAAGGCCCCTTCAGATTTCCAATCCCTCTCCCATGGCACCTTCTACCCTCCCACCCCCAGGACTTACGTCAAGTGCAGTTCTGGGACTTTGGCTGAGGCACAGCTCTGCAGCACCTCTTCTAGCCAGTGCAGCACTGTGCCTGGATGGGCTGGAGAGTTGTTGGCCAATTAGATTGGCTGACCGCTTTCAAAGGTGGGATTTCCTTCCAAGGGCATCAGAAGTTCTGCCTACTCAGTTGAGCGTGAAATAACAGTGGGCCTGTTGGAAAAGTAAAAATACTCATTACCCAAATGGATATTGCTTGACTGTCAGCCAAACAACCTTTGTTTTTGCACTTGCAATATTTTTATATCTGGTAGAGAGACACTCAAAGAATTTTTTAAAACATTTTTAATATCCCAATAATTTTTCTCCACACAGCAGTGTCCTGGAGGTTGATCTTCAATTCCAGGATACTCCAGGCCAATCCTGGAGGGGTGACACACAAATTGGAGGAGCTTTGTCTGACATTTTGACCCAAATGATCTATGCTGTAAATATATTGTAAAAACAGCACTATACTCACTACAATATTCAGGGTTGGTTTCTACTTCCTGGAGGCATGGGCTGTGATCATCACCTTTAATCGCTTCCCGGGGTAGCCTTGAAGATGTCTTTAAAAGTCTAATTGATCTCTGTGTGAAAGATAATTGTGGATTTGAAATCAAGAAGGTCTAATCAACGAAAAAGATTGCTATGTCCTTGGCCTGCTTAGAATAGACCGGAGTCAGTTGAGGATTCTGTGGGCATAGTTGTGTTTATTGTCTTTGGTGGGATAGACCTGCTGGAGGAACAACCTGATCAGTAAAGAGGTATTTTCCTGTGATGAGGAAATTTGACTATTATTAGCTGTGGGGCAGGAGAGATGTGAATGGTCTTGGATTTCTGATAGTCTGCCTTGACAAATTGAGAGGACAGTTGTTTTTTCCTTCAAATGATGCTGGAGTATGTAAGAGGGAAGAATTCCAGGAGAATCCAGCTACATTGGCCATGAAGGTTTGTTTGGGAAATTATTTAATTGGGATTAAGCTTTTGAATGCTCCACTTTCCCTCTCACCCAAGACTGAAAAATAATGTAGGAAGCAGAGTGCCCATAGATATCCAGTGCTTTAACATGGTTGTGTCTATAACAAGGCTATTTATTTTAAATGTACATTCAGTATTTTAAAGTGTTTTCCCCTCTTTCAAGCTTTTATTGCTTATTCCACTCTCAAACCTGCTGGTAGCAGCTGGACAACAGCGTCAGGGAAACATTTCTACCTATGAATTTCCAACCTAGTAACAAACCAGACACAAGAAATTCAGTAAAATATTGGAATTAACCTGTGGTCTACCACCCACAGCACTACAGACTGGTCCTCTGGTGTACTTTTCTGTTTTATCATGAACCTATTCTGATCGAGTGAAAGATATTCATTCCTCAGCACAATTAGCCTTTTCACTTTTGGCACCCCTTGTTCAGGTCAAACACTCACAACAGATACATCTTAAGTGAGATAAGAAGCAATTTTGTGATTCTGCATTCCGAATGGAAAAGCAATGCTCAAGTAGAGCATGGGTCAGAAATGGAGCTACAATGCCTTCATTATCTTGCTATGAACCTGGCTCTGGTGGAATTGCAAAATCAAAGAAGTAGCCCCATTAAGTTCCTCTCTTCACAGAAATATTATTCTCATGTAGAGTCAGTTTATATATTAAGGTTTTCATTTTGATAAATAGTGAAATAAAGTAAGTATAACATTACTGTTCTACTGTTCCACATCATTTTGAGCATTGTAACATCAGAAAACAAGCAGCAAGAATATTTCTGCAGCACTCCCACTAACTAGCACAACTAATGGTGAATTAAATAAAGTATGAAATATAAGTTTCATGTTTGCACCTGTCAGCTCCCTAGCTAGACTTTGTGATGGCTCTCATTTTTTTTCAAGCTAACTTATTTCTCACTTACTTTAGCTTTTGTTTATAATTCTTGGGATATGGGCATTGTTCGCAAGGACAGCTAGTTTCCTTTGAGCAAATCAGCTTTCTGCTTGAACTGCTATAGGTAATGTGAACAAGGTGCTTCCAAAGTGAAGTTAGGTACTTTCAGGATTTTGAGCCAATGTCAATGAAGGAATAGAAATCTATGATTTGTAACACTCTTATTCAAAAAGGGAGGGTGATAAAATAAAACAGGTAACATCTGTCATTGGGAAAATATTAGAGATCATTATAAAGGATATAATAGCAGCGCATTTAGAATTACATAATATAATCAGGCAGAGTCAGTTTGGCTTCATGCCTGACAAACTTATTAGAATTCCTTGAGGTGGTAACGAGCAGGATAGATAAAGGGGAAGCAGTAGATGTAATATATTTGGATGTCCAAAAAGTGTTCGATAAGGTACTGCACAAAAGGCTACTTAATAAGATAAGAGCCCATGGTGTTGGGGATAGCATGTTAACATGGGTAGAGGATTGGCTCACTTCTCAGTCAGAGAGTTGGGATAAAAGGGGCATATTCAGGATGTCAATCTGTGACTAGTGGAGTGCCACTGGGATCAGTGCTGGAGCCAAAATTATTTACAATATGTATTAATGACTTGGAAAGTGAATGTGCCATTGCCAAGCTTGCGGATGACATAGAAATAGGTGAGAAGTCAAGTGGTGAGGAAAACACAAAGAGTCTACAGAAGGGTATAGGCAGGTTAAGTAAGTGGGCAAAAACTTAGCAGATGGAACATAATGTTGAAAGATATGAAGTCATGCACTTTGGTAGAAAGGATAAAGGAGCCGACTATTACTTAAATTAAGAAGACCTTAGAAAGCTGCAGCACAGAGGGATTTCGGGTTCTTGCGCATAAATCGCAAAAAGCTAGCATGCAACTTCAGCAAGTAATAGGGAAGGAAAATAGAATAGAGTACTGTTGCCTCACAGCGCCAGGGACCCGGGTTCGAATCTGGCCTTGGGTGACTGTGTGGAGTTTGCATGTTCTCACTGTGCCTGTGTAGGTTTCTTCTGGGGTGCTCCAGTTTCCTCCCATAGTCCAAAGATGTGCAGGTTAGGTGGATTGGCCATGGCAAATGTGTGGGATTATAGGGAAAAAGCAAAGGGGAGGGACTGGGTGGTATGGCATAGACTTGATGGTCCGAATGGCCTTTTTCTGTGTGAATTTTATGATTATCATGATCTCATTAAATGGCAGAGCAGACTAGATAGGCCAAACGGCTTACTTCTGCTTCAGGACGGAGGGTGGCTTGCTAAGAACTTGAAGATTATGTTGTTCCTTGCTCTTGTCCTTCTAGCTAGTAGGGGTTGAAGGTTTAGGAGATGGTGCCAAAGACGCCTTGGTAAGTTGCTGCAGCGAATCCTGTACAGTACATGCTGCAGTTTACTGTGGAGGAAGTAGATATATTTCTGTTTCTTCTGTTGTAATCAATTAGCTGAAAGGATAGCGAAATTGATTTGTAGATTGTAGCAGCTTCCTACAATACATCTGTGTTCTTCTTCACCCGCCTAAGAAGTGTTTTACTTATGATAGTATTCTAACACTTCACCCATCCCTACCTCAAATAATTGTAGGGTGTTTTATTTTCATGAGATTGGCTGATATTTAACTAAGATTATCATGTCAGCAACTGGTAAATTTGTTCTCATCTAAAGACATGACTCACACTTACCACAATGATCAAAGTAGCAATCTTATCATTGTGTTTATAAAATGATGAATGCTTTAGGATTGCAAGGTGCAGAGTTGGATCAGGGTTCATAGAGTTGAGTCCAAAAGGAATTAGGAAAGGGGAACAGGACTCTAAAATATTCAACCATACTTGTGTAAATTCCTGTTGTATTGTAAATTTCTTTTTCAGTCTCTATTAGAATAGAAGAATAGAATCCCCATAGTGCAGAAGAAGGCCATTCGGCCCATCGAGCCTGCAACAACAACAATCCCACCCAGGCCCTATTCCCACAGCCCCACATATTTATCCTGTTGATCCTTCTCACAATAAGGGGCAATTTAGCATGGCCAATCAACTTAACCTGCACCGCTTTGGAGTGTGAGAGGAAACCGGAGCATCCAGAGGAAACCCACACAGACACGGGGAGAATGTGCAAATTCCACACAGTCAGTCACCCAAGGCTGGAATTGATCCCAGGTCCCTGGTGCTGTGAGGCAGCAGTGCTTCCCACTGTGCAACTACTGGAGTGAGTATGATAATGAAAACCCCTTGTCGTCATTTACTTGATAACACTGGTATAGATGGAGTTGCCTGCATCAAGACTGTTAACCATCTTTTTCATTGGTTAATCTGCTCCCGAGAAATCATTTGCTATGCCTTTTGTTACCACTTAGTGAAGGTAAAAGAGAGACCAAACTTCGAAACAGACTGATAATATTGATAATAGTTTCACAGATAACATGCAGTGGAAGAGATTGTTATTTCTATTCTAAGATGAATTCATCCCAACTTTTCAGAATAAAATATGTAAGAACCTTTGGGATTAGGATTTTGGATACAAAACAATAGCTTGTTTGAAATTAGCTGTTCTAACTATTTAGACACTTATTCCTAATAGTACACTTTTAAGATTTGATACAAGTCCACAGTTTTTTCCTTTATTAAATTAGAAGTTACTGTATTCAGCAATTGTTGTTATGAAAGATCATGTTTAATTTGTTGAGCTCCTCAGTCTGATCCTAACACTTGTTCAGATAATCATTAAATAACCTATCTACTATCACCTTTCTAGACATTGTTATGGCCACATGAACAGGAATAAAAATGACTCCTCTATCTTACCACTCAGGTCTGTCTGTAACAGGTTTCTTAAGGATTTAAAAGGATGAAGGTACTTTTTACTTAATCTCTGTGTTTAACCATTTACGTACTCATTACAAAAAAAGTCTGACAAGCTTTCTTGAGGTTTAAAACAAAAATTGTTCGTTTTATTGAGTTTAAAAGCCACCAAGGTAAAGATAACAAAACATTTTTAAAAAGTAAACCTGCACTTCTCAAACTTTTGTGACTACATTCACACACACACACACACACACAAGCATGCAACATTTACAAATTATACTGTAAGTAGTTACTTTCTTAGCCGAATTAAAGTTTGATGTTGAAAGATAACAAACTTGAGAGTTCGCGCTGTTCATGAGTCCTTGACTGGTCGCTGTGACAGAATTTTTTCCAAGTTCCTTTAGATTCCAGGAGTTGACTTGAAACCCATGTAACTGCAATTGCAGGAGACAATTTATTTTTAACCTAAGTTTTCTAGAAGTCAGTGAGTTTTGATCGAAGGTTCCTTTTGATTGAAAATTCACAATCTCTGTGCTGGATTTTTAAATTGTAAATTCCTGGAGCCCAAAGTCATGTCAACACTTGTCCTTAATGTGGCCCAATCACTGACCCTTCCACCCTTGACCCTCCTGCTCACCACATCACTTCCCAATGCTCCCTCGTTCACCTGCCTCACTTATAGCTCACAGGTAACTTTTAAAAATATGTACTATGTATAGGTTTTTTCATTTCTACTGGTGGCATACATTTGTACGTTACCTTGATATTGGTGCACATAACAAAATTCTTTCCATACATGGATAGAAAGAAAATAGAGGGAACATTGGAGAAAAGACCAAGGTATAATTTGGTGAAAGGACCATACCACCACCATGGTGATTTGGATAGGACAAGTATAGCCAGGGAGGCTATTTGTTAAATGCTTTGAACAGGTTTAATGCATTGTTATCGGTTTTTTTCAGATTCAAGTATAATATAAAGATTAGTATTAAGTCAATATAATATAAATAAGATTGTGCACATCGAAATACATTAATGTGTTAAATCTAAGATGTCTGTAAAAGCAAACTATGCACAATGTAGCTTCCTTTTCAGACTCTGAATGCCATGAAGGTTGCAATAAAACCAGAATCATTTAAAATGTGGAAATGTCACATAGCACAGCTGGAAAAGATTCAAGGTGACTTTCAAAATTGTTTAGACATGAGAGCTGTGGTCGGAAGACCATATTGCATATACTTCCTCAGAGTTAGAATGAGTAGCTATGTAACCGCAGCACAGGAACAAAGAGCATATTCTTGAGTAGGTCATGCTGTAGTGTTAAGAATTTTCTCCTCTATCTTGAAGAGAAAATAGATGAAATGTAGAAGGTCACATTCTTTATTGGAAATATGTTGGAAGAGGGGGAGGAAACTTTACCGACCATACAATGGAATTTTAAGTACTGCAGTATACCCAAATAGCCATTTTTATTATGTCAGCCCAGTTTCTTGTGCATGTTCTCAATCTTCTTGCCATTCTTGGATTATGGAAAAGAAAATCAGCCAGCATTTCTTCCATAAATAATAATGCAATGTCTTGCCTGTTGAAACATGCAAATAAGGAAAATGTAATTTGTTTTAAACAGCAGTATCTCTGAACCACAACCCCAATAGGTAGTGTTTCCTTTTTTAAAAGAAAGTGTTTGAAACTATACAGAAAATAAGTTTTTAGAATGTTTCTAGAATCAAGCTCACCATTGACCTTAATGAGTGTGATGACCACAGGCAAACACAATACAATACAACTGAGAAGGGCAATCAGCAGAACACATAAGCTGTGTTATCTTAACATTATTACAATTACATAGCTTTTCCCTGTCTGGCCAGTTCTGTAGCTAAAAAGCTAAAAAAAATCATTTAAGAACTTCCATCTCACTGAGGAGGCTTCAGGCCAATTCATGCCCAATAACTTGCTCTGAAAACTCTGCTCAAATTTTGACAGCTGTGACAAATTCCACCACAGCAGCTGAGACAATCCACAACATTCTAAAACAATCAACAGCATTCCAAATAAAACAATCTACAACATTCAATGCAAAGTCAATTTACCCTATCTTCCAATGTTAACAGATTCTTTAAAAGATTCTAAGATCGAGATCCACATCTTAGCAAAAAACTAATTGATTCTTCCTCGAGCCATACTCTATCTGTGCAGCAGGCTTTGTTGAAATCTGCCCATTAGTTATTGTGATGTGTTGTTTACCAACTAACGGGCATAAACATTACTTCTGCCTATTGTTATGATCATAGCCGATGTTATTTGCTGAACAAACCAAATCCCAGGGGGAAACTTGTCTTTCTGATCATAACCTTTTATTGTATTTTGAAAACAAGGAGGAAATTGCCACTAGTCCCAGAAGCATAGGACTCCAGTAACGCTTTAAGGATTTCAAAAATTAAAAGGTTTATTGACAAAAAGAAAAGAAACTTAAGTAAGTAAGATTAAAGTTACACAGTTAAAACAGTCTTACAAAACATCCCTCCACTGTCCCCACAACCTAAAACTACTTGGTCAAAATACACAAACACACTATTTAGCAATAACTCCTGCATACATTTTAACTATAAAACGCCACTAATATTACCCAAAGCAAGAACTACTGTCACTTTCGTAAATATATCCCACAGGACTTCTCAAAATATTCCACTCTGCTGTGGAAATCCAGAAAGTTCAGAAAACAAATTGCTTTCTGAAATAAAGATTTTTCTGGTTTCAGCAAATGGCTGTTTCAGATTTCAAACCTTTTCTCAGCACAGGGCTGGTCTCGGGACATCTCTGCCAACACGACCGCCACAGCTCAGCTCAGCAATGTTCCTTAAACACCCTATTCCCCTTTCACCTCTGATTCCATTGTCCTCAGCACCTCTTTGAATCAACTTTTCCAAAATATAAAAATCTTTCATGTTTTCCTATTGCCTCCACTTTCAGATCAGATAAAATGTATTAACTTTCCGTTGTTTACTTATGAAACCTTTTAAGTTGTAAAAGTCCTTTAAACTCCACTTTGAGATTTAGCAGCTGAGAAGCCAAGTCCCTATCCATTTCCTGATGCAAAGTTTAAAACCTTACCTATTTACTTGTAAATTGTTGGGGTTTTTTCAGAGGCTAAATATTGAGCTTAACTTTAGCTGATATAAAGACTCACAACTACAGTACCCTGGTGAAAGACATTCTTTATTGGCCAACGTACACTAGGAGGGAAGGATTAGGTGGTCCAACACTTATCTGAAGTTACATCACACTGGCAATACAATTATACATCTTCCAAAAAACATTTTACCCGGCATCTGGCTCATCCCAGTCAGAAATGAACCAATCATCATTAGCACAGGTCAATCATTATCAGTAAATGTCATATACCTTGGCCCATTACATTTATTTTCTGACAGCATGGGAACTGTGGTTACGAGTGATTTTTGACTGCCTTTCCCATGGCCACATGTTATGGCTCCGGACTCTCTTATCTGGTTAAAGGCTCTGTCTATTTATTAAGCTGTCTGAGTTTGCTAGCTTTGCCCTTCGCTTATGAATTTTCTATTCATAAGGACTGTTTGGAGTCCATGCCGATAAGAGCTATGCTTCTGTGAGTATATTGTTGTACAGAATGTGGTTCACGTTACTAGAATATTTTTCCATGATGCCTTAGACATTGATGCCTGTGCCATTAGACAAGCTGTAACACATTTTTCAGAAATACATGTTTAAATTCTCTAACTGTGGTTATATGTGTTTTTATGCAGACAGTACCTCTGTAAAATATATAAGGCAGACTGTGATTCTTATCTTAAGCTAATCCACTCCGTTCTAATAGTATTTATTAGTGTATTTTGTGAATTAGAGTATTTTGAAGTCCACTAACATAAATCTACTTCATAGTCTTTCATTACAAATGCATGCCTCTAGTACCTTTGCCCTTTTATCTCGCAGCGCTTTCAGACAAGCTGTCTCTGTTAACCTTCCCCAGCATCAAATCATGTGTACACACACATACTTACTCACACACACCCTTCTATACAGAATGCCCCTATATTCCCGAAATTAAAAACAAATCCATCTTCACACTATCTTTGGAGGCAGAGGTAAACATGGTAAATTATCACCACCAGTTTAAGTTTGCTATATTAGCACAGGATCAGCACCATGTGAATTTAAATATAGAGTGGAAAAATACCCATTTCACAAAGTAACCGATTTTGGCAATAAATATATGTGGTATATGATCAACTTTTCTTAAGTGGCTGGTAATTATTGGAACCCGTTTCCACATCATCCCACAGACAAGTGGCCAGTTGACTGCAGGTCTCAGTTGATTTTAACCCTGCTCAAACTGGGTCTCTTTGCTGGTGGCTGGCTTTCTCATTCTGAACCCTTCAGCTCCTGATTATTGTCTCCAATGCTGTCTTTCTGCACTTCCACTGACTGGATTCATATTAACTGTCCCTTGCACACTTTGCCTGTGCATCAATTTGACCATTGGCACAAGACTGAAAAATGGAGAGATGAACAGAGATGAGGCCGGAGCAGAGAGACCCTGTCTGAAAGGGACCAGACTATTACAGAGGCCTAAAGCTGAATTTTCCTGTCTGCTTATTTGAGCTTAAAACAGGTTAGACAAGAGCCATTCTTATTTTTTCCTTAAAACAGCTGTATATTGGGTGCGCAGAATTATTGTATGCAGAACATGGTTTTGAATCCAAACTACTTGTGGCTCTTGTCAATGCTCAATCCTAAACAATTTAGATCTGCAATGTTTGGCTGCATATTAAACAGCTTTGGTCAACTATAAATTGGATTCATAAAGTGGCATCACTTATATATGTGTTCTTCTGCAGTGAATTCAAATTCGACAATTGTTAGTATTACATTGATTCCTATAACTCAGAAGGTGAATGGCGAGTTGATAGTTCCAGCACACTCTATCCAGGTGGGACATGTCTTTCTTTGGGGGACACAAAATTGCAAACCCCCAAATGAAATTTGTGACTACAACATTAAACATGACCACTGTTCTCAATATTTTGGGAAAATAATATTGCTATTGAGTTCCAGGAGCTTTTTCTTTGAGAAACTAAGCATATAGGTTAAATATTTTGATTTGAGAAAGCCTTCTTGAAAGGCTAAAATGTGAGCTGCAGCTTGTGGGAGGAATACTCCTCCATGCTTTATCGTTGCTGCCAGTGAGATTCGAGTGAGCAAGGAATAAGGTAAAATTCTTGGCTGTCTCACTAGCCAGTTTTAACAAAAAAAATCATCCCGTACAGACAACCCTAATGACAATCTGTCTGAATCAATTATTCCTCCTGCTTTGAATGGGAGGTGAGATAAGTATGCATGTTAATGGAAGCCATAAACAGATACCGTTCTTCCTTCTTATGGTTTTGGCAGAAGTACATTATAATTCCCTTAAGTATTGTGTCAAAGAACCAGAAGGAAAGAATATTGGAAGCATTCCCCTGTTCCTCTTCAATACTGTGGAATCTTGTATCCACCAGAGAGGGCAGATGGGGCTCTGGTTTAACATCTAATTCAACAGTGCGCTGCTCCCTCAATACTGCACTGAAGTATCAACCTAGAATATGTGCTCAAGTCTGAGACTTGAATCTACAACCTTCTGTATCAAAGGCAAGAGTGCTACCACTTATCCACAGCTAAACTTACCAGGCTTTTATGTGTGGAGCAAATTGAAAATATAAATGCTACAAGGTTTTCAATTATGATTTACAGCTGTGTTGTGTATCCTAAGATTGTATATGGCCAGCAATTAAATAGCTGTTTGGTTACGTGCATGTGCCTAGCATAGGTGAGCAGTAAATTTTGAGTAAGTGCCTAGTAATAATCATGGCATGCATATTGTTGCTAATGTACATGGAACCTGATTTAAGTTGTACCATCCTCTTCCATGTCTGTTCTTCGGTCTTTCAGGTAGTGCACCCAGTGTCATAGCAAACAATTATATACTGCTACCTCAAACTCGACTGATAAGTATGCTCAAAAACTGCTGGATTGATGCATGTCGTGGCCAGCATTTAACTCCCATTAGCAAATTTTTCACTGTACAGTCAGAGCTGGCACTTCCTGAGTACCTTTATAAACTATATGACTGTACTTTGTACAATTAAGGAAAATAAATTCTAGTCAGGCATCTATCCTCTGAGGTTAAAAGAGTAGACAGATGACATGCTCTTAGGCTAGGAGGCGAGAACCACATAGCACTAACTTTGTAACAGCTATGTTGATGTATTAAAACCATGTTTCTTTGTAAGAATTTTACAATAATGCTGCTTCTGTTTTAATCCTCAGGTGCTCATCAGTCATTTGTACACTTCGCAAAAGCTCATCATTGAACATCAGTGAAACTGTGCAATAAGAACCAACAAAATTGGTTTAAGAAAGAGTCATTCCATCTATCACCTTCTAGTCAACTATCTGGAACTTGTGGTGTCCCAGTTTTCAAAGAACTAAAGCTTCTCTCGCACTGCGTATGTGACAGATCGGTAAAAGATTCTTATGGCAATACTTGCACATTAGTGTCACCTTTTCATTTAATTGCACTGCTAATTTAGTTATATAGTGCCAGTGATCCCCAATCTTTTTGGAATATTGGAGCAATTGTACATCAACTAGACAATATTAAATGTATACAATTTTGTATAATTCTAATGCTTTGGGTTATTCTTTTTTCAATGTTGCATCTACTAATGAGCAGTGGTGACAATGTATTTTTGGTTAAAGTTCGTGCTCTGCATAACCAATAAAAGAACTGAAGGTAAACACACTAATCACATGTAGTTGAAATGTATACTCTTGGCTAATGTTTTGCACAAGAATAATCTCTACAAATACACTGATAAGATAGTGTCCTAGTTTTGAAATGGAACAATGTATTTATAAACCTGTCCTTCGCACTATTGATGGCATGGTAATGCGTCAAAACATCCTGATACTTTTAAAAATAAATAACCTTCCATAATTACAAATACTGAATTCATTTTTAACTCAGTAGCATTGGAATTAATATAAATCACCAACAATAAGTGACACAAGCTCTTCATCATTGTATGCTTTGTCAGCTCACGTTGCATTCAAATACTCAATAAAAATAAAAAGTAACCAAATTTTGTTCCTGTTACATTGTTTCTTGGAGGAATTTAGGAGCAAAAAGTAATTTGCCCTGTTTAATTACAAATCCATAGTGTATAATCAATATTGTACAATGCCAAAAATACTCTTATACTGGCAATATGAATAATCACTTGTGAATCATAGAATCAATGCAGTGCAGAAGGGAGCCATTTGGCCCATTGAATCTGCAAAAACTCTGAAAGAGCATCTTACCCAGGCCCTATCCCATAAACCCATTCATTTACCCTGCTAATCCCCTAACCTATGCATCTTGGGACACTTTGGTAACTTAGCATGGCCAATCCACCTAACCTGCACTTTGGACTGTGGGAGGAAACCGGAGCACCCAGAAAAACCCACACAGACATGGAGAGAACATACAAACTCCACACCTAAGGTTGGAATCTAACCCGGGTTCCTGGCGCTGTGAGGCAGCAGTGCTAACCACTGTGCCACCGTGCCAGCCATGTCCACAATTTTCCATTTACTCATATAGTAACAAGTATTGTACTAACAAGTCTCAGCTAATTAACATGCAATGAAGATACATTTCCAAACTTGGTGTTAATAAATGCTCATTTGCTGTCAATCGTATGTCCAAGTATTGTACCCAAATGTATATTTTTAATGTATAAAGAAACTCTGCAAGAATAGAAAATACAAAGCCTGAGGGGGCGATCTTACCAAAAAACTCAAGTGCTGAACAAGAGAGAAAACAGGAGTTTCAGACTCACTTTTGGGCAAGTTTAAAAAATGCTATCCTATGGCACTTGGTCAAAAAAAACAGTATATGATTCTTGCCAGTAGGGGCAGGGTTGGGCATAATCTTACCGGTGAAGCCAACTGCTGAGCTCTAGGGGCGCCATTGCGCAGGCGCCACAATCTCCAAGTGCAGTGTACTGGGGGTCTTCCTGGCACCTCCTCCCCCCAAGTGGATATCGGGGCCCACCACCAATCACTCCCTGTGCCGGCCTTCCCCACCCACTTCCCCAATCGCTGCCCTGACCTAGCAACCCTCCCCTCCCCGATTGCCGACCCAGCCGATTAAACCCCCACCTCTGCAGAGTCCCCCTTCCTCCTTTATGGAGCTCCTACCCCCTCATAGCTCCACTTCCTGCCCCCTCAGGCCCCACACCCTTGGCACTGCAGTACCAGGATGCCCAGTGGGCAGTGCCAGGGTACCAGGCAGACACTGCCCAAGGAGCACTGCCCAGCCCTGCCCCAACCCTGTGGTGCATCAATAGTCTCTGGTCCCAGTGGCAAGGCCGTTGGTGGGGACCTTGACCGGTGAGCAGGTAATGTCAAGTGAACCTGGACGATAGCGCCTGGGACTAACTAATGACATGCTAATGATGTCATAAATATTTAAATCGGCTTCACACCCTTTCTAAGGGCGAAGCCAATTTTGCCGGCAAATCAGTGCCAGTATGATCGCAAGAGGCAAAAATCCGGACGTGATCCTGATTTTTTTTTTCACCTCTCACCCTGTCTTACCGGCTTGCCACGTCAATCGACTGACGGGCAGAGCCGGTAAGACCGCCCCCTAAATGTCTGCTCCCTTTTCTTAATCTCAGTATGAACTCAATCCAATGTTTATTTTATGATGAAAAGGAAGATTTCGTCAATGGAAGAATAATGTATTGCTTCACATGGTATGATGTTACTATCTTTGTAAATGACATCATCTAAATTATTTTAAGCAATACCATAGGGAATTTGCTACCAGATAGAAAATCTTGCAGGTAGTACACATCCGTCCCACTCCAGATGATGCAGTTTGATATAAATGCAAAGCAATCTTTTTCTTAACAGCAGGATTCTGAGTTATATAAATAGAGGCAGAGAGTGTAAAAACAAGGAAGTCTTGTTAAACCATTATGAGTCACTGAATAGACATCAGCCAGATTATCGTGTCCAATTCTGTGCATCACACTTCAGGCAAAGTGTCAACTTTCAAAAGGAAGTTTAATATGTTATTACAAAGGGGAAAAAAATGCAGGGTATTGGGAAAGAGTGGGGGGGGGGATAATTGGATAGCTCTTTCAAAACACTGGAACAGGTATGTTGGGATGGATTGCTGCCTTTTATGCTGTATGTTTCAAAAAGAGGGAGAAAAAAGATAGTCAGCTGACCTTGAGTTCTTGTGCAGAGCTTGAAAATTAGAACAGGCTTACTGACCTCTTGCACACTGACAATGATAGTGACCCACCATGAACAGGCTAGGTTCGCAGCTGAACATCACCATGCTTTAGACATTAGACTATCTCTAACCAATGTGACAGGAGATATGCTGACAAAAATAAATTTGTCTCTATATATGATAGATTCTTCAGTACAGCACATGGATTTTAACTGGGTCACCAGCCTGCTGTTATATTTCAAGAATATATTTTACATTTTTCACAGAGAGCATGTAGAGAAAGAGTTACAGCAAGTCCCTATTTTAAGTTGCCCCACTTTAATGTCATAAGTGGGCAGTATGAATCCACCCCAGTATTTAAGGGGTGAGAAATTAAGCTCATTTATGTCTGTTTTTTGTGCACTAGAATTTCCAAGAGTCCCAAAATGATGATTACAGTACATGCACATTCTAGTGTGTATTATGCTTGACATTACATTGGTCAGGTTAGTGTATGTGTGGTGAACTTCCTCTGGAAGGATGCAGAGTTGACAAAAGCCAGCGATGCTATTTTAGAATTCAGTGCACCAGTTAATTCCCTCTATTAATCTCACAAAAGTAACCAGACATTCAGCAGTAGGAAGGATACCCCCTCATTATTTAAAGGGATCATCATCTACTTACAGTTAGTTGCTGGCTGATTTCTTCTGCCTGTTGCTACAATTCTATAAGTGGGTGAAGCTTTCTATAGTTGTTCCAAGTTGCATAAGTCTACAGGGAATAGTGTGACAGGTGTTGAAGAATCTTTTGCTTTATTCAAGACTTTTTTACAAACCAAATACAGGTGCATTACTCTTGGGCCACAGTTATAACAGGTAGAATGAGAAGTGGTGATGGAGTAGGACTAGCTACTGTAATAGGGAGGAACAGGAGAGGGAGAAGGGCACTTGGCAGAAGACCATATTCATCCAAAATTTGTTGAAATATGCTTAGGGTCCAGTAACTTTTTTGTTTAAAGTAGACAAAGTTTGAAATCCCAGTTACCCACTAGTAGAATGAAGCCACCAGATTCTACGGTTTCAAGAAAACAAAAAATTTACTATACAAAATCTGGAAAGTAAAACAATTTACAATATCAAATATACTCTAGCATTCAGAATTAACATGACATAATATAAATTAACAAGCTGTTATTGAACACATCCCCAAGACCAATCTCACCTTGATGTCAGTGACTCCCGTGAGTCACAAAATCTTGTTAAAATTCTGCCTCCCCCATGAGGGATTCTAACTCTTCATTTTCAAAGGATTGGCCTCTGAATTCCTTTGAAAGTCACATGGGCTTGGACTGTCTCAATGACTGCTCACCTTCCAATGGTTCAATCTCTCCTCCTGAGACTGCAATCTCCACGATGATGCAGCCTTTCAGCGTTCACTCAAAGCTTTTAAACTAATTTAGCTTTAACTCCCAAAACACAACATCTTTCTGGATTGCACGTCTTTGCAAGCAGTGTAGACATCATGTCACCAGTTCCTCAGCTAAGTAAGCTCACCTGCTGTTTTATGGTTCCCTCTATTCTGACTCTGTTAAACAAACATTGGTAACCTACTGAACTGACATTTTCTTATCAATGTTCTGGCAATCTCCAAAGCCCAGCATTTTATTTATCTTACCTTCACAATACTCTTCCCGGAACTAAATCTAATATCTCAAATATTGACGTGAACTGTGAACAATATATATTCGAAACATTGTTCAAGGAGTGATTCTACCGGAGACTCATGAAGAACAATGTGCAAAACATCTGAAGTTTGGCAAGGACATCATCAAATAAATCCGATACTTGTAGCCACAACTGCAACCTCAAAACGGGGTAAGAACTAAGTTGACTGTAACAATGAATTTTTAAGGACATGTTAAATTCATAATTACTGCTGAAAAACTATATTATTTTTGTTGAATGCCAAATTTCTCCATTATGATAAAATACTCCAACCATTTCTTATGATATTTTTAAATGTTTTTTTAACAAACTTTAAGTTTCTAATAAGCTTCTACCCTAATCCAATGTGTCCCAATCATTTATTTTGTTATCTTTCTGTATAATTTAATTAGAATTTTGGTTACTGGTTTTCTGCTTGTGAGAATACTTCAATGTGATTGGCTGCTCATCTTGCATGATGGTATCACAATCATTGAAGACCTGGAGATCCCTTTGACATGATGCCCGATTCAAACTGATGTCACAAATGGGGAAAGCCACATCACAGAGGTTGCTAGATCTTAATGGGCAGCTTTCTTCGAGGTCAACATCGAATGTCATTGCTTCGTCATTGGCCATGAAATCAAACCATTATCTATCATTGTCTCCAGAATCCCCATCTGAAATTATGATAAACCAAGTGTAAGGTTTTGCTGGTAAAATTTGTATATAAGGTGGGCTATTACAAGTATTAACGGTGGCCTTGTGGACCAATGGTAGCGTACCTTCCTCTGAACCAGAAGATCTGGGTGCAAGTCCCACTCCAGGACATGATGGCCAAGAAAAGTGTGTTCATAACATGGACAAACATGTTAAGTAGCAACTTGTAATTCTCCCAACACATGCCAATGGCAGGCAGTAAGAGCAGGTGAGATTTCTGGTCAGCCATGTGACGGAATATAATTGGAGCCTCTATCACTATCCATTGCTCCAGGTTAAAACATGTATTTTGGGGGGCTAGTTGGCTCATTTCGCTGGATGGTTGGTGTGGATCAGATTAGTGCCAACAGCATAAATGTTCAATTCCCTTCCCAGCTGGGGTGGATTAGTGAGGTCTTGACAGTCGGTCAGACCTGCCTTTGCTGAGAGAACATAAAATAGGAGCTGGAGTAGACTATATGGCCCATCGAACCTGTTCAACCATTCAACTTGATCATGGCTGATCCTGGGCTTCAACTCCAAATTCCAGCCAATTCCCCATATCCCTTAATTTCCTGAGACACCAAAAATCTGTTTATCCAGCCTTAAATGTATTCAACGATGCAGCATCCGCAACCCTCTGGGGTAGAGAATTTCGAAGATTCACAACCCTTTAATTGACGTAATTTCTCCTCATCTAGGTCCTAAATAATTAATCCCTTATCCTGAGACTGCATCCCATGTCTTAGCCTCCCCAACCAGCGGTTTGCAGGTTTAAATCAGATCGCCTCTCAGATAAGAAAAAGAATGAGCATTAATGACTTTGCAAAGAGCCTTCAAGACTTTGTGTTGGCTGTCACTTCTATCCAATGGTATCTAACCACCATAATTAAAATTACAGCAGTGCAAAACTTACTTCAGAAATTGAAGCACTGAGTATCAGTTAGTTCATGGAGTTAGTTTGTTCTTCCCTTTCAGTGTCTCTGTGTAATCATTGAACAAAGTAAATAAATGATAACTGTGACCTTGCTACTAAATGCCAAAGGGAAACACAGAGTTATTTTCTTATCAGTTTCAGTACACAGAATTGTATTTTGTAACATTTAATCCAAAGGAACCCAATGCAATTTAGCGGTATGTTGCTGTGGTTTGTGCTTCTGAATCTGTAATTGAAAAAGTGCTGTTAATAAGACTTTTTTAAGAGAGGGAGACATTTGTAGATCTGAAAATAATGCAAAATCATCTGTTTCGTGGCCTCCCTGTCATTCATTATCTCTGAAACAGAAAATTGAAAGATGACCTGCAACAGATCCCTCTACAAATGATGTTCTGTCCAGGACAGATGTCGGAGGTTTACCAGCTATCGTACACCTACAGAATTGGCAAAGCACATTTTCAAACAGGCGCAATGTGTACATCTTCTTTCTACAGTAAAGACAATCAGAAAATATCTGTTCAGTTTGTCTACCATTTCCTTATTTTTCATTTTTAATTCCCCCACACACTCTAGAGGACCAACACTCACTTTATTTACTCTTTTCCTTTTTAAGTACCTGTCGAAATTCTTACTATTTGTTTTTATATTTCTATATAATGTACCCTTATACACTAATCTCTCCCTCCTTTGTTAAATTCTAGTCAGTCTTTGAATTCTTTGTTCTTTGCTGGCTATTTTGTGTTTCCATTTTCTAATCCTATCCCCTTTTTTTACTTCTTCATGAGGAGAGACTAAGTCGGTTAGGATTACATTCACTGGAGTTTAGAAGAGTGAGGGGATCTCATAGAAACTTATAAAATTCTAACAGGGTTACACAGGGGAGATTCAGAAAGAATGTTCCCAATGATGGGGGAGTTCAGAACTAGGGGTCATAGTTTGAGGGTAAGGGGTAAATCTTTTAGAACTGAGGTGAGGAGAAATTTCTTCACCCAGAGAGTGGTGAATGTGTGGAATTCACTACCACAGAAAATAGTTGATGCCAAAATATTGTCTGATTTCAAGAAGAAATTAGATATTGCTCTTGGGGCTAAAGGGATCAAGAGATATGGGGGGGGGGGGGTGTCAGGATATTTAATTTGATGATCAGCCATGATCAAAGTGAATCAGGCTTGAAGGGCCAAACGGCCTACTCCTGCTTCTAGTTTCTATGTTTCTGTTTGCAAGTAACAGAGTCCTGTGTATTAATATATGTAGCTTCCGATACATGCAAACGTGCCACACTGCAAGCCCGACTGAAAATATTAAATGGGTTGTCAGTGTAATTTTCAGCACACTGAGGATTATTTAGCTAATTTTGTTCTGTCACAAAAGCACATCTAATGTTGGACACTGTGTTTTGAGTTTTGTAAGCAGTTTGATTGGCTATAATCTGTACCTTGCCCATTGTGAACAGCAGAAGGGTCATGGTGTTTGATCTCATCAGCCAGTCTTTAAGAAAAGCCTGCATACATAACATCACACTTGCATTGACATTCTTATACCACATTATTCATTTGTGTGAGAAGCAGAACGTCTTTTTGCCTTGTCAGCAGCATCCTTGAGTGGCAAATACCAGTCGTGTAGCAGCTTGAACCAGCTAGCTCCACCTGTGGCTCCAATTTTTGAGATAGTTGCCCTTCCAGGGTAATCTGAGGTAGTCTGTGCACTTTTCAGGGCCAAAGGTTTCAGGAAAATTACGAATGTAAGATTTTATGTTTGGGAACCACGGAAACCTAATATAGGCAGTCGAGTATTTATAAGTCATTTTAACGTAGTTTATTAAGAAGTAATAGTTTAGATACAAAGCATTAACTAAAGAAACAAAAAAAGTATGCAATCCTTGACAGTTGGGAGCAGTTCATTGATCTCAGAGAACAAATGGGCATTTGGCACAGTGGCTTGTAGTGACAGAATTCTGTTCTCTAGTCAAAGTACTGGCAAACCCTTCTCCCAACTGCCTCACTCTTCCCTGATCCATCTTCCATCTGAAGAAGGTGGCTGCCAGTTGAGAACTGTCCCCTGTCTCCCAGCACTCATTAATATAGTTTATTTCTAGAGGTTGGTAGCTCACCCAGGGTCATTCACCTATTCAAACCCTTCTGATCAATGAATATGGGGCAGGTATTCAAGATATCAAGGTGGTCACCTCCTCCATGTTCATCACACTGGCTTGAGGTTATTGGGGTACACAGGGTGCAAGCAGGCTTTCTGCTATCGCTTCATGAATGCTTACCTGGAGACCTCAATGTGAGCAGCATAATCTGCATGATCTTTATCTTGGTCCCTGACTGCTCAGAATTGTTTTTTGTTTGGAAAGCGACATAAATACAACATATAACATAGAAAAGCTACAGCACTAACAGGCCCTTCGGCCCACAAGTTGCGCCGAACATGTCCCTACCTACTAGGCCTAACTATAACCCGCTATCTTACTAACTTCCATGAACTTATCCAAAAGTCTCTTAAAAGACCCTATCGAATCCGCCTCCACCACTGCTACTGGCAGCGATTCCACACACCCACCACCTTCTGAGTGAAAAACGTACCCCTAACATCTCCTCTGTACCTACTCCCCAGCACCCTAAACCTGTGACCTCTTGTGGCAATGATTCTAGCCCTGGGTAAAAGCCTCTGAGAATCCACTCTATCAATACCTCGCAACATCTTATCGACCTCTATCAGGCCACCTCTCATTCTTCGCCTCTCCAAGGAGAAAAGACCTAGCTCTCTCAACCTATCCTCATAAGGCATGCCATCTAATCCAGGCAACATCCTTGAAAATCTCCTCTGTACCCTTTCTATGGCTTCCACATCCTTTCTGTAATGAGGCGACCAGAACTGGGCACAGTACTCCAGGTGGGGTCTGACCAGAGTCCTATACAGCTGCAGCATTATCTCCCAATTTCTAAACTCAATTCCTCTATTGATGAAGGCCAGTATTCCATACGCCCTCTTAATTACAACCTCTACCTGCGATGCTGCTTTGAGTGTCCTATGAACCTGGACCCCAAGATCCTTCTTATCTTCCACACTGCCAAGCATCTTACCCTTAATATTATATTCTTTCATCCTATTCGACCTGCCAAAATGAACCACCACACACTTATCTGGGTTGAAGTCCATCTGCCACTTCTCCGCCCAGTCTTGCATCTTATCTATGTCTCGTTGCAACTGCTGACATCCCTCTACACTATCCACAACACCACCAACCTTTGTGTCATCAGCAAACTTGCCAACCCATCCTTCCACTTCCTCATCCAGGTCATTTATAAAAATCACAAAGAGCAAGGGTCCAGAACAGATCCCTGGTGACCGACCTCCATGCTGAAAAAGACCCATCTACAAACACTCTTTGCCTTCTGTGGGCAAGCCAGTTCTGAATCCACAAAGCAATGTCCCCTAGTATCCCATGCCTCTTCACTTTCTCAATAAGCCTTGCATGGGGCACCTTATCACCTTATAAATGCTGTGCAACTAGTTCCATAATTGTTCTATACAATTCTAAAAAACAATTTCTCAAAGGTTCCTGTTACTTACGGATTGAAAGTTTGAGCAGCAGGTGAACTGAGGCAGGAACTGAGTCAGGTAATGTTATGGGGGTGGAAATAGATGATCTTAAGGATAGTGTGGATATGTGATTAGAGGCTCATCTTACAATCAAATGTGATACCAAGATTACAAACAGTCTGATCCAGCATCAGGCATCCAGTGAAAGTCCAAAGATATGCAGGTTAGGTTGATTGGCCACACTCAATTGTCCCTTAGTATCACAAGATGTATAGGTTAGGAGAACAAATGGGGTAAATATGTGGGGTAATGGGGATAAAGGGGATGATCCTAGGAAAGATGCTCTGTTGGAGAGTGAATGCAGACTCAATGGGCCAAATGGCCACGTTCTGCAGTGTACACACTGCACTGGGAGAGATGCTCTCCCCCCCGCCCCCCCAACCCCCCACAATTGTCGCCCCCTCAGCCATCTCTGCAGCGCTACCAGGTGAAGTGACCACTGATGTGGGAGGCAGCAACCTTGCAGTCTACAACAGAGTGTTGAAGATCCCTGGCGCAGTGAGGCAGCAATGCTAACCACTGTGCCATCGTGGGAAATGTCTGTGGCTATGGTGCTGCCATCCCTGCTCACAACCCTCCCCTTGCTTGAAAAAGAACCCACCTCCCTGGGTTGCCACTGAGAGGCCACTTCCATTTAGCTGGTGGCCTCCAAACACAGTGGGGGATTGATCACCATTGGCAAAATGCCATTAATTGCCCATCGAAGGGTCTCAATAGAGCTGTGGGCTGGGTGGTGGCCCAACACTTCTCCCACCCCCTGAAAAATTCCAGACCAGTCAAAGGTGGGCAGCTAGGTGGCAGGAAGGCCACTCTTCGGATTTTACATGCCACCCTACCCTGAAACCCACCAGTGGGGTGGCATTAAATCCAACCCCAATGGTCCAGAAATGCATGCAATTAATCTCAGATTTAACAGAAATCATTTAAAGAATCTTCATACTGTCAGACACTTTATAACCTTGGGATAAATGGTATGCATTTCTCTGTCATGGGATTTCAAAAGTTGCTGAAATTTTATAATCATTCATGGTCACTTCTGTTGCCCAGCAATTGGTTTATTTTTGTAAGCATGAATATCATTTAAAATCATTTGCCTGTCAAGCTTCAAGGAGAATAGGTTACTTGCGGCACAGTGGTTAGCACTGCTGCCTCTTAGTGCCAGGGACTCGGGTTCGATTCCCTGCTTGGGTCAGTGTGTGATTTTATTTATTCAGGGAAAATAATTGTAAATGTATTTTCAATCTCTCTCTCAACCTCACATTTGGCAACGGCCAGGTCTTGTTCGCTGTTTGTTTGTTCTGATATAGCTTTGTGTCTAATCATCATTATAACTGCACCTAAATCCAGATATAGCCAACTGAGTGTTTTGTTATAGTAATCTCATATCAATGTACAGATACTAATTGGTGTTAACGACGGGATATGGATTGGTAGAAAGCAATACAATAACAAAGTCAATTTAGGATCAGTTTTTATAGCATGGTTTTAATCAATAGTCATTCAAAATCAGATTTATTGCTGTCCTTCCAATATATCAGTAATTTGTTGCTCTCCATGGAAATCATGTTTCATCAGATTTCAAGGAGAATAGATTACTTGCGGCACGGTGGCACAGTGGTTAGCACTGCTGCCTCATAGCGCCATGGACTCGGGCTCAATTCCCCTGACTTGGGTCACTGTCTGTGTGGAGTCTGCACGTTCTTCCCGTATCTGCGTGGGTTTCCTCCGGATGCTCCAGTTTCCTTTCACAGTCCGAAAGACGTGCTAGTTAGGTGCATTGGCTATGCTAAATTCTCTCTCCGAGCAGGTGCCGGAATGTGGCGACCAGGGGATTTTCACAGTAACTTCATTGCAGTGTTGATGTAAGCCTACTTGTGACACTAATAAATAAACTTTACTTGTGAATGTGCAGACCTATCTTTAATTTACTGGTAAAATAATTTGTTGCTAAAGTTGGTTTTGGTGCTCTTTTATACAGTGTTATAATTCAGGTCAGAAAGACGTGCTGGTTTCAGGTCAAAAACTCCAAAGTGTTCTATCAAGTCCGCCTGGATCATAGGTTTTGCAATTTGAATTTAGCTAGGGTGAGCATGAGATATTTCACTTTAGATATGACTCAACTGACCCACTAAAGAGCTTTTATCAAACAAAATTTATTTAGGTACACAGTTAACATGTACAGAAAGAAAATAAGCAATAACTTTTACCAATTACAAACAAAAAAAAATCATGATATTGTATAACCCTTAATGAATATAGGAAATGTTACAATCAAACAAATTCCATAAACAACCCTTGCCACAGGTTTAAAACAGAAAATACAAATGCTCATGTGACACTGGAACCCAGTTCCCTGGGTGGAGAATTGAAACTCTGACTTGTAACTTCAGTAGCCCTCTAGATGTACACCCAGAACAGTATGAAGTCAGGACAGCTTCCCAGACAACCAGGAAGAGAGAGACTCTTGGCAGGCCAACCACCAACAGCAGAGTTTCTACTTCTGCTTCCAGCTAGCCAGCAAACTGTATAATACCAGGGGGAGAGAGAGAAAAACACTGCTTTTGATCTAATGTCCGCCCTCTTCTAAACTAAAACTGCTGCCAGCAACTAAATTAAAAGTGTAACCTTGAATTCACTATGAAGATAAAAAACTGTCCAGACACATAACCTACCAACCAGACTTCCTCCTAACAATGCAAGGTCATAAAACAATCCCAGAAAGTACCTGAGGCCCATAGTAAAAATAAACAAAAGCCCATTTAAGCCATTGAAGTAGCAATAAAAGGACTTCTAGCAGACGACCCGACAACAATGAGCAAAAAAAACTGCTTACAACTGCAGAGAACATGATTTTTAAAAAATTCTTAAAGGTACAGTAACATCACACCTCCCCCCCTTAAGAAGAAAATGAACCATCAACATTCAAAGATGGTTTCATTTTTCAAATCCTTTCAGTTTCACACTACTAATACTCTACAATAAGCATACATACATTTTACAAAATCAAAACATGCAAACATAGTAGTAATATATTCTATTTCAGTTCTTGTCTTCCACCATCAAACACTCCTTTTATCACATTCGTGACAAACTGCTTCATCTCCAAAATTCTCCCTCAGTCCTTTGTCCTGCGTTGATTCAAAATTTGAACTCACTTCCGTTGTTACGATGATAAATTAATTCTGGTAATGTCCTCAGACAACTAGGCAGGATGAGCAGGATAACATTGTAGATGTTGCAACATGGAATAAGGCCATCCAAGCCAACCAGCTGACATTAAGCCAATAGTTCTAATCACAGTTACACATATATACTCCTATATTAATGCATTTTTCTTCATTCAGCTACCCAATCTAATCTTGAATGTGACATAATTTCTGTCTCAATCCCTAACTCTGGAAGCGAATTCCACAGCCTCATAACTTTTGATTTCTGTTCTAAATCTGTTACATTTGATCTTGTATCTATGACTCATGCTTCTGGACCCCTCAACCACCAGCTACCCTGTTTCATCCCTTCATAATTTTACACACATCTATTACCATATCTCATTTTCTGTATTCTAACAAAAGGAAGTTCCACTTTATATTTGTATATCCTCCTATCAGGCAATATCCATATGAATGTCTAAAACTGAAACATTCTTCCTATAATGTGGATGCCAAAACTATAGAGAGTACTCTAAGTTCTTATTAAAGTATATAAAGCTTGTGATTATCTCATGGTTTTCTAATGTATAATCTAGTAATTTGATAGTGTTTTAGAGACATAGAACAGAAGACAAAGCATCCAACATGCGATGCGCAGGCACTATCTTAACTGGAAGTGTGGCACCCGCCATATTCATATAGGCATCAAAAGAGGCCCTTTGTATATACAAAGAAGTGAAGAGGGCACTCAGTAAACCATCATGCTGTGTTATTATTAAGCTATATTATAGCATTTATGCACTTCTGACTGATCTTCTGTCCCATAAATGTGAGGCTTTTTTCCTTCCTGATTGACTCTCTACAACCCTCTCTCTTTCTTCAGGTACCATGCCGTAACAGAGCATTGATAACCATGGACTTCCATGTGTTTGTCCATGATGATCTGACCTAACCTCATTAGGTGCTGTGACCACTACCCCAACCCCTCCTCCCCCCGCCTCCCAACCCGGTGACCCCATTGGCTGAAAGCCAGAGAACATTCCCGAAGGACTCGGAGAGGGGGATAAAAATGGACATTTGGAGACAACTCCCAGTGCAGACTCAACCGGCCTGCTGTGACCTGCGACTTCATGACGGTGGAAGAGGCGTGAGAGATCCACCTTCATACCAAGACGACCCTGAGTTCATCCATCAACGCGAGCTCAGTAAACTAGAAAGAGTGCAGAAAAGATTTACTAGGTTACTACCGAGACTTGATGGTTTGAGTTATAAGGAGAGGCTGGATAGACTGGGATTTTTTTCTCTGGAGCGTAGAAGGCTGAGGGGTGATCTTATAGAGGTCTATAAAATAATGAGGGGCACAGATCAGGTTGATAGTCAATATTTTTTCCCAAAGATAGGGGAGTTTAAAACTAGAGGGCATAGGTTTAAGGTGAGAGGGGAGAGAAACAAAAGTGTCCAGAGGGGAAATTTTTTCACACAGAAGGTGGTGAGTGTCTGGAACAAGCTACCAGAGGTAGTAGTAGAGGTGGGTACAATTTTGTCTTTTAAAAAGCATTTAGACAGTTACATGGGTAAGATGGGTATAGAGGGATATGGACCAAATGCGGGCAATTGGGATTAACTTAGGGGTTAAAAAAAAAGGGTGGCATGAACAAGTTGGGCTGAAAGGCCTGTTTTCATGCTGTAAACCTCTATGACTCTATGGCTCTAATTGAATCCAACAGCCCAATTAAGTTCACCAGAGTGGGTAGTATATGTGTTTTTCAGGCAGTCAGCCTACTTTGGGGAAAAGTTATCTTAATTTATTGTGTAAGAGTTGTTTCCTTAACTTGCAAGTGTTTTAATAAAACCAAGTATGAACCACAGTCTTTTGTTTGTCTCATAAAGTAAGAGCACCGAGATAAACCCATTTTTGAGTAATAAACTGGTCAGAGTATCTGTATAACATATTTCACAGGCAATATGTGGTATATGAATTTGTGTTGGTGTGATGCCAGGTACGTAAACCTTTTATCCCAGAGCACAGAAACCTGCACATGCGCAATATCATCCTCTGCTATCAGCCGGCTTTTGGGTGATGTAGGCCCCACCTACTCCCCATACTGGCAAATTTCAAGTTTGTCAAGATTTTTTTCACTGAGCGTGATAAGATTCGATTTTTAAGTCGCCCAACAAAATGACGCAGATTTCTCCTGTTTTCACTCTTTTGGCACTTTTCATTTCTAATCTGTATATATTTTTAAATAAACCTTGTTGCCACCAACTAAGAGTGTTGAATAAAGAAAGGGAGGCAGTTTATCCCCCCCCCCCCCCCCCCCCCCCGCCTCACCCAGGAGCATAACAATTTGGAGAACTCTCATCCAGAATCAGAACAAGTTGGGAGACCTTGCCCAGGGACCAGTCGTAACACTGCCCAGTTAACACCTCCTCCTCCATTGCTGGAGCCTCAGACCGCATCCTAATGCCACCAGGCCCCTTTCCAATACTGATGAATTGTGCGCCTGTGAGCACTACTTGGCATAATATTCCTGTCCTTATAAAATCTGAGATTCATTCCCATCACCATAGACCTGCTAGGTTGTTAAATTTTCTATCCATGAACAATACATTGGCAGATTTATATATATATATATTCCACTTTGTAAAACAAACAGTGATGGCAAAGTAAAATTAAACAACCAAAAACTGTTTCCATCAAAGAATAATTAAAAGATTTATAATGGTTATAAGTTTATGGAAGTGCTAAATGGTTGCATATTAAATTTAATCTTGGAGGCGTTCTCATTGGAAATTAGGAGACTAAAATTTTCACACACTGTTCACTCACTCAGTGACTGAATTGTCTGTTTCTCTGAGTAAAGTATATTATTGGCACTAACCACTAAATTTCATCTTTATGCATCCTATACCATGTTAGACATTAGCCATTGATCCCCAATTTATTGTGAGACACTGAATCGTATTCTCTGTGTCATATTTGCAAAGATTAGTTCCCTGCATTGTGTGTCATAGGGTAGAACATTCCTGGGTAAAGAAACACCATTCTCCTGTGACTTGCTCTGAGAATCGTCAAGCGAGATGCATTAATAAACCTTGAACATGTGCAACCGACTATATTTTTGTTTCTGGTAATTGTTACTATTGTCCTCAGAGTTTACACTTTGACTGGGATTGCAGTTTACAGGGCTTTAATCAAATAATATCAAGTGTGCAATGTGTCTCATTCCTGAGTGCATGCTATTTCAAATATCAAATATGTTCCATCAATATATCGTATAATGATTATCAAAGGTTCGTGATTGATCATTTCAATTCATTCTAATATAAATGACAAACCATTTAACCTTTTCCATTATATTTTGTCCACAAAGTAAATATATTTGTGCTGTCATTACACAGTCTCCAGCATGTATATTTGTAGTAACCTCCACACACACACAATATTTACACAAGATCACAAAAACTACAACTGTTGTTGTGTGCAACACTTAGTTCTTTCTTTTGTTTGCTGGGGTTAGGGATTAAAGCCTTAAAATGGAGGTACTTTTAGGTAAATTAGGCTTGGTGACGAAGGAGAAGGCAGGATTTGGAAGGAGCTGCTGAACAAGTGGTCTTAACTACAGTAAGGAGGTAAGTGCAGAGGCTGAGGGAGGAAAGACAACTCAGTTAGGAAAAGGGAGTAGGACTTGGAATTGGGTGGAAAACTATGAGGATTTTAAAGGACACATTACAGGTGTTGGAAAGATGGCAAATATGAATTAATAGTCTCAACTTGCATAAAGTGAAAATGAAGCAAGTATGGAGTGGGTACATGACAGAACAGAATAAGTTAGGCAGATGACAGAAGAGGTTAGGATATCATAAGATCAGAGAGTATAAAAAAGTGAATAAGCTAAAAACCAACTGTAGAGTGCTGCTAATTATGCACTATTGCTATTTAGGACAAGCTGATCATTGTTATGATGCATGATGATTAGTCTAGATAAGACGAGGCTCAAAAGGACAGTAGAACAGAATAAATTTACAAGGTGAGAGAGAAATAAGGAAATGGTATGGACGGGGGAGGGAGAACTTTATGTATGGTTGAGTAAGCAGTTATAATTTGATGTTGAGGTCAAAAATACATTCAACAGCATCGGTTGACACAATGGGAACGGTTCAGGGCGGCACAGTAACAGGGCACTGCTGCCTCACAGCACCATGACCCAGGGTTTGACTCTGGTCTTGGACGACAGTGTGGACTTTGCACGTGCTCTCCCGGTGATTGTGGGTTTCGTCTGGGTGCTCCAGTTTCATCCCACAGTCCAAAGATGTGCAGATTAGGTGGATTGGCTATGCTAAATTTCCCCTTAGTGTCCAAAGGTGTGTAGGTTAGGTGGATTAGCTATGACAAATATGCAGGGTTACATTTATAGGGTGTGGGTGGGTGTGGGTATGATGCTCTTCATCAGAGAGTCTGAGCAGACTCAATGGGCTCAATAGCCTCCTTCTTCACTGCAGGGATTCTATGGTTGTGCTGCCACCTGAATGCATCTCACAGGGCAGGAGTTCGGTATATAGGAGATGGTCTGTCCAGAGAAACTGTCACAATATGAGCTGTTCCACTTGTGGAGAAAATGATCACATTTTCTCTGGCCTCTCCTGAAAAGGTTATGAGTTGTCCGGGTTTTCCACAGAAGGTGCAACCTGGGGCTTCACCACTCGGGTCAGTTACCAGGTTAGTGATGTTTACAGTCAGCCAGGAGGTGTGCCATTGAGAGGTGGGGCTATTGTCAGTTTGAACGGTAGGGAATGTGTTCCAGTAGGGACTATGGAATTTTAGGTGAGTGTGTGGGGTTCTTTTGAGGTCAATGCGGAGGTTCGATGTACATAATACAAGAAGCCACTGAAGCTGTTGTTACGATTCCAGCTGGTATTACTACTGGACAAATCAGATCCTAGAGTGGAACTAGGCCTCATAGATCCTAACATTTATTTTTTGTTAGGCAAGCAGCTACTGAACGGAGTCAGAGAGTCCACTGATGAACTTTTAACAGAAGAATAAAACAATGAACTGAATTACACTACTCCTTCAGCCGCAACTATATCTTTACAGATATGTACAAATTTGTGATGATACGAGTTACAAAATCTATCTTATACACTAATGTTCACAATGTTACAACCAGCCCCAGGTGTGGTTCCCCTAAAGTTGTTGATCTGGGTAATTTCCCTTGTGGGATACCCCCAAAGTTGAAGGAGGGATAACAAAGAACAAAGAACAGTACAGCACAGGAAACAGGCCCTTCGGCCCTCCAAGCCTGTGCCGCTCCTTGGTCCAACTAGACCAATCGTTTGTATCCCTCCATTCCCAGGCTGCTCATGTGACTATCCAGGTAAGTCTTAAACGATGTCAGCGTGCCTGCCTCCACCACCCTACTTGGCAGCGCATTCCAGGCCCCCACCACCCTCTGTGTAAAAAACGTCCCTCTGATGTCTGAGTTATACTTCGCCCCTCTCAGCTTGAGCCCGTGACCCCTCGTGATCGTCACCTCCGACCTGGGAAAAAGCTTCCCACTGTTCACCCTATCTATACCCTTCATAATCTTGTATACCTCTATTAGATCTCCCCTCATTCTCCGTCTTTCCAAGGAGAACAACCCCAGTCTACCCAATCTCTCCTCATAGCTAAGACCCTCCATACCAGGCAACATCCTGGTAAACCTTCTCTGCACTCTCTCCAATGCCTCCACGTCCTTCTGGTAGTGCGGCGACCAGAACTGGACGCAGTACTCCAAATGTGGCCTAACCAGCGTTCTATACAGCTGCATCATCAGACTCCAGCTTTTATACTCTATACCCCGTCCTATAAAGGCAAGCATACCATATGCCTTCACTGGCTCAGTGTCTTTATTCAACTATGCGACCCCCACTCTGCTGGTAGCAACAAGGTTTAATCTAACAAGATTCGCTTTCCCTTGGGTACCTTTTCCATTCACAATAATTATAATGTTTAAAAGGGAGCCAATTTAACCAGGCTTTCTTGAGTTAAAGATAGAGTAAGTTTATTTACTAAAAGCATAAGGAGAAAAATGGTATAATACATGCATACAGATCAGAAGTGAGAATTAAATCCAATAGTAAGTAAATATAAATAAAAAGGTAGATGGAACAGTCCTTGGCTTGCGAGAAGTAAATGATGAAGCGTGCGGCCATTACAAATTGTTTCCGGTATAGTTGACTTCTTCAGATGAATAGTTGGTTCTTTGATTACAGTTTTCTGTGGTTTGGCAGAAAAAAATCCAGCTCTTTTTAAAATGGAGTTACTTTTGCTCCTTGGGCTGACTTCCCCAGTCAGACAGACTCTTGATGTACCTGCAAAAGATGGCCATTTTCTTTTTGCGGAGGCACAGCTCTGTTACTTTATCACACACCTTCAGTGTGGAAGAACTTCCAGCTGCTTATCCTGACAGCACATAGACAGACAAACAGGCAGGCCCTGTCTGGACCTCTCAGCTACTTTTAACCCTTTCATTGTACATTCCAATTGGAAACCCAGAATGCACCAGTCAGCCTAGACAATTACACCCAAGGTCTTTTAGATGAGATAGCCATTATGTTCCTTTATCTTTACTGGAGATGGTAATCAGTCTCTGGATGCATTTAGAAGTACCTTGTCTCGTAACAGGGAGGTGTTCCATTGTCCTTTGGAGAAACACCATGCAGTCATTCCTATCAGTGGCTAATTCTACATTCTCAGTCAACTGTGGAGTTGTGTCCATTTTAAAATATAAAACTCAGATTTTTTTAAAGTTCAATATTTCCGTGTACAACTCCATGGTGTTTTCACCATCACCATGACAGTAAGTACATAGTTCAGTGAACCAATAGGGGACCTGTGGTCAGACACACCGCACTCTGAAACCAAGTGACAGATGCTATGAGTCTCTTATCAACTCCCTCCAACTGCTTGTTACACCATGAGCCAACTGGTCTCAATGTCTTTCACACGATAGTTTTCAATCTCAATGCTCAAAGTTCTCGCTTTGGGATCTTCTAGCAAACTCAGAAACCTTCCACAAAGATCCACCTCTAGGGTCTCGATCTGTCCTTCCTATGTTCCTCTCCCCTAGACTGCCACATGTAATCATGCTTTGCCTTCCACACACGCACACTCTCAGGTATTCAACAGAACACCACTGCTTCACAGGCCCCATATTAAGGAGTTACATACCTTTGGCTGTCTCCTTGAATCTCTGGCTTCTCACAGGCCTACTTTACTTTAAATTGGCTTCCTGCAGCTTTCTTATTTTAAACTTGGAGCTTTCCTCTTCTCCTCACTCTCAACTTCAGTGAGCAGGACTTGTTTACAATCCCTACCCTTGTTCCTTAACTTAGTTGTCATCTTAGGATTTTTTTCCTATCACCCCTGGTTTTTGGAACCTACTTCTTTGGTTTGGAACTTGCTACCTGTCTTTTTTCATGTCCTGCCTGTTCTGGCACTTTCTGTGGAATGCTGCTTCTGGACCCCTGTCTACTTTGTTTCTCAGCTTCCCTAAACGATTCAGGGGTCATAAAACCTAATTAAAATTGCAGGTATGCAAACAGATCTGCTATCTCTAAAATGAAACTAGATCCAGGTTTCACCTTATTAACCCACAAATAAAGAATATAAATTAAACTTAAAAGCCAAAACTTTAATCATAATACCCACAAATACAACTTGCTTCTTCTTGTCACTATGTCCCATAAACAACATTTGTATGGCAGCTCCTGAGTGAAGTTGAGCAGTAGTAGTCTGCTATTGGGTAAACCAGGGTGACTGAAGCAGTGCATAATGTGTTGGTTCTGCTGCACCAAGATTTTGTATGAGACTCATCTTGACCTTGGCTCTGGTATTCTGGAAGTGTTGCAGTCGGTCAATGTATGGTCATGAGTGATGACAAGGTATTTTGCCATCAGGTGTTAGGGAGGGTCTCAGCAAACTTCATGTAGTTCTCCTGTTAAAGTAAGTTTATAACCTGGGAATTAACGCTGTCCAGAAGGTGACCAAACCTTGACCGCTGGGCTCCTAATCCAAGTAGCAAAAATCCACTTGAAATTGGATTGTCTCAGGGACAACAAAGCACATGGCTCTGATTGTGCTGCATGCTATGCAGAGCTGGGTCAAGAGAGCAATGTCATTGGGTGAGTTTTGAGGAAAGGACACCGACCCAAAACATTAAATGTTTCTCTCTCTCCACAGATACTGACTGAACTACTGAGTATTTCTACCATTTTCTGTTTTTCTTTCAGATTTCCATCATCTGCAACATTTTGCTCTTGTACAGTGGGCCCATGCTGACTTCGATTTAACACTTTTATGGTTCACGAAGACCAAGTTTAATGTGCCCCAGGTTGCCTGTCTGTCCGAATTTGGTACCAGCAACATGTCATGGTTGCATGTTTCTGCTGTAACTGTATAATATCCTTTGATCAACTCTGCTTAAAACACTTCTTCAGCTGATGGTTGTAATTGTCCTTGTGAATAATTCGCTTAACTTGGAAATATAGAGAGAGGTGGTGATCATTGATTTTTTGGCAGAGTCTGTGATAGGTGAGGGAATTTGTGTAGGAATCCCTGAGATAGCAGATTCAGTGACCGAGAAGATTACTGGGAAACGAGGATGAGTTAGAGTGTCCGTTTCTTGTAAGTAGGCAACATGGGTACCTTGATGGGCCTTCAGCAAATGTCCAAAGTATGTTAGCCTACGCAAGGGGAATTCAAGCCTGTGGTGGTACCAAGAGATTAAGAAGGCAGAATAGTGGTGAAGTGCTGAGATAGGGATTGGGAAGCAAATTACCTGAGACAGAAGAAATCAAAGTTAGAGTGTCTAGGTGGGAGAGGAGACAGGACCCAAGAGGGGTCAAAAGAACAATAAAAGGCAAGTACATAATGGGCTCAGATTCAGTGAGACTGTCAAAATCTGTATGCAACTGGACATGGCAAATTCCGGTTTCACGGGCATGACAAAGATTAGAATCCTTACAGTGCAGAAGGAGGCCATTCGGCCCATCGAGTCTGCACTATTTCTCTGACAGAGTATCTTACCTAGACCCTTTCCCCCAAACCTAGCCCCAAAATCCCACACATTTCACATGGCTAATCACAGAATGGGCAAGCCAAAGATTAGAATCCCTACAGTGCAGAAGGAGGCTAATCGGCCCATCAAGCCTGCACCAACAACAATCTTACCCAGGCCCCATCACCGTAACCCCACATATTTACCTGCTAATCCCCTAACACTAAAGGCAATTTAGCATACCAATCAACCTAACCCGCACATATTTGGCGTGTGGGAGGAAACCCATGCAGTCACAGGGAGAATGTGCAAACTTCACACAGACAGTCACTTGAGGTTGGAATTGAACCTGGATTCCTGGCACTGTGAGGCAGCAGTGCTAACCACTGTGCCACCATGCCACCCCATCATCTAATTTACACATCTTGGGATACTAAGGGGCAATTTATCATGGCCAATTCACCTAACCTGCACATCTTTGGATTATGGGAGCAAACCAGAGCACCCAAAGGAAACCGACGCAGATACAGGAAGAACATACAACTCCACAGAGTCATCCAAGACTGGAATTGAACCTGGGTCCCTGGCGCTGAGGCAGCAGTGCTAACCACTGTGCCATCCCAGGAGAGACATCACCAGTTAGGGAGGAGACAATATAAGAGTTCAGAGACTGCACTCCTGTAGTGGGATGAATTCAGCTTGTAAAGAAAGTGGATAGAGTCAGCTTGGACTCCATTCATTTGATTGTGTGGTATGAGATTCTCCTATTCAGCCTGATGATACTTAATGCACCTAACTTATATTAAATGCATCAGATGCTGCACTTCAAACACAATGAAAAACTTCCCTGGATAATGTAGAGGTGGAATGATTGGGGAGTGGAGTGGCTGATGTTGATTAATATTTGTAGTTACAGCCAACATATTTGATTGTATATCTTGCAGTCTATATTGCAAGTCATCTTTACATTCTTCCATACTCATTGGGAAACTGTCCGTGGCTGACTATTACATACTTGATTTTTGAAATTTTCATACAGTAATTTCTTACATTCAGTGCAAAGTCTAAACTTTTATAAGAACATGTTGAATGGGGGTGGAGGGGGAGGGGTGGGGGGAGAGACCTGATTGGAAGGATTCAAACATCGAGTTCCTAGAAAGATGAGGGACATATTTGAGAGGCAACAGTGCATGCAAGGAATAAAAAACAGAAAATGCTTGATGAAAGGTGTTGACCTGAAACTCTTGTCTCTCTACAGGTGCTGCCTGACCTGCTGAGTATTTCCAACATTTTCTGCTTTTATTTCAAATATCTAGCATCCACGGTATTCTACTGTTTTACTGATCAAGGACTGTGGAGGAACAGGAGGTTTGAGTTGGGGTTGTAGTTTACATGGACGTAGAGATCAAGGGGTTTTTTTGAGGAAGGATGATGGCAGCAGATTTGAAGGAGAGGAGGACATTTTCTGAGGAGAACAAACTGTATCAGCTAACGAGGGAGCCAGGAAGGAAAGGTGGATGATCAGCAGTTTATTGGATATGGAATTGAAAGAGCAGGAGATGGATATCATAAACAAGATGAGCTCAGAAAGGGTGAAAGGAAATTGAAGAGCAACTACAGAAAGATACGAATTCAGAGTTGGGGCAGAGGAGAGCTCTATAATTATGTCAGATTATCCCCAATCCTGAATGAAAGTGACAAGGACATTAAAACATTTTTAAATACTGATCAAATTTCCATTTTTGTGTCTGGGAGACAGGAGGAAGGTTCATTGTATCAAACACTTTAATCCAATTCATAATGTATTTTAAATGTCACGGTATATGTGTTCAATTTGCATTCATTAGTGAATAGAGGTTTCTATTTTATTCTAACCCAAGTACATCCCATAAACAATCCATATCTCCCATGGTATACCTGGCTTTCTAACCAGTTGTATCACTAAGAATTAAAATCACTTGAGTTGGGGTTGTGCTGGCAGTCCAGTGTAAACCAAATCCTCCCAAGTGATCCTGCCAAACAGTTAAAAGTAAAGTTAAAAGTTTATTTCCTAGTCACAAGTAAGGCTTACATTAACACTGCAATGAAGTTACTATGAAATTCCCCTAGTCACCACATTCTGGCAGCTGTTCGGGTCAAAGCACCTAACCAGCACATCTTTCATACTGTGGGAGGAAACCGGAGCACCCGGAGGAAACCCACGCAGACATGGGGAGAACATACAGACTCCACAGACAGTGACCCAAGCTGGGAATCGAACCCAGGTCCCTGGAGCTGTGAGGCAGCAATAATAACCACTGTGCCACCATGCAGCCTTTCACTGCCCATTAATTAGCATCCACTATATGTACTGTTAAAGATTGACTAATTTAAACCTCATCAATAGCCAAATGTATTGTGTTCTATAATCCTCCAAAAGGGCTACAGATCTCAGTTCATTAAAAACTCTTGACACACAGAGCATCAAATATCAACTGCACAATTCATTTCTGGATATTCTTTAGACAATTCAGAAAATGCAATTATCAATATATTAAAAATTTAAACCTTTAAGCAGAGATGAAAACTTCTTCAAGTTGTCTTTTAACCACTGGACATAGAAATCATAGAAACCCTACAGTACAGAAAGAGGCCATTCGGCCCATCGAGTCTGCACCGACCACAATCCCACCCAGGCCCTAGCCCCATATCCCTACATATTTACCCACTAATCCCTCTAACCTACACATCTCATGACACTAAGGGCAATTTAGAATGGCCAATCAACCTAACCCGCACATCTTTGGACTGTGGGAGGAAACCGGAGCACCCGGAGGAAACCCACGCAGACACGAGGAGAATGTGCAAACTCCACACAGACAGTGACCCGAGCCGGGAATCGAACCCAGGTCCCTGGAGCTGTGAAGCAGCCGTGCTAACCACATATTATAAGGCACTGCAGTAATACGCTGTACATAACTATTTTAACTGCAAAGCAACTGAATGTGATGTTGTGCCTACAATCTTGACACTGCTGCCAGGAGTGGGTGGAGGGGCTTAGTGGAAATTGAAGTGTCACACCAAACCTGCCTGCTCTCCACAACTAGCAGAGAGTAGCTTTGGAGATGCCTGGGGGCAGATTCTGTATCCCAGCTCCTGAACAAGGGATGTTATAATTCTCTTAAAATTTCCCTCAGAGGAAGGCAAAGGTAGCAACAGAAAATTAGAGGATGGGGGAAATGGAATGTAGTTTAAACAAAGCTCTTAAACTACAAAATGTCCAAAAGCATCTCAACAGGTTTGTACACTGACATTTCCATTGTCAGTTCTGCCACTTGTGTGTGCACATCAGAATCTTTTGATCGTAAGTCAGATACTCTTGATGCCATTGCCACTTTAATTTTCTTCCATAACTGTACTGTCAATAGCATACTTCAAACTTTATCCTAACACTGAAACATATAATAATACACTTCCTTGGGTAAGTTTGACGCTTCATACTTTTTTTAAACCCGCGGCTCGTGTCATCAAACTAAAGGAAAGATGGCACCTCTTTAATAGAGGACATATGCAAATGTGAGAGTTTAAAGATCCTAGGTGTTGGCGTGTTCATCTGACGTGGATTCACACTGCAGGGAGTAATTTTTGTCAAAGTTATTGTCCCAGTACTCCTCGTTGTCTGCCCTGTAGCAAATGGCGAAGTGGACAAAGGAACCCTGATCCAAGAAAGGGGGGATGGACAGAACGAAGGAGAACTGGTCAGTGCCCAAGTGGCTCGATCCTTCCACAAATTTGGCAGGCGTTTCCATGCAGGAGAGCCAGTTGTTGAAGGTGTAGCGGACAGCCACCTCCTTAATATAGGAGGTGTTCAAGACCCTGATCAGCCCGTGTACATCAAAGTGGCTGACAGTGACATTCTCCAGGCAGATCCGGTTCCTCTCGGCTCGCTGCATGAAGTCACTGGCCTCACAGGGCATGGAGAAAGTTGGTCTCAGGCAGTGGATGCCCAACGCTTTGAACTTCTCGTTCAGGTCATCCACGATGGTTGGGAAGCTCTGGAGCCGCAGGAAAACCTTGGACGGGATGTAAGGCTCATCACTGGCTCGGAAGTGCTTGACGCTGGCCAAGCTGAGCCCCAGAGAGTCGGCGAACTTCACTTTCTTGCGCAGCCCTCCATTGAATTCGCTGAAGAAGTCGGAGGGGTCGTGCAGGCAGGGCAACGACTTGGTGCGGCGGCGGTTCAACCTCAACTCATTGCTCTGCCGGCTGGCCGCACTGACCAGCACCTCTTTCTCCGGACACATGGCATCGGGCTGACGGGACAGCTCGCAAACCTTCCCCTCGTCACCAGCCTGTGAGTTGCAGCTAGTCTTGCAGTTGCTGATCTTGCAGTTGTTGCTGTGGTTGCTGCTATTGCAGCCTTTGCTGCTGTTGCAACTAGTGGTGCTGCAATTTCTGTTGGTGTTGCAACTGGTGGTGCTGCAGCCACTGCTGGTGTTGCAACTGGTGGTGCTGCAATTTCTGTTGGTGTTGCAGCTGCTGTTGGTGTTGCAACTGGTGGTGTTGCAGTTTTTGTTGGTGTTGCAGCCGCTGCTGGCGTTAAAACTGCTGGTGTTAAAACTGATAGTGCTGCAGTTTTTGCTCCTGTTGTCGCAGCTATTGGCGTTGCAACTGCCCGTACTGCAGTTTTTGATGCTACTGGTGTTACTGCTAGCCCCCAGGGAAAGTTGCAGAGAATGGCTCGAACAAGAAGACAGCGCGACCTTCAGATCTGTCTGCAGGTCCTGGTGCACCGCCGGGGAGATGGCAGGGTCGGGCTCCTCCATGACATGCCGCTCCTGGTCTCCCCCCACCAATCCGCCTCCTTCTACCACTTCCACCACTTCCACAAACTCAAGCCACACCTATTAAAAATAATAACAGTAATAATAACAGCAGCACCACGATCAGGGGAAGCGCAGCCAGCAGATCCTCAGCGCGTTTAAACAAACTCCGCTGGAAACTTTGCAGGGTCACGTACATTGGGCTGGGAGCCGAGTCCAGAGCGGAGCGGACGGGCGTCAGAGCTACGTGATCACAACAAATAAACAGGGGGCTTTGAGTCACTACCGCCAGCAGCAGCAAGGGGCAAGAGGGATGAGAGAGGGGCAAGAGGGATGAGAGAGGGGCAATAACACCCACTGAGACCCTTAGGACAATAATCCCCTATTGATCGCTATAGGAACATTACCAGAACAATAATTCCCCATTGACGGCAATAGGAACATTGTCATGACAATAATCCAGTAAGAGTTTTAACAACACCAGGTTAAAGTCCAACAGGTTTATTTGGTAGCAAATACCATTAGCTTTCGTAGCGCTGCTCCTTCGTCAGATGGAGTGGAAATGTGCTCTCAAACAGGGCACAGATACAAAATCAAGTTACAGAATACTGATTAGAATGAGAATCCCTACAACCATCCAGATCTTAAAGATACAGACAATGTGGGTGGAGGGAGCATTAAGCACAGGTTAAAGAGATGCGTACACATCTGTCTGTATCTTTGTCTGTATCTTTAAGATCTGGTTGGCTGTAGGGATTCGCATTCTAATCAGTATTCTGTAACTTGATTTTGTGTCTGTGCCCTGTTTGAGAGCACATTTCCACTCCATCTGACGAAGGAGCAGCGCTCCGAAAGCTAATGGTATTTGATACCAAATAAACCTGTTGGACTTTAACCTGGTGTTGTTAAAACTCTTACTGTGTTCACCCCAGTCCAATGCCGGCATCTCCACATCATGACAATAATCCCCCATTGAGAGCCAATTTAAAACTTTCAAGACAATTATCCCACATTGAGGGCCCTCAAGGCAATAGGAACACTCTCCAGGAAATATTCCCATGTTCAGAATAATAGGAGCACCTTTAGGGCAATGCAGGCTTTTGAGGCAATCACCCGTCATTGAAGTTGGTGCAGGAACTTTCCGTTAATAACTCACTGACTAATTGCTATAGAGGCAGCCTAATTCGGGGGGGGGGGGGGGGGGGCGTGGGGGGAGGCAGTAGTGACACGTTAAAGGCAGTGGAGAGCAATAGCCTTCTCAGTGTGAGTAATAGAGGCACCCTCAGAGCACCCCTACCCCACTGCGGAGTACAAGAGTGGCACTCTCAGGGTGATGAGCTCTACTGAGCGATAGGGAAACCCTCAGGACATTAATCCCTACTAGGGACTTAGAGGAACACCCAGAGCAATACCCACCCTTTGAGGGCAATGATGGTGAGGGGATTACAACAACAGCCCACTGAGGATAATAGGGGGTTATGGTAATAACCCCACTAAAAGCAGTGGAGCCACGCTGAAAAATACACTCAGACTAAGAACAATAGAAGCACCCAAAGGGCATTAGCCCCAGCCTTCCCCACACTTCGACAACAGAGGCACCCTCAGGGCCATAGAAGCCACTGACGGAAATAGGAGCACACTTGGGGAAATAATCGCCGGGGGCAGGGATGTTATATATCTAAGTGGTTGATGATTGCTTTAAGACCTGATCCCACATTGCCAAAGGCAATAGGGGTACCATCCGGATAACAGGACCAACTGAGGGCAATAACCTCCCCTGTAACAGTAATAGGGGCATCCTCTGGGCAATATCCCTGTAATGTCCTTATTGTGCTGTGTTGAGAGAACACAAGAAATAGAAGCAGGAGTAGGCCACCAAGCCCTTCAAGCCTGCCCTGCCATTCAATATAATTATGACTGATCTATGCTGGCCTCAACTCCTTTTCTTGCCATTTCCCCATAATCCTCTATTCCGTGATCTATTAAATATTTATCCACCTCCACTTTGAATACTTCTAATGATCCAGCCACCATCACCCTTTGAAGTAGAGAATTCCAGAGATTCACCCACCCTCTGCCCCTTCTGTGCTCATGACAACAAATTACTACGGTGTTATACATAGGACATAGTAAGTAGTCTCTAGACATAGTAAGTAGTCTCACAACACCAGGTTAAATTCCAACAGGTTTATTTGATAGCACGAGCTTTCGGAGCACTGCTCCTTCATCAGGTGAGTGCTGTCAATATGCGCAATCTGCTTGGAGATCCTCTCCACTTTGAGCCGGCAGTTTGTGGCATCGGTGGTAGCTATGATGTGGAGTTGCTGGCGTTGGACTGGGGTAGGCACAGTAAGTAGTCTCACAACACCAGGTTAAAGTCCAACAGGTTTATTTGGTAGCATGAGCTTTCCTGATGCAGGAGCAATGCTCCGAAAGCTCATACTACCAAATAAACCTGTTGGACTTTAACCTGGTGTTGTGAGATACTTATTGTGCCTATCCCAGTCCAACGACGGCAACTCCACATCACTCTAGACATATTACTATAGATTATTAATCATATAAGAAAGTCAATCAGGAGGATGTCTAGTCATATACAACGTTCTGGATTTTGGCTGCCTTTGACCCTAGAAGCATGATTTGGAACTTCAGTGGACATTTCTTCTCTTGGAACTAATTCTGCATCATTCTCACAAGGTATAGCAGCTAAGACACAATCATCAGGTGACTCAGATTCAAGTAAGTGTGCCATAGTAGTATTCACAACACTAGGGACAAAAGAAGCTGGTATTTCTGAAGATGATTCTGAGAAATCATTTCATGATGACAACAATTGGTCAGCATGGCGTCGCCAAACTAGTTCATCTTCGGTTTGAACCATGTAAGAAATTGAACCAGTTTTTGCTAAAACTATAGCTGGTACCCATTTCTCACTCGTGGCATAATTACACACTAACACAGACACTGAATCTCCTTATTGAAATGAGAGTTGTTTTGTCCTTCTCATCTAGCGACTTGAGATTGTTGTTGACGCTCTACTGTCTCTGAAGTTTCTGGAAGTATTAACAAATCAAATCAGTCCAAAGATGTGCGGGTTAGGTTGATTGGCCATGCTAAAAATTGCCCTTAGTGTCCTGAGATGCATAGGTTAGAGGGATTAGTGGGTAAATATGTAGGGATATGAGGGTAGGGCCTGGGTGGGTTTGTGGTCGGTGCAGACTTGATGGGCCGAATGGCCTCTTTCTGTACTGTAGGGTTTCTATGATTTCTATGAAACATAATTCTCAAATTTATCTTTAATAGTAATGCAAGGGAACTTGGCATAAGTAGTATTTCTTATTCGTGCACGGGATTGACACTGCCCCACTTTTTCTTCAATCTGAGCATCCAGACCTGGCCACCAAAAATAACTACCTGCTAATCCCTTCATCCGGACTATACCAGGATGTCCTTCATGCAGTTGTTCAAGAACACTTTTAGGCAGATTAGGAGGAACAATCACTCGGATTCCCCACAATAGACAACCACCTTTGATGGTCAATTCAAGCGTTCTTGACACATAATTTCAAATCAGGATTCATACAATGCATTCCAGCTATTGTTCCTTTCAATACCATTTCCATCACCTTCCCCATCACAGGATAATTTCTGGTATGTCTCTGAACTTAAGACTGGCAAATAATCCACAAGTGAAAAATAAAGAATATTAGCAAAACTAGTTGGTGGCCTCAGCTCAATAGTTAAAGGTAAGCATGATATTGCATTAGGCTGGCACTCTGATTGACGATACTTTACAATATAGTGCGCAGATAACATCAATGATCACCTTTGCAATGAAATAACAGTTAATGATGGTATGCCTTTATATGACCCAAAAATAGTAGTTAGGGGCTGATGATCAGTCAATAATGTGAAACGATTACCATATAAATAACGATGAAACCTTTGTGAGCCAAACATTATTTTCTTTTTCTAGCTGTGCATCGTGAGATTCAGCATTAGTCAGAGTACGTGAGCAAAAGCTATTGGTTGTTCTTCTCCAGAAGGCATAATATGTGAAACTACTGTCCCTATTCCACAAGGTGAAGCATGACAAACAAGCAGTAACGGTACATTTGGATTAAAATGAACCAATAGTTAAGACTTCTGCAAAGCATCTTTGACATCCTTGCATGCTTTCTCACATTCTATTGATTTTGATTTGATTTATTATTGTCACATGTATTGGTATACAGTGAAAAGTACTGTTTCTTGTGCACTATACAAACAAAGCATAACATACATAGAGAGAGTGCAGAATGTAGTGTTACAGTCATAGCTAGGGTGTAGAGAAACATCAACTTAATGTGAGGTAGGCCCATTCAAAAGTCTGATGGCAGCAGAGAAGAAGCTGTTCTTGAGTCAGTTGATATGTGTCCTCAGACTTTTGTATCTTTTCCCGACGGAAGGTGGTGGAAGAGAGTATGTCCGGGGTGCGTGGGGTTCTTGATTATGCTGGCTGCTTTTCTGAGGCAGCAGGAAGTGTAGACAGTATCAATGGATTGGAGGCTGGTTTGGGTGATGGACTGGGCTTTGTTCATGACCCTTTGTAGTTTATTGCAGTCTTGGACAGAGCAGGAACCATACCAAGCTGCGTTACAACCAGAAAGGATGTTTCCTACGGTGCATCTGTAAAAGTTGAGTCATAGCGGACATGCCAAATTTCCTTAGCCTTCTGAGAAAGTAGAGGCATTGGTGGGCTTTCTTAACTATAGCATCAGCATCAACAACCAGGGCAGGTTGTTGGTGATCTGGACACCTAAAAACTTGAAGCTCTCAACTATTTCTACTTTGTCCCCATTGATGTAGACAGGGGCATATCCTCCACTACGCTTCTTGAAGTCACTGACTATCTCCTTCGTTTTGTTGACACTAAGGGAGAGATTATTGTCATCGCACCAGTTCACCAGATTCCCTATCTCGCTCCATCTCATCAGTGTTTGAGATCTGACTCACTACAGTGGTGTCATCAGCAAACTTGAAAATTGAGTTGGAGGGGAATTTGGCCACACAGTCATAAGTGTATAAGGAGTATAGTACGGGGCTGAGAACACAACCTTGTGCAGCATCGGTGTTGAAGATGATTGTGGAGGTGTTGTTGCCTATCCTTAGTGATTGCGGTCTGTGGATTAGGAAGTCTAGGATCCAGTCGCAGAGCCGAGCCCCAGGCCACAGAGTTTGGAGATGAGTTTCATAGGAATAATGGTGTTGAAGGCTGAGCTGTAGGCAATAAACAGGAGTCTGACATAGTTGTCTTTGTTATCTAGGTGTTCCAGGGTTGAGTGCAGGGCCAGGGAGATGGCATCTGCTGTGGACCTATTGTGGCGATAGGCGAACTGTCGTGGATCCAGGCAATAAAAGGGTCATCTGGACTCGAAACGTCAGCTCTTTTCTCTCCTTACAGATGCTGCCAGACCTGCTGAGATTTTCCAGCATTTTCTCTTTTGGAATCTGGGAGACCAGAATTAATTTGTGCCATGACTAACCTTTCAAAGCACTTCATAATGATGGATGTCAGAGCCACCAAACAATGGTCATTTAGGCACGCTGCCTGGCCTTTCTTTGGTACTGAGACAATGCTCATCCTTTTGAAGCAGATAGGGACCTCAGATTGATGTAAAGAGAGGTTGAAGATTTGTGCAAATACCTCCGCCAGCTGGTCCATGCAGGATCTGAGTGCTCATCCGGATAGCCCATCTGGGCCAGTCACTTTCCGTGGGTTGATCTTTGAGAAGGCTGCTCTGACATCTGCGATAGTGACCTCGGATACAAGTTCATCCGAGACTTCCGGGGTGGAGGATGTGCTCTCGCTGACCTCTTGCTCAAAACGGGCATAGAATGCGTTGAGCTCATCGGGAAGGGGTGCATTGGTGCCGGCGATTTACATGCCTTCATCTTGTAGCCTGTAATGTCTTGCAGACCTTGCTATAGTCGGCGGGAGTCTGTATGGCTAGCCTGGGACTCTAGCTTGGTCCAGTACTGTCTTTTGGCATCTTTGATGGATCTCCGTAGATCATATTGGGCTTTTTTATATAAGTTGGGGTCGCCTGACTTGAACGCCTCAGACCTGGGTTTCAGCAAGCAATGGCTATCGCTGTCCATCATGGTTTCCGGGTGGAAACACACGGATTTGCTTCTTTGGCCTGCAGTCTTCTACACACTTACTAATGAAGTCAGTTACTGTAGTGGCGTACTCGATCAGGCTGGTCAGAGAGTTTTTAAATAGTGACCAGTCTACTGACTCTAAACTAATTAATTTATCCCGTTTTAGATGCTTTGTGCATTCAGATAAAGAAACTTTAATTTTGTTTTTTTACTTTTATTCCCTACGATGACCTTATTTGCTAATGCACAATTGTTGTTAAACTCTCTGTGGCTTCCAGTCCCACTTTGCTTGTCTTTACCCATATCGCTACCATGTTCTGATTTCTTGACCCTTCTCTTTAGATTTCTAAATCTCCCTACACAGGAACTCTATCGCCTTTTTGACCGTGTAAAAAGTACTCTGATATATCGTTTTTAGGTCCAAAGTGGATGACCTCACTGTTGCCTATATTGAAATGATGTGGAGATGCCGGCGTTGGACTGGGGTAAGCACAGTAAGAAGTCTCACAACACCAGGTTAAAGTCCAACAGGTTTATTTGGTAGCAAATACCATAAGCTTTCGGAGCTTGCTGCTCCTTCGTCAGATGGAGTGGTCTCTGTGACCAGGGAGAGACCACTCCATCTGACGAAGGAGCAGCAAGCTCTGAAAGCTTATGGTATTTGCTACCAAATAAACCTGTTGGACTTTAACCTGGTGTTGTGAGACTTCTTACTGTGCCTATATTGAAAGCCATTTGTCATAGGTTTTCCCATTCACTTAATTTATTAAAATCTCTGTAATGTTATGCTTGCATCGAAACTTTACAATTTCGCCCACCTGATTATATGGCTCTTTTCTCCAATCATTTAATTTGTCAATAAACACATTTGTTATTGATAATGTTATGATCTGGTTAAAGACCAGTAACTTTTTGTACCAAGTAGACAAAGTTTGAAATCCCAGTTACCTACTAGAAGAAAACCACAAGATTCTATGGTTTTAAACAAACAAAATAACTGTTACTATACAAAGTTAGAAAAGTAAAACAATTTACATTATTTATCTTATACTCTAATTTCCACAATTAACATGAGGTAAGTATGAATTAATAGGTAAACTGCAGTCAAGCACATCACATTGCACATTAAATGACAGATGTGACCAAGATAGATACCACAGATTTCTGTGACGCACCCAGGTGTCAATGGCCACTGTGAGTCACAATATCTTGTTAAAGTTCTGACTCCCTCATGAGGGATTTCAACTCTTCACTTTCAAAGATTTAGCGCATAAATTCCCTCAAAAGTTGCTCCAATTCAGATTGCTCCCTTCCCAATGGTTCAATCTTTTCTCCTAAAGCTGCATTTAATGAGATTCACAAATCTACACTCCTGCCTCGAAGTACTGGCATGTTTTCAATTCTTTCACAGACTGGAAGCTTCAGGTTAGTTGCAATTTGGACCTCATGTGCTTTGCAGCTCACGTAGAAGAAACTAGAGCTATTAACAAGCTCCAGGCAGTTAGAACTCATTGAAGTCCTGGGACGCTAAATAGGTGGAGGAAGGTTACTGGTTCAACAACAGGCAGTTAGAGCTTAAAAGAAGCCCTGGGAGTCATTTAGAGCTCGGTGCAGCCAGGAGGCAGGAGCTTGGAGAAACAATGGGGCAGTGCCAGCTTAGCTTTTTTTATTCATGGGATGTTGGCATTGCTAGCTAGGCCAGCATTTATTGCTGATCCCTAAATGCCCTTGAGAATGTGGTGGTGAGCTGCCTTCTTGACCCACTGCAGTCTATATGGTGTAAGTACACCCACAATGCTGTTAGGGAGAGAGTTCCAGGATTTTGACCCAATGATGGTAGAGGAGCAGTGATATATTTCCAAGTCAAGATCATAGAAATCATCATAGAAACCCTACAGTGCAGAAGGAGGCCATTCGGCCCATCGAGTCTGCACCGACCACAATCCCACCCAGGCCCTACCCCCACATATTTACCCGCTAATCCCTCTAACCTACACATCCCAGGACTCGAAGGGGCAATTTTTAACCTGGCCGATCAACCTAACCCGCACATCTTTGGACTGTGGGAGGAAACCGGAGCACCCGGAGGAAACCCACGCAGACACGAGGAGAATGTGCAAACTCCACACAGACAGTGACCCGAGCCGGGAAACGAACCCGGGACCCTGGAGCTGTGAAGCAGCAGTGCTAACCACTGTGCTAACCACTGTGCCATGGTGTGTGACTTGGAGGAGAACTTGCAGGTGGTGGTGTTCCCATGTGTCTCCTGCCCTTGACCTTTAGCTAGCGATTGTGAGTCTGGAAGGTGCTGTCTAAGCAGCCTTGGTGAGTTCCTGTCGTGCTTCTTGTAGATGCTACCACTATGTCAGTGGTGGAATGAATGTCTGCGGATGGGGTGCCAATCAAGCAGATTACTTTGTCCTGGATGGTGTCAAGCTTCTTGACTATTGTTAGAGCTACATTCATCCTGCAAGTAAAGAGTATTCCATCACACTCCTGTCCTATGCCTTGTAGATGGTGGCAAGATAAAGTCGTCATAGTCCCAAATGACAATAGGTTGCTCTCCCCTTTTGCGGGGACAGCTGACTGATAGTGATTTAACCTGAGGATCACCATACCTCACGTGAGTGGCAAGGTTGAGAAGGTGGGCCTCCATGAATAAGCTCAGCTGGTATGGAAATTGAACCCGTGCTGTTGGTGTCACTTTGCATCATGAACCAGCTGACCAGACAACTGAGCAAACTAATTCCAGATGTTGGGGAGGCTTTGGGAAATCAGGACATGAGTTACTTGCCACAGGATTCCAGGCCTCTGACCTGCTCTTGTACGCACAGTATTTATATGATTCCGTTTCTGGTCAATGGTAACCCCAATGGTGTTGATAGTGGGGGATTCAATGAAGGTAATGCCATTAAATATCAAGGGACAATGATTAGATTCTCTCCTGTGGGTGATGGTAATTGCCTGGCACTTCTGTGGCATAAATGTTACTTGCCACTTGATAGTCAATGAAACAATTGTGGCAAAATTAGTCACATTGCAAAAGCATGTTGGGTGAGACAAGCTTCCCCTGAGAAGAATATTCAGAAGAAGAATCTGGGTACCTTCAAGAAGAAGATTAAGTTGCATTCCACAGAACGAATTTACAACATGGAAGAAAAGAATTACGACTGTGAAGAAGAGAATGTCCAGAAATACGATGAAGAGCTCCAACTGAATGTCTTATCTATACAGGGTGAATCACGTAGATTCTGGGTTAAGTGAACAACCTATCAGGACGAAGGTTGATAATGGTGCTGCGGTACTTGAATTTCTGAGGCCTCATACCAACAAAAGATGAAGCAACTTTCCTTAAAACCAGCTGATGTGATTTTAAGGACTTACATGGAAGAGATTGTGCTATTAAAAGGTTACATCATAGTCCACATAGGTATTTATCCAGAAGGTGCTGTAGGTCTGTTTTGACATCGACCAATCTGTTGATATCACTCCAACTAAGCTTTATCTTCTCCAATCATGATCTCCCACATAGAGCTGGAAAATGACCAGGTAACACATGGAGAGGCAACTCCGCTGTTTGTCCACTCAAAAGTAAGTTAATGATTGAATAATGTTTTAGATCACCAGGTGGAAAAAGAGAAACTATTGTGGAATTATTCAACCAAGAACATGCAATATACAGCCTCTTGATTCTGTTCCACCATTCAACTAGTTTGTGGCTGATCTGTTCCTTTACTTCATAAGCTGGCTTTTGCTGCATATCCCTTACTTCTTTGATTAACAAAAATCCATTAATTTCAGCTTTAAAATTAACAATTGACCCAGCATTAACTATAATTTGTAGAAGTTCCAAACTTCTACAGCCTATACCTACATAGAATCATAGAAACCCTACAGTACAGAAAGAGGCCATTCGGCCCACCGAGTCTGCACCGACCACAATCCCACCCAGGCCCCCGTATCCCACCCACTAATCCCTCTAATCTACGCATCTCAGGGCATCAAGGGGAAATTTTAGCATGGCCAATCAACCTAACCCGCACATATTTGGACTGTGGGAGGAAACCGGAGCACCCGGAGGAAACCCACGCAGACACAAGGAGAATGTGCAAACTCTACACAGACAGTGACCCAAGCCAGAAATCGAACCCAGGTCCCTGGAGCTGTGAGGCAGCAGTGCTAACCACTGTGCTACTGTGCCGCCCAATTTTACATGGATAAATATATATTCATAGAATCCCTACAGTGCAGAAAGAGGCCATTCGGCCCATCGAGTCTGCACCGACCACAATTCCACCCAGGCCCTACTCCCATATCCCTACACATTTATCCGCTAATCCCTCTATCCTACTCATCTCAGGACACTAAGGGGCAATTTTAGCATGGCCAATCAACCTAACCCGCACATCTTTGGACTATCCGCACACCTTTGGACTATCCGCACATCTTTGGACTATCTTTGGATATTCAAAGAGACACTTGGCTCAGTGAAGGGGGTTCAAGTGAAACTCAAGATAAAGCCTAATAGTCAACCAAAAAGTCTCAAAGCAAGAGCGGTGCCAAAGGCAATTCGCCCCAAGGTGGAAGAAGATTTAGTACAACTTGTTAATATTGGTGTGTAGAAGCTGGTTGCAATGATTGACTGGGACACAGTCTCAGGTTAAGGGGTTGATCAAACATGTTAGGACTGAGATGAGGAGAAATTACTTCACTCAAAGGATTGTGAATCGTTAGAATTCTTCACCAGAGATTTCTGGATGCTCCATCATTGAATATATTTAAAATTGGGATAGACAGATTCTTGATTTTTCAGGGAATGGGGAGATATGGGGAGTGTGCTGGAAAATGGAGCTAAAGCCCAAGATAAGCGATGATCATATCGAATGGCAGAGCAGTCTTGATGGGCCATATGGTCCACTTCAGCTTCTAATGCTTGTGTTCTAGTGATCAGACGTTCCTCATATTAAGGGGTCCTATAGGATAGATATACAATAACTATTTCTGCTGGTTGGGGAATCTACATTCAGCATGAAATTAGGAAACACTTCTACACATAAAGAGTTCTAGAAGTTTGGAACTTTCTTCTACAAATTACAGTTAATGCTGGGTCAATTGTTAATTTTAAAGCTGAGATTAATGGATTTTTGTTAATCAAAGAACTAAGGGATATGCAGCAAAAGCCAGCTTATGAAGTAAAGGAACAGATCAGCCACAAACTAGTTGAATGGTGGAACAGAATCAAGAGGCTAAATGGTCTACTCCCCTTCCGATGTTCCTATCCATATTCCCAGAACAGATGATTAAAGTAGTTGTTACATAAGCTACATTGCATTTCTTCCTGTCGTGGAACCCTTCTGGAACTTGGAGAAATAATTGATAGATAAGATTTTCTGCTAAAGACAACAACAATGCAACAGTTGTATTAATTCACCAAGCAGGGAAGTGAGGATTCACTGTCTCTTATCGATATTAGACATTGTTACAGATGAGTTAACCCCGACTCATGAATAGCCAGACTATGGAGCCAATAGCTTTTTCATGACACTGGAAAGGTCCAAGCAAATATTCTACCCTGGTGCCCTATTTAGTTTAAATTAAGCTGCAGTCCTAGATCAGGTCCCAGGAGTTACTTTGAAAGAATCTCAAAATAATTTCTGCAGTTTCATTAAATTGGCTGTATGTTGCATCTTCTTGGTTGAATAATTCCACAATAGTTTCTCTTTTTCTACCTGGTGTTCTAAAACATTATTCAATCATTAACTTACTTTCCTTTCCATTCCTCTGGTTATCTAAAGTTAAACGCACATTTGTCAGCAATGCCATCTATTTTTCTATTCTTTCCAAACAATTTAAGCGCCGCCAAAGGAAACTTGCCCCAGTCACATGTCTTTTAAAGTTAGTGTACCTAACCTCTCCTTATATATACATAACATTACAGATCACAGAATAGTCCCATGTCACTTCCTCTCTATAAGGTTAGTTCCCAGTTTATGATAGATAGATACCCTACAGTGCAGAAAGAGGCCCTTCGGCCCATCGAGTCTGCACCAACCACAATCCCACTCAGGCCCTATCCCCATATCCCTACATATTTTACCCACTAATCCCTCTAACCTACACATCTCAGGACTCTAAGGGGCAATTTTAGCATGGCCAATCAACCTAACCCGCACATCTTTGGACTGTGGGAGGAAACCGGAGCACCCGGAGGAAACCCACGCAGACACGAGGAGAATGTGCAAACTCCACACAGACAGTGACCCAAGCTGGGAATCGAACCCAGGTCCCTGGAGCTATGAAGCAGCAGTGCTAACCACTGTGCTACCGTGCCGCCCTGTTAGCTGATTTGGGATACTGCAAGTCAGCTTCGGTTGCACCAGGACTGTTGCCAACCCTCCAGGATTGGCCTGCAACCTCCAGGAAATTTATCTTCAGAGTAACCCTGAAGAAGAATCAACATATAAGTGTCTTATTTTCTCATTTTGTTCCTGCACTTTTGTTTACTAGCCATAGCAATATTAGAGGTGGGGTTAGAAATTGGCTGTTTTAACTGATAGTCGATAAATGGGTAGCATGGTTGCTTGCACTGCTGTCTCACAGCAACAGGGACCCGGGTTTGATTCCGGCCTTGGGTGACTGTTGTGGAGCTTGTACATTCTCCCCGTGTCTGCGTGGGTTTTCTCCGGGTGCTCCAGTTTCCTCCCACAGCCCGAAAGATGTACTGGTTAGGGTGCACTGACCCGAACAGGCACCGGACTGTGGCGACTAGGGGAATTTCACAGTAACTTCATTGCAGTGTTAATGTAAGCCTTACTTGTGACTAATAAGTAAACTTTAAACTTTACTTTGAAAAATAAATGTTGTTTGAGGAAATTGATTATCACCCCCTATCAGTTATAGTTAATAACCTGCCTCATACACTGCGGACTCTGAGGTACAAAAATAGGTACTTGCTTTAGGTTGGTGTTGACTTGAGCAATCCATTTAACCGCCTTTGGGTTTGACTGACCCACTCCTTTGCGCCCTGGCCTCCGGCCACCAGAGGGTGCAGTCGAACCTGAGCCATCAGTTTGTGAATGTGGCTGCAAAAAGGAAACGTCCTGTTGGAGGCGGGAGTAACCGTCACACAGCGCTCGTGGCGGGAGTGAGGCCGCGCAGGATTAGTCGTCATAAGGCGCTCGCGGCGGGGGTGAGATGCTGCAGAATCTGGACAAATGCGCGCGGCACTTGGTGGTCAGTGAAAAATCCAACCTGAAGAACAACAAATCCAGGCACCGTAAACACGTGCAGGCTCATCACTATAACTACCAGGTGGGTGATTGACGGCCGGGGGCGGAGACTCTGGGTGATTGACAGCAGGCGGAGACTCAGTGGGTGATTGACAGCGGGCGGAGACTCAGTGGGTGATTGACAGCGGGCGGAGACTCAGTGGGTGATTGACAGGGGGCGGAGACTCAGTGGGTGATTGACAGAGGGCGGAGACTCAGTGGGTGATTGACAGGGAGCGGAGACTCAGTGGGTGATTGACAGGGGGGCGGAGACTCAGTGGGTGATTGACAGGGGACGGAGACTCATCACTATAACTACCAAGTGAGTGATTGGCAGATGGGGTCTTTCAAATGCATCATGGCTGATCCTACTGACATTCCTCACATCCACTTTCCTGCCCATTCCTCCTAACCCTTGATTCCCTTACTGATCAAAAATCTATCGCAGCTTTAAAGTCGTTCTCTGCCCTCATAGCTCTCTGGCAAGGAGTTCCAAAGACTCACAATCCTCTGAGAGAAGAACTTCCTCCTCATCTTAAATTGGTGCCCCTTTATTCTGAAACTATACCCCCTGGTCCTAGACTCTCCCATGAGGGGAAACATTCTCTCAACATTGATCCTGTCAAGCCCCTTAAGAATTCTCTGTTTCAGTGAGATCACCTCTCATTCTTCTAAATTCTAATGAGTAGAGTCCCACCCTTTCCTCATAAGACAATCCCTCCATACCAGGGATCATCCTAGTGAACCTTCTCTGAACTGCCTGCAATGAATTTATAAAGGGATCAAAACTGCTCATTCCTAATCTTATATTCCAACCCCTTGAAATAAGAGCCAACATTCCATTAGCCTTCCTGATTACCTGCTTTCATGCACAAGAACCCCCAAGTCCCTTTTTGTTGAAGCTTTCTGCAGTTTTTCTCCAGGTGGGTGATTGACAGGGGGATGGAGAATCGTCACTATAAGTATCGGAGGGGTGATTGACCGGATGGGTGGGGGATGACTCATCATTATAATTACATTATAATTGGGGTGATCAACAGTGGGGGCAAAGACTTTTCACTTTAACTACCAGGTTGGTGATTGACAGGGAGTTGGAGACTCAACACCATAGCAACATAGTGGGGGCGGGTTGATTACCAAGGGATGGGGTTTTTTAAAGCCTCATCTGACCTGTCGGGTAAATACTTGGTGGATTGAATATGGAAAAGGTGTGAGTAGCTCAGTGTGTTTTAGTCACTAATCAGAATTGCTTCTGTTGGACTGTCGTCTGTATGGTTTTGTGATGAAAGCACAGGCCCTGTTCTCTAGCGAACAGTAGAAATTTTGAAAGAAATGTTTTGTTTACATAGATTTAAAACTGATTCCTAATGCCTGTTAAGCTGATATCAGTTCTGACGGTAAGTTGAACTTCTGGTGTTATCTGCAGGTGCTGGTTGAGCTGCCGTATGTTTCCACTTTTTTGTGTGAATATTGCTGGCCCTCTTAGTTTACAACGGCATAAATATTTCATCTGGAATGTTTTATCTACATTTTTTAATTCACAAACATGTACAAGGATTGAAATCTACAAGACAAAACAGGAAGGCAGCATCAAAAACAAGAAACATTCACTTATATAATGCTTTCAACATAATGAAACGATCCAAGAAAGGGGCAGTCAGAGTTGGATTACTTTTTTAAATTATTGTCCCTTTTATTATTTCAGAGATACTTCCATTGACTTTTAAATTCAGGGTGAATGCATGCATTGTTGTGTTTATACTTTTACTCCTATTTTAGAATAAACCAAGAACCAATTAAACAAAATCAAATAAACTGAGGGACAAACTAAAGGGGGAACCCCTTAAAGGGATTTTGCCTTAAACAAAAAACAAATCACAAATGAAACTTGAAGCATTTAACCATTCATGCCTTTACTGGTGTCCGGAAACCATTATTGGTGAAAGTGAATATTGAATGATAAATGCCAGTAGTGGGAGTCATTTAATTTTACCATACAATGTTTATATTAGAATTTCCAAAAAATATCTTGTGCAAAATGGGATTTGGTGCTTCTAATAACACAACTGATGAGTTGCCACCATTGAAGATTTGCTTTCACAAGCAATCATTGGGTATGTAGAATTCTCTACCATAGAAAGCTGTTGGGGCCAGTTCATTAAATTTGTTCAAGAAGGAGCTCGACGTGGCCCTTGCGGTTAAAGGGATTAAGGGGCATGGAGAGAAAACGGGAGTGGGATACTGAAAGTGCATGATCAGCCATGACCGTATTGAATGGTGGTGCAGGCTCGAAGGGCCGAATGGCCTAATCCTGCCCCTATTTTCTATGTTTCTGCAATGATGAACTCGGAGTAGATTTTTTAATGTTAATAATTTTAAAGATTAATGCCATCACCAGGGTATCCTGGTTGATCTTCTAACTGTTGTACTTTTTTTAAAAATCCACACTGAAAGAATTATGAGAACATTTTATTGCCAAATTTATTTTTGCTGTGTAAATGTTTCCCTGCAGGTCTCCATCTTAATACCAGAATGTGGAGTGATACCACCAGGAGTCACCGCTGTCTGCAGAACTTTAGGAGATTATTATCTGGTGAAGCAGTTGCAACTTCATGAATTGCTTGTGCCTGAATTCATCAACAAATTTGTTAGGCAAGGTGATGAAATTGTCAGTAATTTATGAAATGTATTCATTTCTTTTTTTTGCCAACAATACATCTTGCTTAATTTAAAAATTGTTTGTTCCAGGCTTTCTTTATGTACTTTCATACAACACCAGAATAGATCAAGACAACTGTATTGCTCTTTTACCAACAGGTAAAATACCTTTGCTCAAAATTAGCATTCAACTTTATCTATTTAAATTATCATTAGTGTCACAAGTAGGTTTACATTAACACTGCAATGAAGTTACTGTGAAAATCCCCTAGTCGCCACACTCCGGCACCTGTTCAGGTACACTGAGGGAGAATTTAGCATGGCCAGTGCACCTAACCAGCACATCTTTCAGACTTTGGGAGGAATCCGGAGCACCGGAGGAAACCCACGCAGACATGGGGAGAACGTGCGGACTCCGCGCAGACAGTGACCCAAGCCGGGAATCGAACTCTGTTCCCTGGCGCTGTGAGGCAGCAGTTCTAACCACTGTGCCACCATATCTATTTGTTGCCTTAATACAATGTTTGTTTTTTTTCAGAATAAATTAGTTAATTCCAACGAGATTAGAAATAATGTCATGCCAAAATTGTTTCAAACGTAATATATACGGGTTCAACTACACTTTTGATGAAAAGCAGTGATTTTGCAAATGATCTTTATTGTTTGCTATTGTAAAATGGGTGTAAACAGAGATGTACATAATGTGGAAAACTAACAGAACATAGAATTTACAACATAGAAAAAGGCCAATTGGTTTATGCTAGTCTTTATGTTCCATGTGAGCCTCCTCCCATCCCAGGTCAAATAGTCTTTCAGAATATCCTTCTATTCTTTTCTTCCTCATGTACTTATATAGTTTCCCCTTCAATGCACTAATGCTATTCACCTCAGCTATTCCCTGTGGCAGCAAAATCCATATACCTACCACTTATTGGGTTTCACTTGAATTTGCTCCAAAATTCCCTGTTGGATCAGTTCCAAAATTCCCTGTTGGATCAGTTCGTGATTGTCTCATATTTAGACCCCTATAGGCAAGTTCTGGGAGCCGTTTCATCAGAGGTTATCTTTAACTTTTCTCCGGTACCCAAGACAGCCAGTTTTTCTCTGCAGGCCCTTGGTGATGCACAGCTGCAGGACTTGTTACAAAATACTTACATTTCCACACATTTTCAATACAGTAAGGTTTTCATTTATTGAAAAAAAAGTGTTTATTATATTACCTGAAACCCCAAGTATATGCTACAAATATAGAAATGTGTGGGGTAGTGGTTGGCATAATATTTGTGATTGCAATCTTCATTGAAGGAATTCCTTATTGATGACTATTGGGTTTCATAGGGAAACTAATTTTATCAGTTGACAAGGATACATATGAGGAGCTCGGTCTAGAAGGACAGCCGTCCACGTATTCACACAAGACAGCAGTGAGATACAGTAAGTGCAAACTATTAAAATCTTGGAAGAATTTCTTGTAGTACTGGGTGAATGCATCTTGTCAGGTGCCTTTTCACACATTCTTATAGAAAAGAATCAGAATCCCTACAGTGCTGAAGGAGGCCATTTGACCCATCAAGTTTGCACTAATCCTTCGACAGAGCATCTTACTCAGGGTCCACCACCCCACCCTATCCCCATAACCCTGTGAATTTACCCCGCTTATCCCCCTAGCCTATACACCTTTGGACACTAAGGGGTAACTTAGCATGGCCAATCCACCTAACCTGCACATCTTTGGAATGTGGTTGGAAACCAGAGCGCCCGAGGGAACCCATGCAGACATGGGGAGAACATGCAAACTCCACACAGGGCTGGAATGGAACCCGGATCCCTGGCGCTGTGAGGCAGCAGTGCTAACCGCTGTGCCACCCCTAACCTGTTGAAATTTTGTTCTAATTTGGTTTGACTTCCTTATAATTTAGTAAATATGAATGCAAGCTGACTCAAAGGTGTAAAAAGGAATTTAAATGGTGTGGACTTTGTCTCCGAGATGGAAAATAGTTTGTCACAATGTTTTCAGGAAGCGGTGCTGCAAGCTGTTTTATTCTGCTGTAATAATTGACAAATACATGTAGGGAGACCACTCTGGGACGTGGCTTTGAGTCCAGTCTTTGAGTTCCTCCCTCTGCCAGTAGTGAGGGTCCTGTGTGAAATGGATTTCTGACAGCCCAGCTTGCAGTGTGAATGTATCTGACACGCTCATTAGTTGTAAATGATGGGTGTGGGAATGAGAAAAATAACATAGTGGTACACTAGAGGGTGCCCTTCCCACTTCTGAGCTTGAGTCTGTGACATGTTATCGAGGAAAAGCATAAACATTTATCAGATGGTGAAAATACGCAACCCTGAATCAGTCGGTTTCTATCTCCTCTTATCAAATTGCCCTTTATCCCCTATATTTGTAACTGGCAACTTCCTAGTATATCTTTACTTTCAACATCTTTCTTGCAGTACAGACCCCAAAGCTGTTCACTATTTAATTGCTGATTATTAATAACTTGGCTGTGATGACAATGGAGGCAATATTTGCCTTTAGAAGAGTCAGCCAGGGTCCCAATTCTGAGTAGTATGTGCATGGAAGTCAGATTTAGGCAAGTTCAGAGGTCATAGTATTTGATTTAATTTTGATTTGATTTATTATTGTCACATGTATTAACATAGTGAAAAGTATTGTTTCTTGCGCGCTATACAGCCAAAACATACCAATCTCAGAAAAGGAAACGAGAGAGTGCAGAATGTAGTGTTACAGTCATAGCTAGGGTGTAGAGAAAGATCAACTTAATGCAAGGTAGGTCCATTCAAAAGTCTGACGGCAGCAGGGAAGAAGCTGTTCTTGAGTCGGTTGGTACGTGACCTCAGACTTTTGTATCCTTTTCCCGAAGGAAGAAGGTGGAAGAGAGAATGTCTGGGGTGCGTGGGGTCTTTAATTATGCTGGCTGCTTTGCCGAGGCAGTGGGAAGTGTAGACAGAGTCAATGGACAGGAGGCTGGTTTGCGTGATGGATTGGGCTACATTCACGACCTTTTGTAGTTTCTTGCGGTCTTGGGCAGAGCAGGAACCATACCAAGCTATGATACAACCAGAAAGAATGCTTTCTATGATGCATTTATAAAAGTTGGTGAGAGTCGTAGCTGACATGCCAAATTTCCTTAGTCTTCTGAGAAAGTGGCGGCGTTGGTGGGCTTTCTTAACTATAGTATCAGCATGGGGGGACCAGGACAGGTTGTTGGTGATCTGGACACCTAAAAGCGTGAAGCGCTCGACCCTTTCTACTTCGTGCCTGTTGATGTAGACAGGGGCATGTTCTCCTTTACGCTTTCTGAAATCTATGACAATCTCCTTTGTTTTGTTGACATTGAGGGAGAGATTATTGTTGCCGCATCAGTTCACTAGATTCTCTATCTCATTCCTGTACTCTGTCTCGTCATTATGTGAGATCCAAACCACTATGGTGGTGTCGTCAGCAAACTTGAAAATTGAATTGGAGGGGAATTTGGCCACACAGTCACAGGTGTATAAGGAGTTTATCTCATTGCCTCCATCAATTCATATTGTCGGATAGCTTGGAGATAGTTGCTGCCTGAACTCCCACATAAAGACCGGCCATGTTGGTTTGGTAATGGGAGGCTGTTAAGCCATGGCTTCAGTGAGTGCACCTTCAAAAAGAGACAATTCTCTGCAAACAATCCTCTGGCACCATCACCCAAGTAGCCATTTTTACACCCACATGCCTAGGCAAAGACCAGTGCCCAGGATGTTTGACCATGCTTGGTTGGCGCCAAGGGTAAATTTCAATTCTTCTCTCATCTGTCCATTTCTGCTCGCTGCATTTGCTGTTTAATGATCAGGAATGGAAACCTTAGCTGCTTTCTTACTCCCGCTCCCCCCAACTCAACTTACCTTTGCAAATTCAGAGTTGAAATTGACTTGCTTGTTGATATGTCTAACTGCTGCACCAGTACCCACGAAGCATAGAATGCTTTTCTTGATACGTCATGGGTTTATTCTGTGTAGTTTCCTTCCAAAATTATTTTTTAACTGATGGAATGATCATCGATTGTCCCCTGGTGCATGAATAAATTGGGTAGTCCACAGGGGAAAAAAAAGGAGTGTTTTTTTTTGTGTATGTCTACTTATGAGGTTTGTCAGTTTGTAGGGTATGGGAGCGCAGCTAATGATCCTGAGGAATAATGATCTGGAAACAGAGGTACCAATCCCATCATGGTTTAAATTCAGTTAATAAATAGATCCGAAATAAAAAGTTAGCATCAGTAATGGTAGCAGTATAACTATCAAGCTACCTGCTACCTTTTGCATGTAATTTGCAGTTTATCAGATTTCATGATTTCTCTCAGTTGGCTCAACTTCTATATTCCATTGATTTGGACAGAGCTACACCAATGTGACACTCTGGAACACAACCCCAGGGGAGGCGATGGCCCAGTGGTATTATCGCTAGACTATTAATCCAGCTCATGTTCTGGGAACCTAGGTTCAAATCCCACCACGGGCAGATGGTGGAATTTAAATTGCATATAAAAAGTTTGGAATTAAGCATCTAATGATGACCATGAAACCTTTGTCAATTGTCAGAAAAACACATCTGGTTCACTAATGTCCTTAAGGGAAGGAAATCTACTGTCCTTACCTGGTCTGGCCTACATGTGACTCCAGAACCACAGCAATGTGGTTGACTCTCCACTGCCCTCCAAGGGCAACTAGGGATGAGCAATAAATGCTGGCCCAGCCAGGAACACCCATGTCCCATGAATGAATTTAAAAAAAAACATTGTTCAGACACCTCATATTAGAATTAAGTCCAACTACCTGGGGAGACCTGGCATATATTGAAGTGGGTTGGGTTCAGCCATAACATCATAACTCCATGAACTGTGTAAAAATGTGCCGACTATACTCCATCCCTCAAACACTCTTTGGGAAATTCAAATCGTCAGCAGTTCAGACAAACTGCTTTCCAGTCAATCAGACAGATAATTACATGTACCATTTTTGTGGCATGGTTCCTGTTCCTTGAATGAAACATGAAAAAGTTAGCCCCAACAAACCTCTTGAAATCCAGGTGAGTTCACTGGTTGATGGAAGACCAATAGAGAGAGATCTGAAATCGTTTAGCTCACAGACCAAGCCAGTTTTGTAGAAATGCTGCAGGAGGTTTTCAATGTGAGTAAGAAATTTTAGGTCTGGAAGGAATAAAGTTAATTGCCATTGTTGAAAGGAAGCAAAAGATCTCACTATTTATAACATCCATCTCAGACCGACTGCTTTTTACAGGAAATGCGGCAATGATTCAAAGTTTGATTTGTAACCTGTCTTTCTATATTCCGTGTAATGTAGATCATCCTAAAATCAGTTTAGTTTGGGTTTCATGATCTTGTGATGTGTTTTCAGATGTTACTGTCCACTTGCGTGATGCTACATTTGTTCCTGGTGAAAAAAGATATAACCGAGTACTGTGGGCATTGAAAGAGAAAAAGCCTTTAACCTTTGACTTTTTGATGACCTGGCATCCCTCAGGTAAGAGCTTATGAAATGGCAGTTAAGACAAGACTATTGAAATTTTCTCTCCTAACCCTTAAAGATGCAATCTAGCTATAATTAGAGAAAGTTAAAGAAAGTCGTGCAATGTTGGTCTGAGGAATCGGATGATCTCCTATGGGACTGCTTCGAGTCAGTAGACTGGTCAGTATTTAAAAACTCAGCGACAACCTGAACGAGTACGCCACTACAGTAACTGATTTCATTAGTAAATGTGTAGAAGACTGTGCCAAAGAAGCAAATCCATGTGTTTCCAACCGGAAACCAGGGATGAACAGGGATATCCACTGCTTGCTGAAGTCCAGATCTGAGGCGTTCAAGTCAGGCGACCCTGACCTGTACAAGAAAGCCAGATATGATCTATGGAGCTCCATCAAAGATGCCAAAAGACAGTACTGGAACAAGCTAGAATCCCAAGCTAGCCACACAGACTCCTACCAATTATGGCAAGATTGGCAAGACATAGCAGGGGTATTCGCAGACATCTTTAACATCTCTTTACACCAATCTGAGGTCCTTATCTGCTTCAAGAACATGACCATCATCCTGGTACCAAAGAAAGGCCAGGCAGCGTGTCTTAATGACTATTGTCCGGTAGCTCTGACATCCATCATTATGAAGTGCTTCGAAAGGTCAGTCATGGCACAAATCAATTCCAGCCTCCCAGATTGCCTGGATCCACTACAGTTTGCCAATCGCCGCAACAGGTCCGCAGCAGATGTCGGCTCCCTCGCCCTTCACTCAACTCTGGAACACCTAGACAACAAAAACACCTATGTCAGACTCCTATATAATGACTACAGCTCAGCCTTCAACACCATTATTCCTACGAAACTCATCTCCAAACCCCGTGGCCTGGGGCTTGGCTTCTCCCTCTGCGACTGGATCCTAGACTTCCGAACGTACAGACCTCAATCAGTAAGGATAGGCAACAACACCTTCTCCACGATCATCCTCAACACTGGTGCCCCACAAGGCTGTGTTCTCAGCCCCTTACTATACTCCTTATACACCTATGACCGTGTGGCCAAATTACCCTCCAACTCAATTTTCAAGTTTGCTGATGTCACCACTGTAGTGGGTCGGATCTCAAACAATGATGAGACAGAGCAGAGGAAAGTGATAGAGAATCTGGTGAACTGGTGCGACAACGCTATAGTTAAGAAAGTGCACCAACACCTCTACTTTCTAAGGGGGCTAAGGAAATTTGGCCTGTCCACTATGACTCTCACCAACTTTTACAGATGCATTCTTTCTGGTTGTATCATAGCTTGGTATGACTCCTGCTCTGTCCAAGACCTCAAAAAGTTACAAAGGGTCGTAAATGAAGCCCAGTCCATTACGTAAATCAGCCTCTCATCCATTGACTCTGTCTACACTTTCCACTGCCTCAGAAAAGCAGCCAGCATAATCAAGGATCCCATGTAACCTGGACATACTCTCTTCCACCTTCTTCGGCAATAAGATACAAAAGTCTGAGGACATGTACCACTTGACGCAAGAACAGCTGCTTCCCTGCTGCCATCATATTTTGAATGGACCTAGCTCGTATTAAGTTGACCTTTCTCTAGCTATGACTGTAATATTACATTCTGCACTCTCTCCTTTCCTTCTCTATGTACAGTATGCTTTGTATAGCATGCAACAAAACAATACTTTTTCACTGTATACTAATACATGCGACAATAATAAATCAAATCAAATAATTGAGGCCTTTACTTCAGAACAGTTAGTCTGGTGAAGGTTCAGCATGTCATTTGTGGTACACACTTTCTACAACAATAGTGTTACACTGCGTGCAATGATGATGTCAGTGTGGTTCTCCTGCTGACAATCTTGTCCTTAAGTTAGAAGGTTATGGGCGGGATCTTCTGGCCTCACTCATCCCGAAACCGGAAATCCCACCTGAGGACCTTTCCACGGTCTGTCCCTCGCCTGCTCCGATTCCCATGGTGGGCAGCATGGTAAAATTCGCCCCAATGTGTTGTATCTTGTTTTTGTGATTGAGCACAAAATCTAGACATAGAATCCTACCTCTGAATATAGCCAGCATCTTTCCAGCAATGTCTTTTCTTCTGTCCCTCAAACTAATATGTCCTGGAGTTCCCCAAGGATTTATCCTTTTCTCTTTTCTTTTCCTCGCAACATGCTTCTCTTGGTGACACCACCCAAAGTCACAGGCTCAGCTTTCAATTGGAAGGTGATAATACATTGCTTCCATCAACATTCCAGTTGCCAACATTCGGAATTGATGGGCCATCGTTTGCTCCAGATCTACAACTGGAAGCCAAATCCGGCCCCATTCAAAAGTGCTCTCCTTTATTACTGCCCCTGTCTCCTATCTGGACACTATCTTAAGCTGAACCAGACTGTTTGCAATCATTGTTATCCTGTGTTGGGTTTCCAATCCTAGATCCTTTCCAACATAAAGGCCACTTACAAAGACCCTTGCGCTCCACAACATGCCAGCCCCCTCTCAAATTTCTTCAAAACCTGTTAATGATTTCTTTGATCAAGTTTTCAATCATGCCTATTAACTTTTCTCTTCATGGCTAGACGTTGGGCAGGATTCTCCGATCTCGTCCGTTTCCGCTCAACTGCCAGCAAGAATGGAGAATTTGGCGCTCAGCCAAAACCCCATTCACTGCAGCGGCACTGGAGAAACCCAGTGGCAGACGTGGGCAGAGGCTTTTGGCAATTATGTCTAATTCTGAAAAATCTTGGGGTATTTTACACATTAAAAAGTTTAAATGTTGGGCGAAATTTTATCAAAAAATAACAGAATGTTGTTTCTGGAAAGAAAACTGGCGTGTTTCTCTCCAGAGAGTCCGGTTGGTTTTCTCTCCAGATCTTACGACACTCAGCCAAAAAAAATCAAGGGGGCTGTCTGGCTCACTCGCACACGCTGGCCATACTTAAAGCAAAGTGGGTTTGAGAGAAGCCCCGAAGATCTGAGAGGACAGCCGGAGGTCGGTGTCTCTGGACAGTCCAAAGATGTGCGGGTTAGGTTGATTGGCCAGGTTAAAAAAAATTGCTCCTTAGAGTCCTGGGATGCGTAGGTTAGAGGGATTAGCGGGTAAAATATGTGGGGGTAGGGCCTGGGTGGGATTGTGGTCAGTGCAGACTCGATGGGCCGAATGGCCTCCTTCTGCACTGTAGGGTTTCTATGATTTCTATGATTTTTCTATGATTCTATGACTGCAGGCCCTAACAGGAAAGATACCCTTTTGGAACAGTGGTGTTCTGCTTGGCATGGCCAAAGATCTGAAAATGTGCTTGGAAGGTGAAGTTGAGTGTATGCAAAGATCCAGGGGAAAAAAAAGAACCTCAGAACACGAGATTGAAACCCTGGAGGTGAATCCTGGTTGAAGCTGTTTGAGTGAGAGCAACATGAGGCAGAGAATTCCCAGGCAACTTTTGAATGTGGAGTTTGGAAACTCAAAAAAAAAAGTTACGACCCATCACGTGAGGTTTCACTCTGGGATCTGATTTGTCCGGTATTGGCATCAGCTGGGATCATAATAGACACACACGCACACACCACGCGCGCGCGCGCACTCACACACACACACATGCCTATCAGCAAATACAGGTTGAGGAAAGCCTGTGATTGGATGAGCAGCTCTACAGCATCTTTCGGATCCAAATCTGCCATTCTTCCTTCTCACAGAGAGGCACGCCAGGTTGGATTCTGGCTTGCCCATTGGACAAGCCTGCTCTTAATAGAGTTATAACGAAAACACGTGAAACAAAAATCACTTTCTCATAAGAAACTTTGAAATAAGGTGTGTTACCTTCTTGACCTGTAATTTTTACATATGAAATTTATTGGCTGCTTCGAACCTCACTGGACCAAAAATCCTCTTACCAACTGTTTCTACTTATCACCTGACCCTCTCACTGCTTCCCTCCCTGGCCCTCCTGCTCACTGTTTCCCTCTGCCACTCCCTCTCACATGCTGCTTCCCTCTGTCGAACCTGCTCTATGAGCTGGGGATCAAGAGAGGGAGGGAGCAAGTGAGGGGCTGCGAATGGAAGGGAAGATGCAGGAGGGTCAGAGAGGAAAGTGGCTAGTGGAAGGGTCAGGGTATGAGACAGTGAGCAATAGGGTTGGAGAGAGGCCGCGAGCAGGTGGGTGGAGGAGATAGGTGGTATGTAGGATGATTGGGAATGTGGGAGACAAGTGGGAGGGTAAGGGAGGGAGGGTCCAGGAGGGCGACAGTGAGTCGAAGTGGCAGGGAGCAGGATGTTGGGGGAGGGAGGTGCACAGTCACGGAATGAGGCATTGCATAGAAGGGTCAGGAAGTGCACTGAATGGTAGGTTCTGGGACAAAGGCTGCGAGTGAGAGGTTCAGGGATGGAGGTGGCGAGCGCCGGTTGGCAAGTGGTGAGATGGCGGGAAGCAATGAGTGGGAAGAGCGGAGGCAGCAAGGTCGGTGGATTGGGCGGGAGGTGATGAGTGAAAGGTTCTGTAAGCTTTGAGCTAGAGAAAAGGAGCGAGCGGGAGGGTCGGGGAGGGAAGGGGCGAGCAGGAGGGAAGGGGGCGAGCGGGAGGGAAGGGGGCGAGCGGGAGGGAAGGGGGCGCGCGGGAGGGTCAGGGAGGGAAGGGGGCAAGCGGGATGGCCAAGGAGCGAAGGGGTGAGCAAAAGGGTCAGGGAGGGAAGCGGGGTCGGGGAGGGAAACGGGGTCGGGGGGGAAGCGGGTTGGGGAGGGAGGTATCAATAATGCGGATGGGAAAGGAAAATAACAGGTTATTTTTAAAAATTGAGACTGAACTGAGCATGCTCAGTGACCACGCCAAAATGAAAATGGCGGCAACACCATTGGTAGGGGACACATGCCCCTGATTTGCCAATTTAGAACACGCTTTAAATGGAAGGTACCTATAATTTTAATTCCTGTGCTTCTGTTTTTAAATATCAAACCTAGATGGAGAAGAAGCCTCTTTGGCATCATATTTCATGGACTATGAATGCAAGCTTTACCAGCCTACACTATCAACCAGAGTAATAAAGAACCTTGACTGTCCTGACTTGCTGAGTAAGGAGTTGAAAGGGAAGGACAGTGACTCCTGCAGCTCTCAGGAATTCCTCGAATGGCTTGGTGCAGTCTTCAGTAATATTGATTGGTGAGTTTAAATGACCAGAGCAGGACAGTGGGACTGAGGGGAAAGGTGTATCAAAGAGACAGCACTGCCAAAATGGGCTGAATGGCCTATGCTGTATCTTCCATGGCTCTTTGTACAATTTCCCTTCACTTCCTCTTGCCCTTTCAAAAATGAAACCCTCTGTCACGCAATATTCCATTATAGGGGATGTGCTGAATTCATTATTCAGTCTTTCGGCCTTTTTCCTGGATAACTCCAGTGGTTAACTATGTAGTCACATCAAAGCTGGAATCATACATTGTGGAGCTTACAAGTATAAATCTGTGCAATGTGCAGTACGACATCTGTAACATGAGTTCTTAAAAGTCTTACGTTGGCCTGACTTAATTCTAGCTCGCATCTGTTCTTTCACCTACTGAAAATATTGACCTGCTGTTTGCTAAGACACTGGAAAGTAAGTAAACTGTTGTATTGCAGTATTGAGTTTGGTCACTGTTTGGTGCGAGGATATTCTGGTGGTTTAGTGCTTGCATTCAGTGACTGAAATGAGGGATTGCGGCAACAAGCTTCCAAATTCTAGCCCAATAATGAAACTAATTGCTGCTATTGTCCTGAAATCTCCCAAATAGGAATAGATCTGACATTACACAGTCTAGCTGCCATCCACAACTATATCAGAGTCCAAGTGACCCTGGAGAGTATGCTCAAGGCCTCCTGTGACTGGAATGCATCACGAACTCCCGGGAAAGTCATTTTAATTTAAGTTCCTTTGGGTTTCTGTAACAGTGTATTACTGAAGCCCCTTTAATATGGGGAAAATAATTAACACTTTTTTTGAATTATTAGAAACATTTATATAAAAGGGGTAGACCTGGAATTGTAGGCCTGTAACATCCGAGCTCTGGGTTGTCGTAACTGCGACGGGAGATACCCTAAAAGTGCGCGGGGGAACAAACATACACACACACACACACACCCCCCCCACCCCCACTAGAGGACCCCAGGTAATGGCCGGGAGGTTCCAACTGTCTTGTAGTATTTGGCTATCCGGGAACGATTAGGAGAATTAAAACCACGTGTAACTCCTGGGTAACGATCATGCTGACCATCTCCGATCCCCTCACTCCCGCCATGGGATCTCCCAACCTCTCCCACCTACACACATACATACACACACACCATGGGATCTCCAAACCTCTTCCCCCTACACACACACACGCCCCCCCCCCCCCGCAGTAAAAAAGGAGCGTGGCTTCCTTATGTCCGACTCTGCTAACCTTGACACAAGGCCTTGGAAACCTAGCGCTAGACAGTTCTCATCTGGCCTGCGTCGGAAAGTTTAACAAGAAAGGAGCAGTTCCATTTTAAAGGTAAGAAACTAGGACCAGAGTAGCGTTCTGTCTCTGATTGCCATTCTGCGGAAGTTATGGGCCAACTTGTTTCTTAGCTACTTTTTTAAAAGCGTAAGCAAATATTCTCAGAGTGTATTTGATGCTATACTGCTTTAACTCAGAGTATTTGATGAAAGGGTGGCACGGTAGCTAGCACTGCTGCCTCACCGCGCCAGGGACCTGGGTTTAATTCCAGCCTTGGGTCACTGTCTGTGTGGAGTTTGCACATTCTCCCCGTGTCTGCGTGGGTTTCCACCGGGTGCTCCGGTTTCCTGCCACAGTCCAAATTGTGCAGGTTTGATTGATTGGCCATGCTAAATTGACCCTAATGTCACGGGGGTTAGCAGGGTAAATGAGGGTTGCGGGAGTAGGGCCTGGGTGGGGTTGTGGTCGGTGCAGACTCAATGGGCCAAATTGCTTCCTTCTGTACTGTAGGGATTCTATGATTCTATGAAATGATCAAATTGTATGAGATTTTTGACCTTTTAACCTCATTCCAAAGATGTGCGGGTTAGGTTGATTAGCCATGCTTAAATTGCCCCTTAGTGTCCTGAGATGTGTAGGTTAGAGGGATTAGTGGGTAAAATATGTAGGGATATGGGGGTAGGGCCTGGGTGGGATTGTGGTCAGTGCAGACTCGATGGGCCGAATGGCCTCTTTCTGTACTGTAGGGTTTCTATGATTTCTAACCCACACTGTGTGGCTGATCCTCTCTGGTTATTCCAAGTGTCATTGGGTATTATTCAATCACACAGTATTTAGCCCATTCACTACAGAGCACTTACTGCCCAGGAAACAAATCTGGGCGAAATAACCAATTCCATGGTGCTTAAACGCTTTGCCCAGTCTGCGCCTGCCCTGTTTGGGTTCAGTGCTATCAGCTACCTAGTGCAAGTACATTTTGGGCCATTGCTGGCAAGGCAAGGAACCTGATCTGCATTTCATTAAATGGTTGCAGATTCACAACAGATCTGGGAGTGCTAAATTGTTGAAATGAGGCTTGAGGCCCAATGACTGACTGTGCTCAGTTCTGCTGGTTTGGGGCATGCATTGTCGGCAAACATCAATTCACCCACTTAGCTTCTTCACTCATATTCTTTCCAGCCTTTCTATCTAACACATAAAGACTAGTTTGAATCAGTTGTTTAAAAGACCCCCATTCTTTGAAGATCAGCCAACTGCACAAAGAATGGGCATTTCTCATCAAGTATTGACCAGTTATTGATCAATATTATTTCTCATTTTTCATAGATGAGTTGGCTTAAAATGTAGAAATTGCGGTACAAATTGTCCAATTTTTAAAAAATGTCCATTTTGCTGGTCCCCTGAATCAAGTGACACTGGATCATAGCCACCTGAAAACGTGCAAGAGTAATTTGGTTATGACACTCCACACTGCCTAGCAGTGAAGCAGGAGAGCTTCATATTGTGGACATGGGTGCATGAGATGACACTCATTGCTGTTTGGTGCCACACCACAACAATCTGACACACAGGCTGGGTCATCCTTCTGCAAGCCACTGGCTGATCTGCACTGTTGTTGGTGGATGCTCAGGCATTGGGGGCGCAGGTTGTGATGTTTACTTGCTAAGTTGAAGCTTACCCTAAATCCTTAAGATGACTACACAGGTACTCCCTGGAAAACGGTGCCAAAATGCCCATCCTGAGGTGCAAATGTCACAACTGCGGAGTGCCGTTTATGTGGAATGGTGGGTGTTTTTAAGTTCCCAGCTCCTGCCTTAGGGGTGAGTCAAGGCTAGAAAAATGGCAGGAAATGACTGTCTTTTTTTTCTTAACACTTTTGAAATGTGATGTGTATGTGCTGCAGGCAAGATTTTTATATTCATTTAGAAATTTACTCTGAATACTATTAACAGTTTGAGTCCTTTAAGCAATGAAGGAATAAGGAAATTGACATAGTCCTAACAGCTCATTGGTGTTCTTTGTAAAGATCCTGGTGATGAGTAAAATGCAGTGCTGCACTAACATGTATTTTAATCAAAAGTTCCATTCTTATTTATCAATAGCAATAATCAAGCAGACAGTTTTCTCTCTACCTACTGCTGCCCTTGGCCCAGCACAGTCCTGGATAAAGCAAGCCTTTGTACGATTTCTGGATTTATCATTCCTGAAGGGATAAATTTGATATTGGATCAGCTTCGGTAAGCTCCATTGTAAAAGCAATATTTTGTGCTCAGTAGCTCTGTGGGCTAGCAGACTACATAGGGTGATCTTTAGCTATAATTGCTAAACTCAGTCCTCCATTAGTGCTGAGTTCAGTCAGCACTACATTTGGCCTCGGTGTACCTGGACCTGACAGGGTTCAGCTCCTATCACGCTCTAGTTTTTTACATTCCTTCTGACCTTTGGTGCATCCCTAACTTCCTTTGCTCCAGCATTAGTGACCATGACTTCAGCTGTTTGGGCTGTAGGCTGTGGAATTCCCTCTGATAATCTCTCCTTTTTCCCATTTGAGAATCTCTTTGAAACCTACCTCTCTGACCACTTGTCCTCCTGTTTCCTTATGCTGACTCGGGGTCAATGTTTGAACTGATTACGCTCCTCTGTAATCTCTGGGAGGTTTTTCTACATTTGAAGGTATAATGAAAATGCAAGTTGTTGTCATGACCCATTTTGGAATTTATTTTATTAATCTTTACAGCATCCCTGTTTAGAGCAGTTTACAAAAGTGGTCTATGTAGTTATCTTTCTAAGACCATTAAATAGTTGCAGGTTTACTCTTTAGATTGTTTATATAAGAGTCACCATTAGAGATTTTGTTCTGACAATTATTGAAACATACATCCAATCTTTGTCGGGTTAAACATTCTTAGTTCTGTTGATTGGTCACATTGTGTTTTAAGAAGTACTCTTAGAATGCTCTTGGGCTAGTTGTCACAAAATTCGATTTAGTACGTCATGTGTAGTTTTAAAGAGCTTGGATTATTTCCTAATAATAACCTGCAAATATAACTGTCTCTGGCCAAATCTCCAATTTAGAGACATAAAGGTTTACAGCATGGAAACAGCCCAACTTGTCCGTGCCGCCCAGTTTTACCACTAAGCAATTGCCCACATTGGGCTCATATCCCTCTATACCCATCTTACCCATGTAACTATTTAAATGCTTTTTAAAAGACAAAATTGCACCCACTTCGACTACTGCCTCTGGCAGCTTGTTGCAGACATGATTGGCCATGCTAAATTGACCCTACTGTCAGGGGATTAACAGGGTAAGTATGTGGGGTTATGGGAATAGGGCCTGTGGTCGGTGCAGACTTGATGGGCTGAATGGCCTCCTTCTGTAGGGATTCTATGATTCTATGCAGGGAGCTGAAGGAAAGCTAAAATTACTTCTTAATTTACAAAAATTACCACCCTCTGAGTGAAATAAATGCTCCTCTGGGCCCTTTTGTATCTCTCCCCTCTCATCTTAAACCTATGCCCTCTAGTTTTAGACTCCCCTGTCTTTGGGAAAAGATGTTGACCATCTACCTTATCTATGCCAACTTCATGGCAAAAAATAAATATATTTGATTTTATTTGTTATGGCATTTTCAAAAGCAAAAGATTTGTCCTAATGTTCTTTGTTTTTCTTAACAGAATTGCATAGATTATAAAATGGATATTTTTGTAAATTAAGAAGTAATTTTAGCTTTCCTTCAGCTCCCTGCATAGAATCATAGAATCCCTACAGAAGGAGGCCATTCAGCCCATCAAGTCTGCACCGACCAAAGGCCCTATTCCCATAACCCCACATACTTACCCTGTTAATCCCCTGACAGTAGGGTCAATTTAGCATGGCCAATCACGCTAACCCACACATCTTTGGACTGAGGGAGGAAACCGGAGCACCCGCAGGAAACCCACGCAGACACGGGGTGTCTCATGATAATCTGTCAACTCTTTGCTAAAAAATGTAAGCAAACACGCCCGTTAAACTTTAACTGTTGGGATCAATTTAAGGATTAGCAGCGGGAAGACTGACAGAAAAATGGAAAGACAGATTGAGTGTTCAATGGCAGGAATACCATTCAGATCAACTGCTCCGTCCTGGTTTGTTTAACTCATTATCATGCCAAAGAGTTCACTTATCCACTTAATGAGATTTCACGAACTCTGTTTTTACTACTTCTATTTACGGCTGAGCTGCAGCCCAGCTAGAATATTGCATTATAAAATACGTGATCGAGCATGTATTTCAATACTAGTCACTGAAAACAGTGATATATGAATGATGGAGCTTTGAGGAGACTCTAATGGTAAATTCCAGCTCAAAGTATTTTAAACTAAATGTTATTTTCCTGCAAGGTGTGAGGTTGCATAGCATTTAATTGCAAGAAGCTGAAATTCTGGATTTCCTTAAATACCTAGGGAAGACTATTAGCTACAGTTTAAAAGGCAATAGCATAGATACAAAGATTGAAGTATGTAAAGCAATATCTTGATTCCCTAAAGAAGCTCAGTTGAGTGACAATGGAATCATTGGTGGGGAATGAGTGGCGTCTGTAAGTATGACAGATGAGCTGTCAAAATTTCACTATGTAAAAAAAATACAAAGGCTCTTGACTGCTGCATATGTGCATCTTTTGTCATTGTTTCTTATATTGACTTCAAGCAAATTATGATTTAATATTTTTAACCTGAAATTTTTGAAAGTAAATTTACTTGTGCCCTATTTAGATCACTAGTTACCCCTGTTCCTTATATAATGTTATTCTCCTTTGGAACTAAATTTTTTATTTAGAAATGTGTTCCATGTATGTGACTCACCTTTTGAATCTGAGTTGAATTTAAATCCTGTTGGGTGGATTTTTAAAAAAAATTTTATCAGGAAAATGTAGTAGCTTTAGTTCCAAAGTAAATTGTTGAGTGGCATATGGGCGCAGGACTGTTGTCAACACTTTATTACTCTTCTGAATCACGCATCTCTAAGATGATTTGTGTTCTAAGTAACCTTGTACATGGTTCAAAATTATAATTTTTCATGGCTCTATTGTATTCACTGCTATAATATGAAACCTGGGATCGATAGCATTTATCACAAACTTTTTATTTTCCCTAGACTCTATTTTGAGGAACCCAAGCTAGCCCAGTGGGTTAGTATGACAGTCCACGGCTTTGCAGACAGCCCAGTTTCCTGGGGAGAACGTGAACATGGATATCACAAGGGAGGAGAGAACCTCTACAATTTGGTTCTGTTCAGGAACCAGGATTACTGGCTCCACATGGCTGTGGGGACACATAGTGGCTGCCCACCATAGTGTAATAACTGCCATGTGCTTCTTTTATCTAACCCCCTGAGGAGTTGAATACTTGCAGCACCTGACATTTGTGAATTAAGAAATTCTTTGCTGTAACTGATTATTGAAGCCTCTTGATACCACGGATGCGGAAACACATTCAACTGAACAAAACGGGCCTGTTTTAAATTGTTAAGAGAGTTAATTAAAAATATGCAGCATTGTGACTGTTATGCCAAGTTCAAAGCATCTGCTTCATTCATCACTTTTAAGTTTTCTTTTTCCTGCCTGTGGCTGCTACATTTTGTGAGCCAGTGGGCATTCCAGGCCAGGCGTTTGTGAACTTTGGCCTCTGCCACTCTCTCTACAGGTATGCTTGAACTTGGGACACTCTTAATCTAAATAAGCTGCTTTCTCTCACTCTTTTTGAGGATTGACATCTCAGCTGAGCTCCCCTAATTAGGGGATATACTATGTGGCAAATTACAGGGTGGAATACCTATTCTTTATGGTTAGGTGCAATCTGTGAGCACTTCAACATTCTGTCACAAGTTTCCATACCACCTCCTCAGCATCAACAGCACCTTGCTTCATGTTGTCTTTAATGTAGGACACATTCTAAAGCATTTCTTATTTGGAAGGGTGAAACAATATTGATGAAAGGTATTACAAAGCAAATGGTAAGCTATTGTGTGAGAGATTAATGAGGTGCTTGAAGGCACAGCTGAAAGATGTTTTGAGGTGGCTTTTTTTTTGAGCCATGCCTACCAGCAGCTCTTGTTAGAGGAGGACTCAAAACAGCATGCCACAACCAACACTTACAAAGGTTTGTTCAAATAGAACCATCTAGTTTTTGGGGGTGTGCTCCAATCTGGCAATTTTTTTTCAATGGACAATGTGTTACAGGGGATTCCTCATGTAGCAGTTTACTTGAACCACATCTCAATCACAGGGAAAACTGAGGAGAAGCAACTCAGCAACCTGGATTAAATGTTAGAGATTTTCAAAGGCAGGGCTGCAGCTGAAGTGTAGTAATTGCAACTTCCAGGCACAGTGTGTGAAATATTTGCATCACAAAATCACAGTGCAGAGTCTGTCCTCTGCGGAAGCCAAAGTCAGAGCCATCAAAGAAGCTCCAAACCCCAGATGTATGCCTGAGGGTCACGTCATTTCTGGGCATGGTAAATTACTGCAGAAAGTTTCTGCAAGACTTTTCAATAGTGTTGGTGTCACTATATCTGCTGCTTCACAAAGAGAAGCAGAAGGAGAGGCATGGCTACCATGCTAGGGAGAAACATTTCAATCCAAATGACTGTCTATGTAAGGAGTTTTGGCAGTAACCAACATTGTCTGCTTGGAGTCATTCTCAACCAAAGTTTAGTGGTGAAACTAACTAATGGCAGAGATCACCAGGATCACATTCATTTGCGCCATAATTCTGAGACAACCTAGTTTCTGGACCACATGGCAGAGAGCAATGCTGCTGTGGAAACTTGACAGGAAACGGTTCTTGATGTACTGGAACATCCAGCAGAGGATGAGGGACATTCATTCACAGGCATCCAACCTACTCCTGCATCCACAAGCCCAGCTCCACTGAAACAAGCCTCACCAGTGTCTTGAGTCTCCAGCAATACCCCGCAGCGAAGTCACAAAGCTCCTGAAAGAGTTGAGTATAGTTGAGACATGAGTGTCATTATGTTTCTTTCCTTAAGGGGGATTGAAATTAAGGGGGAAGGAGTGTTATTGTGGGTACACAAAGCATCTTTCTATTTGAATATGTATACTGATGTCTTTAGTAAGTGTGAACATGCATAAGCACATCATCTGTAACGCAGGTTATTATTGTAGCCACATGGGACCTGTGCATAGCTTCCGCCAGGTTCTGTGTTCATGCTGTTCTTTTTATTGTATATTTTTGTAAGAAGATTAAGCATCAAAACACATTGGCCTAGCTTTATCAAGTTACCACAGGAGCTAATTTCAGAAGAGTTGGCACAGGTATGATGGGTTGAGTGGTCTTCTTGCATGCTGGAAGAATCTATAATGCTGTCATGGAACTATTTGCCCAAAGTACCAACAACTTAGAAATAAGACTGTCAAATCTAAATCCAACAATCTACCCCAAAAGAACTTATTCCTGGCTTTGTAGGTGATAAGCATAATATTAAAGAACCATGAATTCTTATTGGATTCGTTTAACTGGAGTGTTTTCATAAAATACTCGGTTGCTCTAGGTTTTTTAGGGCAAAGTTTGCCACAAATTGGTGTAACTGGCACAAAAGATTGAGAATTTAAGTGTAACTTGCATTTAGCACATCTAAATCTGGTTGTTCATCAAGCCTGCGCTGAACTCATAAAAAAATAATTTTACAATTTGGAGTCCTGTTCCTTCAAGAAAATTATGTTGGAGCTTTTTGTAAATAGTTGTTATTTCCTTTCTCTGTCTGTACCTATTATTTGTCTCCCTTTATGCCAAGGCTTTGTTTCGCTTTCAGTTCATCATTTAAATCTATATACTTCTTGGGATGTGATTTAGCGGAGTGCCGTAATTCCTGTCTCCCCAGGACAAGGGAGACCCACCCATGATCCTGACTATTGCCTAAGAGCCATTTAACTCTGGGGGCAGTACTTCAGCTCCTCTTTAGACAGGACTTCCTCTCAAAAGAGAGTTGCCAGCCAATCATCAGGCCCCAGTGAGGGGGTGAGCAGCTGAATTTGAGGGATCAGGAGAGGGTGGGTGGGGAAGGGAAGGGAGGGGAGGGGCAGTGGGGTGGAGAGAGAGAGGAGGGATTGCCTCCCATGGACCCAAGAGAATTGGAGCAAATTTGTGCTTTGAAGCAGATCAGGAAGTGGGCAGGAGAATGGTGAGCTGCATTCCTTCACTGTTTATCACTACCCATTATAATGCTTGCATGTATTCTCTTAAAAGTAGCGGTGTGCATTGTGTTTCCCTTAGGTGGCACGGTGGTTAGCACTGCTGCCTCACAGCGCTAGGGACCCGGGTTCGATTCCCAGCTTGGGTCACTGTCTGTGCAGAGTTTGCACGTTCTCCCCCATGTCTGCGTGGATTCCTTCGGTGCTCCGGTTTCCTCCCACACTCCAAAGACATACTGGTTAGGTGGATTAGCTATGCTAAATTGCCCCTTAGTGTCAGGGGGGACTAGCTGGGGTAAATGCATGGGGATAGGGCCTGGGTGGGATTGTGGTTGGTGCAGACTTGATGGGCCTAGTGGCCTCCTTCTGCATTGTAGGATTCAGAATCACAATCAATAATGGCTGTGCCCTGCTCGAGCCATTTCAAGGCTGATTTGGCCTTGGCTGAAACTCAAGTCAGTTGGGAATGCTGAGTGAACAAATCTGCTTGTGTGGCATGAAGTCATCTTCTTCTGAAATTGTTGCTGGTAATGCAAATAATTGGCTGTTGGCATGACCTACTTGAACTCTGCTGGGTGATATTTTTAGCAGCACTCGGGTTAGTGATTTTGAAAATATCAATTAGTGGAGGGACTTTGCACACCTATTAAATGCCTTAGGAGCCCCATTAATTGGAATTAAAAATGTAACTGAAAGCAGTTGTGGAGGAACAGGAGTGATTTTGGCTCCTAACCTATACCAGAATGTCACACTTTACTGACTGCTGTATTTGTATGTGTGGATGAAGTGCTAACTTGGCAGCAGCAAACATGCAAGGTGACATTACGTGATCACTTTGACCTACATGGTAACAGTCACATTCAGTGACTGTTCATCAAGTCACAGACGATTGCATTGGGAACTAATTGGTATTGTCTGTATATTTTGTTAAGCTATAAGGTTAGAAGTGTATTGTCACTGTATAATAGCCTCAGGGTAAGATGATGAAGTTATTATCTTCAAAGACAAGTAATATGTAAAATTTAATTTTTTCTGAATTTAATGAGCCATATAAGTAGCTGCAAGAGAATTGGATGAAGTGACATGTTACTAAATACTTACAAGTATCATCTCTGCTGTGGAACTTTTATACTTTGCCACATTGCTGATTTTAATAGCCTACAATGCATACTGGAGTTGAATCCCCAAAGATGATCATTTACAACCAGTGACTACACTTCAGAATTACTTCATTGGCTGTAAAGTGCTTTGAGACAGTGGTGGTTGTGGAAAGCACTATAAAAATGCAGGGTTATTTTTCCTGGTAGTATTGGGGTATTCAGGACTGGGAAACAGTGCTGCCCATATGATGTAAAGGGAGTCTCATGACTAGTGGAGAACGTTCATGGTTCGGTTTGAAGAAGCCTACTGCCTTTTATACCTGTACTTAAGATCATGCCTCAAAACTTCTTAGACAAGCACAACAATAAAATAATTGGTCTTCATATCCTTCACGGGATTATTGGTCAGAGATTGTATCACAGTGTCAGAGAGGAGGTTTGATGAGGACTTATCTGTTGAGGTAGTATGGGCGGAGATTAGAAATAGGAGAGGAGAGGTCACCCTGTTGGGAGTCTTTTATAGACCTCCTAAAAGTTCTAGAGAGGTTGAGGAAAGGATTGCGGAGTCAATCCTGCTTAGGAGTGAAAGTAATAGGGCAATTGTTATGGGGGATTTTAACTTGACTAATATTGACTGGAATTGTTATAGCTCTAGCTCGTTAGAGGGGTCAGTTTTTGTTCAAAGCGTGCAGGAAGGTTTTTTGACTCAGTATGTAGACAGGCCAACTAGAGGTGAGGCTATATTGGATCTGGTGCTGGGAAATGAGCCAGACCAGGTGCTAGACTTGGAAGTTGGTGTGCATTTTGGTGATAGTGACCACAATTCGGTTACGTTCACCTTAGTGATGGAAAGGGATAGGCATGAACCTCGGGCCAATGGTTTTAGCTGGGGGAAGGGTAATTATGAGGCTATTAGGAGAGAATTAGGAAACATAGGTTGGACTAGGAGATTACAGGGACTGGGAACGTCCGACATGTGGAGTTTTTTCAAGGAGCAGCTACTGCGAGTCTGTGATAGGTATGTCCCTGTCAGGCAAGGAGGAATTGGTAGGGCTAGGGAACCGTGGTGCACCAAAAAAGTTTCTTTGTTGGTTAAAAAGAATAAGGAGGCTTATGTTCGGATGAGACGTGAGCACTCGGGTAGTGCACTAGAAAGCTTTAGATTGGCTAAGAGGGAGTTGAAGAGCGAGCTTAGAAGGGCTAAAAGGGGACATGAGAAGACTTTGGCGGATAGGGTTAAAGAGAATCCTAAGGCGTTCTATAGGTATGTCAAGAACAGAAGGTTGGTTAGGGCAAGTTTAGGGCCAGTTATAGATGGCAGAGGGAAGTTATGTGTGGAACCGGAGGAGATTGGTGAAGCATTGAACCAATATTTCTCTTCGGTGTTCACGCAAGGGGACATGAATATAGCTGAGGAGGACACTGGGTTGCAAGGGAGTAGAATAGACAGTATTACAGTTGATAAGGAGGATGTGCAGGATATTCTGGAGGGTCTGAAAATAGATAAATCCCCTGGTCCGGATGGGATTTATCCAAGGATTCTCTGGGAGGCAAGAGAAGTGATTGCAGAGCCTCTGGCTCTGATCTTCAGGTCGTCGTTGGCCTCTGGTATAGTACCAGAAGATTGGAGGTTAGCGAATGTTGTCCCATTGTTTAAGAAGGGGAACAGAGACTTCCCCGGGAATTATAGACCGGTGAGTCTCACTTCTGTTGTCGGCAAGATGTTGGAAAAAATTATAAGGGATAGGATTTATAGTTATTTGGAGAGTAATTAATTGATAGGTGATAGTCAGCATGGTTTTGTGGCAGGTAGGTCGTGCCTTACTAACCTTATTGAGTTTTTTGAGAAAGTGACCAAGGAGGTGGATGGGGGCAAGGCAGTGGACGTGGTATATATGGATTTTAGTAAGGCGTTTGATAAGGTTCACCATGGTAGGCTTCTGCAGAAAATGCAGATGTATGGGATTGGGGGTGATCTAGGAAATTGGATCAGGAATTGGCTAGCGGATAGGAAACAGAGGGTGGTGGTTGATAGTAAATATTCATCATGGAGTGCGGTTACAAGTGGTGTACCTCAGGGATCTGTTTTGGGGCCACTGCTGTTTGTAATATTTATTAATGATCTGGATGAGGGTATAGTTGGGTGGATTAGCAAATTTGCTGATGACACCAAAGTCGGTGGTGTGGTAGACAGTGAGGAAGGGTGTCGTAGTTTGCAGGAAGACTTAGACAGGTTGCAAAGTTGGGCCGAGAGGTGGCGGATGGAGTTTAATGCGGAGAAGTGTGAGGTAATTCACTTTGGTAGGAATAACAGATGTGTTGAGTATAGGGCTAACGGGAGGACTTTGAATAGTGTGGAGGAGCAGAGGGATCTAGGTGTATGTGTGCATAGATCCCTGAAAGTTGGGAATCAAGTAGATAAGGTTGTTAAGAAGGCATATGGTGTCTTGGCGTTTATTGGTAGGGGGATTGAATTTAGGAGTCGTAGCGTTATGTTGCAACTGTACACAACTCTGGTGCGGCCGCACTTGGAGTACTGTGTGCAGTTCTGGTCCCCACATTACAGGAAGGATGTGGAGGCTTTGGAGAGGGTGCAGAGGAGGTTTACCAGGATGTTGCCTGGTATGGAGGGGAGATCCTATGAGGAGAGGCTGAGGGATTTGGGATTGTTTTCGCTGGAAAGGCGGCGGCTAAGAGGGGATCTTATTGAAACATATAAGATGATTAGAGGTTTAGATAGGGTGGATAGTGATAGCCTTTTTCCTCTGATGGAGAAATCCAGCACGAGGGGGCATGGCTTTAAATTGAGGGGGGGTAGTTATAGAACCGATGTCAGGGGTAGGTTCTTTACCCAGAGGGTGGTGAGGGATTGGAATGCCCTGCCAGCATCAGTAGTAAATGCGCCTAGTTTGGGGGCGTTTAAGAGATCCGTAGATAGGTTCATGGACGAAAAGAAATTGGTTTAGGTTGGAGGGTCACAGTTTTTTTTTAACTGGTCGGTGCAACATCGTGGGCCGAAGGGCCTGTTCTGCGCTGTAATGTTCTATGTTCTATGTTCACATTGCCTCCTCCTCCATTTATTTATGTCACGCAGGTGATACCGGCAAGGCCATGGTTTATTTGGCACTCTGCTTTCTCAGAAGACTAAGGAAATCTGGCATGTCAGCTACGACTCTCACCAACTTTTACAGATGCACCATAGAAAGCATTCTTTCTGGTTGCATCACAGCTTGGTATGGCTCCTGCTCTGCCCAAGACCACAAGAAACTACAAAAGGTCGTGAATGTAGCCCAATCCATCACGCAAACCAGCCTCTCATCCATTGACTCTGTCTACACTTCCCGCTGTCTCAGCAAAGCAACCAGCATAATTAAGGCCCCCACACACCCTGGACATTCTCTCTTCCACCTTCTTCCTTCGGGAAAAAGATACAAAAATCTGAGGTCACGTACCAACCGACTCGAGAACAGCTTCTTCCCTGCTGCTGTCAGACTTTTGAATGGACTTACCTTGCATTAAGTTGATTTTTCTCACACCCTAGCTATGACTGTAACATTACATTCTGCAGTCTCTCATTTCCTTCTCTATGAATGGTCTGTGGTGTCTGTATAGCGTGCAAGAAACAATACTTTTCACTATGTTAATACATGTGACAATAATAAATCAAAAACATTCAGTTGAGTTCTTGCAATAACATCCTTTATCAGTATCGCATTATTTGCAGCAATGGAGGCAATTTCTTCAGTTACATCCTTGCCTTGAAAAGTACAGCAGGGAGACACAATCAGTGCTTTGTGCTGGGAGATATTTGGCAACCATCAGTTTCGATGACACAGCCCCTGCAGCTTCCCGAAAAGGAACTGCATCAGAACCGCAAGTTATAAGCAGAACAGACTTTTCATTGCCTTCATGACATTTCAACAGTGACTGTGTTGGAGGTTAGCTATAGGATTATAATAATAAGTCAATTATACCTGTGCTGGTTCTTTGGTAAAGTTATCTTATTCTGCTCACCAGCTATTTCTTCATAAATCCTGTAATTTTTTTTCTTTTCCATGTATTTATTTTTCAGATGCTACTCTTCTGTGCATTCCAATTCAAAACAATTTGCTGTGTAAAAATGTTCCTCTGAGATGCCCCTTTTGATAATTACCTCTGGTTGTTAACTTTTCTACCACTGGAAAAAAGGTTTTCCTTGCTGTATCTTAAACAGTCATAATTCTGGACAGCTTTATCCAATCGTCTCTGATTCAAAGGAGAACAACACAAACTTCTCCATTCACTTTACATAAGCCTAGTGTTTTATAAAGGATTAACATTACATTTTTGTTTTCAAGCTTTTAATAAAGCTGAGAATCCTGTTCTTCTATTCCTACCAAAATGTATCCTGCATTAAATTGCATTTACCATGTGTCTGGCCATTTCACCTGCTTATGTCCTTTTGAAGTCTACAACAATGTCTTTGGGGTGGCACTGTGGTTAGCACTACTGCCTCACAGCACCAGGGACCTGGGTTCAATTCCTGGCTTGGGTCACTATCCGTGCAGAGTCTGCACATTCTCCCCGTGTCTGCGTGGATTCCCTCCGGGTGCTCTGGTTTCCTCCCACAGTCCGAAAGACGTGCTGGTTAGGTGCACTGGCTATGCTAAATTCTCCTTCAGTGTACCCGACCCATTCAATTCAGGATGACTGTAGTTGACAATTCTATGTATGAATGTATCCATCCTTTTGTTGCAAGACAGTGAGGCAGGTTTTGAATGCAAGGACTGCGTTACCTGACTGGCTTTGTGGCATATGACATGCCATTTCTGGGCTTGATCAATTGAAGAACTTGCAGAGTGACCTAGTACACAATTAGATATCTTCCATATATGCTGGAAAGGCAAAGGTCAGGAGAGATCATAGAAAAGAAAATGCCAGAATGGGGGTTGGACTCCATTTCACTCCATTCTTCACTCAAACAGTTGGAAGTGGAGCAATCAAATCGTACAGTGCAGTGCATTCATCGTGGAAGGAACAGATAGCACTGAGCACCTTGGAGGACAGCTAATTTTCACCAAAATCAGTTCTGTTCTATTGACCATGTTGAATGATTTAATGAGATTTATGAAAGCAAGGAGTTAAACCCTGTTCCCTACCACTGCTCTTGTAGCTGGCACATGGAGATCATGTTCATAGTAGATTTGCCAGCACAGAAATAACACTGTGCTTCCAGGTACACTTCTTTTTGCACGTAGATAAAGTCTTGTAAGTATGATTTGAGCAATGGCTCATTGAGCTCCTGTAGTTGTAGTCTCTCCTGTTTTTGTGGTGTGATGATTTTGCTTCACGTTTTGGGAAATGAAGTATACTTTTAAGCAGAGAAAGAGATCATAAAAAGGTGAAGGAATAGATGGGACTTCCTGTGCACGAGCAGTTCAGCTGGGATTCCATCCTTGCCAGGTATCAGCTTGCTAAGCAATCTATGGCCTTCTTGAGCTCAAGTGCTAAGCGTTTGTTCTCTAAATCATTATGACAAGAAGCTGCAGGAGTGTGTGACTGGGAGATGTTAGTCTCTGGGAGATGTTAGTCTCACAGGAGTACAGCTCTCAGTCACATTCAGCCCAGCAGGACATATGTTTACTTTTGTTGGTGAGTATTTTGCCACCGGCAGCCTTCTGGTGGGATGGGGTAGGGGGAGGACACACAGCTTTGATAGTAGGACCAAGCGCCCTCTTGATTCCTTCATACATAACTTGGAAATTTTCCATTGTCCAGGGCAGTTTAGATTTCTTGCTGCAAGTTGATCCTGTATTTATTTGCACACAAGCTTCCAATCGTTTGCATGGCTGTCTTGGCTACTTTCAGGTTGTGCAATCTTCTTGAGCTTTGTGCCTTGAATGAACTCTTATGTTACCAACATCTTTCAGGGTAGACATTGCCACAAGGTATCATGGGATCACCTAAAGTCTGGTCATCGACCTGGCTATTGCTAGAAGGCATGATCTGGCTAGCCTTCGTCACACCTGCACCTACTACAATGCATATCGAGGCACTGACCACTCTTGTCAGCAGCAGAGTGAAGGTGCATCCCTGAAAAGATTTGCAGTTCCAAACACGATGACCCTTCACAAATCAATATCCCTTGTACAAGTGGTGCCAAATACCTGCACTTAGAACCGTCACTAGAATGATTGTTACACACGGTTTTAACCAGGAAACACTGATTCTGGTATCAATGAACCTTGGAAGTCACCGAGTTCGATCATCTATGAAGCACTATCTTTTGTTATAGGCAGAACCCACAATAAGAATTGGGATGAAACTGACTCAGCTAAGATGGTAGCTGTAATTGATGCAAAAGAAAACCCACCATGATGCACAACATAAACCCAACAGCTAAAAAAAACTGCATCAACAAGTAGCCAAGACAGCCATGCAAAAGATAAGGAATTTGTCTGTCAAGAAATACAAATTGCCTGTGACAATGGAAATCTCCGAATTGCCAGACTACACTGTTAAATAAGCATCTAATGGATTAACAGATCAGATAAAACAAATTGAGATCATTTTTGTTCTCTGGTCACATAACTTGTAAGGAGTCAGCAACACTTGCTGACAAGGCAGAGGGTTTCATGTGGTTTGCGCAACGTATGCATGATATGTAAAGACTACTGACAATTCATCTGAATGTCAAATTTAACAGGAGCAAAAATTACAATATATTAAAGGAGTAATGATTTGTCACAATACATCAGAGGCAGAGCTAGACAGGCTCAGCTCACAGCAGAATCTATGGATGTTTCTCAAACTTGTATTGGCTACTACTTACCAACCCACTGACTCCAAGCTAAATAACTGTTAACCCACACAATATGGTCTCTCTTACTACCTTATAGACTGCATAAAGACCCACATTTGATAACTCATAGCCAAAAGTTGGGCCATGGCAGAATCGAGTCTACCCAAATAATCACTATAGGCAGAATCCCATTTCTGAGTTTTACAGATGAGATTCTGTTCTATTCCCCTTAAATCATGAGAGGTATTATCTGTTGTCACGAGATTCTTATGTGGTGCTGATTTTATCTTCAAGATATTATTTTAAAAAGTTAAACTATGTGCCACGAGTTCCATCTTATTGCAGATGCTTTGTGTATTCAGTTAAAGAACCTTTAATTTCATTTATTTACTGCTATTCCTTGCATTGACCTTATTCACTAATGTTCCTTCCTCTCCACACATACCTACACTGCTACTCTGTTCTGTTGCCTTGATGTTTCCCTTTGGATTTCAATCTCCCTTCACCCAAGACACTGATTCAGCACAATTTAGGTGCCACCCACTCCAATGGAATCGCTTTATTCAACCCCTCCCCCCCCCCCCGTACTGATGGCAGTGCCGCAAGAATCAACGCCCCTTCCCTTACCAGTGAGCTATACTTTATTTTCTAATCTGTTTGACCCTATGTCAATTGGTATGTGGCTCAGGTAATAATCCAGACACGATTACCTTTGACGTTGTCTTTTAATTTGCTCCCAACTCCTCAAAATCTCTTAGCAGAATATAATTTCTGGTTCTCGCTGTATCACTGGTTTTCACATAGACCATGACAACTGGATCCTGCCCCTCCCAAGTTCCACTTCAGCCATGAGGCAACCTCCTTAACCTTAGCACTGTGCATCAAACACAAGTCAGTATTGTCACTAGGCCAGCATTTATTGTCCATCCTTAATCATCCTATTGTTGAAGGATGAATTATAGTCAGGTCAATGTAGAATTCCTCTGCCGTTCAGTAGTTCCATGGAATTTGTTTTTACACCCCTGTGACTAGGCAGGTAGTATTGATGCAACATCTAATTTTAAAGACAGCGCTTCATTCAAAAGACATTAATACTCAAGTATTATCATGGACTAAGTGAGAATTGCAGTTGATTTTGGTGGGCATGGTTAACACCCAAAGTATTAATTTACAAATTTACATATGGTTTCATGCTCAACATGTCTAAGCAATATTAACTTGGATCAGACACTTGTCTTCATTGAAAATCGCTTTCATTTCACAAAAATACAACTGTTTTATAGTAATAAAAAGATTTTTAAGTCCTAATGTCAAAATGTATTTGAATACTTACCAGATTAGTTGTTGGATAAAGCAATCCGAATATAAAATAAAAATCTGAAACTTTAATGGCATAATTTAACTATGGCAAATTTAGATGATCTTTAGAAATATTTAATTCATGCTATTTCCCTAAAGAGAAAATAAGAACTAACTTTCCAAATAATGGGACCAATTTTAACTCTGTCTAAGTGAATGGGTTAAAATCAGGCCCAATGTTATTTCTGATATATGAGCAGGTTCAATTAAAAATCCAATATCTCTCCAGAATGATGTCCCTACAGAGTGAACAATTGCTTCTCTGTACATATTTACCAACCTACGTATTTGCTGAAACTGCAATCTGTGGGTTTTATTTTCCCAAAGCTCGATTGTTGTAAAATGTAATACAACAGGAGCTTTTCTGTCCTGGTTATCTTGCAATTTCTTAACCTTATTTGTTGAAAGTTTTCAAAGCTGTAATCTTACAATTAACAGTATGTACATACATGTATGTAGGTAGGGACACAGTCAAGCATGGACACAAAAGTGTTACAATTTAGCTGCACTTTTGAATATGAAATATTAGTTTTATTTACCCAGATTTTTTTCACAGCTCATTTTAATTATTAACCTATAAAACTTTACAGATTGTACAGTTTATAATATAGTTTAAACTACTGAACAAAAGTAGGTCCCACAGATGCAAAAATACTGTACCAATCCAAAGTAAAGGCAGATTTACACAATGTACAGCTCTCCACTGGGAAGGGGAGGTGATCATTTCTAAGTACAAACAAATAAACTGTACAAAAATAAGATTTAATTTCCATTCATACATTCAGAGAAGATTGCAAATGCAGATATCTATATCCAGTGAGACATCTGCAAACAGGAATTAGTAACCACTCCTAAAAGGAATGCACAATACTATTTACATGGGGCACTGTTAAGAATATCGCATAGTGTATCATAAAATAAGCTGACACAAGAATCACCTACTTTAAGGTAGTTTTTGAACTGAGTTTTGATTTGAAGTGTGTGCCAAAAGGAATTTTTTTAATTTATTAAATTAAGAAAATGTTTCTAAAGTGGTACTAAAACCATTGTTATGAATACATAAAGCATTTTTTGGTGTAATATATCAATTTAAATGGCAAAGAAAACACAAGCTCTTTCTATAATTTATCGCTTTCACCCAGAAACAGAAGTATACATTTATAGTTGATTAAAACAATAAGGAAAAAAGCTTACACTTTAAAAACACTAAAACTAATCTTTAACTTATGCCGTTTATCTTGTATAAGATCCACAAAGAATCACTAATACTGCAAGGCAAGTTTTTCTTAAAGAGCCAGTGGTTTCTTCATGCTTATTGGATAATAATGTATTAATATGTTCCAGAACTGGGTCAAACATTTACTACACACCTCCTGAGCACATTTAACATGTACACATAGACTCTTCAAAGGGATATGTATAGACTTAAGGATTCATGTCAGACACTAGATCCACTGTAAGAAACTAGACTTGTCTTTTGTTCTTTGTTGTTGTTGAGGTATTTGTAATCCTCTCCCCAAACTAGATACCTATGACCTTTTAGGTTTTTTTTGAGAGTGTTTATTTTTAATTTAAACCAGCCTTACATACTCTCTGGCAGTGAGGAGGAGGCTGGTTATTACCCGTCTTTCTTCCCTCCCCCTCTTTTGAGTGTTTTTCCAAGCTTCCCTGTCGCAAACACCTATTGCATTTGGATTTGGATAGCATAGTAACATACAGTGCAGTAATCACAAAGGACAAAAGCTACTGGATAAACAAAGACAACTGAAAAGTTTGGTAGTGCACACCAATCATTACACCCTTATAGCTTTCCTTTGTCATCATTTTGAATGACAACAATACAGTACTAGTTGGGATTTTCAGCTTCCATTGTCCAGCCTTTGCTCCTCTGCTTGAGTAGATGCGACTCAAGAATTTCGTCTTTCTACAGTTTCTCCCATCCCTCTATTTTTAAATGAGGGCATTTGTAAGCCACCAGGGACAACCCAGCAGGAAAAGAATTTCCAATGATAAAGCACATATTCAGAACTCATCAATTTTCTTCTGTAGGTATTTCAGCATAGAATCCATCCCCTGAGAAGAGCTCCAGATTTTCCTCAGAACATCAGATTCATTTTCATTGGTCTGCTCCAAATCCCCCCTCATGGCATTTCTGACAAGAGCTTTGGATTCTTCAAGTACCTAGATGATGTAAACAGATTCTTTTCAGGGCTATAGCATTATTTTATTATATAAAGGGACTTGGGGAGTCAGTGTCTCAGTTAGTTGCCATATATTACACGTCAATGGGGAGTCAACCCACAACAAAGCAATGAATGTCTCTGGTCAGTAGGGCAGTTGCCTATAAGTTAGTAAGACAAGTATGAACTTGCAGCTATAATTGCACCGAACGTGGGACTCAAGTCTGAAATCACATGAAACAAAGGAATTCAGTGACAACAGAATGGCATATTTTCAAAGTTCAGGGCAATCTATCGAGCAAAATAATTAGTTTCTATTAGTATGCTTAGTCTGTTCTTTGTTCAGTTGCAAGAGGAAGCCTCAGAAATGGGCTGTGTTCCATCTTGGTAATATCACAGTGTAAGTTTGCAAATTACTGAGTGTCCATAAATGGTGGAGGAAAAATTGGTTTGTTTTGGACAAGGTGCATAACCAATGACAGATAAAAAATGTTCCACATAGTACTGATTGCAACCATAACTAACATTTCATGAATATTTACCAATGTCCTTCCATTAGTTAGCAGAAACATTCTTCACCTACATATCAGTGATCTTTTACTATATATTACACACAAAGAATTGTTAAGTACATGCTATTAACTGTGGCTCTTGTAAAATGTATAAATTTTCAAGGACCATGAAATCTGAAGTAAAATGCTGCACTTTGCAGACCGTAAAGAGAGCTGCATACTGAGCAATACTGGAAGTTACCGTTCCTGACTTACAAGGGAATTACACGCGACTAGTTCCTTAATTCGGACCATAACCTCCTGACTGAATGTTGCTGGCCAGAAAACCTGTGATACCAATCCTTTTGCACATGCTTCCTGTGCAGTCAACTTTCGCCCACTGAACAGCATTTCATTCGCCTGTGGGAAAAAGAAAGCAAAACTTTAGTACAAATGGAAATCGATCCCAATTAACATTCTGAATAAACTATTCAAGTATAACATTTTCCCCATTTACTCCATATTGGCCTTGTATATCTACATAGTACAAGTCAAGATAGCTCAAAATATTACAATATACATGGATGCCATAAACACAGCAAGGAGGGAGGTTTTTTGTCAGATAGGTAAAATTCTCTTTCCAAGAATGTAATTTTTTTTGGAATAAGGGTTATGAGCTATTCATGGGTTTTTCTCTTTCTGACAGGATACCCAAATACCAAACAAAGTATAAATCTACTTTAACTTGGCCACAAATACAATGATCTGCATATGAACATGCAATGAAGCACTGCTCATCCATAACCTCAGGAACCAACCTGCCCAAATGCATCAAAATTTTCCACTTTCAAAATTTATTTAATACATGTCTCTCATAGATAGCATTGGAAGCAGTAGTTTTAACTGGATCCACACCCAAGCTGAAAGGGATGAAATTGTGACATCAGTTTCTAAGCAGCTCAATTTTGAAAGTGCAATCTGTGGGTTGGTAGGGAGAGTAGGGACAGGAAAAATGCAACATAATACATAACACTTTTCATTTGTCTTCACGTTGACAAATCATTATTTCTGTAGGTCAGTGATTGCTATGCAGATAAACAAATAAAAAGATTTAGTAATAGGAGATTGAACAATTTATAAAATTAAGTTCTTAAGTGAAGTTCGACCTCACAAACTATGAGTGAACATCCAGAACTATAGGTTTATATTTTAGTGACAAACAATTGGAAGGAGGGGGAAGAAGAGAGAATGGTCCACTCTAAGAAGCAGATGAGAGAGGAGCGAATGGATGGTTAATGGCGAGAAGTCTGATAGTTAGTGAACTTGCCCAAGTGCAGATGATAAATATAAAGACATATTAGTTCAAGTCTCCTTACTTTCCATGAAAACTTAAAATCAGACATGGAAGAAATTGTATTATATCTAACTCTCTCCATCTTCTGTGGAACTATCAAGCACCACCTATCTAAAAGACTTTTTCCTCACTGATTACCATGAAATGCGACTATTCAAAGAAAAAAAATTACAAAAGCATCACACAAATCAGCTACAGCAATCAACCTTATACAAGGATATACCAACATATTCTCCACAAATTCTACAACTCAACTTCTATCTGCCATGGTTTGAATTTAGAAAAATATGGCAAGGTATTGAAGGTTGCTTTGGAGATGGATGAAAAAAGTTTGTACTCCTTCAAAAAAGAAAATTCTTGAAATCACCTATCTCAATTTTTAAATTTTCTTTTCCAATTTTGGACAGCTACTGCAAATCTCTACAAAATATTGGCACATCACATAATTAAGGCGGCTGCATCTTCAGAGGGACTCCCTGTGCTTTATTAACAAGCCAACAGGTTGGACAAGTGACACCAGTGAATTAAGGTATTGATATAACTCTAGATGACACTCCAGCTTGTTGTACAAAGCAGTGAATATTTACATAGAGATATGGAAATGAATTACTAATCAGTAGTACAAAGGAAAACAGATACAAAAATATTAAAGGGAAATTTAGAGCTAGCAGGAGGAATACCTCTGTGTTGGGTAAAGGAAGAAAAACCCCAGAATAATTTGCCATTTGGATCAGAGATGGGGAAGGAGGGTTGTCACCCAAGAACCATAAGGGCGATGCAAGTAGATTTCCCCTCTTTTTCATTACTGCTGTGATCTTTCCAAGTGAATAAGCCAAGGTGGAAAGGAATTAAGATGAAATACAGCAAGATAACAGGAGTAGAGTGATCCCAACAGTATAAATTTAGGTAAAAGCATGCTGGAATCTGAAACAAAAATAAAAAATGCTGGAAAATTCTGTTTTTGTAGTACAAATTCAGGTCTGAAGCAGAAGATAGTGGCTTTACATTTTGCAGAGGTATAGTAGTATGAAAACTTGTATTAAAATGCATAATTATATGCAAATTAAAAGTCTGCAACTTCTTCACCAAGGTACTGCCACAGAGACATAAAATTGATTTACAAAGTTTATTTTCATGATCCAATAGTGAAGCACAATTTTTTTAAAAATTCATTCTTGGGTTTTACGCTTTGCTGGCTAGGCCAGCATTTATTACACATCCCAAATTGCCTTCGAGAAGGTGGGGGCAAGCTGCTGCTTCAACCACTGCAATCCAGGTGGTGTAGGTACACCCACAGTGCTGTTAGGGATGGAGTTCCAGGCTCTAGACCCAGTGATAGCAAAGGAATGGCAACATATTTCCAAGTCAGGATGGTGGACAGCTTTGACAGGAACTTCCAGGTGGTGGTGGTTTTCCCACCTATTTGCTGCCCATGTCCTTTTAGATGATAGTGGTAATGGGTTTGAAAGGTGCAATTTAAGGAGGTTTGCTGAGTTCCTGCAGTGCACCTTTTCGATGGTACACACAGCTGCCACTGTGCGCCAGTGGTGGAGGGAATTAAAGTTTGTGCATGGGGTGCCAATCAAGCAAACTGCTTTGTCTTGGATGGTGTAAAGCTTCGAGTGCTGTTTGAACAGCACTCATCCAGGCAAGTGGAGACTATCACACTCCTGACTTGTGCCTTGTGGACAGACTTTGGGGAGTCAGGTGGTGAGTTGAGTTACGTGCCACAGGATTTCCTAACCTCTGATCTGCAACTGTAGCCAGTGCATTTATATGGTTAGTCCAGTTCAGTTTCTGGTCAATTGCAACCCCCAGGATGTTGACAGTGGGGGATTCAGCAATGGTAATGCCATCGAATGTCATGGGGTGATGGTTAGATTCTCTCTTGTTAGAGATGGTTATTGCCTGGCATTTGTATGGCATAAATGTTACTTACCACTTGTCAGCCAAAGCCTAGATATTGTCCAGGTCTTGCTGCACTTGGATAAGGACTGCGTCAGTATCCGAGGGGTCATGAATAGTGCTCAACATTGTTCACAGATGATTACACATCCCCACTTTTGACTTTATGAAGAAAGGAAGAGCATTGATGAAGCAGCTGAAGATGGTTGGGCCTAAAACACTACGCTAAGGAGCTCCTGCAGTGATGGCCTAGAACTGAGATGATTTACCTCCAACAACCACAACCATCTTCCTTTGTGCTAGGCATAAATCCAACCAGTCAACAGTTTTCCCCGATTCCCATAGACTCCAATTTCGCTCGGGCTCCTTGATGCCATACTTGGTCAAATGCTGCCTTGATGTCAAGGACAGTCACTCTCACCTCTGGAATTCAGCTCTTTTGTCCATATTTGAACCAAGGCTGTGATAAGATTAGGAGCCAAGTGGCCCTGGTAGTACCCAAACTGAGCAGCGAGCAAAGCAAGTGCCGCTTGATAACACTGTTGGTGATCCCTTCCATCACTTAACTAATGACCGAGAGCAGGCTGATGGGGTGGTAGTTGGCTTGGTTGGATTTGTCCTGCTTTTTGTGTACAGGACATGCTTGGCCAATATTCCACAATGCTGGGTAGATGCCAGTGTTGTAACTAGCTTGGCTAGAGGCACGGCAAGTTCTGGGGCACAAGTCTTCAGTCCTATTGCTGGAATATCGTCAGGGACAATAACCTTTGTATTCAGCCATTTCTTGATATCACATAGAGCAAATCGAATTGTCTGAAGACTGGTATCTGTGATGCTGGAGACCTTTGGAGGAGGCAAAGATGTGTCATAGTTTGGCAGTTCTGATTGAAGATTGTTGCAAATGCTTTAGCATTATTTTTTGTACTATATGTACTGGATAACAGAAAAGATTGGGTATCAAAGTTTCCAGTTCAAATAAGTACGATAATATCAATATATTAGGTTAATTTACAATGAAGTTAGAAGGGTTATTCACTTTATCCATCATTAATGTAGTCAGTTGGATATGAGCCAAGTTATTCAATCAGCGCTAAGAAATGATCACCAAGAACTACAAGTGTTTCCCATTCTTCTTTCAAAGCTACAATCATTGTCCCCTCAAAAAAATATGCTGAAGCTTTTGTTCTGCTATTACATCTCAAACCTTCATTTCCTGTCCTAAAACCCGGAGTGTGTTACATCCCAGATCTAAAGCCATGGAAATTTTGGAGATCAAAATCTAAACTTTCTCCTCCTTTGGCCCAGAGGCCATTTTTCCTTGATGCTGTGAAGCAACTTGAGTCAATTGTGACAAAGTTGCTCTATAAATGCAAGCCATTATTATGTAGGTTCTTGGCTATTTTTAAGGCCTAATTCAAAATACAAACTCTGGGCGGCACAGTGGTTAGCACTGTTGACTCACAATGCCAGGGACCCGGGTTCAATGCTAGTCTTGGGTCAAGTCAGGTTCGATTCCCGGCTTGGGTCACTGTCTGTGTGGAGTTTGCACATTCTCAGTGTCTGCGTGGGTTTCCTCCGGGTGCTCCGGTTTCATCCCACAGTCCAAAGATGTGCAGGTTAGGTGCATTGGCCATGCTAAATTCTCCGTGTACCCGAACAGGCGCTGGAGTGTGGCAACTAGGGGATTTTCACAGTAATTTCATTGCAGTGTGAATGTAAGCCTACTTGTGACTAATAAACTTTACTTTACAAAGTACAGCAAGAATACTATTCTGCCTACCCTAAAGCATATTTATGGCATCCAGTAAATATTTCAAGGATGGTTTCTGTTGATAATCTGAATGGTTGTCAGATAAGCCTGGGCATTTCTCTGTAGTGTGTCCCATCACAAACCTTTGATTCAGCCAGCCTTGAAACAGATGCCTAATTTTAGTTTAAAATGTTTGGTTTCAAAAAAGGTGTGTGTGTGTGTGGAGGGCAAGTCCACAACCAAGTAGCGTCAATCATGAGCTTCCACTCTGCCTTAACCCATTTTAGTGCTGAATGGTGTTACCTTTGAATGCTTTGCACTAAAAGTTCCAACATTTTAAGAGCATACACACAGTATCTTTGATGGTTGGAGAATAAACGTCAACTTACAGAAGCTAACCCCATAATTCTGGGAAACGTCAGCGATGAACATCCATCTGGAGTCTGTCCAAAAGTAGTATAAGGAGTCTGAAACCACGCTTTCTCATTAGCCCACACCACATCACAAAGAGGTAATATGGAAGCTCCAAGGCCAATTGCAGGACCATTCACGGCTACTATGATTGGTTTCTTAAACTGAATAAATGTATTGACAAAACTCCTTAAAAGAAAAGAAAACAATCTTCAGTCTACTCTATTAATAGTTTGCAGCTATATGTAAATTTCAGAGGCTATTAGTAAATTGACAGTTTAAACACCACTGGTACAAACCTAAGTTTAACAATATTACACAACAGATGTCTCAGATCGCTAATTATATAATATTGGTGACCTCTGGGGCAACTCAATCCCAAAGTTAGTCGACTTCTGCAAATCTCTCACGCAAACACAAAAAATAAATCAAGACTTTTACAGATCATGGATTTTCAAGGAAAAAACTATTCCAAACAAAGCTCTAAATATGTTCAGATTTTCCAACCATCTGAAAGAACAGCCAAACTAATTTAAATGGTTTCTTTTCACAATACTAAAATCTTAGATCATTACAATTATGTTTCCAATGACTACCCAAACATGTGTTAATTGACTATATTTTGCATTTATATTTAAATGAGAAACTTACAGTCCCAATGACAATGTCAAGCAGCAGAACACTAGAAGGTGCGTACACAAAAGAATACTGGGAATGTTGAAACTTTGAAAGGAAAATAGAAAATGCTGGAATTATCCTCCAGATCAGATGCATCTGTGCAGAAACTGGGCAGGGTCTTTCAGATGGCGGCATTTCCCAACCCACCAATTGTTGGGAAAATTATCCCCACTGATCACAGCAGCTCCACGGTCATTTAATGCTCTGAGGATTAATTGGCTGGAGACAGGACTTCCACTAGCAGCTCTGCAGTCTGTGGTGGCAGTGACCAGGACAACAAGCATTTCTCAGATTGTAAATCCCAGAAATCAGGACCCTTTAAGTGTGTGTTTGGGGGGGGGTCTCAGTGGAGGTGAGGCTGGTGTGGGGGATGGAGAGAGGGGTTGTTGATGGGAAGGCAGGGGATGCGAGGATGCAACCAGGGGAGCAGACATTACAGGGTGGGCACCTGATGTGGAAAGGGGGTCTTTGAGGTAGGCAACCCCCCCCCCCCTCACTTGAGGCTCTTCCCACCAGTCTCAATAATTGACCACTTGGGTACCTCAACTGGAGTGAGGCTGGGCCGGCTGCCCTAGGCCTTAAAATTGCATCCAAAATCGCCCCCCCCCCCCCGCAACAAACTCGCAGAGGACTGTAAAATTCTCCCCTCTGAACATATTAGGTAGTTGACCTTTCATCAGAATGGGTAAAATATTACAGATTTATTGGTTGTTTAAGGAAGAACCCAGTATCAAGGAAAGGGGTAGAAAGAATAATGGCACATTTAGTAAAAGATAGGTACGGCTGAGGTATAAACAATTACAGAAGAGTCATGCCATAATTACCAACCACATTTTCCCATGCAGAATATGCTGGCATTGATTCTGCTGTTGTCATTTACACCTCTTCTGGACACATCTTGTGTTTGTTGTCTCATCATTATCTCAGCTCTTTTGCATCATTATTTTTATCATTTAACAAATCCTGCCCTCCAGCCTATCACAGATAATTTCATTTTGTTCTTCCCAATGCCCCCTTCCCAATTTATTTGGCTCTGAACTTGCTCAAGGATGTTAAATCTGCAACTTCTTCCCATTCTGATGAAAGGTTGTCAGCCTGAAATGTTAATTCTCCCACAGGTGCTGCATGACCTTCTGAGTGTTTTCAGCATTTTCTCTTTTTATCCTGGAAAATGCATACCTGATGGATTCAGTCATTTTCATACTTTCCCTTTTGCGGTCATCTGTTAATCGTCGAATGAAATAAATAAAATCAAGACCACAACAAAAGACGCTTCCTACAGCACTCAGCAAAACCAGTTTACTATCATCAGCTGCTGCAGTGTTCAGGGCACTTTGCATTTCCTTCATAACCTGTAAACAAAACAATTTAAAAATGATGAAAAACCTTAACTGACTTTACCTACTGTGAAATTTTACTTCCAGAAACACTCTGATCACATTCAACATTAAAATCTTCATACTTTTAGACTTATAACTTGTGCCTGGAAGGATCCAGTTGAAAGAAATTCAAGACACGATGACATTGATTGGTATAAAAAACATTTTTTCTGTTGAAAATGAGTTGGGGATTTTCAGTTGAAGCAGTTCGGCCAGCACGGTAGCACAGTGGTTAGCACTGTTGCCTCACAGCACCGGGGACCCAGGATCAATTCCAGCCTTGGGTGACTGTTCTCCCCATGTCTGCATGGATTTCCTCCCACAGTCCAAAGATGTGCAGGGTAGGTAGATTGACCATGTTAAATTGCCCCTCAAGTGCATCAAGAAGTGTAGGTTAGGTGGGTTAGCGAGGTAAATACATCGGGTTACGGGATAAGCCTGGGTAAAAGTTAGTACAGAGTTGATGGGCTGAATGGCCTCTTTCTGCACTGTAGGGATTCTATGATTTCCTGGCAAGAACTGCAGCCATCTAATATAGTAACATGCGGAGAAGTTGAAGACTTCTTGGCTCATAAACTAGCAGTGCAAGTCTGGGAAACAAATATATTCTGTGCAGCCTCACTAAGTGTTGAAAAGACAGCCTCCTCCATTTCCTCCTTATATAGGGTGGAAGCAATGTTCAAGTCCAAAGCTTATTTTTTTTAAAAAGCAGCAAAGGTTCCAACGGGATCTTACCAGTTGGATATGATGCAGGTAAAATGTTCAACAGTTATAAGAAATAAATGGCAGCATTCATTGTGTGACTTAGTATAACACTACATTCTATCTTTAGATGCAGAACTGAAGAAACTTCTGATGCCCATTTTACTTGTTGCATCTCTGGATAGCCTTACATTGTTACTCAAAGAAGATTCAATCTGGAGCCAAAAGGCCTGATACAGTACTGAATTCCGTAATATTTGCTGAGCAGTTTCTGTACTGAAAACCCTCCATTTGCTTAGATGTTACTGTGGAGGATCTGAGCCTCATTCCCCCCTCAATCTTCAGTGTGTATGTGATATTACCGATCAATATGTCAGACTCCTATTTATTGACTACAGCTCAGCCTTCAACACCATTACTCCTACAAAACTCATCTCCAAACTCTGGCTTGGGGCTCAGCTCCTCCCTCTGTGACTCAATCCTGAACTTCCTAACCCACAGACCACAATCAGTAAGGATAGGCAACAACACCTCCTCCGCAATCATCCTCAACACCAGTGCCCCACAAGGCTGTGTTCTCAGCCCCCTACTATACTCCTTATACACCAATGACTGCGTGGCCAAATTCCTCTCCAACTCAGTTTTCAAGTTTGCTGATGACACCACGTAGTGGGTCAGATCTCAAACAATGACAAGACAGAGTACAGGAAAGAGATACAGAATCTGGTGAACTGGTGCAGCAACAATAATCTCTCCCTCAATGTCAACAAAATGATAGAGATAGTCATCGACTTCAGGAAGCATAGTGGAGAACATGCCCCTGTCTACATCAATGGGGATGAAATAGAAATGGTCAAGAGCTTCAAGTTTTTAAGTGTTCAGATTACCAGCAACCTGTCCCTCTATGCTGACACTACAGCTAAGGAAGCCCACCAACGCCTCTACTTTCTCAGAAGACTAAGGAAATTTGGCATGTCCGCTACAACTCTCATCAACCTTTACAGATGCACCATAGAAAACATCCTTGCTGGTTGTTTCACAGCTTGGCATGGCTCCTGCTCTGCCCAAGATGCAAAAAACTACAAAGGGTCGCAAATGAAGCCCAGTCCATCATGCAAACCACCTTCCATCCTTCGATTCTATCGACACTTCCTGCTGCCTGAAAAGCGGGACAGCATAATCAAGAACCCCACACACGCCAGACATTCTCTCTTCCATCGGGAAAAAGTCTGAGGTCATGTACCAACCGACTCGAACAGCTTCTTTCCTGCTGCCATCAGGCTTTTGAATGGACCTACCTCGCACTAAGTTGATCTTTCTCTACACCCTAGCTAAGACTGTAACACTACATTCTGCACTCTCTCCTTTCCTTCTCTACGAATGGTATGCTTTGTCTGTGTAGCATGCAAGAAACAATGCTTTTCACTGTATACTAATACATGTGACAATAATAAATCAAATCAAAAAGGCTGCCGAGAGTCAGATCAGACAAAAGAGGATTGTTAAAGACTACCAGATTGTTAGAATTTCAGTTTGATGATGATTTTTGGTGAGACAATATCATAATTAAAAGGAGAAATCATGGAACTTTTATCATAAACGCATGTTAAGAAATCCAAACTTACCCGATTCCTGAGCAGAGGCCAGGAATTGCAAATTGTGGGAGCTTCCATGCAAGCACAGAATGGGAATGGGCTGCATATGGGCATTCTAGCACTTGGAGTTCTTCTGGCTACGGCCAAGAACCCATTACACCTGCGTGGGAAGAAAATGACACGAAAACCTGATCGCTGGATTCAGGAATGGGGTGCCGTAAAGGATCATTCCCCGAAGAGATCCCCGAGGGAGAGAGAGAACAGGGTAGGAGCCACCTGAACGAGGAGCTGGTATGGACAGGAGCAATGAAAGAGACTCCAAGCAGTAAAAGGGTTCTGGTTGGCAAGCTTCAAGCAGTGTGGGCTCAGGAGAAGCCTTGGAGATGAGTTGGCAAAGGTAATCTTTTGGAGCAGTGGTCTTCTGCTCGACATGGCTGAAGAGCTGAGGTTGTGCCTGTGAGTTGGTGCTGGAGTGCTCGGTAATCCAGGGGAAGTGTGTTTCGGGAAACAAGGTTGAAACCCTTTAATGTCAACAGTTGTTGAAGCAGTCCGAATCAGGGAGATGTTCGGAGGGAATTCAGAGGTAGATCTTCAACAGCAAAAAAAGTGAACACTTCCTCATAAGGGAGACAAAATGAGATGGGCTGACTCAGTTTACTGACATCTGGTGGGTTGCTGAGAAATCAGTGGGATCGGTCTTGGTCACATCTGCCAGTTAACATGCAGTTTGGTGCGTTCAACCATAATTAGCCTGTGGATTCACACTCTCAGAATTAACATGAGGTACGAGATAGATAATATAAATTGTTCTCAAAATATTTTTTAAATTCGCAATAACAAGGCATAAAAAGCACAAGAAAGAAATCACCACAAGATAACCAAACTAAACGTTCAAAAGATCAAACAACGTGAATGCACCAAAAATATCGTCATCTCTTGGACAAATGTGCCAACTACACAGGCTCACAACTATGTGGTATGACAGTTTTCAATTTCCTTCATACCTTTGCAAGAGGTTGCCTAATAAAAAAAAATCATTGAGTCTTGAAACATTAATTGTCAACCCATCAATGTACCTTTGTCTTCCCACATCACCAAAATAATGGAATATTCATGCAATACGATGTGCTTGGCAAAATACCATTACTCACTTTAAATTACAAGCAAACATCACAGGCTTGCTCAACACCCAACCTAATGTACTGGCAATCAATTCTTGTCCTGATTAATAATCCAAAAAGCTCCAGCTGCATTGGATATGTTATGCATTGGTTCTAAATGCTTTAATATTAATATTTATAAAACAGAAGGCTTTGTGTTTTGATGACTCACTGAAGACAGATGTATTGGGAACAAATCACTGGACTGTAGGCAAAAACCTAGAAATATCACCTTCCTCATTTCTCTTTCCCTCAAGAGAAACCTTTATGCTCCTGCCCACATCTGATAGCCCTTTTGACCCCCAAGCCTGTGAGGCATTTTCCTACGCAATGTGAAAGTGAATTATTCTCTTCAATGAGAAGAGGTTTATTTCATAATGCAGGGTGAAATGGGATCGCTCAGTTTCAATGAGAACAGAACTAAAGTGGCATTTAAAAGGTAGCAATGAATAAAATGGAAGCAGATCACACAAGGGTGAGTTAAGCAAGCATGCAGGGGCAAGGGAAATTTTACAGCACAATTCAGCCTGTGCTAACTAAGTTATGCACTCAGTATTCTGAGTTAACCAAGCTTCCTAATTTTGTGATGTATAGGAATATTAGCATTGCTTCCCCAAACCCAAGTCACTTGCATATATTAAGAACAATGATGGCAACACCACAGTTGGAGGAAACACCAGTTTATAGCCAATTAGATCGGAAAATATCCATCAACCACAACTAACTTCCATCCTTTGTTGAACTAAAATGCCATACTACCACATTCCTTTTAATATCTACCTTAATTCAATCCACAATTATCCTATGTAGCACATTATCAAACACATTTTTTAAAAAAGGAATATTAAGCATAAGCAAGGACAGGCAAGTGAGAAACAAGAATTGAATTGGAAAAAGGAGGTAGGAAGAGATCATTTTCAAACAGTTATTTTTTACTCCTGAACAGCAGATTTAACTGTGTGGGGACAATTCTATTGCTTCTTTGTTCTTTCCCTGTACTTGCATTGGTGCATATGGAAAGCAAGTAATCAAATACAGGAAAATAGTAAGATATCAAGGAAAGGTTGTTTCCGGATATGGAGTCGCTGCAACCCATTTCCGTCTGATGGCAACAAGAGAATAGTAACTGAAGATAGCGATACAAAGGGATCCTGATTATTGTGTCAGAAAGCAGAATCTTTGCAATGGCAAATAGAAATATATTAGAAAGTAGACATATTCCTCAGTGACTACTTACTCAGCACATTTGGAGGATGGACTTTTAGTATTCACAATTAAAAGGATGGACCCTTGATTCTACAGTGATGTAAATTTGACAATTTTACCAGCTTACCAAAAAAAAACATGTAAATCCAATACAAATAGATGAGGGAGCTGGAGAGGTTGAGGGGATAAATTTTAGAATGTGGTATTTAGCCAGTTAAATCACAGCCACCAGAGCTGGGTGAAAGGAGGTGAGAAGGCACAAGAGGTCAGAATCAAGAGGAATGGAAAGTTGTGGTGATGTTTTATGGCTGCAGGAAATGGAGAAGAGAGGTGTATGGGCCATTACAGGGTTTAAATACAAGATAAACAGAGGTATAAAATAAATGGACTGTGGTAAATCTATGCTTGTGCGGGTAAGAGGTTTTTTTTGGGGGGGGGTGGAATTCTCCCAAAATTCAAGATGACGCAGGAGCGAGGTGACTTCTTGCAATTTGTGCTCAGCATACCTTCTAGTTCTACATTTTACTCTCGTTCCATGCTTCTATACACCACATTCTGCACTCTCTCCTTTCCTTCTTGTGCTTTGTATAGTGTGCAAAAAACAATACTTTTCATGCAATGAAACAATAATAAATCAAATCAAGAGGAACACAATCTTAAAGTATACCTTGCTAGTTATAGGAACTTTTAGAGAACATGGGAACAGAGGCGGCGGCAGTTCGGTCCATTGAGCCTGCTCTGCTATTCAAACAGATCTAACTCTCGCTATGAAGGTCAACATGCCATTTGCCTTCTTCACCAGCTGCTGCACCTGCATGCTTACCTTTAGCGACTGATATACAAGGACATCCAGGTCTCGTTACATATTCCCCTCTCCCAATCCATAGCCATTCAGATAACAATTTCCCTTCCTTTTTGCTACCAAAATGGATAATCTCACATTTACCCACTTTATACTGCATCTGCCATGTATTTGCCCACTCACTCAGCTTGTGCAAATCACACTGAAGCATCTCAGCATCCTCCTCACAGCTCACCCAGCTTTGAAATTTGGTGATATCATCTAAATCATTAATATACATTGTGAATAGCTGGGATCCTTGTCCTGATCCACGTGGTACCCCACTAGCAACTGCCTGGAAAAGGAACCACTTATTCCTACTGTTTGTTTCCTGTCTGTCAACCAGTTTTCTTTTTCCCTCCCTTCTTAAATAGTGGAGTTACATTTGCTACTTTCGAGTCTGCAGGAACCCTTCCAAAATCTATAGAATTTTGAATGATAATCATCAATGAACCTATCTCTATAGCCAACTCCTTCAATACTCTGGGATGTAGCTCATTTGGTCCAGGGGATTTATCAACTTTCAATCCAGGTATTACCTCTGTTAACACTAAGCCTGTGGGTTCCCTACTATTTCTGGGAGATTTTTTGTATCTTCTGTCATGAAGGCAGACACAAAACGATTGTTAAGTTTCTCCAACATTTCCTTATTCTCCATTATAAATTTGCCTGTCAATGAACAAACATTTGCCCTTGTCTTTTCCTTTTCGCATACCTGAAGAGCTTTTATAGATGGCCTTTATGTTTCTCAGTAGCTTGCATTCATAGTCTCTTTTCCCTTTAGCAGTTTCTTGGTCGCCCTTTGCTGGATTCTAAATTGCTCCCAATTGTTGGGATTGCTGACAACCTTAAGTCATTTCATTTGATGTAACGCAACAAAGTTCTTCTGTTATTCACGGTTGATTCACCTTTCCTGTTGGATTTGTGTCTTGCAGAACATATATTTAATTGTAAATCATGTAACACATGTAAATACAAGCCGTTGCCAGTCTATCGTCAAATCTTTTAATGTATTTTCCCAATCTACCCCTCATACTTTCATAGTTTCCCTTGTTCAGATTCAACACCCTAGTTTTAAAATTAATTATATAACTTTCAAACCTAAACCTAACATAAAATTCTATACTATAGTCACCATTTCCTAAATACTCCTTTATAATGTTATTTTAGCTTCTAATTAGCCAAGACCAAATAAAATCAGAATCATACAGTGCAGGAGGCGGCCATTCAGCCCATCGAGTTTGCACCGACCACAATCCCACCCAGGCCCTATCCCCATAACACCATGCATTTACCCTAGTTAGTCCCCCTGACGCTAAGGGGCAATTTAGCATGGCCAATCCACCTAATCTTTGAACTGTGGGAGGAAACCTGAACACCCGGGGGAAGCCCACGCAGACGGGGAGAATGTGGAAACTCCACACAGTGACCCAAGCCAGGGATGGAACCCGGGTTCCTAGCGTTGTGAGGCATTAGTGCTAACCACTGTGCCGCTATCTAAGATAGCTCAATCCTTAGTTGGTTTTTCAGTGTACTGTTCCAGAAACAGCCTGTACACACTCCAGGACCTTAACTCTCCACATTACCAGTCCATATGCAAATTGAAGTCACCCAATATAACCCATGTTACATGCAGCTCTAATTTCCTGATTTATACTGTATCCCAACATTACCACTAAAATTTGGTGGTCTGAGGTCCCTATCTGCTTCAAGGCGACGGCCATCATCCTGGTTCCTACAAAAAACCAAGCAGTGTGTCTTAATGACTATTGGCCAGTGACTCTGACATCCATCATTATGAAGTGCTTTGAAAGCATGATATGAATCAATTCCAGCCTCCCGGACTACCTGGATCCACTACATTTTGCCTACCACCGCAACAGGTCCAAAGCAGACGCCACTTCCCTGACCCTGCACTCAACCCTGGAACACCTAGATAACAAGGACACCTATTTGTCTACAGCTCAGCCTTCAACACTATTATTCCCACAAAACTCATCTCCACTCCTTGGCCTGGGCCTCGGCACCTCCCTCTGTGACTGGATCCTGAACTTCCCAACTCTCAGACCACAATCAATAAGGATAGACAACAACACCACCTCCACGATCATCCTCAACACTGGTGCCCCACAAGGTTGTGTTCTCAGCCCCCTACTATACTCCTTATACACCTATGACTGTGCGGCCAAATTCCCCTCCAATTCGATTTTCAAGTTTGCTGATGACACCACCGTTGTGGGTTCGATCTCAAACAATGACAAGACGGAGTACAGGAATGAGAGAGAGAATCTGGTGAACTGGTGCAGCAACAATAATCTCTCCCTCAATGTCAATAAAACGAAGGAGATTGCCATTAACTTCAGGAAACTTAAAGGAGAACATGCCCCTGTCTATGTCAATGGGGATGAAGTAAAAAGGGTTGAGAGCTTCAAGTTTTTAGGTGTCCAGATCACCAGCAACCTGTCCTGGTCCCCCCATGCCGACACTATATAGTTAAGAAAGCTACCAACGCCTCTACTTTCTCAGAAGACTGAGGAAATTTGGCATGTCAGCTACGACTCTCACCAACTTTTACAGATGCACTATAGAAAGCATTCTTTCTGGTTGTATCACAGCTTGGTATGGCTCCTGCTCTGCCCAAGACCACAAGGAACTACAGAAGGTCGTGAATGTAGCCCAATCCATTACGCAAACCAGCCTCCCATCCATTGACTCTGTCTACACTTCCTGCTGCCTCAGCAAAGCAGCCACCATAATTAAGGACCCCACACACTACGGACGTTCACTCTTCCACCTTCTTCCTTTGGGAAAAAGATACAAAAGTCTGAGGTCACGTACTAACCGACTCAAGAACAGCTTCTTCCCTGCTGCTATCAGACTTTTGAATGGACTTACCCTGCATTGATCTTTCTCTACACCCTAGCTATGACTGTAACACTACATTCTGCACTCTCGTTTCCTTCTCTATGAACGGTATGTTTTGTCTGTATAGCGCGCAAGAAACAATACTTTTCACTGTATGCTAATATGTGACAATAATAAATCAAATAACTCTCACTAATGTTTGCTCCTCCCAAAACTCATTCTATATCCCGATCCTCCAATCAAAGATTCTCTCTCACTAAAGTAATCGCGTCCTTCATTAACAGTGCTACTGCACCCCTTTTTCATTTTTGCCCATCACTCGTAAGTGACAAATAGCCTTCAATATTTGGTTCCCAGTCTTGGTCACTCTGTAACCATGTCTCTGTCATGACAATTAAATCATATCCATACACCTCTGTTTGTAGCTTCAAATCACCTAACTTATTGAGAATTCCATTTGCATTCAGATAGAATCTCAACTTTATCTGAACATTATTCCACATTCGGACCCTATTTGATTTTTGCTGTTACTTTGCCTACCTTCTAATTTTGCATACTACTTTCTATTACGTTTTCCTTCCTTTCAATCTGCACTACTCCTCAGGTCCCCACCCCCATGTCAAACTAGTTTAACCCCTTCCCAATAGCACTAACAAACTTTTGCGAGGACGTTTGGGTCTTGCTAAGTAAGCGACACCCATCTTGTACAGGTATCACCTGCAGAATTGGTCCCAATGCCTCAGAAATCGGATGCCTTCTCTCCTACTCCTGTTCTCCAGGCACCTGTTCAATCGCTTAATCCTCTTATTCCTATGCTCACTAACACATGGCAAGAGGGGTAATCCTGAAATTAGTGCCTTTGAGATCCTGCTTTTCAATTTTTTTCTTAAAGTCTGCTTTCAGATCCTCATCTCTCTTCCTACTTATTTTGTTGGTACTAATATGGACCACAATATCTGGCTGCTCACCATCCTGGAGAAACATCCATGGCCACAAAAACACCACTTTCCCTAATTAATTAATCTCCTATCACTATTACTTTCTCCTCTCACGTGCAGCTGAGCCACCCACAGACTTTGCTCTTGCTGACTTTCTGTAAGCTAGCAAGGTTAATTCAAGGGCCTTGTGTACTACCCTTCTGGTTCTTAGGCTGCTTGGCAGTCATCCACTCCCTCCCTGCTTAAATGCTCCTAAACTTGTGGTGTGATCACCTTCCTAAAGGTGCTATGAACGTACACCAGTGTGACTCCAGCCACCCAGTTCTGAAACCCAGAGCTTGAGCTTCTGCAGCTGGTGGCACTTCCTGCATGCGTTTGTCTTGGACACATGGTGCTTTCCCACATTCCACAGGATATACACCCCACCTGACCAGGCTGCCCTGCCCTTCCTTAACTTTACAAACTAAGTAGAATAAGCAGAACAACCAGTTACTCACCAATCAGCTTCTTCCCTATACTAAAGAAAGGGGCTGAAAAAAGGAGCACCACCTTCTCCTCTTCAGCAAACTCCCTCACTCACTGTAGTCTCAGCTTCTCAGTGTCTATTCTGAACTCTGTACACTTCGACTGCTGTATTTATACCACCAAGTCTCAGAAGAGTCACTGCTACTGCCGCTACAGAAATCAGATTAAACCAGCTACCTAATTAACTAATTACAGCTGCTCTCCTGTAGACAGCTTGTTTATCCTTGCTTAAGGTTAGAAGAAACTTAAACTTAAGCTTAAAAGTAAATTTTAGTTAAATGCTAATTTCAAACAAGACTAGACTTTTGTAAAGAGCCAAAGCGTCTGGTGTCGAGGGGATATTTGTACTTGGTGTACTTGCATTCCACTTGAATGTTTCTCTACAACAAATAACAAGGTATACAAATTGTATATTTATAACACTTCAACATTTAGTGCAACAGCTAAACCCAAGGATTTCTTCAGAGAAAATAAGCAGCTAAACATTTTAGGCATGCAAACGGTTTTAATTAACATTGTAATATCACCAGTTGTCCTTCAGGTGGCGCACAAAACCATATAACTAAGCAGATAGTGATCCTTTGGACTCATTGTGCACACCCATGACACTTTATTTGTCATTAGTATCTTTCCTTAAAAGGGAATCCTAACTGCATATTTCTGGTATATTTTAAGTTGCACACGGAGGACTCAGCTAACAGAAACTTCCAATTAGAAATACAGTAAAACAGGAAAGAATATAGATACAACTTGTTCCTATGACCTAAATCAAAGAAATGACTGTTGATTAAGTACACTTGATTAATTGTCAGCTGTGGCTCAGTTGGTAGCACTCGTCTCAAGTCAGAAGGTTGTGGGTTCAAGTTCCACTCCAGAGACTTGAGCACAAAAATCTAGGCTGATACTGTAATTGATGTAGAGGGAATGCTGCACTGTGAGATGCAATGGTAAACTGGGACCGCTTCAGCTCTTTGAGGTGGATGTAAAAAATCCCAGAGCACAATTTCAAAGAGCAAGAAAGCTATCCCCGGTGCCCTGGTCAATATTTATCCCTCAATTAACATCACTAAAGCATCGCGGTTTGTGAAAACTTGCTGCCGGCAGATCGACTTTCACATTTCCTACATTACAACAACGACTACACTTGATTGATTGTAAAAAGCGTTTTTGGAATGGTGAAAGGTGCTATAAAACTGAAGATCTTCCTTTGACTTATCGCACCCTTGAGCTACAAATTAAATACGCAACCAGCAGTATTCGGAACGGATTTGCGGATCTTCAGATGAAAGCAACAATCAAAAAAAAAATCTACTCACCTCTGGATTTAAGGAATTATTTTCTGATGACTTGGTGGAAAGTAAAATGTGCGTAAACCCGTCTTGCTTCCTGACAACAATATCCCTGTATCGGTAGGCACTTTCTGTTTGTCTCACGCTGAACCTTAGTCTCTTATCAAAAGGTTGGTCCCGTCTGTCATCTATAAATTTCCTCTTGTGTCCTGCAACACCTGTTACTGAACTTTGAATATTAGTTGTACCATTAGCTCCCAAAGCATCCAAGAAAGTAGGAGTACCTGTAGAGACAAAAACAATGATTTGTTTTTGTTTTAAAATTCATGAGAGATAGTAGATATATCTCATCTTTATTTGATGAGAACATGGATTTAAGATCAGTGACTGGCTGTTGAAAGGGAGTCGTAGTACAACACTATTGAAAGATCATAAATCAGATATGGTACAGAACTGGCATTTGGTCCATCATGTTTGCACTAGTTCCCAAAATGCGTAGTTCACCTAGTAGTATTCCCCCACCTCTTACCACATGACCTACACATTATTCCTTTTCAGCTAATTGAATTGTCCCTTGAATGCATTGATTGACTCTGCCTCCACCACACAGTCAAGGCAGCGCATTCCAGATCCCAATCATTTGTTGCGTGAAAAAGTTTCTCGCATCTCCATTGCTTCTTTTGTCAATTACTTTGGATCTGTCCCTCTTGTTCTGGATCCTTTCACCAATAGGAAAAGTACTTCCCCATCTACTCTGTCCAGACCCATCATGATTTTGAAAACCTCGATCAAACCTCCTTTTCTCATCTTGTCCAAGGAAAATAGTCCCAACTTCTCCAAATCTATAATAGTGAAGTCGCTCAGCTCTGGAACTATTCTTGCGAACCTTTTCTGCACTCACTCCAATGCCTTTCTGCAACTTTAATGAATATCTATGGACATAACATATCCTCTCTTAGTGCTAATCATTACATTTGTTCGTTTACAGGAATATCAAATCTAATACAAAATATAAAATTTGATCTTAATAACTTCTAAGCTTCCAAGCGTGCAGTTTGATATTCAATGTCTTGACATATTTGTTTAAGATTTACTTCAATTATCAGTCTCACAGAAATACACAAGTGTGATACCATGTTGACTCATTGAAGTACACAAATCCAAATAGCTACAAGCCTGCACACAAGCATCAAGTCGATTTGAGCTATAGAAACCCAATTGCCAGCCACCTATGAGTAGCTGCAGTATTCCTACACAAAGCAACATCAACAACAACACAATAAAAATAAGGCCCAGATTTTTCGGTCAGTGGTGAAGGCAACAACTTACAATTGACCTCGAACAAAGCTCCCCACTAAGATCTAGCAATCACTGGGCCTGGATTTCACTTTTGTTGATGTTAGTTTGAATCTGGCACTAAGTCGAGAAGACTTATGCAGCGCAAGCAGCCAATCATGTTGAAGTTCTCACCAGAAAATAAAGTAGTTTCACCGTTATAAATTTTAGTGTTTTCCCTCGAGCCAGAGGGGTTCTTCAGCTGCAGTTATAACTCAGTATGGCAGAATGATTGGTTTATTACAAAACGAAACCTTTCTTTAAAAAAAAGTTGTAAAAACTGGTTAACATACAATTTGCAATCCGGAAGTGTAGACACGCACCCGCGTGCACACAAGCTAGGTTTGAGACATTTAATTTGCAAATGTTGTAAAGTCAGAATGTTGGTGTTCCCAATTAGTGGCTGTACAATTATTGCACTGTTCTGGCTACCAATGTAAACATGTGGAGATGCCGGCGTTGGACTGGGGTAAACACAGTAAGAAGTCTAACAACACCAGGTTAAAGTCCAACAGGTTTATTTGGTAGCAAAAGCCACAAGCTTTCGGAACAGGCTGTTCCTTCATCAGGTGGGTGGGAGTTCTGGTCACAAACAGGGCACAAAGACACAAACTCAATTTACATGAAAATTGATGTAATTTCATGTAAATTGAGTTTGTGTCTTTGTGCGCTGTTTGTGATTAGAATTCCCACCCACCTAGAAGAAATCATAGAAATCATAGAAACCCTACAGTGCAGAAGGAGGCCATTCGGCCCATCGAGTCTGCACCGACCACAATCCCACCCAGGCCTTACCCCCACATATTTACCCGCTAACCTACGCATCTCAGAACTCTAAGGGGCAATTTTTAACCTGGCCAATCAACCTAACCCGCACATCTTTGGACTGTGGGAGGAAACCGGAGCACCCGGAGGAAACCCACGCAGACACGAGGAGAATGTGCAAACTCCACACAGACAGTGACCCGAGCCGGGAATCGAACCCGGGACCCTGGAGCTGTGAAGCAGCAGTGCTAACCACTGTGCTACTGTGCCGCCCCTGACGAAGCAACAGCCTGTTCCAAAAGCTCGTGGCTTTTGCTACCAAATAAACCTGTTGGACTTTAACCTGGTGTTGTTAGACTTCATACTACCAATGTAAACACCAGTAGGACAGAAACCACTGCATTCAATGTCTTGATGCCTTGGTTGATGGTACTTCCTGCTATCAAGTCCCACTCTAGGATTTATGCACATAAAGATTGACATTCCAGTGCAGAACTGAGGAAGTTGTGTGTATTACCAAAGTTATCATTGTACAAATGAGATGGGATACCAAGGCCTCATAAGAATGCAAGTTGGCTGATCAGTCACTCGAAGCCTGTGCTACCATGCAATCAGGTCAGTTGATCAGTGTGTGCTGAGGTTGCAGTGGTTTTAAGGGGGGGGGGGATTTTTTCCCCAACTTTATGAAAAAGTTCTAAGGGTTTTGACACTGTCGATGGCTCTGCAAAGATAGATTGTTGGTCATTTGTTGGAAGTTCTTTGGAGTTTTGGTGAATCACTGTCCTTGGGATCTCTCTCTCATCTCCTCAAGTTTCCAAATACAGACGAGTTCTATGGAGATTGAGGTTTTGTTAAGGTCCCCCATGGTCGGCTTATGATGAAAGTGAGGAGGTGTGGGATAGAGGGAAAGTTGGCCGATTGGATAGGTAACTGGCTGTCTGACCGAAGACAGAGGGTGGTGGTCGATGGAAAATTTTCGGATTGGAGGCAGGTTGCTAGCGGTGTGCCGCAGGGATCAGTGCTTGGTCCTCTGCTCTTTGTGATTTTTATTAATGACTTAGAGGAGGGGGCTGAAGGGTGGATCAGTAAATTTGCTGATGACACCAAGATTGGTGGAGTAGTGGATGAGGTGGAGGGCTGTTGTAGGCTGCAAAGAGACATAGATAGGATGCAAAGCTGGGCTGAAAAATGGCAAATGGAGTTTAACCCTGATAAATGTGAGGTGATTCATTTTGGTAGGACAAATTTAAATGTGGATTACAGGGTCAAAGGTAGGGCTCTGAAGACTGTGAAGGAACAGAGAGATCTTGGGGTCCATATCCACAGATCTCTAAAGGTTGCCAGTCAAGTGGATAGAGCTGTGAAGAAGGCCTATAGTGTGTTAGCTTTTATTAACAGGGGGTTGGAGTTTAAGAGCCGTGGGGTTATGCTGCAACTGTACAGGACCTTGGTGAGACCACATTTGGAATATTGTGTGCAGTTCTGGTCACCTCACTACAAGAAGGATGTGGAAGCGCTGGAAAGAGTGCAGAGGAGATTTACCAGAATGCTGCCTGGTTTGGAGGGTAGGTCATATGAGGAAAGGTTGAGGGAGCTAGGGCTGTTCTCTCTGGAGCGGAGGAGGCTGAGGGGAGACTTAATAGAGGTGTATAAAATGATGAAGGGGATAGATAGAGTGAACGTTCAAAGACTATTTCCTCGGGTGGATGGAGCTATTACAAGGGGGCATAACTATAGGGTTCGTGGTGGGAGATACAGGACGGATATCAGAGGTAGGTTCTTTATGCAGAGAGTGGTTGGGGTGTGGAATGGACTGCCTGCAGTGATAGTGGAGTCAGACACTTTAGAAACATTTAAGCGGTTATTGGATAGGCACATGGAGCACACCAGGATGATAGGGAGTGGGATAGCTTGATCTTGGTTTCAGATAAAGCTCGGCACAACATCGTGGGCCGAAGGGCCTGTTCTGTGCTGTACTGTTCTGTGTTCGCTGGAGTTTGAAAACTACATAGAATTTCAGGCAAGGCAGGGAGAGAGATAATTGGGGCCATGTCTGCGTGGGTTTTCTCCGGGTGCTCTGGTTTCCTCCCACAGCCCAAAAGACATGCTAGATGCATTAGCCATGCTAAATTCACCCTCGGTGTATCTGAACAGGCACCAGTGTGGCGACTAGGGGGTTTTCACAGTAACTTCATTACAGTGTTAATGTAAGCCTACTCATACTAATAAATAAACTTCAAACTTTCCTTTTTCCTCTACTTCAAAAACATACCGAGTCCAAAAAAATGTTCAAACAGAAAATTCATCCCAGGTCAGGTGTTTTCCAGAGAATCAGCAGGACAGCCCCCCACAGCCTGAAAATAAACAGCAGTGTTTTCTCCTCCAGCAATTAAAGCTGGAGAAAAGCGTACTCTCATCTGCCCAGGGGTGCCTGGCTGGTTATTTAGTTGAGTCATACGATTTCTTGGAAAAGGCAACTTGCTTGCAGTCCAAGGTGAACTTATAACCTTTTCAAAAACAAAACTCCAGGTCAGTTCCCAAGAAAGTGTCCAAATAATTCAACTTCCTTTCAATTTTAAAAAAGCATTGTTCTTGGAGAGGTATATTCCAAATAGGAATTAATTAGAAACACATGCATCTTTCTGATGAAAGTACACCACTGCATTTACCATGCAGTTTGTAGGCCTGGTTCTGTCCTGGGAGGTAAAGAAATGGTTCACACCTTCATTGATGCTGAAAATTATGAACCATACATATCCTAAATACATGTTTTATTCTACAAAGGTATTTGGTCAATTTCAAAGGTGCCTCTTCCACAGAGAGCGTTGAGTCCTTTTGTTGCATCAGAATGTGTCCATTTCCAACTCCTCCTATTACTGAACTCCATTTCCCAGTTTCTCTGCCCCCTTGGCTCCATCCAATCAATATCTATTCCCGCTTACCTTCCCCACTCCTTAGTCCCCAATCTCTCACTCTCCTGCCAAGCCCCATCTCCTGGTCTTCACCCCACCTCCTCCCCTGAACCCTAGTTTGCTATCAATCTCCTCTTAGCCCCAGTCCCAATCACCCCCATTACAGAGTTACTTGCTCCTCCTTGCTTCCCCAAACCCAAATTCTCTATCCGGTCCCTGTACATTGCTTTTAATCCAGTCTCGTACGTCTCTGTCTCTTCAGACATCAGATTGTTTCTCCATCAGCATGTTTCATTTACAGTCGTCCATTGATGGGTGTATCAGCGTGGGCTGCCAGTGAGTCAGTGGGAGGGTGAGAAGAGTGAGGGAACTTCTGTGGCAATAAATTTATACAGGAAAAAATACCTCTGACCAGAAGATTTGTGCACCTGTCTGGGAAACCTCTGCTCAAATCGGAAAGTATATAATCCTCATCTTTATCCTTAGTTATATTAACAGGTTAGTGGGATAAATGGTAAACGTTAAAAAGCTTCAAGGAGGAACTAGATTGATCATTGTCAATGAATGAAATTCAGCATGAATAGAAATGCACTAGAATGACATTATACTGTCTGCAGTCTAGAAACCCCTCATTATCGCTGATGCTGTTTAATGTGGCCAATAGTTCCTTCAGCATTTCAATAGTCCACGCTGCCGAGACCATTTTCTGTTACTCGGCATCCTATTCTCATAGACCGAAGATCTATGATGCCCATATCCAGCAGTCCATAGACATCAAGACGACCTTGCACTGCGACCCATTCATACACAACTTTTAAAAAATTGTAGACAGTGCAAACTTGAACTCTCACCAACACTAGACTCTTACAGGGATCAAATTTCACTTGTGTAGTATAAAAACTGTTGAGTAATATCACCTCAAAACTGAACTTCCATTGAGGCTAAATGCACACAGCTCTGGCCTCTCAAAATGATGGCACAATTAAACAAATTTAAAACTGGCTTGTCATATTGATCAAATACCAAAATGAACACAAACACAAACTCAAAATTCAATTAAAACATTAAATGAAAATGACACTGCATTCGACCACTGCTGCTGAGGTTAAATTTCATACTTTTGTACTTCTCCCTCGACTAATTTCTCTCACACTGAAGATCCTCTCCACAACCCTCACTGTCTGGACTTAGTAATGAATGAAGTTCACTTGCGAGTGGATACACGACAAATATTTATGAACAATCAACATCTTCATGAGAAGAGCAACTTTGGGCAGGAAGGAAATTGGCAAGAACTCATACAGATACCATAGAACTATAGAAACCCTACAGTGCAGAAAGAGGCCATTCGGCCCATCGAGTCTGCACCGACAACAATCCCACCCGGGCCCCATCCCCGTAACCCTACATATTTACCTGCTAATCCCTCTAACACTCATATTTACCCACTAATCCACGCATCCCGGGACACTAAGGGGCAATTTAGCGTGGCCAATCAACTTAACTCACTCATTTTTGGACTGTGGGAGGAAACTGGAGCACCCGGAGGAAGCCCACACAGACACGGGGAGAACGTGCAAACTCCGTACAGTGACCCGAGTCGGGAATCGAACCCAGGTCCCTGGAGCTATGAAGCAGCAGTGCTAACCACTATGCTACTGTGCCGCCCATTAGATAGACCATTGTAATTGGCTCACCAACATCATTAACTATTGGACAACTGCACATTTAGTTCATGCATAATATTTCTTAAAATGAATCGACCAAATACACAACTAGTATGTGCTCAGTGAGGAAGAGTACGAGAGGAGAAAAATAAGATTACAGAACTGAGATTAGTCTCCTTCTTAATACTTGGGAGCAAGCTGATTATATTAAAATAAAATTGTTGTACAGACTTTTTTTACTCCCTCTGTGGTTGATAGTTTGATAAGTGTATATTTTAACCCAGAAATTGCAACAACAAAATTCAATTTCAACAACGCAGACACTGATCATTTTCAGGGAACTCTTTTTATAAAAACCATTCTGACAGCAAGAAGAGGCAAGGTACAAAGTATCATCTAGCATCGCCACATTGATTCGTTCGATAGAAAACACAACTCAAACATAGAAAATAGGTGCAGGAAAGGGCCATTTGGTCCTTCGAGCCTGCACCACCATTCAACATGATCATTCATGGCTGATCATAAACGTTCAGTATCCCACTCCTGCTTTCTCTCCAAACCCCTTGATCCCTTTAGCCACAAGGGTCACTTCCAGCTCTCTCTTGAACATATCTAATGAACTGGCCCCAACAGCTTTCCATGATAGAGAATTCCACAAGTTCACAATTCTGAGCGAAGAAGTTCTTCCTCAAGTCAATCCTTAATGGCTTACCCCTTATTCTTAGACTGTGAACCCCAGTTCTGCACTTCCCCGATCAGGGACATTCTTCCTGCATCTAGCCTGTCTAGTCCCATTAGGATTTGATATGTTTGAGAGATCCCCTCCAATTCTTCTAAATTCCAGTGAGGACAAGCCCAGTCGATCCAGTCTCTCTTCGTATGTCAGTCCTGCTCTTCCAGGAATCAGTCACTCAAAAACAATTTTAGTTTCAAATGATCAGATTTCAATGCTACTTAAAAAGGGTAGATATACTACGCTCTATAACTCTACATGCTGAAGTTCAGGAGACTGACCATCTTAAGAATGAGAAATACAAAATCATAAGTGTGAATTAAAGTTGAAAGGAGCCATATAAATTAGTAGAAAACAAGATAAGGATATAAATGCCATGGGTTAAAAGAAAGGCTAATCTTTTGGGCTACATTCAAAGCTTAACACGAGAACAATGCTTAGGTTGTTCAAACGGAGAATTGGAGGATTCAAATTATTGCCAAGCTAGGTTTGAGACATTCAATTAGCAAATGTTGTAAAGTCAGAATGTTGGTGTTTCCAATTAGTGGCTGTAAAATTATTGCACTATTCTGGCTACCAATGTAAACATCAGTAGGACAGAAACCACTGCATTCAATGTCTTGATACCTTGGTTGATGGTACTTTCTGCTATCAAGTGCCACTCTAGGATTTATGCACATAAAGATTGACATTCCAGTGCAGAACTGAGGAAGTTTTGTGGATTGCCAAACTTATCATTGTACAAATGAGATGGGATACCAAGGCCTCGTAAGAACACAAGATGGCCGATCAGCCACTCCAAGCCTGTGTGTGAAGAAGGCCTATAGTGTGTTAGCTTTTATTAACAGGGGGTTGGAGTTTAAGAGCCGTGGGGTTATGCTGCAACTGTACAGGACCTTGGTGAGACCACATTTGGAATACTGTGTGCAGTTCTGGTCACCTCACTATAAAGGAGGATATGGAAGCGCTGGAAAGAGTGCAAAGGAGATTTACCAGGATGCTGCCTGGTTTGGAGGGTAGGTCTTATGAGGAAAGGTTGAGGGAGCTAGGGCTGTTCTCTCTGGAGCAGAGGAGGCTGAGGGGAGACTTAATAGAGGTTTATAAAATGATGAAGGGGATAGATAGAGTGAACGTTCAAAGACTATTTCCTCGGGTGGATGGAGCTATTACAAGGGGGCATAACTATAGGGTTCGTGGTGGGAGATATAGGAAGGATATCTGAGGTAGGTTCTTTACGCAGAGAGTGGTTGGGGTGTGGAATGGACTGCCTGCAGTGATAGTGGAGTCAGACACTTTAGGAACATTTAAGCGGTTATTGGATAGGCGCATGGAGCACACCAGGATGATAGGGAGTGGGATAGCTTGATCTTGGTTTCAGATAAAGCTCGGCACAACATCGTGGGCCGAAGGGCCTGTTCTGTGCTGTACTGTTCTATGTTCTACCATGCAATCAGGTCAGCTGATCAGTACCCTCAACTCTATTATCTGCTTTTAGTCCATTCCTTTATCTAACTCAAATCTATTGCTTTCAGTCGACATTTGCCGATTTCCACTACCATTTCTGAGGGAAAATATTGTTGAATTCCACTCTTAACAGGCAAGAATGGGGAGGAAAAGGGGTCTGGATGGAAATAATAGTAACCTAACAAAAAGTAAAAACAGGAAGCGAGATCAAAAGGCAGAAGTACAAAAAGCGATAAAGTCTGGGAACAGAAAAGGCTATAGGAAGTAATAACAAGAACCTGTTAAAGTGATAATGACTTATTAAATTACCCGTATAGCAAAATACTTGGTTATGGTGAAAAGTACAAGCAGCACACAATCAGGGCACATGGACAGGTTGAACTTACATGAGTCACCTGCACAAACACACGTAGCATAGGAAATAAAACAAATAAGTTTGGAGCACAAAGTCAATTTCAAAACTATGCCATTAAAAGTCTGGCTGCAAATCAGGTATGATGTGGCAGTCAATTTTACACACTGCAAACTCCCACAAAAAACCAATGTGACAATGATCAGATAACCTGTTTTTGGTGATGTAGACTGAGGGATAAATATTGGCTGGGACTTCGGAGGCAACTCTCTTGCTCTTCTTCAAAATAGTGCCAAGGGATCTTTTACATTCACCAGGTAGGGCTGAAATGCAGCGCTTTCAACAATGCAGCACTGCCTCAGTACTGCACTGGCGTGTTGGCTGTGTTCAAGCCCTGGAATAGATGAACCCAGATCATGTGACTCAAGAGGCAAGAGTCCCACCCACAATGGCGAATGCTAATTGTAAGGCAATGAATTTATCTGCCACAGCCTTTTGGAACAATTTGTCCTAGAAACACCAAAGGAACAGGACATACTAGATTTATAACTAATTCTGGTTTGTCAGATTTGTTACCAATCTGATGGAGAACAACTTTCTAATAGCATCCTCAACATGACTTGCTTGACAGGCAAAGCCATTAACCAAGATTTTGTGTTTAAGAAAAACAAAGAAGTTTGAAGAGATAAGAAATTATTTAACTAATGCCTGGGCTGAATTGTTGATGAGTGAACTTAGTGTTAAGTATTTATATACAAAACCATAGATGGCAACTGTTTTACTATGGCTGATCATCCAACTCAATAGCTGATCCTACCACCCCACCCCACCCCCATATCCTTTGATCCCCTTAACCTGTCTAAATCACACTGAAGCACCTCTGCATCCTCCTCACAGCTCACCCAGCTGTGTGTCATCTACAAATTCAACTGGTGTAGTTGAGCAACGATGATCAACACTTAAGGCAAGAGACAGTATCAAGTTAAATGGAAAAACAAAGATGGGAAATCCAACAGAAGGGTAGCCATAACAAGCAGCAATAGGGACAAAGTATTAAGGTATGCTTAAAAAAAACTATTGAGGAACAAAATGTGCAAGAGATGAGAGATGTCAAGGTCAACTGTCATAGTTTTATAAATATTTTACGACAAAGAGGGGGAATATGGGTCCATAAGAGAAAAACATGAGAATAAAATGAATAATAAAAAGATATTAGATTTGTAAATGAATACTTGTACCTGCTTTCACAGTTGAGGAAGAAGTCAAAATACCAGTGGCATAAAGGAATCTAAAAATAAGTCAAGGGGAGGAACTTGATGGATTTAATACAAGTAAACATGGTAATGGAGTAAATAAGCCTCAAGATAGAAGACGTGAGAAAATTAGCTGTAATTTTTAAATACTTTCTGGATTCGAGGTTGTGCATTTGGATTGGAAAATGTAAATGTTAATCCATTTTTTGAGAAGGGAGAGAGACAATATCCAGCAAACTACAAAGCTGTCAGTTTAACAGTTGTGGGGAGTCACTAAAACATATTGTCTGGTATTGTGATCAGTCTTGTGTGAAGGATAGGTTATATCTGATTAACCTAGTTGATTTATTTTTAAAGATTGTCAGTCACATGGAGGTAGGTGCATGTTTATGGATGTTGTTTCTATGGATTCACAAAAGGCAATTCATAAAATTCCACACAAACACTTACTACAAATAAAAGCCCATGAAATTGGAGACATCCTTGTGATAATGATTGGGAGGATATGAGATATAGACTGGGGCTAATCAGAATGCATCAATAATTTGGATGAAAGAAGAAAGTTGAATATCCATGTAGATGACACTAAGGAAATTAGGTTTCGCAGAACAGGACTAGAGTGAATGAGAAAAAAAAAACTGTTGTAGATTGAGTTCAATATGGACTAATAAGAAGACCACCCACTTTGGACTCGAAGACAAATTGGAATATTTTCTTAATGATGGAGGGGTGGTCGGTGCAGACTCGATGGGCCGAATGGCCTCCTTCTGCACTGTAGGGTTTCTATGATTCTATGATTCTATGACTAGAAATTTGAGCAGCCAAAACATTTGGATGCCCGCATAAACAAGCCAATAAAAATTAACACATGCAAAAAAGCAATTTAAAGGTTGCAGAGATAATAATGCAAGTAGAGAAGTCATTGCAGGAGATTCTTGCTATGACTAGGTTAGAGCGAATGCAGCAAGCCTCATGGGGTCTGACTAAAGCTCTGTAGAATGGAAGAATTGTTACCTCTCTTTTTATTCAAACCACTGAGATAAAAGCAAACAAGACCACTAGTTCAGGTGCAGGTTGTAGTTATAAATTCCAAGGCATCATCTGGCCAGAAATATTCCCTCAATTAACACCATTAGGAGAGAACAATGGGAAATATATCTCACTGGCCTTGCAAGTGATCATACCGTGCTTAAAATAGCTATCACATGTAACTGTCACTGCACTTCAAATACAAGATGCTTTGAGACATTCCTAATGTGATAAAAATACAAGCATCCCCCCCCCCCCCCCCCCCCACCCCAACATTGAGCAGCAGCTTTCATCCAGAAAATTAACGGAATCATGGACCACTTTACAGGCATAGTGGGAGCAAGGCTGCAAATTGACCTGTCTGGAACCTGGGCCGAGGCAGTTTCTTCCAATTCACTGGCCACAGTTACAGAAATGAAACATGCAGACTCTGCTGATTTGGTACCAGGTTCCTCTGCCAACCATTTATGAAAGTTGACACCCTATCACTATTAGGCTTTGAAAATGTTACCCTGTAACCAGGTAATCCGGGTGTAGCTCAAAACTACGAGGGGGGCTATATTGGGTAGTCCTTGAAAACAGAGACAGTGGTCGTAATGCACAATTACTCTCCCATCTATTTTATGTAATGGAGGCAGCATGGTATTCTTGTGCTGCCTACTTATTAGCATGATTACTCATGCAGACAACAGTAACTATGATGCCCATTGGGAGCATACAACAGCAGGCGACCCAAAAATCAATACTATCTAGTATTCCTTACGAGTCTGCGCCTCAGCTTCTTGTTCAAGTTATAAAGATAGTCATGTTAGCGCAATGGTGCTGCATACCAGCACAAATCTTGAAACCTGTTCAGTCCATTCCTGGAGGGTTCCTCCAGAGTGATCCAGCAGCAGAATCATTGCTTCAGCACGCCAGTGATTTGCTCTAACATATTTCTTGTAGTAGCATGGCTGCCATTGCATACAGGCTGCACGAGTGTGCATTGGTTGTGATTCAAGTCATCAGTCATGTCATCAGTCGATTGTTCCCATTAACCAGCAACTACCCTTTGATTAGCTGTGGTGGCTGAAATACAGCTGGCACAACTGACTGCCACTGAATGTAGGCATTGACCTGTATGATCGGTTGTCTATAGTTACACATTAGCTGGAGGTTGGAGGAGTGGAATCCCTTTTGGTTGCATGGCAGAGTTAAAACAATGGCACCCTCCTACGATGAGGGAATGAAATGAAGGCACATCTCTGAATAGAAAGCATTAGTGACTTCCACTTTGCACCACAGGAAGGCAAACAGAGATTTTGCCAATATCTCCAGCACCAGCTTGGAAGGAACCAAATGCATTAAAGTTCATAGCTATATTCGCCTTCAAAGCTATTGGCCCTTGCCATGCTTGCAAGTTAAATAAAGTTTATTTATTAATCACGGGTAAGGCTTACATTAACACTGCAATTAAGTTACTGTGAAATTCCCCTAGTCGCCACACTCCAGCACCTGTTCGGGTCAATGCACCTAACCAGCACATCTTTCAGACTGTGGAAGGAAACCGGAGCACCCGGAGGCAACCCACGCAGACACAGGGAGAATGTGCAAACTCCACACAGACAGACAAGCCGGGAATCGAACCTGTGTCCCAGGAGCTGTGAGGCAGCAGTGTTGACCACTGTGCCACCATGCCGGTCCTGGAACTGTAGATGCAGCATTTGGCAAATTTCGAACTGCTGTCCTCATTGAAGTGCAGTCGTCTCACCCACTGTTCCTCCGAGTTTCCAGCAGGAGAATGGCTTCCCGAACACCCTAGGCAAATACAGCCTCCTGCTGAGAGCCCTGCTCCTCCCTCTAACAGACTGTCTAGCTTGTGGTCTCTGCTTATTCTCCCAGTTATGTTTATTCCCAGATGAAAAAGTTTACTAATGACTGAAAGCAACTGGTTTGGTTTCTGCAGAAAGCACTTCAGCAACTGAAACAATTCGGAAAGGAACAAAAACACGTGGAATTGCAGCAACAGCCTGAAGAAATCGACAAGCAGTTAACCTGTTAGGTAGGAGTCCTTGCTAAAATAAAGGCAAATTACTCAGATGCTGGAATCTGAAACCAAAAGAGAAAATGCTGGAAAATCTCAGCAGGTCTGGCAACATCTGTAAGGAGAGAAAAGAGCTGATGTTTCGAGTCCAGACGACCCTTTGTCAAAGCTCAACAAAGCTTTATTATTGCAAAACAAAGAAATATTGATATGTCATCCCTGGTTATAAAAGAAGGGGGCAGTGAAAAAAAGAGAAAAGAGCAACAGCCACTTGCCAGAGATAACAGTTCACAGAGAGAGAATCGCTGGCTCTCATAGCTTTATCTATATCTTAGAGAAAGCACCATCTAGATAGCAATGGTACCAAAGAAAGAAGTTCTAGACAGAAAAATCAACAGAGAAGGCCCAGAACATTCCGGAAGACACAAAACCTGGTTGTAATTTAGAGAGTGACTAAATTCTATTTTGTTAATGAGTGGGAATTGTATTTATTGGAACAGCATTCCATTAGAATCTGGTTTTATTCGGGAATAGTTAATAGAAGGGATTTATTCGGTTTGTTAATAGCTTAGTTAATTTGTTCACTTAGATAAATAAATTGTTAAGTGTTGATTTGAGAGATTTATTTTGTATTTAACCACTAGAAGTTGCTGAAGAGCAGGTCACACTATTTTTTTTACAGATAAGGTGAGGTACTCCTCTTCGGGTGTTTCGGTGTTAGTTCTCAGAGGGGGAAAGAAATCAACCTCCACTTTATAATACCTTTGAGGAGATATTTCCTCTTCATTCTATCCCTCGATGAGATATTTTATTTTTAATGCAAGATTTCATAAGTATGAAGCAAAAATTTAGGTAGAAAAGAACATCCCACCTAAAAAAGCATCAACGCAACTACTTTTCACCAGCACAGACAAAAAACAAAAACACTCACATTAAAAAACACAAGCTGTTATTCCTTTCTGTAAGGGTGAAATAAATTTTTAACATGATATATATACTTCAATTAACAATGAAAGGTCAACTACAGTAGTTTGTTACTCATGGTCTGGTGACAAACTAGATCCACATTTTACTCTGAATAATGATAAATTTCTGTGCAAAATAAGGTATGCACAATAATACAGCAAATGATGTGCTTGTAATTTTAATGTACATAAACATTTGATTATCTGGTTTTGAAACAGTAGTAGTATAAAAGTAATAAGTTGAAAACTCTCACCTTCAAACATCCCAAGTATGCTGTCTTTTCACTATTTGTGTAGTTATGGTGCATTTACACAATTTCGTACAACTGCTGTCCCAGCTCTCCACCCAAATATAATTGTTTCGTCAATGGATCATGCACCACCTCCCCCGTCCACCACCACCATCACCCTTTGACTCTCTGGTCAATCAAGAATCTAACTCAGGCTTTAAAATATTCAACAACCTCGTCTCCACTGCACTCTAAGGAAGAGAATTCCACAGACTAACGATCATGAAAGAATCCCAATCTTCAATGGAAAACCCTTTATTTTTAATCTGTGTCCCCCTAGTTCCAGTCTCTCCCACAAGGAGAAACATCATCCCCTCAGCATCCACCCTGTCAAGTCCTCTCAGGATCTTGTATGTTTCAATAAGATCACCTCTCATACTTCTAAACTCCAATGGGTCTGGGCCCAGCTGATCCTCAGAAGGCTCATTTGGCTGATTCATGGGTTGAAGTTACCTTATTTGTACTGTTTCTATTGCAATTATGTCCTTTCTTTTGGAGACCAAAACTGTACATAGTACTCCTGTTGTCGTACAACAACCCACCCTCTACAACTGTAGCAAAGGTCCTACATTTATATTCCTTTCCCCTTGCAATAAACATTCCATTTGCCTTCTTGATCACTTGCTGCACTTATGTGCAAGGACACCCAGATCCCTCTGGGCCTCAGAATTTTGCAATCTCCATTTAAATAAAATGCAGATTTTCTGTTCTTCCTGCCAAAGTGGAAACGTCCACATTTTACTTTATTTACCAAATTTTGGCCTATTCACAATGTATCTATATCCTTTTGCAATTTCCTCATGTCCTCTACACCACTTACTGATTTTTGTAACCATACATTTAATCATTTTATCCAAGTCATTGATTTGGATAATAAATGGTTGAAGCCCCAGCATTGGTCAGTAAGGCACTCCACTGATTAAACTCACTAACCCCAAAAATTTCTATTTATCTCTACTCTGCTTCCTGTTTGCTAACCAATCCTCCACCCATGTTACCCACTACACCATGAGCTCTTATTTTGTGGGGTAACCTTTGATGTGGCATCTTACCAAACATATTTTGAAATCCCAAGTACATCACATCTACAGGTTCCCCTTTATCCACACTGCTAAATTAGTCAAACTTTATTTCCCTTTCCACACCAAGTTCACTCTCCCTGACTGCATGAAGATGGTCTAATCACCTTGCTATAACTTCCTTAAAAATAGATTCTAGCATTTTCCCTCTGACATAAGTTAACTGGCCTATAGTTTCCTGTTTTTTGTCTCCCTTCTTTCTTGAATAGCAGAGTTACATTTGCGACTTAAATCTGATGGGACCTTTCCAGAATCTAGGGAATTTTGGAAAATTAAAATCAATGCACCTACAATCTCAGTAGTCACTTCGTTTCGGGTCAGGATGAAATACATCAGATCCTGGGGACCTTGTCAGCCTTTATTTCTAATAGATTTTTTACTTCCCATTTCCTTATCTTAAGTTCCTCCCATCATTCGAGCTCGATTTACAAGCATTTGTCAAATGTTTTATGTATTCTACAGTGAAGACAGACAAAATACCTGTTCACCGTTTCTGCCATTACTTTATTTCCCATTGTTAACTCTCCAACTCACTCTGTAGAGGACCAATACACACTTCAGTTACTTTTCTTTCTTAAATACTTGGAGAAACTCTTACCACCTGTTCTTACATTTATAGCCATCTTTCTCTCATACTCTAATTTTTTCCTCATTTTCTTATTCTTTGCTGGTTATTACATTCTGTCCAACCCCCTGACCTGTCACTAATCTTTAGAGCTGTATGCTGTTTTTTCTTTCAATTTAGTGCTTCTTTAGTTAGCTGCAGATCTCTCCTAGAATCTCTCTCTCACTGGAATTTATCTTTGCAGACTGAGAAATATCTCCTTACTACTACTCTTTACTGACTTTCCCCTTAAGCTAATTTTGCAGTTCACTTTAGCCAGCTGTCTTCATGCCCTTGCATTTGCCTTTTTTGATGTTAAAACATTAGCTTTTGATGGAATCTTCTCTCCTTCAAACTGAATGCAAATTTCAAATCATGTTATAATCACTGATCACTTCATTTACTATGAGGTCATTAACTAATCCTACCTCACTGCATAATACCAGGCCTGCACGCTGGCTCTAGAACATGCTGCCCTAAGAAATTGTCCTGAAAACACTATGAACTCATCTTCTACGCTATCTTTGCCAATCCAATTCATCCGATGTACATGCAGATTATCAGCCAGGGCTATTGCCATGTCTTTCGCAAAAGCCCCCATTATTTCTTGTATACTATGCCCTACACCATAGTTACTGTTCGAGAGGACTAAACTATTTCAAGTGACTTCTCACCGTTGCAATTTCTTATCTCTACCAAACTGATTTTACATCTCGATTGTTAGAGCCAAGGTAACCTCTCTCTGTTGTACTATCATCTTTCATTAACAAATCTACATATCAGTTTTTCCTAGTTTCCTGCCTTTCCAAAATGTCACACTCTGAATATTCAGATCTCAGCCTTGCTCATCTTGCAGCCAAGTCTCTGTAATGGCTATCGTCATGCATATTTATTTCTATTTGAGCTGCCAATCCATCCGATCTATTACATATGACATATGCATTCAAATAGAGAGCCTTTAGTTCTGTCTTTTATTAATTTTACAAGCTCTGTTCTTATTTGTTGGAATACTCTGTTTGCACTCTCTGCCCCTTCCTGTCACCTATATCTCTTCGTACATGCACTTTTGCCTTTTAACCATCACCTAATTTCCATTTGCACATTTTACAGATCATTTCTATTTCTTCTCCCAAGTATCTCTGCCCTCCATCCCCCCTCGTGTCCTGCGTAGATTGTTTTTATTAATGCCTCTCAGCTTTAAAGGCACCACAGCCAAAGGGTTGACTTGCCCATTTTCTCTACTGGTGCTGTTTGCAGTATTTCCAGCATTTTGGACATTTGGCAAAACCATGTCCAGGATATGCACCAGTTAAAAGCTATTCCCACACCTCCAGGACTGCATGATATAAAATAATTTAGCCAAATAAAATTACAAAACAAAATGAAGTCAATTTACTCAATTTTTCTTGTTTTGGAGGGTTGCTAAATCCAATTGTGAGCATAAGCACGCATTTTATTATGACATCAAAACTTTGGTTAGCGACCAGCTACACATTAACTTAGATCCTGGACAGGGCAGCACTGTTTAATCTGGACAAATCTTTAGTACTTTGTCAAAAAAAATGAAACTATAGAACGAATGGAATTTTAAAAATTCATAAATCAGTTCCCAGAAGGTTTTTTTTGAGGTCTCAATTACAAAACTTTCCCAGACATTTTTGATGATTCAAATCATGCAGGATCCACTATAGAATCCACCACGAATTTGTGTAATTGTGTTAGAAGAAAGACTCCACAGTAAACTGCAAGCAGTAAAAATTTGCATGCAAAGGTCTGTTGCAGTCCCAACAACATCTATAATTAATACAAACCTCAATTCCTCACCATTTGCTGGACCTGTTTGTAGTCTGCAGTCTTTAAAGTTTATGGGTGATATTTCATTTTATCTACAAGCTACGCCACAACTAAGTTTCATAACTTTTCAGATAATGTTTTTCCACACAAATGTTTGTAGGGCAATATGCAGCATATAATCATCTAAACCAAAAAGTCAAGTACAGCTACAAGTATAATTTCACGCAAAATAAGTTTTGCCACTCAAGAGTTTTAAATTAGATATTGGGATATTACTACAAAAGGTAAAACATCTCATCTTTGCAATGGATAATTGATAATTTGTAATTGTACAATATAGCATTGCATTCATTTCAAACAAATAGAATCTTGCCCCTGGTCACTTTGCATTGCAGCAATTACGAACACAGGAATTGCTAGAAGATAAACCAAGGTTTTCCTTATACATCTTCCACCATCCTGTTTGCCGCATGACAGAGTTGCTGACTAATCTGTTGTACCGATTAGTCTACGAAATATCTCAGCGTGAGACAATGAAAACTGTGGGAACCATAAATCAAAAGTTACCTGTTCCTCTCAAGACTAACACCTGTGCCACGTTGCAAATTACTCATACTGTACCCCAAAATATTATTTTTGGAAGTAACATGTCAGATTTGTATTTGAATGAACCACTTCCGTTTGTTCATTGAAAATGTTTCCGCAGATAAATTTTGAATTTACACCTCTTCAATTCCAGGCTGAGTTGACTTGTTCTGTTCTCTACCCAGATGAAACAACTTGTCCTGGTCTATATTACCCAGTCCTTTGAGAATCCTAAAAACCCTCACTCATTTCTCAAACTTCTTTTCCAATAAGAACATATTCAAGTTTCTCAGTTTATATAATAGTTCCTCATAATCCAATCCCTCCATTCCCACTATCATTCTGGATTCTCTCTTCTGTATAGTTTCATGAGCACAATATCCTTTTTGGATTGCGACAACATGAAGTGTATACAATTGTTTAAATATGATTGCACTAATCATTTAAAGTTGCAGGATTATCTCACTATTTTGGCTCAATGTCCCAACATTTGAGTTGCTTTCCACACTACTTAACACAGCATTATGCAATTGTTTCAATTTACTGTCAGTCAGGACCGCTTTCTCTCTCATTTCACTGCTACTGGACTACTATAAAGAAATTGTACAAAGTGCAATTGGCGAAAACCTCAAATTTCATCCACATTTGACCACCTAGTGTGTTAAGCTTTTGTATTTTCTGTTTGTTTATATATTGTTGTTTTTCCTGACAGCTCTCGCAGATGTACTCCAGCTTCCCATATTGTAGAGTGCTTCCACTTGCAGATAGGTAGGCTAATTTGCAGCCTGCCTAGGGAACAGAGTCTAAATTTACTTCATTTACCAGGTTTCTTACGTCTCCTGGTCTTTGGAAAGTGGCAGAACACCACTGCACCAGATCTTGACCCACGTTTTAGCCACCGACCATTTATTAAATAGTAAAAAAGATTAGCAGCCATGAAACAACGTAACTATAGTTACTTTTAGTCAGCTCCTCATGAAACAAGAACTTGTATAGCACCTTTAACGTAATAAAATGCACCAAGGTGCTTCACAGGAGCTTCATTATCAGAACTTGACAGCAAATCACAAAGCAATATTAGGACAGATGACCAGAAGTTTTTCAGAGGAAGGTTTTAAAGTGCATGTTAGAAAGATAAAGCAGCTTAGTAAGAACAGGAGAACATCTATGAATAAATGGCCATAATAAGCTTTTGATATAAAAAAAGAGGGACAGTCAAAGTTTAAATGCCTTGACTAGAAAAGCCTATTCTAGTTAGAGAAAAAGGGAATTGTTCCAAGAATCAATGTCAAATGTTCAAACAGAATGCTTGGGGTACAAAGCAAAAATATTCCCATGAACAGTAAAGGCCTGCAGCAAGAAGTTGAGTTATTTGGATGAGTAGAGAAATTCAAGTTAAACTTAGATCTGACATATCTGAAGAAGCTCTTTGGGGAAATAACAGAACATATTGATTAAGGAAATGTGTATAAATTTTTCAGTCGAAGCTTCCATAAAGTCACCTTGTTAACAAAGGTAAGGAAAATGGTATTAAAGGGTAGTATGAATAGGAAGTTGGTTTAAGAGACAGGAGAAAGTAGTGGTTAATAGATGTTCTTCCTGACTCAGTTGATATAATGCCAGTGGAGACCATTAATGCTCAAAAAGAAATTCAAACTTCCAGTTGATAGTATAAAAGATGCATTTTAAAACATCTACTGTAACAAATCACAAAAACACTATTGACGCGATCTCTATTTTCAAAGCAACTGATCGCATGTTGCCCTCTCTAGAGAATTCCAGTCCTCATAACAAACAGTCCACAATTCCTTCCAGCTTCCAATGGGTTCACATTTTGCTATTATGTCGAGTAGTAATTTTGAGTGACCACCTTCCTGTACTTCCCTTAGCTTTCAGCGAGTTTCCCAAATCTACTACCCAGCAGTAAAGTCTGTCCCAATGATTCTTCTCCTCTGGCTGCTGCAGAAAAATTTCCTGGAATCCTTAGATGACTAGGGACACATGTCTCTTCAACTCAATACAGTCTCTGCTCCCCGCATCCGGCTGTAGTAGTTTGCAAGGCCAAGCAATCTCTTCTCTCTTGCTGCTGACTGCACAAAACTGCAGTCTGTCAGTGGCATTCATGGATTTTGTAGGAAAGCCTGTCACCTGACCTTTGGGCAACATGGTGGCAGTGGTTAGTACTGCTGCCTCACAGCACCAGGGGCCCGGGTTCAATTCCAGCCTTGGGTGACTGACTGTGTGGAGTATGCATGTTCTCTCTGTGTGTCGGCATGGGTTTCCTCCAGGTGCTCTGGTTTCTGCCTAAAACAGGTGGTTAGGTGGACTGGCCATGCTAATTGCCCCTTAGTGTCCAGGAATGTGTTGGATAGGTGGATTAGTCATGTGCGGGTTACAGGAATAGGGCAGAGGGGAGGGCCTGGGTGGGATGCTCTTTTGGAGAGTCAGTGTGGAAGATCAATTGAATGACGTCTGCCATTTGGTTGCTGAGTGGGATGTTATCTGATCACAGTCAGCCTGTGGGTTTAAAGGGACTATGAATTTACTGAAAATTTTATAGCACAAGATATATTTTGTAACCTGTTATCCTCAAAATCTGTGTACCACTGAGAAGGTAAGTAGGAGTGAAGGAGTATTTTATTAAAGTCAGACTTTTCATGTTTAATAAATTGTCATTAAAAGCTAATCGGCAGTCTTGCGGCTCTGTTAATCCAAGTTTTTTTTTAAAAATTAAATGTTGCGATCTTTTGAGCCACGGTTCCACTCTAGGATCTTTGTCCAGTACTATCAACTGGGATCGTAGCAACGGTTTACTTCACAATGGATTACAACCGGATATTTCAATACCGTTCTGGAGAGATTCAATTTACACACTGAACTCAGAGGCTGTTGCCATTGCCTCCAATCCTGAATACCAGTCTCCCTTTGAACTTTAACTGCCCCAAGTAGACTTTAGCATAGCTCACATGACGCCTCCAGTTTACCTTAAAGACATATTGCCAAAACATAATCTTTAACAGTAACAGTGCTGAGTTGATGTATTTTTTTTTAAAAAGATACGCACTAGTCTCCTATAGCATTTGATATGAGTCAAGACCAAACATGGTTTTCAGATGAAGATTAGACAGCAAGGGATAACTGAACAAGGGCACACAGCTATAATTAATGTCACACATTGTGTCACTTTTATATTTACACATTTAACATGGAAATGTAAACTATCGTAATTTCATGCTTCTGCCAGAGATCTTTACCAAGTGCTGAGACTTTAAAAGGAGCAGACACATACTCAAGAATTCAAATATATTAACGTTTACAAGCAGAAATAAAAGCATGTGACCAGAGGCTTTGTAAATAGGGAGAGTACAATAACAGAAATGTAATGCTAAACCGACATAAATCATGGAGGTAGGATGCAGGTAGAATATTCCCAGTTTTAAACATCTACGGGAGGATGTCAAGTCCATGGAAAAGTCCATGGCAGACATGAAACAACCAATGATGAGGGTCCTTTGTTAATAGAGGAGAGGAGAGAAACTAAGTTTCTTTTATTAGGACAGTGAAGGTCAAAAAGAAATCTGGTAATTGTGTTCAAAATAACGAAGATAGTGAAGTCTTATGCTAGAATCAGTTGCTTAGAAATTGATGTAATCAGTATTATTTGAAAAGGCATTACAGCAGTCAAAGCTTACAAAATGGTTTACCTCCAGAGTCACTGGTGCAATATAAACAAGTGGGATAAACGTCTCCGGAGTCAAGGAATTCTGTGTTACAAGACACGTTTGCTCTTTGCAACTGAGCGCCAAGCACTGTTAGAAACCAGAGCCATCATATATTTTGGCCCTCGACAACAGACTAGCAACTCAATTTTAATGTTGCCTTCCCTCAACAATGGGGAAGGTTTGCAGTCATCAATTATCACTTGAGCCAGAGCAGAATTCAAAAACACTGCACCAAAAAAACCTTTTGTAGATCTTTTCTATAAGTGCACTTGAATCTGGTGAAATGGTGCAACGACAATCTCTCCCTCAATGTCAGTAAAACGAAGGAGCAGTCATCAACTTCAGGAAACGTAATGGAGGACATGCCCCTGTTTAGTGAAGTGGAGACTTTTTTTTCCCCATTCACGGGACATGGGAGTCACTGGCTGCCCAGCATTTATTGCCCATCCCTAGTAGTCCGAGGGCAGTTGAGAGCATTGCTGTGGCTCTGGAGTCACATGTAGGCCATACCAGGTAACGACGGCAGATTTCCTTCCCTAAAGGACATTAGTGAACCAGATGGTTTTTTCCTGACAATCGACAATAGTTTCATGGTCATCAGTAAATTCTTAATTCTAGATACTTTTTATTGAATTCAAATTCCATGGTCGAGAGTTTCAAGTTCCCAGGTGTTCAGATCACTGATCCTGGTCCTTCCACACCGATGCTGTAGTTAAGAAAGCCAACCAACACCTCTACTTTCTCAGATGGCCCAGGAAATTCGACACGTCCACTACGAGTCTCACCAATTTTTACAGATGTACCATAGAAAGCATCCTATCCAGATGTGTCACAGCTTGATATGGCTGCTGCTCTGATCAAGATCACAAGAAACTATAAAGGGTTGTGAACGCAGCCCAGTCCATCACTCAAATCAGCCTCCTATCCATTGACTCCCCACTGCCTTGGCAAAACAGCCAGCATAAACAAGGAAGCCATGCACCCCAGACATACTCTCTTCCACCTTCTTCCGCCAGGAAAAAGATACAAAAGTCTAAAGACTCAAGAACAGCTTCTTCCCTGCTGCCAGACTTTTGAATGGACCTATCATATATTAAGCTGGTCTTTCTCTGTTGCACCTTATCCTTTCCTTCTTCCCCATGTAGAATAGAATCCCTAGAGACAGCACGGTGGCTAACATTGCTACCTTATAGCACCAGGGACCTGGGTTTAATTCCAACCTTAGGTCACTGTGTGGAGTTTGCACGTTCTCCCAGTGTCTGAATGGGTTTCCTTCAAGTGCTCCAATTTCCTCCCAAACTCTAAAGATGTGCAGGTTAGGTTGATTGGCCATGCTAAATTGCCCCTTAGGTGTCCCAAGATGTGTAAATTAGGGGGATTAGCAGGGTAAATACTTGGAGTTATGAGGAACAGTTCTGAGTGGGATTGCCCCTTAGTGTTGGGGGATTACGTGGGGTTACAAGGATAGGACCTGGATGGGAATGTTTTCGGTGCAGACTCAATGGGCTGAATGGCTTCCTTCTGCACTGTAGAGGTTCTATGATTCAGTGCAAAAGGAGCCATTTGGCCCATTGAGCCTGCACGGACAACAATCCCTCCCAGGTCCTATCCCTGTAACCCCATGTATTTACCCTGCTAGTCCCCCTGACACTAAGGGGCAAATTGGCATGGCCAATCCACCTAACCTGCGCATATTTGGAGTACTGTTTTGTGCTCCAAGAATGGTATATTTTGTCTGTTTAGCGTGCAAGAAACAATATTTTTCACTATATTCCAATACAAAAGACAATAATAAAATCAATGAATCTTGTTTGACTCGCGTGAATTCATGTTTCCACATCAAATTAGCATCCCAAAACACTTCAGTCATATATAGACAAAAGTGGACACTGAGACGAAGGAGATATGAAGACGAATCACCCAAATTTTGATGAGAATGGTGGATTTTAAGGAACTTAAAGCGATGGAAGTGGAGAAGCAGAAGGATGTAGGGAGAAAATTTTAGATCATGGGGCATAGGCACCTGAAGAAGTCTGTCAAAAATGCAATGAGGGGCATGAGGGATGCACAAGAGGATAGAGTCAGTGGAGAGGGGCTGGAGCGCATTACAGAGATAGTGAAGGGCAAGGCCATGAAGGTATGTAAACACAGAATGGAGACACTTGAGGATTAGAAGCCAATAAAGTTAGCAAGTTCACAAGTTATGGGCATAAACACTTGCCAAGCAGGCAGCCGCTATTTCTAGGGCCACTTCCGAAAGAACTCTGGAATCTAGATCAGCAGTCCAAAGATGTGCGGGTTAGGTTGATTGGCCAGGTTAAAAATTGCCCCTTAGAGTCCTGGGATGCGTAGGTTAGAGGGATTAGCAGGTAAATATTTGGGGGTAGGGCCTGGGTGGGATTGTGGTCGGTGCAGACTCGATGGGCCGAATGGCCTCCTTCTGCACTGTAGGGTTTCTATGATTTCTATGAGGTCCTGGGGATTTATCAGTCTTTAATCCCATCAATTTCCCCAACACCATTTCCCTATTAATACGGATTTCCTTCAGTTCCTACCTCTCACTAAACCACTATTCCTGAACATTTCTAGTAAATCTTTCTAATGTAAAGACATTCAAAACTGGAAAACACTAATTCTGGTCTAACCAAATCAGTGGTGGCACAGGTACAGGATTACCATTTTGCTTTTGATCTAAGACTTCATTACATTTGCTTTGACCAACCCCACAAACACCATCAAATCGTCATTCCACTTGTAATAAATTTGTGCATCTGAACCCATTAAGCTCTTTATTTGAACACTCTGGGTGAGATTTTACCGAAAAAAATTCTAAGTGCCAAACGAGCGCGAAAACAGAAAAATTGCAGACCTCTATTTTGGGCAAGTTGCATGTGGAGCCTCTGGAAGACTGATACTGCTTTGCTGATTCTTTTGTGGACACATCATCTGCTTGGAGATGTTGCTTCCTAAGTAGGGGAAAGAGGTTAATGTCCTCAGTGTTCTGATGGCGATAGGAGGCAAGGCCTTGTTACCATCTGGTCACCGTTGTCTTGGTCTTCTTGCAGTTGATGCATATACCAACCTTGGTGCCACTACTCTCAAGATTTGTGGTTGAATTTTAGAGCGCATGTGATTCTTTGGCCAGCAAGGCAATGACATCTGTGAAATCCAGGTCTATAAACCATGGTATTGCCATGGGGTGCTAAAGTCTGCACCCACCATCGCCTTCACAAAAAAACACAATAAACAAAAGGAAAAAGAATAGCCTTGCTGTACTCCTGTGATGTTGAAGGTAACCCTGGTGCCCATGCTGGTTTAGACACAATAACTGGAGTCACAGTACAAGGTTTTGAAGATGTTAACGTACCATCACTGGGTGTCTTACTGTCTTGTGATGTATTCGTGACTGTCAATGATAGTATAAGCCTTCATGAAATCAATGAAGTTGATAACAAGTGGCTTCTGATACTCTAGGCTCTGCTCCATGGTGTTCCTGGGCATTAAGATCTGCTCACAGCATGATTTTCCACTCCAGAAACCTGCCTCTTCTTCACAAAGGGTATTATCTACTTCTGCTTTCGAGCACTGTGCTGAAGACCTTACCAGATGTTGAGAGCAGTGTTATACCTCTCCAGCTGGTTCAGTTGCTGAGGTTCCTGTTCTTTTGCAGATTGATTATTGCTCACTTCCAGTCTTCCAGGATGTCCTCCACAGTCCAGACCTTGTTGTGACAGTGTTTTTGCTAGGTTTCAATAGCTCTGCTGGTAACTCAGTGATCCCAGATGCGTTGTTCTTCAGGCTTTTGATGGCTCTTTGGACTTCTGATCTGGCAACTTCTCCCGTGCTGCCATTCAGCTGGTATGGTGGCATTATTGAACTCCTGAATGTGGTGCTGGTTGAGGAGCACCCAAAATTATCCCACCCATATCACTCAGTCAACAGCATCCTTGCCCTTTAATTGATGCTGTGGCGCTTTTTCTGGTACCAGTTTTCCATATGATCTTGTAGTGTTGCAATTTGCTTCTTCAGGTGCCACCTTGCCTTCGAACTTGATTCATCCTTGTTCATCTCTCCTGCAGCTTCTCTTCATGGTTTTATCCAGTCTTCTGTATTTTTCATTATCATCTTGCCTTTGCTCAATGTTCTTTTCCTGGTTCCTTTTGTGCTTTGTCAGCTTTCTTTCATCCATCAAATTGGGTCAGTGATCCATTGTTCTTTCACCTCTCCTCCACCTGATTGTGACTTCTGCATTCTGCTAATCCCTCTGTTTCTCAATGTTAACAGACTTTTGAATCTGTTCTCGGGGCCAGCTGGAAATGGTCTGATGTGCTTGTCCATCAGTTTCTCCATTGTAACCTTATGGCTGTTGCTTTCTTCAGCTTCAGGTGGATCTTTCCTAGCACAAGGTGGTGGTCTGATCCTATTAAAGCACCATCATGTCTAGATATCTTGTAGGGATGTCCTCCATCTTCTACTGATGCATATATAGTCAATTTTGTTCAGGGTGTTACCATCTGAAGATTTCCATGTCTTTTTGTGGATGGCCTTGTGTTTGAGAAGGTATTCCCAATGCAGAGGCCACTGCTGTTGTAGAAGGCAAACTGATGCTCACCATTTCCATTGAGCATACTTGCTGACTAATGAAGCCTGAATTGGTGGCTACTGGCTATTGAATTATTGACAAAATCAATTTTTTAAAAACCATGCCTAATCCATTATTTTCCCTAAAAAGTACCAAGACAAAATGATGAACAAAGTTTTTCTTTTTTAAAAAAAAAAATCAGGGAATCCAACACATTTGAGAATTACAGAATTAATACAACACTCTTGGTATGTTAGCTCATTTATCTCTACATTTTATGCTACAAACCTCATAACCAATTTTAATTTTAAGAGTTAGATAAAATATCTTGCTGCAAATTAGTTCTATTTACCCTTTCATCTCTTTTTAGAGATTCATTTTATAAATTCTTTTAGCAGTGTTTTCAAAAAATGTTAATGCAACATAAAAACGTACATTTAGATCATTTCCTATTCTTGTTATTTACTTATGCCATTCTTTTAATAATGTAGAAAGATAAAATTACAATAAATTTGTTAGACAAGATATAGATTAGATCACAAACGATTACAATTGAAAAATTTAACACAACCTTGCAAAACGCTTATTTTTTATTATGAACAGAAATTATATACTAGGTCACCTAGAGAAGAAATAAAACAGAAACTCCTGAAACGTTAACTTTAATTTCCTTCCACAGATGCTGCCAGACCTGAAGTTATCGCCAGTATTTTCTCTCCTTGGTTTAGATTTCCAACCTCCATTTACATTTGAAGCCAGAGAAAAAACATTGATAAGAGTTTCACTTTCTGCCTTTCACTGTAGGAAGAGGTAGTAGAGAATTTGGATAGAATTTTAAAAAGCGTATACACAGAGTGTGCACTTAAAAGTTGGCAACACTCAATGCATCCTAGGAGATGGCAGAGGTTCTTACCACAATCTTCTAAAATGAAGTGCTGTCAGAAGACTGTAGGTTTCAAATGCTAAGGCACCCCTGCTCAAAGATAGAGGGAAAACCCAGCAACTAGCGGCCAGACCAAGGGGGGAAACTTTCAGAGACAATATTCCAAGGTAAAATTGTCACTTATAATGGGACAGCCAGCAGGGATAAGAAGGAAAATCATATTTAATGGACTTCATTGAGTTTTTCAATGAAATGGAGGGTTGATAAAGATGGCATGGGTGACATGTGTATGGACTTTCAGAAGGTGTTCGATCATATAAATCATATAAATTATCAAAATTGAAACCCATGTGATTAAAAGGGGTAGTGGTAGTATGAATATAAAGATGGCTACAGGACAGAAAGCGTATTCGGTTTTCTAGACTAGAGGACTGCACGTAGGGATAAGCATTAGGCATGCTGATTTTGATGCATATCCAGATCCTAGACATTAATATACAACACAATTTCAAGTTTTGCGTAACCTGCAAAACTCATGTACAGTGCACATCAGATTTCAGAAGGACTTCAGCCTTCAGAAGACTGGTGAAATGGGCAGACACATGACAAATGAAGTTTATTGCAAAGAAAAAAATGTGAAGCAACATTTTGGTAGGAAGATTAAGGGAAGGAAATATAAATTAAATTGTATGATTTTCAAGAGGTTATAGAAACAGATACCTCGGTGTGCATACACAAATCTTAACTTGCCATGCCACCTTTAAAGGCAGCTGTTTATAAAGCATACAAAGATCCTTGGTTTTACAAAGATGCAGAGTACAAAAACAAGAAGGTTATGCTAAACCTTCATAAAATACTGGCTAGACTTCAACTGGTGTAGAGTTACCAAATCTGAGGACCACAATTTAGGAAGGATCATAGAATAGAATCATACCATCTATCAAGGCCTTGGAGGCAGTACAGAGGAGATTTACTCGAGTAAGACCATGGATGCTGGACTTTATGTGGAGACACTAAAGCAAGCTGTGGTACTTCTGAACAACCTGCAAATTTCTACAATACCTTTAATCTAGTAAAACCTCTTGAGGCACATCACAGGAGTATTATCAAATGCAAGTCACATAGGGAGATGTTAGGTCAGGTTACTTGGTCAAAGAGGTAGGATTTAATGAGTGTCTTAAAGGAAGAGATGGGTAGAAAAAAGTAAAGGTTTAGTGAGGGAATTTCAGAGTCGAGACAGCTTAAGTCATGGCTACCAATGGCACAGTGAATAAAATTGGGACAAACAAAAAGTCAAGAATTGGAGGAGAATAGAAATCATGGAAAGATTTAGGGCTGAAGGAGGTTACAGAGATAGGGAGGAGGTAAGATTATAGGAAGATGTAAAAACAATAAGTATGTTAAAATCAAGGGTGTGCTGAATTGGGAGGCAAAGGGATGATTAGCAAGCATGGGGATGATGAGTGAACAGGAATTGATGCCAGTTAGGATTTGGGCATCAAAGTTTTGGATGAACTCAGTTTAAGAAAAGGTGCAATATGGAGACCAGTTAGGACAGCACCAAAATTGTTGACTCGGCAATACAACAATGGTCGAGAGTTTCAATAACAGACAAGCCGAGGAAGGGGCAGAGATGGGCGATATTACAAAAGTGGATTGCAAATAGTCTGATTCAGCCTCAGGCAGCGGCAAAGGGAGAGGCTTGGCATCTGTGACCACGGAAAGGAGTTTGTGGCAGGGGCTAAAGCCAATGGCTTAATTCTGCCCAAAACTGGGCTTTGTTAACTGGAATCTAACACCTTGCTTTCAGCTGATATGAATCGAGATGAGAAATTTAAAGGTCTTCAGAAGTAATAGTGTGGAAGCATGCAGAAAATTAATTCCACATGCCTGCATAGATTGCAATGGAACCAGGCGAGGGGAGTCCCTTAGATGACAGAGCAGTGGAGCTGCAAGAGGACAGTGTGCAAAAGCTGCAGACAATAGGGAAGAAACAATCCATCATGATTACAGTCACATAGGGTGTCATTTGTGATTGTGATAAAGGCCATTCGAGCGCTGCGACAGGACAGAAATCTGATTGGAATGGTTCAAACATGAAGTTGCCAGAAAATTGGGCATGAATTTGGAAAGCAACAGGCATTTTGGGGAGGAAAGGAAGGTTTGAAATTGCAAGGACAGGGAAGTCAAGAGTGGGCATTTTTGAAAAATGGGGATAACTGGAGATTTGAAGCGGAAGGGGACACTTCATGAGGTAAGGGATTAGAGCATGTTAAGGATATTAGAGCAGAAAAGCAGTGAAATTTATATGAATCATTAAGAGTTTTGATGAAATAACTGAGGAACTATTTTCAGTGGCAAAGGGGTCAGTGACAAGAATATATGGATTTAAGGTGATTGGCAAGAACTTGAGGGGGAATGAAAATGATTTTTGTTTTGCAAGGCAAGCTGTCATGATCTGGAATCCAGTGCCTGAACAAGGGAGGTAGCATTTTAAACAACATTCAAAGGAAAACTGGGAACATATCTGAAAAGGGAGAAAATTGCAAGGCTATGGGGAAAAGGAACTAATTGGATCGTTGTTTCAAAGAGGTGGCACAGCCATGATGGGCCGACTGTTCTCCTGCTATGATGTATTGTTCCATGACTATGGATCAGACTCATTACAATAAATAATAAAGCTTGAGACACTTACAATATTCTTAGGTAATTGCCTAAATTTGTTCCACTGCATAGCACAATGAATTTATGAAAAAATGTGCCTCTCACTGATTTCTTCCCAGCCACTCTACATGATCTATTTCAAATGAAATTTACAAAAAAAAGTATTTTGTTTTTATAACAATTCCCATTTGGCTTACAATATACCATGGAGGCAAAATTCAAATTCAGCAGGGACACAAAGCTGCCCTGAAGCTACATTTAACCCCCTATGGTTAGTTCTTTTGCACAGCAAATTTATACGCTTCCTCCTCCATCAGGATGCACCTAATGCAATAAGTACATTCACAAAGCTATCATAATTTGCTGGATGTTAAGTTCAGCAGAAGAAACAAGTGATTTTAGGGAAGAAAGCACTGCACACATTTAAATGGAAAAGCAATAAAGTCCATTGTAATTACAAAGTCCTTGATTTGTCCATCAATTCACTATTTTTTTTCATCATTTTAAATAAAACACTAAAATATTCTTTCATGCAACCACCTTTATTTGGATAGGAGAATTCCATTTGCAGACTACAGTATAACTGCAGTAACAGTGCCTATGATAAATTGAAAGTTTCTAAAATAGCCCTTCCTCTCCCAACCTCAGGTAGAATGCTTTGCCAAATATTAACAAGAAAGAAAGACAATGTCAGGTAATGATGCAAGTTTATTCGTTCATGGAATGTGACCATCACTGGCTCAATGAGCATTTACTGCCCATCCCTAATTGTCCTCAAGAGGGTAGTGGCGAGGTGAACTGCTGCAGTCCAAGTGGTGTAGGGAGTTTCAGGTTTTTGGACCTGGGGACAGTGAAGGAACAACAATAGAGTTACAAATCAGGATGGTGTGTGTCTTGGAGGAGGACTTGCAGGTGGTAGAGGTTACAGGTCTGAAGCTGTAGTCAAAGGAGTCTTGGTGAGTTGTTGCAGTGTATCTTGTAGATGGTACACACTGCTGCCACAGTGTCAGCAGTGGAAGATATTAATGTTGAAGGTGGTGAATGGAGTGCCAATCAAGCATCCTAGAGGGTGTTGAGCCTCAGTGTTGTTGGAGCCGCACTCATCCAGGCAAGTAGACTGTATTCCATCACGCTTTGTACCTTATAGATAATGGACAGGCTTTTGGGGAGTCAGGAAGTTAGTTACTTGCTACAGAATTCCCAGCTTCTGATCTGCTGCTGTTTTATTTATTGGCTGGCCCACTTAAGTTTCTGGTCAATGATAACCCCAGAATTTTGCATTCTATTTGCTTCTATTCCATTTGCTATTGCACAGCAACTTCACTGCACTGTGAATGTAAGCTTACTTGTGACACGAATAAATAAAACTTTAAAATCACTCAAGTTGTGAAACAAACGTGTTTCATATTTTCATCATTAATTTAACAGAACAGTCCTCCTCGATCAATGCTTACAGGATACAATTGATTGAACGGCAACAGTTCACCTACGCATAAAAATTAAGCTGACTGATATAGTAAGGCTGCAATTTGAATCAGTATTTTTGTCAAGGGGTTTGTCAAGAGAAAAGGTCACAGCACAGCGAAACTCAGGTGGGGGTGGGGGCAAATATGGTGCAGCAGAATAAAAGCAGTGATCATTGGCTACACAGGGTACGATTTTGTTGGCTCAGTGTTTTGGTGGCTGGCCAAAGAGTAACTTGGCAAAATTCTGATATTAGATTACCTGCCTACACTTTGACATGAGACTTAGACCTAAACAGATAAGGATACAACTGGGTGCCTTTATTGGTGACAATTCATCTCCATTTTATTTTGACCATTTAAATTTGAGTGTAATGAGAGCATGATTTTACAATTCATTTGCCAACGTAAAGCACTTCTTTAAAAAAAAGCAAACTGATTTTTATTGCAGGCTTTGCGCTAACATATAAATGAAGGAATTTGAAAGATTGGAGCTTTGAACGAGAAAAAATAATATATGGGCACCATGTTTTTCAGATCGATGCACTATTTGAACACTTAATACAAACTCCAGTTTAGGCATGTCAGACACGACTGCGTAATTCTTTAAATGGGGGAGGGGTGGGGGCATTGCGGCGTATATATCATCATTGCAGGCTAAATTTAAATCAAGATCCTCAAAAGGTGGAATGGATATTGTGTTAGTTCACTGAGTGCCCTTTTATTTTCAAATACAATTATACCCAAAATGATTGGAGGAGAGGTTTTCACACAGCAGAGCAAATGGTTGACAACACTGATTGGAGTACATATTTTTCCTTAATCTGGTATGCTATTGAAAATAAATGGTGGCGGAAGAAATACCCTTGATATTCACACCTACTTCTTCAATAATATTAGTCTGCAGAGAAAAATAAATTCTATTTTTAAAAAAGCAGACAATTTGCAAGAAGTGTCAGATGAACAGAGTATGAAGATGAAATTTGGGATTGCGGTAATGAACGGTTTGGGATTTGTTCGGATACAGATCAGAAACCTCAAGTACATTAAGCGAGAGCAAAAGACACCTCTTGCTTCATTCAGAACCTGACAGTAACTGCTTGGTTTTCCCTGTAAGCTTAGTGCCTTCCTTAAGCACATGACTCTCAATCAACTTAATCAAAATCCTACTCTGAAACCCCAGGGGAAAAACCAAACAAAAATGTTTCAACTCAGATTAAAAACATATCCCTTGCTAAAATCAATTAGCAGGCATTCTTAGCCTGAGAGCTGTTTTGCAGACAAATTGGCACCACGTAAAATGGAGCTGAATTTTAAACATACCCCTCACAAGAAACCTGATATAAATGCATTTCTTAAAGGCACAGTATTACCACAGGTCGTAAAAAGGAGAAATAACAATAAAAAAATGGAGAAATGATATACACTTATCAAAACAACGATCATTATTGTAAAAGGACATGGGGAGAAACGACAATGAATTTGGAATATTAGAAGGAAGACTGCAGGATCTGAAATGTGTACGTTGATTACAGAAGACAACAGATTATGTTCTTAAATCTGTAGGTTAAGGCCATCCTGGAGAATTTAAGCTGTCATATATATGGCATATATCAGTTCAAAATGCACATGCTTTGACTCAAGAACATTTACTATCATTTTGGTCAAAATTCCTGATCAGGCTAAATACCATGGAATCACAATGATTAAATAAATAAATTATGATTACATTAGCAACTTGTAGCACAGGACAGAATATCTTTTACAAATTATTTTGACAAAAGCAGACAAGATGAAGCTTCTGTCAAATAAAAGAAAAATCAGCTATTTTATTTTGCCACTGCAAGAACAGCAACAGCCAATTCTCACTCCAATCTCCTGGCAATCTGGCTGCAATTTTCATTACTGAGGTATGGTGTAAAATTCAATAAGTTGCTACTACAATTGACGTTCCTTGAATGTCAAATGACCTGGAATGCATTGCATTGCATTTAGGGTGCATGGCATTGAGTATCAAATATTCAAAATGATGAAAGGATTTAGAGCAGGTTTCATCTTTGACATAAATTCATGAAATGTTCAGCACAAATCTTTCATATTGTATCAGAATTCCAGTACATTTCAACCAAAAAAGGCAATCGGGACAGAAACTAGATTAATCGTATTCTAAAGTGTACTTCTATCAGTCATTACAGATTATACCGATGGTACACATGGTGGGACATATATTTTTTAAAAATCAGAGCAAAATTACACAAAGTTTAATCAGGTTGATCTGAGGATCCTTATTTTTAAAAACGTAGAACTTTATTTGTAACAGATGATGCCAAAAGCAATATTGTACTTATAATGCCTAGCTGCCACCATGGCAACTGATGAGAGATTGGGTAAATAAGTTTAGTTTTTTGGGTGGGAATGTACTGGAACAGATTTTATTATTTTGTAGCTTTACAGAATGTAGCCTCAAGGCTTTGAAATAATTGATATTTCATACTGAACTGTTGCAACAATTTTTAAATGATTATTCAGTTTTCAACAAAATTAAAGTATATTAATGCAAACACATTCACACTTACCTTTTCCATTAAATGACAATGTTGAAGCTGTTGCTCCCGTCACTGGCAGTTGCAGCTGGGGTGATAATGGTTGCGTCCTTGGCCTGGTTCCCATTCTGGCTCTCTCTGTTCCAGGGACAAGCAAAGCTCCAAACGGCTTTTCAATAGCCAGGTCTGGTGCTACAGAGTCTGGATTCTGTGGCATTTGCTCAAATCTATCTGATGAGGCATCCTGAAAACCATCAACAACTATCCTATTCTTTAGAGGGCTTCTGGGAACTAGGATTTTGATGCCAGATTTAGTGAGGTCCATTGTCTTCCTACTGGAGAAAGTCTGAGAGCTGGTTTTTCGATATTTCTGGTGACTTGACAAGAACTGGCTGGAACTTTTTGAATCACAATCTTTACCAATTCCAGGTGATCGGGGAGAAGACTTTGATAGAGAGCTGTTGGTCGACCGGGAAATCTGTTTTCGAGCATTGTTTAGAGTGTGTTTGTTTGCTCTGGAAAAAGGTCCATCTTTCTGTTTATCACTGTGCTGCCTGTTAAACTCCAGAATATATTCCTCACAGTTCACCAGATGATGTTCTGGTTCCCATGTGTCATCATCACTGTCATAACCTTTCCACCGGACCAAGTACTCTGTTCGCCCTTTTTTATTTTTCCTCTTGGCCACAATTCTCTCTACCTATTAAATCAGGAAACAAAGGAATCAGTGACACAGAACTCGCTGTGGATTAGGCGCTAAATAATGAGGATTAACTCTACTCTTCCAGTCATAAAGGAGTAATGCAGGTAAATGACGAAGTCTAGAATTGTGTCCAAACTTTATTTAACATTTCCACAAAGTATAATAGGATTATAATCTGTTGAGGAAATGTACCAGCAGTTAAATGCAAAAATCATGCATGGAAAACACAGTAGTTTACAATTATATAGTAGGAGTACGATAAGAGAATATAGTGAGAACTAAATAAAAATACATATAATTTTAGCAGCAGGTAAAGATCACAAGGCTCAAAAAGCTCAACTGTTTTTGATTGATGATAATCATACTCACCCACCTTACGAGGGGAATGGAAACATACAGAACTGGAAAAGACCACTGCTAACTGTATGTCTGACCACCCCGCCCCCTCCTCCCACCCAACCCTCAACCTCCTTGTCCTCTCACCATATTCTTCAAACTTCCTGCTCTAAAAAAAACCAATTGTTTCTCCAACATATTCAAACGACTTTTGTATCAATAACTTTTCCATGTTCTATTATCCTCCATCTAGTTTAACTTATTATCCAATTTTCACTATAAACTCTTGCCCTTAGTGACATGTGGTATTTGTTCCCTTTGCCAGGAGCACCTTTCCCAACCCCTCCATAATTTTGAACAATTGGTACTGTTGCCATTTCTCCTCTTATAAAAGGGATCATGCCTAACTTTCTTAACCTTCCCCAGGACTTAAACTCATTATCCACATTATCCTTCTAATGATTAATGATTATAAACAAACACATTGTGGCCCTTTTGATCAGTACTCAACTTCATAGAATTGTTACAGTGCAAGAGGTGGTCATTCAACATATCGTCTGTGCCAGCTCTACAAATCCCCTTAGCAATTCTTCCCATAACCCTGCACATTCTTCCTTTTCAGATTACAGTCCAATTCCTTTTGAATGCTTTGATTGAATTTGCCTCCACCAGTCTCAGGTAGTGCGTTCCAGATCTTAGCAACTTGATGTGTAAACAAGTTTATTTTCTATCTTTTCTGATTAGTTTAAATCTGTGCCCTCTCGTTCTCGATACTTTCTTGAGTGGGAACAGTTCCTTCCATTTACTCTCATCTAGGATTTTTAATACCTTTCTTCATCAAATCTCTCCTCGGCCTTCTTTTCTCCTCGGATAACAGTCCTAACAACTCTAGAACCATTGTCATGAATCGTATCTGTACACTCTCCAATGCCTTCTCATCTTACTTATCAGCAACCTAGTGCATTGCTAAAAAAAAATTGGAAAACACTGGAAATAATTAGCAGATCATAAGGATTTATTCCAGATTTACCTGTGCTTTCCCCCTAACTGGTCTTTATAGATTTATCCACATTAACCTCAACTTTTCTGATCAGCATACTGCATGATTCACTTAATACAGACTTCCTCTTTTGGCTCCTTGCTCTCAAAGTCAATCCACATTGAACTGCATCCGCTTCACTGAATTACTCAAAAGGATCTAGATGACACTCGTAACATTCAGCCAAAGCCTTTGCTGCAGGATTTGTCCGATCAATAAGGTTCCAAGAATAACAGAATCAAGATGGAATATTATGCAAAAAAGCAATGTGCAATAAACCAAACATACGATTTAATCAACACATAATGAACCGAAATCTTCCGCTGTATTGTTGTGAAGTGCTCGTGGACAAATGCCACTGTTTGCTATATTTCCTACATCCACTGGGAGCTCAACGTGCCAACAAGCTGAGGGGATAAGATCATTAGGGAACGTGATCAGGAGTTGCCTGGAGCAGAGGGAACAAGGTAGGGAGACACGTGGCATAAATTGCAATTGTCACACGATGGGTAGCAGATGAAAACAGGCAGTAGTAAGTTATGAACAAAAACTGAATGCTGGAATTCTGAAATAACAGAAAATGTTTCTAATACTCAGCAGGTCTGGCAGCTCTGAAACATTAGCTCTTTATCTTACCACTGATGCTTCCAATCATCTTTGCTAATAGTCTAAGCTTTTTTCAGCAGTACTCAAAATGATTGGCGTGCCCGAATATTCTCCAGCATTGTTTAAGTTGGTGACAGTGCTAGATTCAAAATCTGCGCAACTGTTGGATCTATAGTCAAGCCATACAAGTTGTAACAACAGAAGCAAGGACACTAGCTGAAATACCAAGGCTGTCATAGTATCATCAATGCTTCTGTTTGATCATTGTTTCTTCAGCCAACCAAGTGCCGAAAATCACCATAATTGTCTTAATTCTAGCTTGGAGCACTGCAATGTAACTACTAAATGCACCATTTTGAACATCCCCAGATGTATGGTGGAATCATCAAGGGAATACTGAAAAAAGCTCAGCAAGTCAGGCAGCAGCTGCGAAGTGAGAAACAAAGTTAACATTTCAGGTCAATAAGCATCTACTACTTTGATCTTTTTTCCAGTCCATGATTAAAATTGTTGTTCTTGCATTTAATTTAAAACAGTCTGCCAGTAATAGAAATTGTACTGTTTGCCATTTTATTTTGAATACTATTTATATGTACTTAACACTACCACCTCTCCCAAGCCCCAGCCTTACCTTCTAATGTTCTAGAATGCTGAGAGACTGGGAAATGTTGGGATTTAGAAACCTTTGGGTTGCCTCGTACATAAATCACAAGAAGTTAATGCGCAGGTACAGCGAGCAATAGGAATGCAAATTGTATGTTAGCCTTTACTACTTTACAAAGCAATTGGAGTATTAAAGCCATTTTGAAATTATATGGGGCCTAGGTCCATTTGCATGGAGCAAAGAAATAGTGGCACTACTGGATTCATTCTACAAGGCTAAAGCAGTGGGAAAGATATAAAGGAACAAACTTGATGAGAAGGACAAACTATAGGGCAGTTATAATTGGGGCAGGGTGGAAGGAGTGAATATCCTTAAATAGACTGGGATGGCAACAGTGTAAAAGGCAGAGAGGGAGAAGAGTTTCTGAAGTGTATTTAGGAGAAATGTTTTGATCAATACGTTTCCAGCCCAACAAGGAAAATGACATTGCTTGACCTGGTCTATGGAATATGGTGGGTCAAGTGGAAGAACTGTCAGGAGAACATTTAGGGGATAATGATCATAGCACACATTACAAATGAGAATCAGAACCAGGGTCAGAGGTAAACAATTAAGTTAGGAATGTCTACTATTTTCTTACTAAAATCTTTCCAAGGTTAAAAAATGTTACCTTTGATAAAATAATTTGAATTCATATAGCGATTTTTAATTTCAGAAAATCCCAATACCTTTATTTCACAACCAGTTAGGTGCTTCTGATGTGCAATCATGTTTGAGATGTAGGAGGATGCATGCATTATTGTGCCACAGACATATTTACTGTTGGGTCTTGGTGACTGCAACTTAAAATCATGTTTAACACCTGTTGTATTGGGAAAGGCAAAACATGCAGCAAACTTTAGCACTTACACAAAAAGTCATGGAAAAAAAGTTTAATATTGAAGCCAGAAACTTAATTTTAATGTTTTTCTTTAAGACATAAATTAACATTAAGCAATAAAATATTGCCATAATATTTGCAAAATGTTAGTAAAATGACAATAAAATCCAACTTTAAATATTTTTTTCCACGAAGACTAAAAAATGGGTTAGCTTTAAAACTATTTAAAACAGAGCTGCAGCAAGCATGAAATTAACAGAAATTAAGTAGTATTCTTCCATATGTCATTCAGAATTTTGGAGTACAAATAAAATTATGAAGCAACTTGGACCAAGACATCATTCGCCCCAGGACTCCTGCGCCACTCTGCCATTGATCAGAAATGCAGCTGCCAATTTGTTTAGAAAAAGTTCCTACAATAATGACCAGATAATCTGTTTTTGTGATGTGATCGAGCGATAAATATCCGAGAGAGAATACACTTGCTCTTCTTTGAAATAGTGTCTCAGGATCTTTAATTCCACCTGAAGGGGCCAACGGGACCTTGGCTGAAATTGGCAACAGCATCGCATTCAGTCAGCACAGAATTGGGATGGGAATCCACAAGGTTCTGATTGAGGTGAGAGGTGTGTTACAGATTGTGCCGGGAAACATGAATGGATGCATCAACGATGAGCTCGATGCTCAACACGGTTTTCCCATTTTTCCACTGCAGGAAGATCTCTATTATTCTGCCCTTTACTGTGAAACAGCAGTATTTAGAAAAATAATTTTAATACGATGCAAGTTTGTACAGAAGGAAAACAAACACCAGCACTTTGAAAAGTTGTCTAAATGCTACCTTGCTATATAAAGCAACTAATATGTACAGTGAATCCACACTTTAAGTCACCCCCTTTAAGTTGTTTAATTTTAAAGTTGTTTTCGGACAATTTAAGACACGAATTCTGCTTTAGAGTAGTTTCGAACAATCGCTTTCCTTGCATCATCCTGTCCGTTTTCATTGCGTGCACCTCGTTGAGCATCATTGCCACCCGTCTTCATTCACTATCACTACCCACTGCCGTCGTGTGTCAATGCCCTTTGTTCAATGTCAGGTCTTGCGGTACAATCTGCACCATTAAGGAGGCTGTTCGTACTGTATTCAAGGCAACACTTGAGATTTTTTAAAATCCTGGAGGCATCCAAAACCAAAGTTGTTTTATTCTCCGCAAGCAAAAACTTGAATTTAAATTTTGGAGTATTAGGAGAGCCTGCTATGGGTGAGACTTGTAAATTACTTTCAAATGTGAGCCAGAAATGCCCAGTAAGTGCTGGTAACATGCCTGCTGCTACAAAGAAGGCAAGAAAAGCCCTCAGTGACAGTGAAACTGGGGATTTTAAAGAGGCTGGTGAGAGTCAGAGAGTTTGAATTTATACGAGATTTATTTTAATGATTTATTTTATTTTGCATTTCAGCTAGGGATGCACGGTGTTGCACATGTATGGTACAGTATTTCAACTTGTACAGTTTTTTTTTCAGACACAATGATGGAATATAATTCAGTTTTATCAATTCCAATGGTAACCCATTATTCAAAGTTGTTTCACTAGAAATTGATTTCTAGGCCTGCAACTACTTTAAAATAATTTCAACACACTATGATCTACAAGTGATGGCAATAGATTAGCAGAGTAGCAATTATGCATTTTTGATCATGCAATATCATAAGGAAATCTGCTTCAGAACTCAAGTACATCAAGCATGTCCCATGCGCCAGACTGCTAAAATAAGTAAACCAACGAACTAATTAGTTTAATACAAAATGTGCTGATCCACAACTCTGTCTAAACAATAGCATCCGAGACTTCCAAAAGCTGTATTTCAGCACTTTTTCATAGACTCCATTATTAGTGAAGGTTTCTTGACCAAATGGATTCATACTTCAAATGGAATTGCACAGACTTTAATTTTCTTTGGTCATACTGTTACAGAAGGAAAATCATTTTGTTGTGTTTATTGGCACTTAAGTTCTAGTTAATGGTGTGGACCAGATTCAAATCCATAACGCAATGAAGTCTGAGCTGTTTGGTTCTTTGATCCTAAATGAAGATTACAATACAAGCAGCTGCTGTTTATTCACTAGATGTGAATGATGCATAGAGACAGCTTTGCTAACATGACTAATATGATAAAGCTTCACATTAGGACAGGAATAGGTTATAAAGCCATTCGAGTCTGTTCTGCCTTTCAATTAGATCAAAACTGATCTGTATTTGTATGTCTTGGTTTCATGATCTTTAATTACTCATGTCTAAAATCTATCAGTCTTCAAGTTTTGACATTTTCAATTGGCCCTTCCAGCCTCAAACAAATTTTTGGCAGAGCTCCAGATTTTCACTGCTGTGTGTGGGGATGTGCTTCCTGAACAGCCTAGCTTTATCTTCTTGACAAGTAACAACTCTTATCCAATGTGCACACCCAGTTCCAATGTCCCTTGTTAAGGAGATCCAAAACTATATCCATTTTGTGAGTGGGAGCCAGGAACTCTCCCGACAACCCTCGGAGGTTTCAGCATGTGCATAGATTGGCAGTAGGCGGCAAGGTGCTGATGTTTTATAGTTATTTGGGTCTAGGAGATGGGCCCAGCACACCTGTGCAAAAGGAAAACAACACAAAAACTGGATCATGTGACCAGGAGCAAAATGCCAAATTGCAGAGACTCCCAGAGAAGGAGACGACACAGGAAGACGTCCCAAAAAGTGAGTCCCAGGCAAGGGAGTGGGAGAGGTCCTAGTTAAAAAGGGAGAAAGGAGTGGAAGATGAAGCACCAAGCAAAAAAAGGGTTGGTGTTGGCAGACTAAGTGACAAAGGCTTGAGGGAAGCCCTGTAGATTGAAGGCGGCAGAAGGTTATCATGACTGTACAGTGGGCCTGTAGGGCAAAGGAACCCCTTTAAAGCAGGAGTGCTCTGCTCAGCGTGGCTGAAGAGCTGAAGTTCTGCTTGTGAATGGATGCTAGATTGCAGACTTGGGAATCCAAGGGAACAAAGTCGCAAGAGATGATATTGGAACCCTGCAAGATGAGCAGTCACTGAGGTAAATCAAAGTTGGAGTGACCGAGGACTCCAAGGTTAGAATTTCAAAGGTGAAAATTGGAATTCCTCATGAGAGACAGTTTCAACAAGATCTGTTGACTCAACGTTACTGACATCTGGGAAGGTGGCTGAGAAATCAGTGGAATCTGTCTTGCTTGCATTTCCCATTGATTCAGCTGTATAGTGAGCGAGGTTGGCCACAGTTTGTGGTAATTCACATGTACCACATACTAACCTTGACTGTTAAAATATTGAATAGATATCGTAAACTGTCTCATCCTTTTGATCATGTATAGTATAGTTTATTTTGTTTGTTCAAAAACTGTTAAACGTTACTCTCTTAACTCAACTTTGTCTACCTTAAACAAAAAGTTGCTGGTTTTTAACCAGATTGTATCAAAAACTTGAGGGTCTGCTCCAGACTCTCAAAATTCTTTATTTCCCCTTTTTTGTACAATTACACGTAACCAAACCTGAAATGTTTTCATAGATCTCTGCTTTAAATCAATAACTCCAATTGTACATTTCACAAATCCAACTCCCATTCTTAAAATTATAATCTGTAGTTGTGTCCCACGTCCTCTTCTTTTAGACTGCTCAATCACTGGCAGCTTTGAACAAAACTTTCAACTTTTAAATCAAGGAGAATGAGAAGCAAAGGTCTATTCTTATCCACATTGTGCTGTTCCTTCATCATTTTAACCTCTTCCAACATATCACCTCTTAAATTGTCTTGTTTTGTATTTGCATTGCCTATATCAGACAAAATCCTCATGAATCTGCTCTTTATTGCCCGAACTGTCTTTCTCAAGAGCACAAACCTACACACAACGCAGTTTTGGTTGTTCTGAAGTTTTACATGCCTATCCACATTACCCAACCTGCCCCTAAACATAAATTTACATGTTTTTGCAAATCTGCACCAAATATTGCATATGCGGATATTAAAATTCAACATTTATGTTTCCCCCAAGCTATCTTATTAATATCACCTTCAAGTATCTTTAGTATTCAGACTTATTTACTATGCCATCTATTTGAATGTCACCAGCAAAATTCACCTCGCCATATGCCCAAATTTTGATACAATGAACAAAAACATTTCCGTCCCTCTGCTCAACCTTTAATATAATTTGCTACTCTCCCTCTAATTTTGTACTCTTTAATCTCTCCACTGACATGCCTGGTCAAAGGCTTTCTGAAAGTTCCTTTACATTATTTTTGCTGCATTTCTCCATCCACCATATCTATCGTTCTCTCAAAAAGCATTCATATTTGTTGAACGCAGTCTTCCTCTCCAAAATCCTAATTGGCTGTTACCAATTGCTTTCTATGTAGATTTTGGTAAAATATTGTAATTAAAAATGTCCAAATATTTCCTACAACAGATGTGAAGTAACTGGCCTATAATGACCCTTATTCACTTTGCTTGCCATTTTGAAGATGGGTATTATTTTCCAATCTATCAGCACACATTCAATTTCAACCCTAAAATACAATTTCTAGAGCCTCGTTATTTCTCCTCATTTCCCCAATGATTCTTGGACACATCCCAACAGGTCCCTGTATTTTGTTTCACTTGAGCTTCACTAATTTCTCTACTACTGTGTAGTAATCACAAAATTCAGGATGTTCTCCTCCACAATAATATATTTTAAAATTTGTCTTGTAAGCATGACTGATAGGTATCAAGGCAAAACTACAAATCCATTTGTTTAATTTATGTCATTAAACTGCTCAGTCACACAAAATCAAATCATCAGTAACACGTTAAAGCTTTGTTCTGTAAAATGGCCCAAGGGTGGGTGAGGGGAATTAACAGGCAGGCAAACAGTGAGCATGTTACATCAAAGTATCCACTTTTACTGCAAAGTACAGAACTACTCACTACACACGAAATGCTATTGTTGCATTTCTAGCATCGATTTTCATTCTGCAAGTTTACATCAAAAATGAAGTAACGATGAAGTTTAGCGTTTTATGGATTTATTCACCTTGCTGGACTTTTAAAGTTCAAAAATTGCATGGTGACACGTGGCAATTCAGGAGCCGAAGCAGCACAGTGCCCTCTGCAGGGTGTTTGGAATCTGTATGAACAGGTCAATCAACTGTGTAATCAACTAGATTTTGTGGGAGGGCGGGGGAATCTGACTACAAAAGCAAATACTCTGTGCTAGAAATTGTTTGGCAATAATTAGGACTCATCATACCATGAAACATTCACTTACAATTGAAAGGTCACACCCAAACTCTGTCCCAGCAATTTTGTGGACCGGTATCACAAGTTCACACCTTAGAACGCCTGGCATCTCGGAGAGTTTTCAGTATAGTGACATCTTCGGAAAGCAGGACATCTTCCCCATTTCAACATTTAATTGCTCATGTGTGAATACTGGAAATTACTATTAGATTTACTCCTCACCAACAAATAAGCATAAATATGCCCAATGTTGTTGTTACCTCGATAGTCGGGCTACTTTTCTTTGCCCTGGCAGAGTTGGGAGATATCGGAGAAATCTTTTGAATTTTAAAATGAAAATTCTACCATAACTTGGCTCAAGGATTAAAATGTTACAAATGAACAATGGTCAGGACAAAGAAAAACTCTGTACAATGGTTTGCTTAACAAAATTGCACCATTTAGGTCACCTTTACTAGAAGCAGAGCAGGAATTGAAATGTTACAGGTATTTAAAAGTTTTTCAAATATCTACATAAAAACAGATAGAGTTGTGTAACAGTTGGTGCACTTATCTGGCACCAAAAATGCAAGGTGGACAATTACGCTAATATTAATATTGCATACATTTATCTAACAGAATTTTATTGTACTCAGGTGAAAACACGAGCACTATGACAACTTTGCAACAACATTCAATGTTATTATGCCCAGATTCATTTTAAAAAGATGCATTTGAGGACATTATAAAACTTTGCAGTCAAAGCAACCTAGGTATTCCCTAAAGGCAGATTCTTAATAGTTTGCACCATTGAAATAATTACCAGCTTTATTCAAGTCATTGCCTGTCTAATTCAGTTGTTCATTTTGGGTGCACTGCTGAACACATTAAATATTTTCAGTACAATGTAGCTCCACACAACTTTAAAAATGTCCCATCATCTGTGAAGCTGATAGTTTAAAAAGACAACTAAATATTTAAATTGTATGCGACCAAAATCAAACATGCATGTTATTTCAACTTACTAGATCACAAAATCAAATTCTCAAAGGCACAACAACCAGACAAGTAGGTCAATACCTCAGGCTCTGGATTTGGTCAGGTACAAAGTTTTCTGCTTATGTAAGCACCTTTGCACATCAGAACTAGAATGTAATCCAAAGTACTAAAACCTTTGCATGAACAGGTTATTTTGGAGTATCACATAGCATTCAAGCGAAAAAAATAGTAGAACCAACACCATAGTAAGCAACAACAGAACTTTCAACTGCTGCTGGCAGTTGTACAGAAATCAACGCTGGTGTATATATGCAACAACTTGCGTTTATATAAAAAGGTACTCCATAGGGGCATTAACAAAATTTGACACCAAGAGACACGAGTGGATATTAGACTGATGGCCAAAAGCTTTGTTTTAAGGAGCATCTTAAATGGATGAAAGATAGGCAGACAAACAGTGAGGCTTAAGGAGAGAATTCCAGAATTTTGGTGGCTACGCCTTCAGCTGCCAAATCCCAATGTAGTAAAGATAAAAATCAGAAATTTGCAAGAGGCCAGAATAAGTGCAGAGGGGCTAGAACGGTGTGGGGCGGGTGGAGAAAGAGGCCATGGAGGGATCAGGAAAACAAAAATGTAAATGTTAAATGCACAGCATTGTGAACCAGGAGTCAGTGTAGGACAGTGAGCAGAGAGGTAATTAATGAAATGACCTCTGTGCAAATTAGGATATGGGCAGCTATGGAGGAGATCATAGTAGGTGCAACATGGGAGGCTGGTCATGAGCGAGAGAGAAGAGGGTTTATGGATGAGGGTTTTCAACTGCTGAGGGAAGGATCGTGACAGGCAATGAATGATATGGTGGTGGAAATAGGCAAGTCTTGCTGGTGTAGAGGATATATGGTTAAGAGTTCAGCTGAGGTGTTTGGTTCAGCCTCAGACAGGGCTCAGGGATAGGGATAGCTGGTGGCTAGGGAACAGAGTTCCTAACTTCAGTTTTTTCAATAGTAAATTTCCCAAGGAAATTTCTGTTTAACAAAAATTGGACGTCAGACAAGCAGCTCAGAGACAGTGGAGGTGTCAAGGTGGTGTGGTGAGGTAGTGCAGGGTGTAGAGGCACACGGTGTTAGTGTACTTGGGATGATTTGCCAAGGGGCGGCAAGGGAGCCAAGGACAGATCCTTGTGTGACTCCAGTGGTAACAATGCAGGATCTGGATGGAAAGTCTTTGCAGGTGAATAACTGGCCACAATTGGATACAGTAAGAAGTCTCAACACCAAGGTTAAAGTCCAACAGGTTTATTTGGTAGCAAATACCATAAGCTTTCGGAGCACTGCTCCTTCGTCAGATGGAGTGGAAATGTGCTCTCAAACAGTGCAAACAGACACAAAATGTCCCATCATCTGTGAATTCATTTTGTGTCTGTTTGCACTGTTTGAGAGCACATTTCCACTCCATCTGACAAAGGAGCAGTGCTCCGAAAGCTTATGGTATTTGCTACCAAATAAACCTGTTGGACTTTAACCTGGTGTTGTGAGACTTCTTACTGTGTTCACCCCAGTCCAACACCGGCATCTCCACATCACAGTTGGATAGACAGAACTGGGACTAAGCAAAAGCAATCCCATCCAGTTGGACAACTGAGGACAGGTAATGGTGAAAGGAGCATTGTATAAAGCTGTGAACATGTTAAAAGGGATGAAGAAAGATAGCTTCTACAAAGAAACTGACATTAAGAATTGTAATTTGAAGAAAATACTAGTTACCAGAATCACAGATCTCTGCATATTTGCCTTTGAAGCATTCAGATAATATTAGGTGTGTAATGATATTGTGCCTTTCTTTGCAGGTTTTGTCAAGCAGCTCCTAGCATTTTATTTTTGGCACCGTGAAGTTTATTTATTAGTGTCACAAGTAGGCTTACATTAACACTGCAAAGAAGTTACTGTGAAAATCCCCTAGTCGCCACACTCTGTTGCCTGTTCGGGTACACAGAGGAAGAATTTAGCATGGCCAATGCACCTAACCAGTACGTCTTTCGGACTGTGGGAGGAAAACTGAGCACCCGGAGGAAAACCACACAGACACTGGGAGAAAGTGCAGACTCCAGACGCCCGAGGCCGGAATTGAACCCGGATCCCTGGTGCTGAGAGGCAGCAATGCTAACTGTAATGTCTGTAGCCAGTGTCCTCTAATTGTTATTGAAGCAATGTAACGGACATGTTTATTTTTAATCTGGACAAATGCAGTGTCCTGGAGTTTTATGATCTTTTTGGAGTTGTTGGGTGGAACATGATTGATAGGTCAGGTACTGCCTGGGGACAGTTTCCACCCCATCCCCACAAAGTCCAAGTTTTTAAGTTTCGATTTAATTGCTGTTAGAAGCTAATGGAAGAAGGCAGTGTGTTTCTGCCTCTCTAGAGGCATGTTGAAAGTTCTAGGACTGGGAGATCTCAAGAGTTTTAATCCAACATTCAAACGACCAATTCACCAAATAAATGATTTGGAAGAAGGTGTAACTGGTGTTATCAGCAAGTTTGCAGATGACACGAAGATGGCTGGACTTGCGGATAGCGATGAACATTGTCGGGCAATACAGCAGGATATAGATAGGCTGGAAAATTGGGTGGAGAAATGACAGATGGAATTTAATCCAGATAAATGCGAAGTGATGCATTTTGGAAGAACTAATAGGGGGGAGTTATACAATAAATGGCAGAGCCATCAAGAGTATAGAAACACAGAGGAACCTAGGTGTGCAAGTCCACAAATCCTTGAAGGTGCCAGCACAGGTGGAGAAGGTGGTGAAGAAGGCATATGGTATGCTTGCCTTTATAGGACGGGGTATAGAGTATAAAAGCTGGAGTCTGATGTTGCAGCTGTATAGAACGCTGGTTAGGCCACATTTGGAGTACTGCGTCCAGTTCGGGTCGCCGCACTACCAGAAGGACGTGGAGGCTTTAGAGAGAGTGCAGAGAAGATTTACCAGGATGTTGCCTGGTATGGAGGGTCTTAACATTGAGGAGAGATTGGGTAAACTGGGCTTGTTCTCCCTGGAAAGACAGAGAATAAGGTGAGACCTAATAGAGGTGTACAAAATTATGAAGGGGATAGATAGGGTGAACAGTGGGAAGCTTTTTCCCAGGTCGGAGGGGTCACAGGCTCAAGGTGAGAGGGGTGAGGTATAACTCAGATATCAGAGGGACGTTTTTTTACAGAGTGGTGGGGGCCTGGAATGCACTGCCAAGTAGGGTGGTGGAGGCAGACACGCTGGCATCGTTTAAGACTTACCTGGATAGTCACATGAGCAGTCTGGGAATTGAGGGATACAAACGAATGGTCTAGTTGGACCAATGAGCAGCACAGGCTTGGAGGGCTGAAGGGCCCGTTTCCTGTGCTGTACTGTTCTTTGTTCACTGCAGGTGTTAAAAAGCTGTAAAATCCAGCATCACGTGAGCATACTTGCTTTGTGTGTTAAGTCTAGAAAGGGATGCATGTTTTTGGGTGTTGCTCGATTTGGAACATTATAGTTAGCTAGCTGTTGAGGTTTATACTATATCGTGGTTGATTCTTGTAAGTGGTAAACGTTATGATAATTTTTATTATATTTTAACTGTATTCTTAAAGAAATTTTGTTCGATAAAAGCTTCCAAGCGGGTCACTTGAATTATACCTGGAGTGAAACACCTTATGCTCACCCATGCCAAATTCAAAGGTAAAAACTTAGAGTCAAGGCTAACTTCATAAAACACCTTGGAATTTCTGGCCTGGGTCTTAACAGATGGAAAAAGGATCAAAGAACCTGTAACCTCATGGAAGCCTCCAAGTTGACCTGTGCTATTCTATGACCAAAAATTAGAAGTTGAAAGCTAGGAACTAAGTGAGGAGGTCCATTTCAAACTAATCCATAGATTTGTGGAGCATTGGCTCATTTTGGAGTACTATCCACTTGAAGAATGACTAAATAACAGCTGCAAACCAGTACAGATCTAACAGCACAAGTAGTTTCAAGTAGATTTAGCAAAGGCATCATAAAATGCACTCTCTCCTTTTTTAAGCAGTTGGATTATGCTTCCAAAAACAGAGGCAATTGATGAACATTTGTTCAAAGTTAACCAAATTAAATTTCAAGCAAATTTGTACCAACTTCACAGTTGATCTACCAAATAGTCCAGGCAGTGGTGGGACCTGAGAGAGCTAAAACATTTATATGGCATAAGAAACTGATCCTCTATTAGGCATGACTACCATTAATTAGTTACCTGTTCATTGACACTCAGGCAAAATAAGGATCCAACATGATGTGCATTAACTACGCCATGGACTCAACAGCTACCGACTGCAGATACTCATGCCTCCATTTGGACATGACCAAGATGGTGAGGTAGATCACTGTGCTTATTTTGCTCACTAATTTACAGGTCTTCGATCAAGTGAAAAAAGGTCCATTGGCAAGTAGCTATATCAAGTCAATGTTGGCAGTTTGAGCTGGAATTGCAAAATTGCACTCAAATGGATAAGAATTTTTGTTGTTCCGCTATTGAACTGGAGTGACAACAATCGTCAACATGATTGTGGATATTTAAGCAGCCCTTTTTAAGACTGGACTGCATATCCTCACTAGGGAAGGGACAAGAAAAACATGCCCCAAAAATTGTGCACTTCAATTAATCTGGTCAGCTGTAACTGTGAATTTCTCAAACAGTTGAGACAAGCTGAAAAATGCATCATTTGGTTCATGTATAGCAGTAGGCCTTATTATCCAGAGACGAAGTGCTCAACACGATATTGAAGATGTCCACCGTGAAAGCAGCTTATCAACAGAAGATCAAATTACTGAAGTGAGTAGAGGGAGTCCCTTCCAATGGGGAAAAAAAGGCAACAAAAAAAAAGTAGTAAGTTTGGCACTTCATTTGTTATCCACGTCAATCTTATAACCAAACTGCAAAGTCTTCTGTTATAATACCCATCTAACAATGATGAGACTCTCGATATAATCAAAGTCATGGAATGAAACGGCATTGGAGATCATTTGGACCACTATGCCTTTGCTGCCTCTTGCAAAAGCATTTTAAGTAGTCCAATTTCCTTGTTCTTTTCCCCAGACCCCTGCAATTTTTTGCTTCAAGTATTTATCCAATTCCTTTTTAAAAAGTTATTAAACCTGCTTCCACCACCCTTTCAGACATTGCATTCCACATCATTACTCACCTGTGCAAAAACATCCTCTCACATGTTCCTTCTGATCCTTTTGTCAATTACCTGAATTAGTGTCCTCCACAGTTAGTGACCTGACCCTTCTGTCAAAGGAAACAGTTCCTCCTTAATTAGGATTTCAAGCATCTCTAACAATTCTCCCTTGCTCAAAGGAAAACATTCCATATAACTGAAGTCCTGCATCCGAATTACTATTTTAGTAAATTTCCCCTGCACATTCCTCCTAAAATGTGTTAATCAGCTGAATGTTAAAATTATGAGGCTTACAAGATTATGTTTTGGACTGTACCTTTAAAGTTAGGTCAAGCTGAAGGGGGTCATGTGACTTCAGAATCCTGCCAACAAAGCTGGTTAAGACAGGGAACTTACTGAACAAGGTGGGAGGTTCTTGGGAACAGATGACAAGAACTACTGGTATATAGACTTGCCCACTTCAAACATTTGGGGAGGAGAATTGGTGTGGTCATTAGAGAAAAAGCTTGATGCAGGAGGGAGAGGTCTGGTCGAAGAGACACATCTGCTGCCATCGAATGTATTGTAGCACGACCCTTTAAGGGCAAGCTCTGGTTGGACCATGCGCCCTATTCATCCAATAGAATGGCAGCACATGCGGCCAAGGGAGCTCGGGCTTCAGTCCTCATTTCTTGGATTTGGAAGTTGAGAAAGTATGGTCTGTATTGTAACACTCTGAACTATTTATTTATAAACAAGAACTACATACATAGTTGATTAACTGGTGGTTACCTGGAATCTCCATTACTACAGAATGAATCTAGGAAATTTGTCCTGGTGTGTCCAGAGAGGAAGAATCATTGCAGCAAGCTTTATGCTATCGGTGGGTTTGGGAAACACTCTTAAAACTATCTCCAAGCATTTACTTCAACCAGGTGAAATGGGAAAACGCTGGAAACTACTGAACTGTAATTTTGTGGCAAGTATTGGAGGGGAATGTTCTTTTTGTACTTTAGAGTACAAGTTGCCTACTGTGACGATACGGTGCCTTTAGGAAATGCATTTTTTTTAAAAAAGAGGTTTACAGCATAGAAACAGGCCCTTCAGCCCAACTTGTCCATGCCGCCCTTTTTGAGACCCCTAAACTAATCCCAATTGCCCGCATTTGGCCCATATCCCTCTATACCCATTTTATCCATGTAACTATCTAAAAGCTTTTTAAAAGACAAAATTGTACCCGCCTCTACCACCACCTCTGGCAGCTTGTTCCAGACACTCACCATCCTCTGTGAAAAAATTGCTCCTCTGGACACTTTTGTATCTCTCCCCTCTCATCTTAAACCTATGCCCTCTAGTTTTAGACTCCCCTACCTTTGGGAAAAGATATTGACTATCTAGCTGATCTGTGCCCCTCATTATTTTATAGACCTCTATGAGATCACCCCTCAGCCTCCTACGCTCCAGAGAAAAAAGTCCCAGTCTATCCAGCCTCTCCTTATAACTCAATCCATGAAGTCCCGGTAGCATCCTAATAAATCTTTTCTGCACTCTTTCTAGTTTAATAATATCATTTCTATAATAGGGTGACCAGAACTGTACACAGTATTCCAAGTGTGGCCTTACCAATGTCTTGTACAAATTCAACAGGACGTCCCAACTCCTGTATTCAATGTTCTGACCAATGAAACCAAGCATGCTGAATGCCTTCTTCACCACTCTGTCCACCTGTGACTCCACTTTCAATGAGCTATAAACATGTACCCCTAGATCTCTTTGTTCTGTAACTCTCCTCAACGCCCTACCATTAACTGAGCAAGTCCTGCCCTGGTTCAATCTACCAAAATGCATCACCTCACATTTGTCTAAATTAAACTCCATCTGCCATTCGTCAGCCCACTGCCCCAATTGATCAAGATCCCGTTGCAATCTGAGATAACTTTCTTCACTGTCCACTATGCCACCATTCTTGGTGTTATCTGCAAACTTACTAACCATGCCTCCTATATTCTCATCCAAATCATTAATATAAATGACAAACAACAGTGGACCCAGCACTGATCCCTGAGGCACACCACTGGTCACAGGCCTCCAGTTTAAAAAACAACCCTCTACAACCACCCTTTGGCTTCTGTCAAGAAGCCAATTTTGTATCCATTTAGATACCTCACCCTGGATCCCGTGAGATTTAACCTTATGCAACAATCTACCATGTGGTACCTTGTCAAAGGCCTTGCTAAAGTCCATGTAGACAACATCAATTGCACTGCCCTCATCTACCTTCTTGGTTACCCCTTCAAAAAGGTTTTATAATGTTTAATAATGTTTCTTGTGCAGGGTCTCTTAGATATCAGTGCCATTCTGCCTGTGACCGGTATCCTGTATTAATACTGCAACAGCATAATTGTTCCCAATTACTAGGATGTTTGTTTTAATCTGGACTAATGCAGGGTTGTTATTTTTAAGATTTCCCCAGGGGTTTTGACTTGATTTGGTTGATTGACAGGCAAGGTCATATGACTAGGTGGAGCTAGGCTTAGAGATTTCAAGTTTAGTTGCCGTCTAGATGCTGCTTGGAGTTGAGAGAGAGCAGTGCCTCTCTTTTCCCCTCTCTGAAGATGGAGACTGAGATTCTGCTGTATGAGAGTGTTTCTTGAAAGTTGCTGTTCGAGTACATAGCCTTCTCTGCAAATTGCTATCTGGATCTCTATCTAGAAGTGTTAAAAGGCTGGAAATATAGCACCAAAAAACATATTTGTTTTTGTACTAGTTCTGAAGAGGAGTATGTCCACAGGGATATTGCTTTAAATTGTAACAATAGAGATAACTAGCTGTTAAGAATTATACTTTGTCATGTTTGATAATTTTAAATGGTGCAAAGTTATGCCATTCCTTTTTGTTATATTGTGTTCTTAAAGTTTTTTATGATAAAAGCTTCCTAGTGGGACAACTGCATCATACCTGGAGTGAAACACCTTATGGTCACAGTGGCAAAATCAAATGTAAAAATGAGGGTCTAGGCTAACTGCATGATATACCTTGGGTTTCTGGTCTGGTCCTCAACAATGACAAAGATAGTGTTCAGGTAAAGTGTTTTTAGTTGGTTGTTACAGTAAAAATCTTAACATTACATCTTATTGTGTCATCTTTTTCAGCTAACTGGAAGTTCAATTTTCTTTTAAATATTATGGGTCTCTACAGGGATTGTAACAGCTAAACTATCAACCAATGTTTTTGCACTCTGGTGCCTTTGTTTATACAGCTAAGGATCTTGCATGTCTTTTTTTTTAAGTTTTCACAACTGAACCTGCTATTTTCAAAGAATTATGCACCTACATCTCTAGGACTCTGTTCCTGCAACCCCTTTAAAATTATACTAGTTCATATTTCTTATTCTTAATACCAAAATGAATCATTTCATACTTCTCCATGCTATGTTACATCTGCCATGTGTCTGCTCATTTCAGTCTATATCCTACTGAAGTCCATATTATCCTCCTCACTGTTTACAACATATACAACCTGTGTGTAATTTGCAAATTTTGAAATTGTGCCCTTCATACAGAGGTCCACATCATTCATATACATTATAGAAGTGTAAGATCTAGGACCAACCACTAAGGGACATGAATGAATATTTTCTTCTAGTTTGTTCACCACTCCTTTCTATCCCTTAGGTCAGTGGTTACCAAAGCATGCCATGAAAAAAAAATTAAAATTCATTAATTAAACTAAGACTAACCTTTGTCTTTTTGGCATCTTCAAGACCCGCAAATCTTGGGCCTCCTGCACATGCGCAAGCTGGGAAAGAACCACACTTGTGTGGTTTAGATTTTTTATGTTAATCAGGACCATGCCCATGGCCAACAGGACTTGGAGTTTGAAGACAAAAGTCCCATCTGCCTGCACAAAAAGGGAAAACTCAAAAGGGCTCAAAAATCCTGGGAGAACCGAGATTCAGGAGATTTCCCAGGTCGGAGGTGACGATCACGAGGGGTCACGGGCTCAAGGTGAGAGGGGCGAGGTATAACTCAGATATCAGAGGGATGTTTTTTTTTTTTTTACACAGAGTGGTGGGGACCTGGAATGCGCTGCTAAGTAGGGTGGTGGAGGCAGACACGCTGGCATCGTTTAAGACTTACCTGGATAGTCACATGAGCAGTCTGGGAATGGAGGGATACAAACGAATGGTCTAGTTGGACCAAGGAGCGGCACAGGCTTGGAGGGCCGAAGGGCCCGTTTCCTGTGCTGTACTGTTCTTTGTTCTATGATCAAAAATAAAAGGTGAGAACAGGGAGAAGTTTAAAAAGTTCCCAGTATGGGAAGGCAGCAGAAAATAGGAGGTGTGCCTCAATGTTTTTATAGTTTAGAGATGTGCCATAACATATAAAAGGTTGGGAACTACTGCCTTGGGCAATTTTATATCGTGGTGTGGAGATGCTGGCGTTGGACTGGGGTAAACACAGTAAGAAGTTTAACAACACCAGGTTAAAGTCCAACAGGTTTATTTGGTAGCAAAAGCCACACAAGCTTTCGAGGCTCTAAGCCCCTTCTTCAGGTGAGTGGGAATTCTGTTCACAAACAGAACTTATAAAGACACAGACTCAATTTACATGAATAATGGTTGGAATGCGAATACTTACAACTAATCCAGTCTTTAAGAAACAAAACAATGGGAGTGGAGAGAGCATCAAGACAGGCTAAAAAGATGTGTATTGTCTCCAGACAAGACAGCCAGTGAAACTCTGCAGGTCCACGCAACTGTGGGAGTTACAAATAGTGTGACATGAACCCAATATCCCGGTTGAGGCCGTCCTTGTGTGTGCGGAACTTGGCTATCAGTTTCTGCTCAGCGACTCTGCGCCGTCGTGTGTCGCGAAGGCCGCCTTGGAGAACGCTTACCCGAATATCAGAGGCCGAATGCCCGTGACCGCTGAAGTGCTCCCCAACAGGAAGAGAACAGTCTTGCCTGGTGATTGTCGAGCGGTGTTCATTCATCCGTTGTCGCAGCGTCTGCATAGTTTCCCCAATGTACCATGCCTCGGGACATCCTTTCTTGCAGCGTATCAGGTAGACAACGTTGGCCGAGTTGCAAGAGTATGTACCGTGTACCTGGTGGATGGTGTTCTCACGTGAGATGATGGCATCTGTGTCGATGATCCGGCACGTCTTGCAGAGGTTGCTGTGGCAGGGTTGTGTGGTGTCTTGGTCACTGTTCTCCTGAAGGCTGGGTAGTTTGCTGCGGACAATGGTCTGTTTGAGGTTGTGCGGTTGTTTGAAGGCAAGAAGTGGGGGTGTGGGGATGGCCTTGGCGAGATGTTCGTCTTCATCAATGACATGTTGAAGGCTCCGGAGGAGATGCCGTAGCTTCTCCGCTCCGGGGAAGTACTGGACAACGAAGGGTACTCTGTCCACTGTGTCCCGTGTTTGTCTTCTGAGGAGGTCGGTGCGGTTTTTCGCTGTGGCGCGTTGGAACTGTTGATCAATGAGTCTAGCGCCATATCCTGTTCTTATGAGGGCATCTTTCAGCGTCTGGAGGTGTCTGTTGCGATCCTCCTCATCCGAGCAGATCCTGTGTATACGGAGGGCTTGTCCGTAGGGGATGGCTTCTTTAACGTGTTTAGGGTGGAAGCTGGAGAAGTGGAGCATCGTGAGGTTATCCGTGGGCTTGCGGTACAGTGAGGTGCTGAGGTGACCGTCCTTAATGGAGATGCGCGTGTCCAAGAATGCAACCGATTCCGGAGAGTAGTCTATGGTGAGCCTGATGGTGGGATGGAACTTGTTGATGTCATCATAGAGTTGTTTCAGTGATTGTTCACCATGAGTCCAAAGGAAGAAAATGTCATCGATGTATCTAGTGTATAGCATCGGTTGAAGGTCCCGTGCGGTGAAGAAGTCTTGTTCGAACCTGTGCATGAAGATGTTGGCATATTGAGGTGCAAATTTGGTCCCCATGGCTGTTCCGTGTGTCTGGATGAAGAACTGGTTGTTGAAGGTGAAGATATTGTGGTCCAGGATGAAGCGGATGAGATGTAAAATTGCATCTGGAAACTGGCAGTTGTTGGCGCTGAGCACTGAGGCCGTTGCAGCAATGCCATCGTCATGGGGGATGCTGGTGTAGAGTGCTGAGACATCCATTGTGACGAGGAGCGCTCCTGGTTCAACTGCTCCATGTGTGCCGAGTTTCTGTAGGAAGTCCGTCGTGTCGCGACAAAAGCTGTGGGTTCTTTGTACAATGGGTTTCAGGATGCCCTCGACATAGCCGGAGAGGTTCTCGCACAGGGTCCCATTGCCCGATACGATGGGACGGCCGGGTGTGTTTGCCTTGTGTATCTTCGGGAGGCAGTAGAGATCTCCAACGCGGGGAGTACGTGGGATGAGAGCACGGAGGGTGTTCTGAAGGTCCGGATCAAAGGTCTTGATCAGAGTGTTGAGTTGACGGGTGTGTTCTTTGGTCGGATTAGTTGTAAGTATTCGCATTCCAACCATTATTCATGTAAATTGAGTCTGTGTCTTTATAAGTTCTGTTTGTGAACAGAATTCCCACTCACCTGAAGAAGGGGCTTAGAGCCTCGAAAGCTTGTGTGGCTTTTGCTACCAAATAAACCTGTTGGACTTTAACCTGGTGTTGTTAAACTTCTTACAATTTTATATCACTCAGCCAGCGCTCCATTAATCCACGGGCTTCAATTTAGTTAGCAAGTTTATCTTGTGGTACTTTATCAAATGCCTTTTGAAAGGCCATTTACACATCAATTGCACTACCCTTTTCAATCTTTCCATTGGTTCAAAAATTACATTAATAAATATGACGACAACAAACTGGAATTCTATAGAGGTCTGTCTGTATCAGACTCTGAAAGGGAAACAATTTCATCCTGTTTGGAGAATTTAATGCCCGTCAGGCTGGGATGAAAGTAGTTATGAAGAAGGTCTTGCAATATTCATCATTTCCCCCAGCTCTCCAAATATGCCCATTAGAAACAAATGACTCTCAGACAAAGCACTGCTATTTACCAGCATATGCACAGCTAGCTGTTAGAGACACCATCAGCTCGTCTGCTCCAAACTCTCCCCGTCTCTCATCATCATTGAGGACTCTGAAATAGAACTAAATCGATAAACTATCTACAAAACCTCAGTAGTCATCACTGGACTGCTTTGGACTCAAACTGAACAAACATCAAAACCAGAATGCAAGTTAAATTGAGAGAAAGTAACAGCTGATTAGAAAGAGGGAGATTGTGTTCCTGTCATACATAGACTAGTACATGTTCTTTTTAAAAAATTATATAGCATACTGAAGGCAGTCTTTGGACTAACTGTTGTTCCCCTTTGAAGTACAGATGTTCCCATAATGATTACTAAAAAGAACTGTAACACCAAGTTGCGCACTTCAATGACCTTGGCAACAGCCAAAATTCCACAGCAACCAATTATAATCTTAGCATTCTAATAAAATATGAAAGGCCAAGAAATCACACCAAGAATGGCAAACAGCTGTATCAGATAGTATTTTAAATAGCATTTCAAATGAAGTATTTAAGTTCGGTGATTTAGCTGTTGCAGAACAGTTCAGGATCTCCCAGTTAATCTGGGATGAAGACATTTGTCCTCTAAAATTGAAAGACATGTTGCAAAACACAAGAGACACTATTCAAACTACGCAAACTATTATGAGGTCATATTGCCATCCGTCATTGGTAATATTCTTGCCAGCTCAACTACGACCAGTCGTTAATTCAATTTGAAGATCAGGCAACTACCTTTAACCCTACAGGCTGCAAGGGGATGTGGAAGCTTCTGACCAGGATTGGCTAAATTGACAGAATAAAAGTTATACAAATGTTTACATGGAATATTGGGAACAATGGCAACCAAATTAGTGTTCATTTAACCGTTCTAATTATGGTTCACATAAGGGAACAAAGCAGACGTCAGGCCAGCAATTTACTGATTTGGGTAACTTTTTTAGGCACACTGCCAAATATCTGCCAAAGTTTTGCCCACTCACTTAATCCTTATATCTTTGTAACTAGCTTCTCTCATCTACACAACTTACTCTGCCTCCTAAAATTACATAATCATACTTTGATATACTACTTTATTCCTTCATCCAAGTTATTGATATACATGATAAAGTTTGAGATCTGGAGGAATCGCACTTGTCACATTCCAATACGATGCTAGTTACATTTTTGTATTAAAATTTAGCAAATTCCTCATCTTGACTTTTTCAAGGTTCCTTTGTACCACTGTTATTTTGTCATCAGTTGGGAAGGGATACAAAGCATTAATTTTAGAAATCTGCCATTTCCTGACTCTGCAAACTTTGCACAGACTTTCTCCGAGTGTCTGCGTGGGTTTCCTCTGGGAATTCTGGTTTCCTTCCACAGTCCAAAGATATGCAGGTTAGGTGGATTGGCCATGGTAAATTGCCCCTTAGTGTTCCAAGATGTATAGCTAGATGGATTCGCCATGGGAAATATGGGGTTATGTGGCTGGGGTGGGAGAAGAGCCTAGGTAAAAGTACTGTCAGAGTCAGTATGGACTCGGTGGGCCGAATGGCCTCTTTTTGCACTGTAGGAATTCTATGATTTTATTATTCATTGCATTTTGACCTGCTTGACTTCAATGGTCTTTATCCCCCATCACACTTTCTCCTATTATTTATATTTTTAAAATTTCTACTGTAACTTTTGATATACCTTTCAAGTTTTGGTTTCACACTTTTTTGCATCTCTTACTAATCTCTTTGCATTGCTTGCTTTTAATAGTGCTCCTAGTTTACTGGATTCCAGCATTTCCTTGGGGTTGTGCAAATATTTTCTTTTAGGATCATGCAGATTTTCATCCAGAACTACAAATATGTTTGTTACCATCACAACTGTGACCCGAATATAATGGCCTGGAGTTTTCTCCTTGGGTATGAACAGCAAGTTAGAATCAAAAATATACCCAATGTTGCTCTTGTTTTGTCCATATCAAGTTGTACCCAAATGTCCTTCCATTCTCATTAAAATAGGTGCAAACAATGACCATGATTGGACATGAATCAGCATAAACAAGGAAATGCCAAATCCATTCTAAAGTGACTTATAATGATGTAATTGAAGGGAGACAAAGGAAACAAGAGTAGGTCTCATAAGAATAAATTTTAAAGTCAACAAATTGCAATTAAAAGACCAGAAAAATAACTGCTTCAGACAGCATCTGAAAATGGTCACAATTCTTGAGTGACCCCCAAAAACAAGTGCTACTGGAGGATACTCACATTTGAAATCTGTGGCTCAAGGTGAGTTTTATGGCCAATGACTAGTTCAGATGTGTTCGAGAGACAGACATAAAATAGTTCTGTCGAAAAGTTATATGGACTTCAAAACGTTAAAGGTGTTTCTTTCTCCACAGATGTTGCCAGACCCGCTGAGTTTATCCAGCATTGTGTTTTTATTTTATATAAAATGGAGAGCTTGGTGCAAGGATAACTCAATGCCCAAAATTCCACAATTATTTTAAGACAGGGAATTGATTTCCACCCAGATTACATGTGTATATGGGCACAAATACAGAAGAATCTTCAGGCCGAATATTTGTGGTCTCATTAAAGACAGGATAATGATTTGTAGCACTTTCTAAACCAAGTAGAAGTTTGATAACACATGCCTAAATTTTAAAAGATTTTATTTTGGGTCCAATTGAGATTTCTGGAAATGGACATAAATTTCAGCACCTGAAACTTCAGAGAATCTTCCATACTTCTGTCTTTGGCGTCTGTTGAAAGAGAAGGGAAGAATTGGGGAAGGCAAGGAATTGGAAATCAAGGAAGAAATGGGAGGACAGAGAGGGGAGGGGAGGAGAGAGAAGAAAGTTTGCATTTATATTATTTGTCATGTCCTCAGGACATAGAAAAGTGCTTCACAAGCAATGAATTACCTTTGAAATGCACTCACTTACGCTGGTAGAAGGGGAAGAGCAGGAAAGAAAGTGTGAGGTAGAGGGGAGGGAAGCATATACACTAATCTATAAATCTAGCAAAAGCTGAACAACAATTTCAAACATGTGACAAGCTGAAAAGGTGAGGTACTGATTTAAGACACCCAATATCCCATCATTTGTTTCAGCAAAGTATTAAGACATACCCCCACTCTCCACACCTAATTTCTTGCAGGCAAATAAATTATGTCAATATGCTCTAGTGCTATAGGTTGCTTAAATTATTTCTCCAATGATGAAAGTGACATGGAGGCAGACTTTTCTCTATTCATCCTTCCAATTGTGAGAGCAGTCTTCTCCCACCACCATTTGAGATTGAATTATTCTCCACTGCCTCCACACCCAAAGGTAGAGACACCCATTTACTGCCTTTTCCATAGATTTGAGGCACTCCTTTTTCCCTTCCCCTAAATTTACAGAGACACACCCTCTCCAACACCACCCACCATGCCCGAAGTGATCCTCATTCCCACTCCCGTCTCCTTTCTATATACTTTACTTGGGATCAAACTCCCGTACCCGCTATCAACACAAATCTTAACTATCAAGATTAGCAATTACTAGCAAACCCTTTCAATCACTGATGTCAAAATCCATTTCATAATTGAACACTACCAAAGAACCATTTTTGTTTGATGTTTCCGGTTGTCACTTTCAGCACACAGTACAATTCTGAAGCAAGAGATTAAAGCAAGACTTGACACTAGTGGCAGCATTGTAATACAAAGGAGGCATTAAAATCTTTGCATTTGTGCTAAGGATTAGAAGTTTAAATACATACCTACAAACATGCTGCTCAGCAATGAATAGGCACAGTCGGGAAAGAAGCTGGGTGAGGTGAGGCACATTGAGTGTGACAATCATAGCAAATAAAGTAAACTCAAGTGGTTGTATACCACAGAGACAATTTAGTTGCCCAAGATTCCTTCAATGAGGAATGCCTCAGTTTCCTCCCATACCCTCAACTGGTTGTCTAAGGATGAAACAGTGGTAAAGTACATGTCTGAAGTCAGATGAATAAATACACAAGTGAAATAGCATAAATGAGACCTGGCATTGCACATTTTGACTAACCAGATGGATAGTAGTGTTGTTACTAAGTCCCAACTCTGGGAAGTGAAAAATGAACCCTGTATGACAGTTGCACCAAAAAGCACACCCACGTACAGCACCATACCATGTTAAACAGGGTGCAAACTCACTGAAAATAAATTTAATGTTTTAATGATCATATGGTCAACATCCTACATCTACTTAGAGACTCAGTAATTGACTTCTACATACAAAAGTCTGAGTGTCCTTGTGTATAATAGTTCATTTACCCTCACTTTCATGTGCAAGCACTCAACACCCTAATGTCAATCTTTAGTGAACAAAAACGTTCTCCGGTTCCGTTTATTCTAAATAAGCGCATAAAAGGCACTGGCCTGATAGCTTCATGTTTCACAATTTGGGCTCATTTCTCTCTCTCATAATATGGCCACCATATGATCATTTCCTTTCTGATATACTCTTTTTTGAAATCTCACACATTCTCATTAGTAGGTTTATTGAGACCCCAAACAATTGCAGATCAGCAACTCCTTCAAAAACAACTGAGGCATAACAGCTGTTATAGCAAGGGGAACTCATGTTTAGTGATAGATGTATCTGAACTTGTGCTTAGTAATAAAATTGTAATAGGCAGATTCTTGGGCAGTTTTGAAACACGGGTTTTGACATTCATGAGATTATCACCCGCCCCTGCGGTGGGTTTGTGGGCAGTTGGGCTGCAGACAAGAGGGTGGTGGTGGGGATCCCGCCCTTGCTGCCAACCCCACTCTCCTGCAACCCCCACCTGGTCATCAAGCACCTCTGGCCTGGGATCCAGCAATAATCAGTCCTCAGGTGGATGTCATAATCAGCAACATACACCAGCCCCTCAGTGGTACTGCCTTTCACTAGAGCTGCCTGCCTCAGATAGGCCACAGTAAGAGTTTTAACAACACCAGGTTAAAGTCCAACCTGTTGGACTTTAACCTGGTGTTGTTAAAACTCTTACTGTGTTCACCCCAGTCCAACGCCGGCATCTCCACATCAGATAGGCCCAGCAGCTCTCTTGAATAAGGGGGCGGGGAGGGAAGAGGAGAGAGAGGGGGGCCCATGCCACTAGCCTGTGCCGGAGGCGCACTAAATATGGCAGACTTGCCCTTAGAGGCGATGTAGGGCCCCTGCTGGCTCTCCAGCAGCCAGCCTAAACCCCCATTCCAACCAGATTCCAACCCATGACTTAGCAGAAACAATCCTCAATGAATGAGGATTAAAATGAAAATAACTTTCTGCAATATTCCAGCCTCAATTTTAACTATGCTACCCTGACAGGAATGAGGCTGGTGCATGGTTAAAATAAGGATGTAGTACAGTTACATTCCCAACTTGTTTCTGCACACCATTTGAATGAGGCACTCTTCTTTTTCAAAAAAAAAGGAGGCAGCCAAGGTAGCCACCAAAGGCAGGCTGGGCAGTTATGAATGTTGCAGTCAGGGTCCTATGTCACAATTTCAACTAAAATTTGCAGAAGTCCTAAACCTATGACAAGCAGGTCCAGGACCAAAGGCAGCACAGAAATTACAATGCAACATACTGAAGGTTATGCACTGCATACAGATGCATGGATATTCTAGTGAAGTAATGTGGTCATCAATTAGATTAAAAAGCCATCAAGGTGAACGTTAGAAGAAAACACAAAACAGAATAGGCTAATCAAACCTATTCCACGATTCAACTGGATATTAGAACGTAGAACATTACAGCGCAGTACAGGCCCTTCAGCCCTTGATGTTGCGCCGACCAGTGGAACCAATCTAAAGCCCATCTAACCTACACTATTCCAATATCATCCATATGTTTATCCAATGACCATTTAAATGCCCTTAATGTTGGCGAGTCCACTACTGTTGCAGGCAGGGCATTCCACGCCCTTACTACGCTCTGAGTAAAGAACCTACCTCTGACATCTGTCCTGTATCTACCACCCCTCAATTTAAAGCTATGTCCCCTCGTGTTAGCCATCACCATCGGAGGAAAAAGGCTCTCAGTCTAATCCTCTGATCATCTTGTATGCCTCTATTGAGTCACCTCTTAACCTTCTTCTCTCTAACGAAAACAACCTCAAGTCCCTCAGCCTTTCCTCATAAGACCTTCCCACCATACCAGCCAACATCCTGGTAAATCACCTCTGCACCCTTTCCAATGCTTCCACATCCTTCCTATAATGCAGCGACCAGAGCTGTACGCAATACTCCAAGTGCGGCCGCACCAGAGTTTTGTACAGCTGCAACATGACCTCATGGCTCCGAAACTCAATCCCTCTACCAATAAAAGCTAACACACCGTACACCTTCTTAACAACCCTATCAACCTGGGTGCTAACTTTCAGGGATCTATGCACATGGACACCAAGACCTCTCTGCTCATCCACCCTACCAAGTATCTTACCATTAGCCCAGTACTCTGTATTCCTGTTACTCCTCCCAAAGTGAATCACCTCACACTTTTCTGCATTAAACTCCATTTGCCACCTCTCAGCCCAGCTCTGCAGGTTATCTATGCCCCTCTGTAACCTGCAACATCCTTCCGCACTGTCCACAACTCCACCGACTTGTGTCGTCCGCAAATTTACTAACCCATCTTTCTACGCCTTCATCCAGGTCATTTATAAAAATGACAAACAGCAGTGGCCCCAAAACAGATCCTTGCAGTACGTCACTCGTAACTGAACTCCAGGATAAACATTTCCCATCAACCACCACCCTCTGTCTTCTTACAGCTAGCCAATTTCTGATCCAAACTGCTAAATCACCCTCAATCCCATGCGTCCCGTATTTTCTGCAATAGCTTACCGTGGGGAACCTGATCAAACGCTTTACTGAAATCCATATACACCACATCAACTGCTTTACCCTCATCCACCTCTTTGGTCACCTTCTGGTTCAGGTGTAGACCATCCCATTTGTAGAGGTCCCACCTACCCCAGAATGACCCCCAATTATCCAGGTATCTGAATCCCTCCCTCCTGCACCATCCCTGTAGTTGATATCAAAACATTGAATGTATTCAAGAGGTGGCTTGAAAATATCCCTGGATATTGGCTGATCCTCAATACTATTTACCTATCTTCAGCAAACAAACATTTACTAATCTCAGCCATGAAAAATTTCCTTAACACAACACTGACACCTTTTTTGGGAAGTGGGTTCCAGATTTCCACTACCCTTTGTGATAAAACACTTCCCAATTTCACACCTAAATGGGCATCTCCATTTTAAAAATTGTTTTCTAGTTTTGGATTCCCCCATCAAAGAAATAGCTTCCCTGCATCAATGCAATGCAGAAGACTTGTGCTTCCAAACAAGTTGTGCCCCTAAGTCAAACTGTTCCAACACAACTACAACATGGACAACCACCCATCAATGTAGAAAGTTGCCCAGATAGGTCCCCTCCACAAAAAGCAGGAGAAATCTAGTCAGATCAAATACTACCCAATCAGTAGTAAAGTGATGGAAGGTTGATAGTCCTATCAAGCGACACTTAACTTACCAATAACCTGTGAGTTTGGGTTGTGCCTTGGCCACTCAGTTCCAGGCCCCAGTACAGCCTTGGTCCAAACATAGACAAGAAAGTTGGATATCAGAGGCACAGAGTGACTGCCCTGGACATAGAAGATAGGAACAGGAGGAGGCCATTTGGTCCTTTGAGTCTGCTCCACCATTCATCATGATCATGGCTGATCGTCCAACTCAATAGCCTAATCCTGCTTTCTCCCCATAACCTTTGATCCCATTTGCCCCACGTGCTTTTTCTAGCCACCTCTTGAATACATTCAATGTTTTGATATCAACTACTTCCTGGTAATGAATTCCACAGGCTCACCACTCTTTGGGTGAAGAAATGCTTCCTCACCGCACCACATCAAGGCAGCATTTAACCAAATGTGGCACCAAGAAGCTGCAGCTAAACTGGAGTCAACAGAAATCAAGGGGAAAATTCTCCACTGGTTGGAGTCATACTTAGCACAAGGTGGCAGTTGGAGGTCAATCATCTCGGTACAAGGACATCAGTGTACTGTCCCAGACTCAACCATCTTCAGCTGCTTCAATGACCTTTCCTCCACTAGGTGGTCAGGAGTGGGGATGTTCACTGATGAATGTCCAGCACTATTTGCGACTACTCAGACACTGAAAAAATTCAATGTCAATATGCAGCAAGACCTGGAAATCATTCAGGCTTGGGCTGATAAGTGACAAGTTACACAGCTGCCACACAAGATGGCAATGATCATCTTTAATAAGAGTCTAACCATTCATTCACGACATTGCTGAATCCCCTGCTGTTATCATGAGCGTTACCTTTGACCAGAAACTGAACTGGATCAACCATAAAAATCCTGTGGCTACAACAACAGATGAGACTGGGAAATCTGCAGAGTAAGTCACCTTTTCCCCCCCATCTATAAGACACAAGTCAGGAGTGTGATGGAATACTTTCCACTTGCCTGGATGAGTGCAGGTCCCACAACACAAGAAGCTAGACATCATCCAGGACAAAGCAGCCCACTTCAATATCCACCAGCAAAGCACAGAGGCAGCAGCACTCTGTACCATCTACAAGAGGCATTGAAGCAACTCACCAAGGTTTCACTGATTTAAAGTAACTGGCAAGCGAAGCAAAAAGTGATACAAGAAAAAAAACTTTCATGTAGCGAGTGGTTAAGGTCTGAAGCGCACTACCAGAGTGTGATGGAGGCAAGATTAATTGAGGCTTACAAGTGGAATCAGACCATTGTCCAAAAAGGAAAAATATGTAGGGTTATGGCGAAAAATTGGAATAATGGCACTGTGAATTGTTCACTGGAAAGCTGGTACAGACATAATGGACCAAATGACCTCCTTCTACATGGTAACAATTCTGTGATTCTCTGAAACTCTTCCCTTGTTAAAATTTAATGGTCTCCTTAAAGCAAATAAACATGCCATGGGTCCAACAAGCCTCTATAGAAAGATTTTTTTTGTAAACTCCAAAGGTGCAATGTAAACACCATTTCTTCCTCTACTGAAAACATGTTTAGAAAAGATTTAAAATAACCAGTTAACTTTGATTTATTTTGTGTGCTGTAGTATTGTACTAAATCTACTCAAATTATGCAGACAACAATCACAAAGCGCAAGAACAAAATAGGTAACTTTCAAGTGGGTAACCAAATGTCACGAACTCCTAGTTAGAGAAAATAAAAATCTTAAGGTAGGATTTTTTTTAAAAACAGGAATATGCTTAAATTGGGAAGAATGGCAAAAAAATGAAATATTTTCACCACTCGTCCCCAAATATTCATTTCAGAAACTATACTCATTTATTTCATGCCAAAGGGAAAACACACTATTTAACACAGTTTAGAAAGTGATATTACTACAATAAAGTTTAAGTATTTCATTGCTGATGGAAAAAAAAACAATTTAGATTTCTAATGTATTTCACTTGATTAGCATTGAATGAAATTGTCATTTGTCAAAATCCTTACCTTGAGGAAATCAGACGGGTTATAAAAACTTCCTTTCGGTACTTAGATGCTCGGTACACACATTTAAACCAGGCAAAAAAGTCTCACTCCAGCAGACAGAACTTTAAATTTGAAGATCAGTAGATAAGTAAAATAGTCAAAAGGGAGTAAGAAAGAAACTTTCAGGACCAAAATAACTTTTCCATAGTATCCCAGAAGGACTGTCGTTTTTCAAAGTCACCAAAACTTCCACTGTTCTCCAAAGATCTGTCCATGACTCTCCTTTTCCTGAACTACGTAGTCACTTCTCAGAAATATCTGATGATACACAAGCTAATGATATCAAGCTCCACCTCTCCATTTCCATGCCCTCAAATCTCTGGCTCGAGATCAAATTGTGGATGAGTCACATTTCTCCGCTTGAACTCAGGAAGACCCAAAGTTGTCATTTTCATTCCCCCACCCTCTAGCACAAGCTTTTTCCTTCACCACGGACTCAAACTCCCCCTCCTTAACTAGCTAATCCAGACCATTCCCACTGAACTTAAATTCCACATAATTGTCACTTCCATCCCTCTCTGTTTAGCAGTGGCTGGGCTTTGTCTGCATTAGTCACCTCCAGGCTCCATTACACTAACATTTGCTTTGGCCTCCTACCTTATATTTTTCATAAATTCCAACTTGCCAAAACATCTGTTACATGAATCCTGTCCTGCACTTCATTGATCTAGGTTGGTTCTCTCAGCCCTTAAATTTTCCCAAACACAATTCTAAGATTTGGTTCCATCCTACTTCTGCAATCTCCTCCAGGTGACCAAAAGCTCTGTCAAAAAGGGAGGCCTAATGGAGCAACCAAAGGAGGAGAGATGGAGGGAGTGTGGTTTAGGGAGAAAATTTCAGAACTTTGGGCCTATCCTGTTGAAAGATTGAGAAATGTGATAAATTGGTAATACTGGGTGTCATTAGCATACATGGAGTGACTGATCCTATGGTAGTGCATGAGGTTGCCAAGGGGATATTCGAAAATAAGCAAGGGGAGGATATTAAAGATGGATCCTCGGCAGTCCTCTAGATGGTGGTGACAATGGATATCTTCTGTATAGTTGATTAGAAGAACTAATGAGTGAAAAATCAAGCAAGGACAGTCCACCAAACTGGACAATAAATGAGATACTGGAAGAGAATGGCATGGCTGACCACATAAAAAGTGGCGAAGACGAATGAGCATCAATAACGTACCATAGTCATTATCACAGTGAAGGCTATTTTTAATTTAGGGTTGGGCTCTTTCAGGAAGGTAGGTGGATAGGAAGCATGGTTGGAGGCTAGCAAGTTGAGAAACAGATCATGAAGCAATATATTCAAACACTTTGGATAGCAAACAAAAGCCAAACATGGAGTTGTACTGCGTAAATGGGTGTATTTTTGAGAAGGGGTGAACAGTCATTTTAAATGAACAAAGGCTGAGGAGAGTGAACTGTTCTCAATGCCATCTGGATGGGTAGCGAGACTTTATGGACTTCAAATACACAAACAAATTTACTGGATAATAAATATACTAGCACCTTGACGTTGATGTATCAACACTTGCAACTTGAGGTAATTATTTTGCACATAGTAAGTGGGTGTGTAAATTTTGAGGTCCAAAATTATCACAAAAAAGTAACAAAATACAGAAAAATGAAGCACGGATATCAGCCATTTTCGGAATAAGGTGCATTCAGTAGCTGCTCCATTTAGAATGCGATTGTTAGCGAAACATAATTAATAACTATCTGTGATAGATGGGCTTGAAGGACAAGATCGCACAATTGGAAGATTATTGAACAAAATCAGAAAGTCTTACAAGGTAAGTACAGATCCAAAAGTCTTTCGGGCAATATTGCATTTATAGTTCTAATATTGGACACTAGTGATCAAAGTGTGTTTAAAGTGTTAACGGTATACAACAGCACAAGTGCTACAAGGGAAAATTTAATTTAGAAACATGCATTCACACTTTGAAGTCAGTATTGTACTTTGTGAATTTTGATTATAGGAAAATGCATTTGATTTCGAAAGATGCAAGATGTCAAATTAACCCGTTATTTTTCTGAACAGCATTTGAGTAACTAAAATCATTTAGTTTTACATGATGTTATGTTTTTGTTGTTTCTAATCCCCTCCCACCACCACCTCCTTCAGTATTCTTGGGAGGCTTGCTTATCTCTCAGTATTCACTTCTTGTGAAAAGTTAACCTGTTTTCTCCTCAGAGAAAAAATGATTGAAATTAAATCCAAATCTGAATATAAATTATGAAAATGCTATTAGAAGATCCAAATAACCTATTCTCATCTTTCCAACAGCTATGAAATGGGTCAAAGATTAACCACATTGAGCTTTCATCCACCCACTGAAAGTAAACTGCTGTGGTTGGTTGATTTGCTGGTTGATAATAGAAGAGACTACATTTTCGCACGGGTATTTGTGCACCCAGATGTCATTATCTGCAGGTCAATTTCGAATTTTAAAAGGCAAAACCACAAAGCTCATAATTCCAGTGTCGATGTCATGAAATTCATTTCCATCATTTCATCTACTGCCATTTCTAAATGAAGGTTTTGTCCATTGGCCTCAGAGTCCTTTAAAGCCCAGGCAGGTTAACCTGTTACACTAAATGTTAGGAAGGTACCTGAACTACAAGCTGCGGGTTGGATGTCTCAATCAGGTCAATTTCGAAGATGATATGTTGGTTATATCCCTCATTGCTACAATGCCAAACAATGGGTCTTGCCTGTCACTGACACAGCTAGAGTCATGTCTTTCACAGGATGGACTTGAGCTGCATTTATTTACATGGCTCTCAAGAGGATATTAAAAATATAACTCGTCGGATCTGCACATGCTGCAAGGTGGGAATAACATTCTTTGGTTTGACACTAGTATTTTTCAGCAAATAAATTCAATACTTTATATTTTAAAATTGAGGCTGATCAAAGCAGTGCAATGCATCCTTGTTGGCAAGTACTTACTGCTGTCAGTAAACAGTTGCTATCTGCAGGATGATGAAAGCCAAGCTTGTCCAAATAAAAGTTTTTTTTTACAAAGAGGGAGATGGATCTCAAAGCCCAATAAAAATGCCATTAATTGGTTAAATCATTTAGTTTCAATTAAGGGAACATGTGATTTACTCCCCTTTCTGACAAAGGTTGTATTAAAGGCTGCAAACTACAACTGCTACCTGTTAAAAGGATCCTACATGAAATGAGTTTGACCAGTCTCAATCCAATTCTGAAATGAGCACTGGATTGTCAATTTGTTTCGTATTGGGGGGCAATGTCAAACCAGCATAAGGCTAGAAATGACAGGTGTAGCAGGGTTTTGTGGTTGGAGCTGTAACAAATGTCTGAGGTTAAGTAAAGCCAGCTTTATTCTTCACCTGACCGTGCTGCAATTGACCCGACTGCTTGATATTGACAATGGGTAACCATAATAAAAGAGAGTTCCAACTCCCAAACATCGACATCCTTCACCTTGACAAGCACATGCACACAAAGTAAAATTACCATCTTAACATCACAAACATGGTTTAAGAAAAAGGACTTTTCTTTAATCAAGCTCAAACTAACAACAGCCCAAGGTACTTCGAACAAACAAATTCCAGTTCTTTTAAAGGGAAGGAAAAAAAACGTGGGATGATCAAAAAGCTGGTAAGTTTGAGAATATGCTTTATGGATTATTATTTAAATGGAAAAAATTACAACATGCTACTGTGCAAAGGGACCTGGGGGTCCTTGTGCATGAGTCGCAAAAACTCAGTCTGCAAGTACAGCAGGTGATCAAGAAGGCAAATGGGATGTTGGCATTTATCACGAGGGGGATAGAATATAAAAGCAGAGAAGTCTTGCTGCATCTGTACAAGGCACTGATGAGGCCGCAGCTGGAATACTGTGTGCAGTTTTGGTCCCCTTACTTGCAAAAGGATATATTGGCCTTGGAGGGAGTGCAGAGAAGGTTCACCAGGTTGGAGACGAGGGGTGTTGATTATGAGGAGAGATTGAGCAGATTAGGTTTGTACTCGTTGGAATTTAGAAGGCTGAGGGAGGATCTTATAGAGGCATATAAGATAATGAAGGGGCTGGATGGGGTAGAAGTGGAGAGATCCTTTCCACTTAGAAAGGAAACCAGAACTAGAGGGCACAGCCTCAAAATAAAGGGGGGTCAGTTTAGGACAGAGTTGAGAAGGAACTTCTTCTCTCAGAGGGTGGTGAATCTCTGGAATTCTCTGCCCACTGAAGTGGTGGAGGCTACCTCATTGAATATGTTTAAGTCACGGATAGATGGATTTCTGATCGGTAGGGGAATTAAGGGTTATGGGGAGCAGGCGGGTAAGTGGAACTGATTCACTTCAGATCAGCCATGATCTTATTGAATGGCGGGGCAGGCTCGAGGGGCTAGATGGCCTACTCCTGCTCCTATTTCTTATCTTCTTATGTTCTTTAAAAGAAGAGATTTAAAGTGTTAGGGGCCAGATCAAAAACTCCATGGAGTTAACCTAGACCCGAACTTTTTTTAATTTTGGCATTAGGATGAGCATAAGGTGTTACACTCCAGGTATGATTCAATTATCCCAATAGTAAGCTTTTATTAAAACAGACTTTGTTAACACCAGTTAAAATAGAACAAAAAGAATTTGCATAACTTTTACCAATCGGAAATACTTAAACATGACAAGGTATGATTAACAAATAGCTCTCTCTATAGTTCCAATGTAAGCATTATCCTCAGTCATAAATCTCTCCAAGAATCAGCACAAAGAAAAGGCATGCTCATGTGGGTGCTACGTTTCCAGCCTTTTGAGCCCACTGGACAGAGAGGCACCTGCCTTCTGACTCCCATACAGCAGTCTTCAGAGACAGATCTACCTTCAAACAGCAGAATCTCTAAAAAGAGACTTATTTCCTGGCAGATTCCAGTCTCCAAATCCAGAGAAAGAGAAACACTGTTCTCTTAACAATCCCAAGCAACATCTGAGCTTGATTTCTGTGTTAGCTGAGCTTCACCCAGTCACATGATGCCCTACTCTGCAAAACCCCAGGGGAAAATACTAAACTAGCAGAACAGCATGAGCTAAATTAAAACAAACATTCTAGCAATAGGAGCAATTATGCTGCTGCTGTAACAACAGGGTTGTGGGATGCAGACAAAACAGCACCAATAGTAAAACAAAACTGTCAAAGCAGATCCTGAACAAGAAACATCATCCAATCCATTTCTTAAAAGGTACAGTATCGTCACAAAAGAGACAGCAAAATTTAAGCAGGGAATTCCAACTAGAGAATCCACACATTGAATCCCTCAATGTGAGGTGATAAGTTATACATTAAACAAAGTATACAACATCACATTTTTAGCTGAAGTTATTAGAATATCAAACCAGCCAGGATAATTTTAGAGTTTGGTACCCAAGTTTGCAAAAATATGTATTTTCCAATGCACCATTTTTCAGGATCACTATCTGTATTCTAATTTACTGTGAAAGGTGATTTATACTGAAATGTTGCTTTTAAGATTAGAACAGATTAAAATTCTCATAGGATGTTGGACAGGTGGGGAAAAGGCATGGTAAAGCTGGATACATCTGTGGAATGTTGCTACTAACATGCCAAAAATGATATCATCAAAATCCAATTGGAGTCAGCCAAGGCTCATTAGATAGTGGTAGCTCTATTCAATTGGTAAACTGCAGGGGATAATTTATAGGGAACTCCACCTAGAACAGCAACTGGTTTAATTGGCTGACATGTTATTTAACACATGGACAGGGAATGGGTCAGAGGTCAAACAGCTGCTTTCCTACCCAATTAGGGACAAAGAGAGCAAGCCAGGGATCAGTTTTAATATCTAATAAAGGAAGACAAGGATTGTGCAGACCTTTTTGTTTTAAAGATGAAACTGATCAAATTCAGAGAAAATGAAAAAAAGTGTACAGAGATGAGTATTTTCTATGCTACAAGGAAGTGGGACAAGATTTACTGCAATTGTTATTCGTTACATGGATTACCTATAAAACAGTTTTAAACATTATCTAGCCTAGCTTCGCAATACATCCATATACTACCTATAAAATAAAACAGTTTTAAAATTTATCCAGTCTAGTTTCACAAGTGTTAATCAACTGTTTCATAAGATTGGAAAAACACATGGTTAATGTAGATGCTAGCTATAAAAGACAAAAGGTAAAATCACCATAGTCTCAGATGGCCATAGGTTTCTCTCCCCTTTGAGGGGAGAGCTGACTGGTGGTGATTTAATCCAAGGACCACGACTCCTCAGATGAGAGGCAAGGTTGAGAAGGTGAGCCTTCATGAATAACCTCAGCCAGCACAGGTATTGAACCTGCATTGTTGACGTTGCTTTCATAGAAGAAGATCTTTCATAGAAACCCTACAGTGCAGATGGAGGCCATTCGGCCCATCGAGTCTGCACCGACCACAATCCCACCCAGGCCCTACCCCCACATATTTTACCCGCTAATCCCTCTAACCTACACATCCCAGGACTCTAAGGGGCAATTTTTTTAACCTGGCCAATCAACCTAACCCACACATCTTTGGACTGTGGGAGGAAACCGGAGCACCCGGAGGAAACCCACGCAGACACGAGGAGAATGTGCAAACTCCACACAGACAGTGACCCGAGCTGGGAATCGAACCCGGGACCCTGGAGCTGTGAAGCAGCAGTGCTAACCACTGTGCTACCGTGCTCTGCATCACAAACCAGCTGTTCAACCAACTGAGCTAAACCAACCCCCAGATGTTAGCTATATGGGTTTCCTGAAAGCACTGATCAGGTTCCATAGAACTATTAGCAAAAATTAGTCACACAATTGATAAATGATTTGGGAGATAGGAGACAGGGTATATTCTGATTGAGATCTGACATGCTGTTCCCCAAAAGTTTGTACTAGGACATTAGCTTTTCACCATATATAATGATTTGAATGAACGAAGCGAGAGCAATATAATCCAAGTATGCAAATGACACTAAATTAGGAGGGACAGCAAGTACTGCAGATGGGAACAGAAAGTTAAAGATGTACAGATAAAGTGAGTGAACTGAACTATGGCAGAGTTCCATAATTGCAAAATATGATGGTATACACTCTGGATCAGAGAAAGACAAAATCAGAATACTTTCTTAATGGAGAAAGACTAGGGAGTTAGGCAGGAGAAAAGGAATCGATGTACACAAATTATTAAAAGGTTAGTACATAGCTGTAACTTGTGAAGTCAATGGAACTTTGGCCTTTATGTTGAGGAGCTACAACATAAAAAGCGAAAGCCAGTTAGTTGCACAGACCTTAGGTCCCAGAGTACTGCGTTCAGTTTTGGGTTGTAAATGTTTTATTTTTGGCCAATAACGATGAGCCTAAAGCATTAAATTGCCAATTTGTAAGGCAGATATAAACCAAGTCTTGTCTATTTCAGTAGGTGTTAATTACTGCCAACCTTTCTGTTGCTAGAAATTAACTACAAGTGTGGATTTTCATTCCTTCCATTTGTTGAAAAGTTTTACTTAATTTTCCTGTCAGTCATTTTTCCTCCCTCAATGTCGTTATTTCTTTTGTGCCTAGATTTCTCTTCCTGCACCCGATTCAAATTGACCACTAACTTTTCCTTCTGTCTTTGCACCATTGATTATAAACCTTCAATCTTTTGATTGAGATATACACTTGCCCTCTTCATTCGGTTCAAGATGCCTGGTTTCTCTTGCTGTGACAAGCGTGCACTTTCAGCAACTAGGGCACAAAATATCACAATTAAAAAGGGCAGAGACAGGTCTAATCAATGACAAGTGCCCTCTTTCTCTGCTGCAGCAAATTGTGGACTATTGGTCAAGGAAGAGTTACAATTCTGATTAATCAGAATTAGAGGGCAGGTCACATATTGATTGTGTTCCATTCAAGTTTAGGAAGCTGAAGGGTGCCCTAACCACATTAACAGGATTTAGAGTAGATGCAAAGAAACTGTTTGTTCGGATGGAGACTTAAGAACCAGTAACCTAATCTTCTATAGAGCTAGGCTATTTAGGAGCAGAATTAGGAAGCACACTTACACTATAATAGAAATTCTCCCAAATAGCTGCAGATGCAGGGTCAATTGACATTCAAGACTGAAATTATTAGATTTTTGGTAGCTGAAGTATTGAGTACTTAACATATCTTTGCATTTCTTCCTTTGTCTTTACCAAGGAAGAAGTTGCCACCCACTCATGGTGAAAGAGGTGATAATTCAGTCACTAGAAGGGTTTAAAATTGATAAGATAGGTCTGTAAAGTACATAAGCACCAGGACCAGATGCAATGCATACAAAGATACTATGGGAAGAAAGTGGAGATAACAGAGGCATGGGCATTATTTTTCATTTTATGGGTCCGAGGCTAATCAGCTTAGATGTGTCATTTGGATTAGCCAGTGCCAACAAATACCGTAACCAAGCTGGCTGGACACCAGGAAACCGAATGCTGACCCTTGAAACATATAGAGGCTGACCTGCTAAAAACGGCAGGGATTAATGGTGCCAACGACAGGTGCACCAGTCCCTTCTTTCGATGAGTATTTTCAGTTTACCAGTCTGAACTTCTGGGGCGCACTAATCAGTCACATTTTGCTCAGGAGTTCAGGTCCAATTTGGTTGCCCCTTGTGGTAATATAATCAGGGCCTAGTTTTAAGGCTGATTAAATTGGATATCCTAAGTTAAAGAATTGGGCATATTAAAGTCAAACACAGTCAAACCTCGGGCAGGCCAATTGTACAAATACACAAACATGTCTGGGCCTGACCCATCAATCACCCATCAAAGGTCGTTGCACTCTACTGATATTCAGCAGGAGATCATTGCACCCCATTGAAATGCACCGGCCTATTGTTAGAAGCCCAGATTGGGCCAGACTTTCTGTCACCGAGAGTTCCTGCAGTTACCTTATCTGACAACAGGTTAAATGTAAGCAACAGCATGGAGATGGACACCTAGGGGCAGACCCTGGTGTCCTGTCAGGCAGACATTAAGAAACCCACTGGGTATTGGAACCCCCTCCTGGGACCTCATTGGCCAGAAGCCAGAGAAGTTTCTGGAAAGGCAAGCAGGCAGAGGGATAAAGGTGCACATCTCAGATCACTAGGAGCGAAGACTCGACGAGGGAGGTGACCTTGACCATTCAGAAGACTGACGCTTCTCGGCCTTTTGGCTAAAATCAAGTGTAGTATCGACATGCCGTACTTGGTTGAAGTCATTAGGTTACATTTTAGCTTCATTTGAAGCAATTTTTAAAAGTGGCATCTCGGCCTTTTGGCTAAGATGCAAATGAGATCAAGCCTTGGAGGAGGTGCAATGCCTACTCCAATCAGCTTGGATCATGTAGATCAAGCCCAAGACAGGAGGTGAGAGCCTTGTCTTGTCAGCTTGGATCGGGAATGTCTCACTTGTTGAGACTCTGAATTGGACTTGATTTGATTGAATTGGATTTAAAAAACTGACCAGAGAAAGAAGGAAGGAAGAAGCTGCCATCGAGACTCACCTTCATGACAACAGACCAGAGGGACTCAGAATCAAGCCTGCAGTTTAACCAAACCATCTTTGTGGGTAGTATACTTGAATCTGGGGTATTCTCTTGTTTTATGTGGGTAATTTAAGGATTAATAGTGTTATTATTAACAAACTTATTGAACCTTTACTTGTGTTTGTCACAGAATCACAGGAGAAACCCTACAGTGCAGGAGGCCATTCGGCCCATCGAGTCTGCACCGACCACAATCCCACCCAGGCCCTACCCCCACATATTTTACCCGCTAATCCCTCTAACCTACGCATCCCAGGACTCTAATGGGCAATTTTTTTTAACCTGGCCAATCAACCTAACCCGCACATCTTTGGACTGTGGGAGGAAACCAGAGCACCTGGAGGAAACCCACGCAGACACGAGGAGAATGTGCAAACTCCACACAGACAGTGACCCGAGCCGGGAATCGAACCCGGGACCCTGGAGCTGTGAAGCAGCAGTGCTAACCACTGTGCTAACCACTGTGCTACCATGCCGCCCTTTGTCCTTTGTCCATTTTGCAAATAAGGGCACTGGGGTAAAACCTTGGAGTAAGCAAACTGGTCGAAAGTATCTGAGAATTAAAAGGTACAACACCCTCCCCATCCCGAAAGTTTCTTGCAGCTCCCAGGTGACAGTTGAAAACTCCGCATACAAGTTATGGATCTCTTAAAAACAACATTCCAATAACCAAAGTTCTGTTGATGCATCAGTAAATTCCCAGTTCTGGCTTGTGGCTCCTTTGTTAAAAAAAAAGTGTGGCATTAGCCTCCCTCTAATCCATTGGAATAATCCATGTTCTTAAATGCGACAAGAAATAAGTCTGCAATTTCTTTTGGCAAATCAAACAAACTGAGGGATAAAGTAAAAGGGGCTGCCCAAAACAAAAAAAACCCAAAGCGTAAAGGAAACTTAATACATCAAACCAAACTCCTATCACACTACCAAAATGTACCAACATTAATGCCAATTTACATTATATTAAATGGTAACTGAACAGTGTGGATAAAGCAGCCATTTAAAACTTGCACCACATCCAAGGAGCTCACCAAAGTTGTGCTGCAGTCGAATGGAGTTTAAATTGGGTCAGACTTTGCTAGTCAGTCAGTCAAAGGGAACTGCAAAGCTGGTATTTATGAGTAAATGGTGTATCGACCTCAGGTCAATGTCAATATCCAAAAGGTGGTTCTGGAACCAATAGGTTCACAAGAAAAACAGCACCCTGACCTCATCCTCCTTGTTTCTTTCACTTTAACTTGCTCCATCTATCCATTGAAAACAGTTAACTGCTAGGTTTTCAAGTAAAAGTTTAATTTTAACAATGTGATAAGTGTTAATGATCAAATAGCCGCCGCTCTAGCACAAAAAGTAAAGTGCAACACCACATTCCGAGGTTTTGAAATGTTTTCAGAGAATTCAAAATTCTTTTCTCTTACCCCTCACTATTTTATTTCTGTACCAGATCTAACCTTACATTCACCCACTCCACTTCACCCTCTTTTACTGTCCTTCCTGTGTTTATTTCCCAATTCTTAATTCTCGCTGGTTAAGGAGGTGCCTTGTTGGTTTGCCTTGGTCACTTGGATCTCAGATGCTGCGTTTCCTTTATTGTGTTATCAGCTCACACTGATGCACACATAACTAACAGGAAATGCCATTGCATGCCCTGCTCAAGCAAATTCTGGGACGATATCTGGCAGTCTTAAACCTTTCAACTAATTTTCTGGCTGTTCTAACAGTAGCTTTAGTTACCTCAGCAGAGCCCAGTATTTTCCTGTTATCCCAAGAGCAACTTTCTTTCAATTTGTAAAACTACTTTTGTCAAGTCTGATTAGCTCCTGCATGTAACTAGAATCATACAACAGAAGAGGCCCTTCGGCCCATCAAGTCTGCACCGACACATTAGAAACCTGAACTCCCACCTAATCCCATCTGCCAACACTTGGCCCATTGCCCTGAATGTTATGTGCCAAGTGCTCATCCAGATACTTTTTAAAGGGTGTGAGGGAACCCACCTTTTCCACTCTCCCAGGCAGCGCATTCCAGACTGTTACCACCCTTTGGGTAAAAAAGCTTTTAAACCTCCTGCCCCTCATCTTGAACCTATGTCCTCTCATAACTGACTCAACGAAGGGGAACAGCTGCTCTTCATCCACCCTGTCCATGTCCCTCATAATCTTGTACATCTTGATCAGGTCACCCCTCAGTCTTCTCTGCTCCAATAAAACAACCCAAGTTTATCCAACCTCTCTTCATAACTTCAATGTTTCATCCCAGGCAGTACCCTGGTGAATCTCCTCTGCACCCCCTCCAGTACAATCACATCCTTCCGATAATGTGGCAACCAGAACTGCGCACAGTACTCTAGCTGTGGCCTCAAAGTTCTATAGCCACTTCCATTTTATTTTGCCTTTTTTGTAGCCTTGAGGACATACATGACTTCTTGTCGTCTTTGTCCAAGCGAGGTTTTAAAATTTAAATTCTTCCATTTAACTGAAGTTGTCACGGTCAAGGTGGCTACAGCAGTTAAAAGTAGCACTGAAAAGACTAGTTCAAAAAGATACTCCTATGAATGGGTGATTGCCTATGTTGACTAGCACTGCCCAAATTTTGAGTCAATTTTGTTACTTTTGTGTAGAAAGTCAATCCTGATCAACACCACTGTGGGTTCTCTACCTCTCTCTCCTCTTTCTAAGATGGTCTTTAAACAAAGTTTTTGGTCACACGAATGTCTTGCTCAGTGTCAATTTTTGCTTCATAATGCCTTGATCGTTTCTCACATTATATAGGTGTAAGTTGTTGTTGATGAGAGAGGAGTAGGAAGGTTTAGTGAGGGAATTCCAGAGCTCAGTATTCAGGTAGCAAAAGTACAACCACCAGCAGTGTATTGATGAAAACTGGAAATGCACTCAGTCTAGAATTGGAAGTGGGGTGGAGAGATTTGAGGGGGTTGTAGGGCTGGAGAAGATCACAGAAGCAAGGATGGCGAGGTCATGGTGAGATTTGAAAACAAAGATTTTGAAAGACCACTGCCTGCAACTGATGCAAACTGTCGCTATAATATCCCACCATTATTTTACCTGCATTTCAAATAAATACATATGGATTTAAAAATGAGCAAAATATTGATAGTTGACACTTTCCTCAAGGGTATGATTTATGGATGGAGGTGAACTAAAAACGTTGGTCCAGATCTTCTTTCCTCAGAACTTGCACTATTACCTATGTCATTGGAACCAGTGTTACACAGTGAATGGTAGTGATCTGGAATTCACTGCACAAGTGGTTGGTGCATGCAGAAATAATGATTTCAAAAGGCAATTAGATGGTCAGGACTGGATTGCTTTGCTGGGAGCTGGCATGAACTTGATGGACCAAATAGCCACCTTTAAATGGATTTGAAGAGGAAATGATGGAGCAAAGAGTCATCGAAATCCTTCCATCTAGCAAGATGGACATACAGCAAATCCACTGCAACGAGAGTTTCACATGGTGCACTTCGTGGTTGAAGTGACCAATCCATTACAGACCGATTCAGCCACAAGTTCCACCTACAAGCTGGTTATCAGGTGTGGTTTATGGTGTTGACACTTGTCAAGCCACATTGTCATGGTGGTGCATGCTGGCCCATAGATGTTACCATTTTCCTCTGTCATTGGTTAGTGTCTCCCTGGTGTGAAAGTCATGCCATGCTTGTAATCATTCTTGAAGCAGAGCTTTGGGCATCCTACTGGTATTCTGGTTTCAGCCAGGAGAAAGAGGGGTAGGTGGAGGTGGTTCATGTGGAGCACAAACACCAGTCGGGTTGAATATCCCATTTGTGTTCCACATTTAATGCAATTCTATTAATTTATAGATTGCGCACAGCATTGAAAATAACAAGATCAAAACTTGAAAAGTGGATTTCAGCTCAGAATAATTGGAGCTTGAAAAATCTTTTTTAAAGTTTCAGCTATTAAATCACTGATTCACCACTATGGTCCTGCTTTGGTATTTTTTGTAGCAATGGTCTATGTTGCCAATCTCACTGATGTAGAAAAAAGTGTTATTTCATTACAGTGGAATAAATTACCAATTCATGAATTGAATGATTATGAAATTGATCACACAGATGAACTCCTCTCACCTACAATTATTTGGCAACTTCTTACTTTCAAATGTACAAAAGGATGTAATCTTTATGCCATGTAACTACATGCAGATCCAGTGCTTGGGTTTGAAGCAACTCAACAATGCATAACAAACATTGTGTTTCAAGAAACAAAAAGAAAACAGCTTTGAATATTACTGTTTTTGTGGATGAAAACTTACTTTTCACTCCAATCTTAAAAGCATGGAACTACCACAGCTCTCAGCCAATGAATAAATTCTAACATTTTTACAACTGAGACACACTCAGGCAATGACAATCTTCAGAATTATTACTCGTTGGTGAGACACCAAGAGATTGAAAACAGGCAAATAAGATGCCCATGTTCATAGAAAGGCAAATAAAGTCTCAGTTCAATTCCATGTAAAATAATGGCATTAATTATAACAAGTAAACTGAAACATCACATGATCTACAAACACTGATATCGACCAGTGTTAGGTAATTCTAATAACCCAGGAACAGCAAGTAAACATGGTTGAGGGGAAAACCTGCCTGACCAACCTCGTCGATTTCTTCTAGGAGTGATAATCTAATTGGACTGTGAAAAATTGTGATGTAAACAGACTTCCAAAATGTATGTGAAAATTTTGGAAAAATATTCCTCTCCTTTCTGGTTAATATATTATATTTGAATTTACAAAAAGCATTTGACAAGGTACCACAACAAATGTTCTTATCTTAAGTAAATTTTATTTATTAGTCACAAGTAAGGCTTACATTAACACTGCAATGAAGTTACTGTGAAATTCCCCTGTTTGGGTAAATGCACCTAACCAACACGTCTTTTGGACTGTGGGAGGAAACCAGAGCACCTGGAAGAAACCCACACAGACACGGGGAGAACGTGCAGACTCCACACAGACAGTGAACCAGGTCTGGAATCGAACCCAGGACCCTGGCGTGTGAAGCAGCAGTGCTAACCACTGTGCTACTGCGCTGCCCTAGATTTAAGGCATGGAGAGGGGCCTGGCTAACTAATAGAAGATAGAGTTGGGATAAGAGGGGCAATTTCAGATGGCAAGCTGTAACTAGTGGAGTGCCCCAGAGATCAGTGCTGGGGCCACAATTATTTCCATATATTAAATGACTTGGACGAGGCCCGGGTTTAATTTCAGCCCTGGGTAACTGTCTGTGGGGAGTTTGCACGTCCTCCCTTTGTGTGTTTCCTCCGGGTGCTCCAGTTTCCTCCCACACTCCAGATGGACAGGTTAGGTTGATTAACCATGTTAATTGTCTCTTAATGTCCTAAAAATGTGTAGGTTAGGGGGATTAGCAGGGTAAATATATCTGGGGTTACGGGGGATAAGGCCTGGGTGAGATGCTCTGTTGGAGAGTCAGTGCAGACTTGATGGGCTGAACAGACTCTTCCTGCGCTGTAGGTATTCTACAATTCTAGTAAGGAAGGCAAGTGGAGTAGGATGACAGAGTCAGTGGGATAGAGACAGATTAAATGAGTGGGTAAAAAACATAACATAGGAAAATGTGAAATTATGCACTTTGGTAGGAAGGATAAAGAGTTGAATATTTACATGGAGAATGCCACACAGTGCGGTTTGGGAGTCCTTGTGCATAATCACAAAAAGCTCACATTCAAGTTCAGCAGGTAATAAGAAAGGCAAATTGAATGTTGGCCTTTATTTCAAAAGGAAATGGAGTTTAAAAATAGGGAAGTCTTGCTAAAACCATATAAAGCACCAGATAGACCACACCTGGGCAGAGTCCAGGGCAGTGGTTCCCAAACTATTTTCACTGGGCCGCACTTTCGGAATAAAAATTTGCTTGCGCCACACCGAATTTTTTATTGATAAGAAATACATTCAAAAACAAAAAAAAAAAACTCCTAGCGTGCTTGATTCATAACACAGAACACAACTACTTTATAATATCATGGGACATCCAGAAAGTATAAAACAATCACTTTGGAAAAATATCTAATCCATGTTTAAATGTTTCTTTGATTGTCCATGAATCTTCCCGCCACACTTGCCATCCTCTCTTGCCGCATCAGTGTGGCGCGCCGCACCCTTTGGGAACCACTGGTCTAGGGCCAGAAGGCATAACCTGAGGTTAAGACAGAGATGAAGAGGAATTTCTTCTCTCAAAAGGGTGGTATTTCTGTGGAATTATTTACCACAGAGAGCAGTACAGACTGAGTCATTAAACATGTTGAAGGCTGAGAAAGATTTTTAATCAGGGAATCAAGGGTTATGGAGAAAGTGGAGTTGAGGATCATCATATCAGATCAATTATGACCTCAGTTGAATGGCAGAGCAGACTCAACTGGCTGAATGGCCTACTTCTGCTTCTATATCTTTTGATCAGAGGAAGAGGTGGTGTGGGAGAAAAGGAAGTATCAATAGCTTCAGGGTGCAAAACAAAGGAAAAAGAAACCAGATCATGAAAAACAGTGCGTTAGAGGGACCAACTTGTAATGCCATGGGATATAGCAGACAATGTTCAGAGAATCCCTACAGTGCAGTAGGAGGCCATTTCTGCCCTTTGAGTCTGCATTGACTCTTCAACAGCGCATCTTACCAAGGCCCTATCCCCATATTTACCCTGCTAATCCTCCAACCTACACATCCTGGGACACTAAGAGACAATTTAACATTACCCACATTTTTGGACTGTGGGATGAAACTGGAGCATCTGGGAGAATCCCTCACAGACACAGGGAGAACATGCAAACTCCGTGCAAACTTCACACAGTCACCCAAGGCCAGAATTGAACCTAGTCCCTTGCGCTGTAAGGCAGCAGTGCTAACCACTGTGCCATCCACATTGATCTTCTAATGTACACCAGGTGAAGGAAAAATGAAGCCCTTTACTGTTCTCTTCCCATGTCCTCTCTCATCACTTGGGAGTAATGTGGTAGTAATAACCCCATCACATTATCTATCCTTACCATATCTATCCTTACCACTACTATCTCTTTTACAACCTGCAAGTTCAATCACCAACTTCTCAGTGAGCATCCACTCAACTTTTGGAGCACTCCCCCCTTCTTCCCAACAGGGTTGGGGTCAGAAATCCCATCCAACTTCAACCTATTTTACTATTCTGCTTTCCTTATCAGTTTCCTTTCCAAACAGACCCATAAAATCCAACAAGATGAGGAAAGGAACTCACTTGTCTGCCCCCTCAAACGTATCTCACACAACCTGCCTTGGTTGATAGCACCATAAAGCAATCGCTCTGATGTTATCGGACACATGGAGATGCCGGTGTTGGACTAGGGTAAACACAGTAAGAGTTTTAACAACACCAGGTTAAAGTCCAACTGGTTTATTTGGTAGCAAATGCCATTAGCTTTCGGAGCGCTGCTCCTTCGTCAGATGGAGTGGATATCTGCAGATATCCACTCCATCTGACAAAGGAGCAGCGCTCCGAAAACAAATGGCATTTGCTACCAAATAAACCGGTTGGACTTTAACCTGGTGTTGTTAAAACTCTTAACATGACAAAGTAACAGGTTTTAGCTTGCAGGAGCCTGCTGCTTAGTCTGGAATATTAAAGTATTGGTGATCTTTAAATTAGAAGATATCCATTCCACTTCAAATGAATGATTTTGGTACATTTACAAAAATCAGAAAATGAAGCATTTGTTACAGTCACACGGTGGAAGCTCCTTTAGAGAGGAGAGATTTCAACAATTGGTTTGAAAATTAGATGCAACAAGAGAGCAAAATAACGTGTTAAATGAATAGGCGAACACTAGGTATTCCTACTGTTCTTCATGCAGCGATGCTGCAAAATTGAACAGTGGTATTTCTCATGGATAAGTAGCAGCTGTCTTCACAAACTATAAGTCTCAAGTACTTTAGGTTTGAACACAAGCTGAAGAAAAGGGATTAAGTGGGCAAGAAATCAATAAAAAACAGGAGAAACATGCAGAACTTCATTGCAACACAACACAGCAGGCATATTTTCAACAAGTACCAATGGTTTTGTGCTCTTAGAGGAGACCCGTTAAAGCAAAACTGTGAAATGTAAGTTTATTAGCACCATGTTTGTATGTACAAATGCATTAATTTAGTTATCTCACACTCCAGTACTGTCAAATACCTTGGCTACTAACCACTATAATGAATTGGAAATCCAGCTAAGATGAACTGCATTTCTGATTATCAAATAGAGGATTGGGTGACAAAAAAGCAAAGAGTAGGGTTAAATGGGATATTTTAAATTGGCAGGTTGTGATCAGTGTAGTGCCACAAGGATCAGTGCTGGGACCTTGGCTGTTTATAATCTATACTAATGAACTAGAAGAAGAGACAGAGTACGTATCTAGGTTATTTGTTGTACAAAACGAGGTGGGAATGCAAGCTGTGAGGATACAATGAGGATACAGAGATGTAGACAGGTTAAGGAAAGGGCATCAAGATGGCAGATGGATTATAATATGGGAAATGTGAAGTTATTCACCTTGACCATAAGAATAGGAAAATAGCAGAACATTTTATAAGGCATGAAACTAGTAAATGTTGATGTTCACAGGTACTTGGGTGTACTTGTACAAAATACACAGAAAATTAGCATGCAGGTACAGCAATACGTTGGCCTGCATTGCAAGAGCATTGGAATACAAAAATAAGGAAATCTTGCTCCGAACAGGGCTTTGGTGAGATCACTCTTTGAATATTATGTGCAGTTTTGGTTTCAGATTTTAAGGATATATTTGTTTTAGAAACTAAGGTTCACTAGACTGGTCCCTGGGATGACAGGGTTGTCTATGTTGCAAGGCTAAGTAAACTGGGGCTATATTACCTGGAGTTCAGAAGAATGAGAAAGGGGGGACCCCACTGAAATGTACAAGATTCTTAAGAGGCTTGACAAGATAGACAGAGGCGGTTTCCCACTGGCCAGGGAATATAGAACAGGGAGTGAGGAGGACAGTCTCAAGATAAGAGGGTAATTATTTAGCACCGAGTCGAGGAGAAACCTCTTCACTCAAAAATGGTTGAGAGTCTTTTGGAGTTCTTCTTCCCAGAGGGTTGTGAATGCACCAGTGAATATATTTAAGGTTGAGCTACAAAGATCTTTGCTCTCATGGAATCAAGTGATATGGAGACCAGGTGAGAAAGCAGAGTTGAAGTCAAAAGGCATGATCATACTGAATGGATAGCAGGCTCGGTTGCCAATCACCCTTTCCTCTCCGAAGACCCGGAATGTGTCATCACTTCCCAAATCCATTCCCATTTTTCCTGGAACTCCCATGCTCGAGTCCCTACAATCAGGTTTCCACTACTGCCACAATACCATAACAGCTCTTATCCCCCATAGTAAGTTTTATCAAAGTTAAATGACATCCTATGTGATTATGACAAAGGCAAACTTTTCCTCCTCACCCTGTCTGCAGCTTTTGATACAGTTGACGACATAATCCTCCTCCAACACTTCTCCACTGTTGTCCAAGTGAGACAGTCCTCATGTGGTTCAGTTCTTTATCTAAATCATACCTAGAGAATCACTTGCAATGGCTTGGCTTTCTGATCCCTCTTCTATACCTCTGGTGTTCCCCCAAGAGTCTATCCTTGACTCCCCCTCTTATTTTTCATCTACGCGTTGCCCCTCGGTGACATAATCCAAAGGCACAGCGTTAGTTTTCATATGTACATTGCAAACTCTACTTCACACGACCTCTCCCGTCCTTCCACAGTTGCTAAATTACCAAACTGCTTATCCAACTTTCAGTACTGGGCGAGCAGAAATTTCCTCCAATATTAGAATCATTGAAGCCATCATTTTCAGTCCCTATTCCTAACTAGATTCTTTTGCTACCAATTCTATTCCGCTCCCTGGTAACAGTCTGAGATTAAGCCAGCTTGCTCGCAACCCTGGATGTCACATTTAATCCATAGATAAGCTTCCAATCTCATTTGTGCTAGGACTGCCTACCTATTTCCACCTCAGCAACAATTTCTGATTTTGCTGAAACCTGCACACATACTTTTATTATCTCTACATTCTACTATTCCAATGCAATCCTGGCTGGTCTCCAACACTCCATCCTTCATAAAAGTTGAGGTCATCCAAACTCTGCTATCCCTACCTTAACTTAAGTCCCATTCCCCTTTTCACCCCTGTACTCACTGATCTACACAGGCTCCAAGTAAAGCAACATTTTGATTTCCAAATTCTCGCCATTGTTTTTAAATTTCCCCATGACCTTGCCTTTCCCCTCAGTCAGTCTCACAACCTTCCAAGAAATCAGCACTTCTCAATTTTGATCATTCCATTATTGGTGGCTGTGTTCTGAACTACCCTCAGTAAACCTTTCCAATCTCTAAGTTTGCACATTCTCCTCGTGTCTGCGTGGGTTTCCTCCGGGTGCTCCGGTTTCCTCCCACAGTCCAAAGATGTGCAGGTTAGGTTGATTGGCCAGGTTAAAAATTGCCCCTTAGAGTCCTGGGATGCGTAGGTTAGAGGGATTAGCGGGTAAATATGTGGGGGTAGGGCCTGGGTGGGATTGTGGTCGGTGCAGACTCGATGGGCCGAATGGCCTCCTTCTGCACTGTAGGGTTTCTATGATTTTCTATGAATTAAGAAGCTGTTTCAAAGTTATAGCAACTATAACAAACAGATGTAGCTTAAATGTAGACCCAAACAGAAAAACTACTTAAAATTGCATTTGCGCATGAAAATCAAAGAAAATTTCAGATCATTGGCCAAAAGAAGGATAATTGATCCGAAATAGTAGACCATAACCTCCATGGAGTGGCCCCGCTCCAAACTGCTTACCCCGAAATGCTGCCTCGCATTTCACACCCATCCTTTTGACTCAGGCTGGGCACAATCTAAGTCCAACTTTTTCTGGGGGACTATTTCTTAAGACAGTCAAAATCAGAATTTTGGATGGTTCCTATTGAAGGTGCGTGTATGCCCAGTGCATCACCTGGTACAAAATCCCAGAACTTTTCTCTCCACTGATCCTGCCTGGCCTGCTGGAGGTTGGCAAGAAGTCTCATAAGGAGGCCTCCTGGGCTTGTAGAATCTCACTAGCTGTTCTGTCTGGAGACAATACACATTTCTTTAACCTGTGTTTAATGTTCCCTCCACCCACATTGTCTGTACCTTTAAGACCTGGCTGGCTGTAGGATTCGCATTCTAATCAGTATTCTGCAACTTGATTTTGTCTGTTTGCACTGTTTGAGAGCACATTTCCACTCCATCTGACGAAGGAGCAGTGCTCCAAAAGCTTATGGTATTTGCTACCAAATAAACCTGTTGGACTTTAACCTGGTGTTGTGAGACTTCTTACTGTGTTCACCCCAGTCCAACGCCAGCATCTCCACATCATGACTGCTGGAGGTTTGCAGCATTTTCAGTTTTCACGTCAGATTTCTAGCAGCTGTTGAAATTTGCTCGTTTTATTTTTGTTTTGAGAGCAGCATGGTGGCACAGCGGTTAATTCTCAGGTTTGATTACGGCTTTGGGACACTGTGTGGAGTTTGCACATTCTCCCCGTGTCTGCATGGGTTTCCTCCGGGTGCTCCGGTTTTCTTCCATAGTCCAGCTCCGGTTTCCTGCCACAGTCTAAAAGGTGTGTCGGTTAGGTGGATTAGCCATGGTAAATGCATGGGGTTATAAGGATGGGGTGAGCCTGGGCACGGTGATCTTTTGGAGAGTTAGTGCAGACACAATGAGCCAAATGGCCTCCTTCTGAACTGTTGGGATTTTATGGTTAAATGTCTAAAATTAATCCAGGTTTTGCTCACAATTTTTACTTGTTATTTGAATGTGCACACTTTTGGGACGGGAACAGAGCCAAATTAACAGAACCTCAAGTTCCTTAAAACAAGGTGAGAGCTGAAAGCGGATAATAACTAAATTAAAAAGTAGTGAAAAAAAATAAAGATTCAAGGATACCCTGAAGCTGACCAACAAGTGTGGTCTTAGCTGGCTACGCTGAATAGATCTATATTGACAACCAGCCCAGAGGAAATGAGTATGTTTGAAAAACTGATGCAATGGTGTAGGAAATGAATAGCAGCTCCATGACAAACTAAAAAAGCATAGCTACTTGAAGCACAATTATTGGAGTGGAGTGTGAACAGATGTGGATAAATGTGACGATCGGTAATGAAGCTAATCATTACACAGTAATAAAAAAAGCAACATCTGATGTGAAAGCTGTCCATGTCAATACCCATCATGAAGCTGATGAGAATCCAGAGGAGAAATGAAGGAATTTAGTGGACAAATTCGAGGTAAAGGACATAGGAAAGTTCACACCTAGCTTCCTTCCAATGCTTTCTGGGGATGTGACAACAGTGTACAGAATAATGGAGTTCAAGTAGCAGTCATTTCAGAGTGTACAGAAAGGATTGATTTGCACAACTCAATGAACTATCAAAAGTATGATCTATGCATAGTCAAAGAGGGGAAAAAAGCCAAATGATACAAAATTGAAAGTAACAAAACTTAAATAAAGGAGAACAGATATATTTTAATTGACAAACAAATGATTTGAGCAACAAGGCGATGAGATAACAAAGGGGAGAAATATAAAATATTTGGTTTCAGTGAAAAATAGTTGGACTGGCTGAAAATGTTTTTATACTAATGCAAACAGTACAGAAACATCTCTATACACAGATGGGCATAGCTCTCAAGTAATAAAACATGAAGTTATGGACAGACAAAGAATGAGTATTCATCATTATTGGTAAAGGATGATGCCTTTTACAACTTCTTCAACAGCAGGAGAAAACAGAAGTTGTACAGCTAAAAACTAGTCGTGATAAAGCAATAGCTAACATGCATTGTCAACACAGCAAAATAAACAAAAATGAGTTCTGAAGAGTCAAATGGACTCCTGCTGAAAGCAGAAAGTGCTGGAAAATCTCTGCAGGTCTGACAGCATTGGTGGAGAGAACACAGAGCAAATGTTAAGAGTCTGTATGACTGGGATTTTCCAGCATTTTCCGTTTCTTTGTTTCAGATTCCAGCATCCGCAGTAATTTGCTTTTCTCTATAGATGCTGCCAGACCTGCACAGATTTCCAGCATTCACTGTTTTGTTTTTAAAAAAACAATACAGGTTTGGCAGAGTTTCAATATCCCAGAGATAAAATGGACAGAACTGGGACAACCAAAAGAGAAGTATAAAATATTCTACCTAGCACACTGCACAACAAAGTGCATTTGGATTACATGGTCTGGAGAAAGATCAGCACAGGCTAAGTAACCTTGCTGATAAAGAATTATCCACTTTTTAAAAAAAAATTCATAGATGAAAACTTCCCAGATAAAAGTATTTCCTGCTGCAATACAAGTTACTCAGTCAATTAATGAAGTTGCAAACATTGTAATAACTCCATTTACAAAGAATTTTGTTTCATAAGGCATGGAGTAACATTTCATCACAGGAATATATTTTGCAGAAACAATCTGCATAGGGAGGCTTCCAAGTTCATCACCAAGAGTGGCTTCGTAGCATCATTCCTGACTGAGCTGGTCGAATCCTGAAGGCCCCATCTGGCAGATGGGATTGATGGTGCAAGAACCACAAAAGGAAAACTTCTACTTGACTTCACCCATCTACCTTTCACAGGTGCATCTGCTCATGACAGTATTTGCAAGAATAACCAATGCATAGTCCTTGTAGATATGAAGCCCTGTCTTCGAAGAGGATACGAGCCATTATGTTTTGTGCAAAATAGGATACATTCAAAACAAAGCTAACTGTTCAGAATTGGGTATTCATGTGAACCATCAGCATAATTGTATTCAACCACAATCTTTAACCTCACAACCCAACATATCCCTCACTCTACCACATCAAGGGATCAATCTTGGCTCAGTGAGGAGTGCAGGAGAACATACATGTCAGCTGGAATTAACAGGGATACCTAAAAATGAGGGGCCAACCTGAAACTACAACACAGGACTATCCCATGTATGCAAAACGGCATCCAATAAACAGAGTTAAGCAATCCCACAATCAGATTAGATTAAAGCTTAACAATCTATCCAAATCCAGACTTGAATGGTAAAAGAGACAGCTCCACAAGCGCCCCCAGTGAACAGACAGCCGAGCACGTCCGTGCAAAAGTAAAGGCTGAAGCATTTGAAAACATCTTCAGCCAGACATGCCAAGAAAATAATCGATCTTGGCATCCTGAAGTGCCCAGCATCACAGATGCCAGTCTGCAGCTTAAAATCAATGCACTCCATGTTATCAGGAATGGCTGGAGCAATGGATTGGTCAAAGACTGGAGGTCATGACAATACCCCAGTTGCAGTATTGAAGACTGAAACTCTAGAATGGGCTGTGCTACAAGCCAAGCTGTTCCAGCATAGCTATAACATTGTCAGGTTGATGACAATGTGGAATATTGCTCAGGTATCTCATCCATAAAAAAAGACAAATCCAGTTGGGCAAGTTACTGCTCTATTAGTCTACCAATTATCAGCAATAATCTCCTCACTGATGCTGTTTCCAGTCCATAAGGGCCACTCAGTTCATTATGTCATTACAAGATTGGTCCAAACATGGACACAAGCTGAATTCCAGAGGCAAGGCAAAACTGACTGTCCCTGAAATCAAGGCAGCATTTGACTGAGCATGGCATCAAGGAGCCCAAGCAAAACTGAAGCCAAAAGGAACAAAGGAGAAAACTCACTGATGGTTTCACACCTAGCAGAAAGAAAGGCGGTTATGATTGTTGGAGGCCAATCTCAATCCAGGGCATCACTGCAAAGTGCAGCATCCTCGGCGCAATCATTTTCAGCTATTTCATAAATGACCCTCGCTTGATCAAGTGAGATATTGACTGATGACTACACAGTGTTTAGTACCCTTCACAACTCAGGCAGCAAGTCATAGACAACGTTTAGGCTTGGGCTGATAAGAGGTTAGTTAGTACAAATTGTGTTATACAAATCTTGGGGCATGCCCATCTTAAAACAAAGAGATTCTAACCATTTCCCCATCACATTCAGAGCTGCCATCACGGAATTCTCCACCATTAACATCCATTTGTCAGGGATGGAACCGGGCCAGCTGCATAAACACTGTTGCATCAAGAGCAGGTCAGAGCCTAGGAATTCTATGGTGAGTAACTTACTTCCTGACTCCCCAAAGCCTATCTACCATCAACAAAGATTTTGATAAGCACAGCTCTCCAGCAAAACGCTCATCCAGAAGTCTGCTTGTTCAGCATTCTGTCCACCACCTGAAACATTCACACCCTCCAAACAGTGGTGGTGCAGTGCATCATCCAGGAGCTGCATAACAACTTAAGGTTCCTTCGACAGCCAAGGCTCCTTTGATAGCACATTCCGAATCCATTACCTGTGGCACCTAGATACAGGAGATGCATGGAAACACCACCACCTCCAAGCTTTCCATCATCCTGGCTATTCACCATTGCTTCACTGTGGCTGGGTCAAAATCCTGAAACTGCCTTTGTAAAGAGCACTCATGGTCTACCTGCATCTAATGGAATGCAGCAATTCTAGAAGACAGCTCACCACTACCAAGGGCAACAAATGCTGTCTTGCCAGTGATACCTATCTGCCATGAAAAATAAAACATTTTCATGAAGGAAAAGTATGTGCATCTACAATTTGAAAAGTTTCAGTGAACTAGACAGAAAATTAACTACACACACGTTACTAAAATGGTTTGAAGGGAGCAATTATATTGGATGCCTGCAGAGCAGTCCAAGAAAAGTCTCTGATCTTAAGCAAAATAAAAAGTTGCAGCTAGATGATGTCAACAAACAGGACTCTTAAGCCTGTATGAACAGGCAGCACCGTGGCATGGTGGATAGCACCGTGGCATGGTGGATAGCACTGCAGCCTCTCAGCGCTAGGGACCTGGGTTCAATTCTAGCCTTGGGTGACTTTGTGGAGTTCACGCATTCTTCCCGTGTCTGCGTGGGTTTCCGCCGGGTACTCCAGTTTCTTCCCACAATCCAAAGATGTGCAGATTAGGTGGATTGGCCATGCTAAATTGATCCTTAGTGTTTCGGAGGATTAGCTGGGTAAATGCATGGGGTTGCAGGGATGGGGCCTGGGTGGGATAGTTATTGGTGCAGGCTCAAATGGGCCAAGTGGCCTCTTTTTGCACTGTCGGGATTCTATGATTTTAACAGTGTTTGTGAAATGGGTCAGATATTAGCGCAGTGCTCCCATAACCAAAAAGGAAATGAAAAGTCCTTTTTCAAGTTTACTGGGTGTTTTAAGTTACATTTAAATCAATTTAAAATTACATTGACTATAGCATTACAAAAGTACAGCTCTTCTTGAACCAAGCTTGGATTTAATCAAAGTTTCCAATGGATAAGATTTGACTAACAGCAATTGCTTTTTTTTCCCCCACAATTTTTAATATTCATTTTCTTTCCAGGTGCTTCTAGATTAAGACCATATGAAATAATGTATTTACATTCATTCTATAGAGGCTATATTCTAAGGACCCACAGGACAAAAATAAAGTCTTGCTTATAAATTACAAATATTTGAGCAACTGATCACATGATTAAAACCAACCATTAAAACTCAACATAAACGTATGATTAGTTTCCCATCTTCTCATACATTTCCTCCTTTAAGCGTTGGAAGGTTCGGCAGACTGATTACCAACCTGTTAAATTGTGTCATGATGCCCTCCCTTCACATGGTCAAAAGTCTGCAATGGAGCTTGAATCCAGGGCTTCTCTGGCTCAAGAGGCAGGAGCACTGCCTACTGAGCCACAATTGGAATTAGACTGAGAAACAGCTAAATGAACTTCAATACCAAGAGATCCTAAAGACAATTTCACAGATGGAATTGTGAACAATGCTTCTTGTGAAGTGATAATTCCTCCATGAAAAACTATTAACTGTACAGTCTGTACAATGAGGGTCACCAAAAAAATGCAAATTTACAAATAACGAGCAGGAAATTCTGCCCTCTATGCCTTGTACTGCATTTATTCAATTACTTGACAGTAGTTCAATCACAACAAGGAAACAAAGTAATATGATGTGTTCTCTTGCTTTCAAACTTTAAAATGTTTGATAAATAACAATTAGTCATCATACTACAAAACTTCTGTTGTGTACCCATGAAAATGTATATGCCAACAGTGGAAGGAGGTATGTATGGATTTATTTAAATGAATATCATGCAAGATTGCTTGCAGAAAATTTTAGGATACAGTGCGTGAGTAATTTGATAAATTACATGTTGGGAGTAACATGCAACACTGGACCGATTTCAGAAGCTTTCTCACCTCACGAGGTGACGAAAGCTTCTGAAATCGGTCCAGTGTTGCAAAATTTGTATGTCTGCTATAGACATACAAATTAATCACTCCAGTATGTCTAACAGAAGAAAACTTAAAATAGACTTTGATATTTTTATTCTTCTAGCAATTCCTTTATATTTAAACTATTTACACACTCCATATGCTTAGATAAACATTTTGTCCAAAATGTGGTTAACAGTTACTAATCAATAATAAACGGACTTCAAATCTACAAACCAGATTGCAAATAAATAAATCTAACCATAATAAAATCTTCATGCATGCATTCAAGTTAAAATCCACATCAACACTGCCCTGTGCCAAACAACTATATTCTTACACCAGTTATTGAACATAGACTTATCTCATTTCATTTACGGAATACACCGATCAGTAAAAAACATTTGAGGAAGTCCTAACAGATGCAAGGATAAAAACGTCTGATAGAATGAAGGCACACACTGGCAAAGATTCTACACCAAACATTCAATAATTTGCTAATACTCTACAGATGCCTTCATTGCAAGTATACGAAATTTAAACTCCAATGAGAAAAACATTATGGCAAATACATACAACTGTGGGAAATACTAATTACCATTTATGTAAAAACATGTTCAACTGCATTATACAACCAGCAAAACAGCTACTTCCATAACCACATTATCAGGTGTTGCCAAAATTTACTAGGCTTGCAATCAATGCTGCTCATCTTGCAAAGGTTGGTGCATAAAGAAAAAGGCAACAAGTTTAACAAGTACATACATGACACATTGTCCACATGATCACACTACCTGAAATCAAAGTTGATTGCGATTCTATCACAACATAATAACTGGCAACAGAATTCAGAAAGGAACCATACCAACTATTGGCCTGGATTAATTCCCTCCATCTCAAAACCTCTGTGCAGATGAATTTTCTTCTCGATCAACACGGTACCTAAAAAATTAGGTAAATGTTGTTCAACAGCCCAAGATGGGCTGTTTGATTTTTATGGGATGTGGGTGTCGCTGGTTTTGGGAAATTTTTATTGCCCATTTCCAACTACCCTCGAGGTGGTGGTGGTGAGCTGCCTTCTTAAACCGCTGCAGTCCATGTGGTGTTGGCACACCCACGCAGTGCTATTAGGGAGGGGTTTCCTGCATTTTGACCCAGCAACAGTGAAGGAACGCAAATATATTTCCAAGTCAAGATGGTGAGTGTCCAGGTAGTGGTGTTCTCATGAGTCTGCTGTCCTTATCCTTCTAGATAGTAGCAGTCATGCATTTTAAAGGTGCTGCCTAAGGAGCCTTGGTGAGTTCCTGCAATGCATTTTGTAGATGGCACACATAGCTGCCACTGTTCATCAGTGGTGGAGGGAGTGCCAATTAGAGTGGCTGCTTGTCCTTAGTGGTGTCCAGCTTCACAGGACTGTTGGAGCTGCACTCAATCCAGGCAAAGAGGAAGTATTTCATCACACCCCTGACTTGTTTGTACCTTATAGGTGGTGGAGACATTTTGGGAGAGAAGGAGGGCAGGAGGAAGGATTCCTGACTTACGACCTGCTCTTGTAGCCACAGTATCTGTGGCTATTACAGCTGGTTAATGGTAATTCCTAGGATGTTGATGGTGGAATATTCAGCAATGGTAATACCACTGAATGTCGAGGAACGATGGTTAGATTCTCTCTTGTTGAAGATGGTGATTACCTGGCATTATGTGCAAGAGTGTAGATAAGAGAATAAACAAAACAAATTTAATCAAGCTGACTGAACTATTAATATGTTTTCAGAAGAACAATACTCAGACATTTAGCACCTTTCCTCAAATTTGAAAGTTAAGTCACATTACATGTATTGGTTGGCTGTTATATAGAATTAACTTGAACAACTTCGATGTAAAAATACAGCTCTGATCTCACATCTTAGCTATATGTTGCGATCTGAACTCTAAAACATCATTTCATGTAGGTCAAAAACAAACATTTTATCTGAGATTTATGGTGTTTATCCTCTGAAACTGACACCAACTTCTGGAAACAGTACCTGTGCAGCTAAACTTGGCACTCCAGAAGTTCAGTGATTTTACGCTTCTCTATAGGATGCACGGATTGAAGTTCTCAGACTGCATAATCAATTCAAAATCACTGAACTAACTTGCTTATCGATGCTGTAATATTGATGTTAACGAGGCTGCCACAAGTTATTCAGTGTCACGGAGTAGGGAATTTTAAAAACCATTACATCTTGGTTTCATCGGTCAGCACATTGAATACACATTGAAGGCCACACTTGGAATACTGTGTGCAATTCTGATCACCCTATTATAGAAAGGATATTATTAAACTAGAAAGAGTGCAGAAAAGATTTACTCGGATGCTACCGGGTCTTGATAGATTGAGTTATAAGGAGGGGCTGGACAGACTGGGACTTTTTTCTCTGCAGCGTAGGAGGTTGAGGGGTGACCTTATAGAGGTCTATAAAATAATGAGGGGCATAGATCAGCTAAATAGTCAATATCTTTTTCCAAAGGTAGGGGAGTCTAAAACTAGAGGGCATAGGTTTGAGAGAGGGGAGAGATACAAAAGTGTCCAGAGGGGCAATTTTTTCACACAAAGGGTGGTGAGCGTCTGGAACAAGCTGCCAGAAGTAGTCGTAGAGGTGGGTACAATTTTGTCTTTTAAAAAGCATTTAGACAGTTACATGGGTACGATGGGCATAAGGGAATATGGGCCAAATGCGGGCAATTGGGATTAGCTTAGGGGTTTTAGAAAAAAAAAGGGCAGCATGGACAAGTTGGGCCAAAGGGGCTGTTTCCATGCTGTAAACCTCTGATTCTATGACCTCTATGGCCCTGGAAGACATACCTGTGTCATGTCAACTTTTTGCTTTCTGATTAAATGTTAAAATATTTCAGTTTCTAATTTGTATATTCCAATCATTTATTTCATGCTAAAATAACAAGGAAGACTAATCATGCATTGTACTTCCAGTTTGCGATCTACGAGAATACTTCAAAGTAAATGACTGCTTACCCTACTTAATTACATCACTGTTAGACATCTGGAGATTCATGACTTGGCACCAGATTCAGAGAAAAGTGAAATTCGCACCACAGAAATGACTAGATCTTTGTGGGCAGTTTTCTTTGAGCTCAGCAGTGAGCTTTGAAGCTACCACTGATTGTAAAATCTGAGCCATTTCACGGTTTTAGCCATTATACTTAAAGATCTGCTTAGTCTCCCACCTTGTGAAGTTTTCTGAATCTTAGCAAAGAGAACAAAATAGAAATTTTGCATCACTTTTGATGGCTGATTTCACAACTTGGACCTTTCCTCAAGTGACAGTCCAGCAACATCATCCCAAAATAAGTCTTTATTCTCTTCATTTGAGGGCTTTCTGGAACTTTTTCAATCATGCCTCTATAAAACCCCAATACCTGCAAACACTTTACATTTCTACAACTCTGCTTTCAACCACCATGTTGGCATAATTCAGAAGCTTTCTTTCATACATCTTCCTCGATGGACATAATGGCCTACGCCTGTTCCTTCATTTTATGGTTCCTCTAAACATCAAGAGAACTGCCAAATTTATCTACATAAAAATAGGGTCGTTATCTGCTCTCCTCTTGACACCATTTCTGGCCTCAGACTGATCTGGATCGTCAGCAGCAGAAAGAGCCAAGACACTCCACATCTCCAATCAAAATTCCAAACTTTCAATCAGCAACTGAATCAACTAATCTTTTCCTTTTTAACACTCATCAGCTGCTTCTGTGTCCTCAATTACCTGCCTTTCCTTATTGATTTCCATCAACTATCTCCAATGTCCAATTATATCACTACATGCACACCCCGATGAAAACACTACAAGATATTTTCCAAATTACTTACCCCCTGGCCAAAGCCCTCATTTAATGACATTACTGCAGCTGACAGATACAGTTCGCTGGGCAGTACACAGAAAAAAGTCTCCAAACAGTTGTAAAAATAGAAAATGAACAAAAATTATCCTGAGCCGCAAACCAAAAGCTCAAAAGTTAGAGAATTTCACAAGGCAAATATCTCCTCTGGTTTCAGGGTACATACAAATAACAGATGCAACAGCAGGATATTTGAATGAAGGGGAGTAACCTGCGTGGAATTGACTGGAGGACAATTTCCTGAGAAGATATGCAAATAGTGTTGGCTTGCAAAAAAGTGAGAAAAACCTTGTAGGTCAGATTATGAATCCAAAAGAATGGGAGCAGAAGAGAACAAGTACCCAAAAGATTTAACTTGCTTTTTAAAAATGTGTCCAGCTCCAGGAGTGGAAGCAGGGGAATAATGTTACAAGAATCTTCATCGACCTGGGAGCAGATTTGAGTCTTGAGTTGTTTAGAGAAAAAGAAGCCAATCAGAATCTACAACAAGGCAACAGGCTGTTATTCAGCCCAACCAGCTTGCATATGGTGTGCATCCTCCACACAAGTCCTATGTACCCACCTTGTTACCACATCCCTTTACAGTATTCATTTTTCCTTCAACCAGCCATCCAAATCCAAATGGATTCTACTTCAAACACCTACACAGCCCTAATAAAAATAAATAATCCTGTTCTTGCCCTTAGTTTTGTCCCTCATTCTAGACCAGTCACAGAAAACAGCCCATTTCTACTGACAAAGCTATCTATTCTTTCAGAATTATAACTACATCTATTGAACCACCATCAATTTCCTCTGTTGTAACAGAAACAGTTCAATTTTGCCAAGTTTTTCTTCAAATTTATAGGCTTCATTCTGTACAGCATTTAAAAAATGCAGCTGACACTGAGTTTGAGGAGCAAAATATAGTGTAGAAAATGCTTTAGATCATGCAGGATCTAAAAACAAAAAGTTAATTTGCCAACACTTCAGCAGAACTGAAGGATTTACAAATGAACATACCAAACAAACTGGATGGGGGGGAAGTGAAGTGGTGGGGGGGGGGGGGGGGGGGTGGGGGGGGGGGGGGGGGGGGGAGAGGAGTGAAGTGGTGGTGGGGGGGGGGGGGGAATCATATTGCAAATGCTTCCTTCACCAAAACAAAAAGCCTTCTATCCTTGTTCCCTTGTAAATTGTGATCCATTTCCAACTTGACCTGCCAAAGTCCTGGAGCACAATGTCATCTATCAAATCTGAAGCCATCTTTCCAATAAAATTTCTGCCAACATCAAATTGAAACAACTAAGGAAACAAATAATATCCTCTTGCCTGTAACGGTGATGCACCATCCTTTCCTTTCATAGAAACAGAAAATAGTAGGCCATTTGACCCTTCAAGCCTGTTCCACCATTCATTATGGCCATGGCTCATCATCCAGCTTGCTGCACCCCTCTGTAGCAAGAACATCCTTCCTCAGAAAAGATCAAAACTGCATGCAATATTCCAAGTGTAGCCTCACTATGGGCCTGTAAACTGGAGCAAGACATCTCTGCTCCTGTATTCAAATCCTCTTACTATTAAGGCCAACATACCATTTGCCTTCTTAACCGCCTTTTGCACCTGCACTTTACCTTCAGCAACTGATGTACGAGGGCACCCAGGTCTCATTGCACATTCCCCCCTCAATTTATAGCCAGATACTTCATTCTTGACCGCTATTGCCTTTGACATGGTTGATCACACCTCCCTCCACCAAATCTGGCGTTTCATTGTCCAGTGGACTCTCTTTGGTTGGTTTCACTATCCAATTGAAGCCAAAGCAATTCCAGCAATTATTGTTCTTCCCCGTCCACACCATTATCACAGCTCTTTCCTTTGCACCTGCTTTCTCGTTTACGCATTACCCCTACCCAAAGATATGGGGGGGATGGGGAAACAGGCGCACGCACAGAGAGGAGCTGGTGTAGTTGGAGGTACTGGTGGAGGCAGGCAAGGTTGAAGCAAGCAGTCTTTAATGGAACATTGACCAACACTGATTATTAAAGTCACTATTTGCTCCAATTCAACATTGAGAAACCTGAAGCCATAGTCTTCAGTCCAGCATGAACTCAGCATGAACGCCTTGCCGCAAATTTCATCACCCTACCCAGCCATCCCATATAGGACTGAACCACGCTTTTCATAATCTTGGGATCTGGGCCTCTAGTTCCATATTCCATTAAAGACTGCCTGCTTGCCTCCACCAATGCCTCAGCCCACATCCACTGCTGAAACATGCATGCATTCCTTTGTCAAATGCGGACTCATCTATTGTAATAGTCTCAGGACCAGCCTGCCATCCTTCACACTTATTTTAACTGAACGAGATCATTTGGAACTTCATTATTCTATTCAACCCAGAGCTCAGTTTCTTGTTCCATATTTTCTCCATCACAAACTGTGCCCAATTTTATATTGTTAGTATTACTCCCCCGCGACCTCTACTGGAAGTCTTGCTCAAATTCCAACTATTCCAAAGCTTTCCTGGCCAGTCTCCCATCCTCCTTGCTCTATGAACTTCAACTCATTCAAAACTGCTGCTTGTATACCATCCCCCATCCTGATGTCATATTGCATATCATTTGATTACATATCATTTGAGTCCTTGCTGACCTACGTTGGCTCCCCAGGGCACCTACAATCACCGATATAAAATTCACATCCTTTTTGAATTCCAGTCACTCATTAGGTCTCATTCCTAAGTCTGTAATATGCTCCAGCCCTACATCCTCCTCGGAACCCTTCTCTGCACCTCACCACTGGTAACTGTGGCTTCTGCCATCTAGGCTGTGTCCACTGGCTCAGGTTCCACTTTAAATTTTGCATAACTAAAGCACTAAATAAATGCAAGTTGTTTTGCTGGTAGGAGAAAGAATGGTTCACAAAGCAAAGTGTGGTATAAAGATGAGGGAGAAGTGGGGCAGCACAATACCAGTGGTTAGCACTGCTGCCTCACAGCGCCAGGGACCCAGGTTCAATTCCGGCTTGGATCACGGTGTGAAGTCTGCATGTTCTCCCCGCATCTGTGTGGGTTTCCTCCCACAGTCCAAAAGATGTGCTGGTTAAGTGCATTGGCCATGCTAAATTCGGCCTTCAAGGTACCTGAACAGGCACCAGAGTGTGGGACTTGGGGATTTTCACATTAACACTGCAATGAAGTTACTGTAAGTCTACTTGTGACACTAATAAACAAACTTACTGCCTGTGCGTGACTGAAGTTGCATTTTCCAAAAGTTCATCCCCTGAAACAGGAATGTGCTGCTTGGAAGTGAAAAATATTAAAGGCATCGCTCAGTGGACCAAATAAATATACAGTGTGGTCCCTGAAGTTTATCCCAAGTTAGCAAACAAGTGAAGTCAACTCAGTAAAAATTTGCACTACTGCAAGGGAAAATTTGGGGGAACAGTCACTCCAAAGATTTGTTTTTTTGCAATAAAATCAATGACGTAGTATTAACTTATTAGATGCACCTTCGCAGCTGCAATAGGAAGCAGACAATAATTGCCAAAAGGACAATTACATTGTTATTGTCCATAAAGTCTTCACAACAACGTCACAACACAAGTTTGATCAGTTGGATGATTCTTGAACTAAGTGTTGATTTTACTTGTTTTAACACTGCATTTGCCAAATGCACACTGTTAAACTGGCAGTACACAAGGAACATCTACCAGTTTCTACTTGAAGCACAATTCATAATTTCAAATACATATTTTAGACATACCAGAGAGTCTACAGTATTTTAGCAACCAAAATTTGCAAAACTAGATCATTAACTTGTTAAATGTCAATCTTGGCTCAGTGATGGTGCTTTAGCAACTGAGTCAGAAGGTTAGGGCTCAAGTCCCACTTCAGACCCCAAGTAAATAACACAGGCAACACTGACAGTGCTTCACTAATTGGAGACACCATCTTTCAGATAAAATGCTGAAGGTGCTGCCAGTTGAGCACAAAATGATCCAGTCATTGTTGTCAGTCCCTTGAAGCAAGGAGAACATCTGCCAGGCTTCTCAATTTGTACCCTCAGGTGACTGCTGGCCAATCCTTTAACCTGGTGTTGTGAGACTTCTTACAATCCTGAAGCCACAGGTCTTTGAACAGAGTGTCAGGTTTCTGCTCTCTCTGCAGCAAAAAGTTTGTGCTGTCAGTTTCTAACTGTTGTGTCACACACACCACAGTTTAAGTTTGCGGCAAGTGCTTTCCAAACACATGTCAATTTGCTCCCTCTGCTCTCCCGAAGTTGTGAAAAGGATCAATTTCAGAAGCTAATTATTTGACATGCAGATGCAGTGTCCAGACTAGGAACTGAAGAATCACAGATATACTTACAGAACTTCCAGGCGGCATTAATGTATGGCTTCAAAAAAATTGATTCTATGGGGAAATGTTAATGCCAAAGATGGACATAATTACACCATCTGTATGTGCACAATAGGGAAAAGGGACAGAAATAAATGCCAACCATCGCCTCCACCTCACCAACTGCATTGAACATGGGCTCACAGAAGCACCTTTTCATCAGGCAAAAAAAGACATCCCTGATTCAAGCACTGGCAGGATGTCACTGCCCTTGCTCATGTGGGATGCAAACCATGATTGGACAGACTAAACACTTGGAAGTGCCACCATGATAATTCACCTGGCAAACACCAAAGGTACTCACGAGAACAATTTGAGGTGCAACTTTTTTTCGATGAACTGCAAGGCACGGATAGCTAGCACGGATACTGCAGACAGTATCTGATGAAGTTAATACAAAAGACCATGACGACACATTTTGGGAGAAGCAACAGATTTAACAGTTCAGGGACCAGAGTACTCATGTACATAGATCTTTCAAAATGGCAACACATACTGATAGAATAGTTAGCAAAGCTTGAGCTTCATAAATCATGTACAAAAGCAGAGAAGTTATGCAAAATCTAATCTTTATAAAGTTATGGTTAGGCAACAGCTAATATATGCTGAGTTGAATCACTGCACTTTAGGATGGATGAGGGAGTGAAGAGGGTGTAGAAGAGATTGAAGAAAAAAAAACTTACATTTAACATAGTTTTTTCACGACTACTAGACATCTCAAAGCACTTTAGTCAATTAAATACATAAGATTAAGCAGAATGGTTCCAGAGATGGAGAAACTGCTCCAATTGTTCTCCTTGGAGCAATGAGAGATTAAAAAGGAGAGATTTGATAGGAAGCATACAAGATAATGTAGGTTCAGATAGATTCAGAGAAGGAAAAGCTGTTCCCTTTAGATGATGGTACAAGGGGAGGAGACACAGATTTAGAGGAAAACCTTTCTGGCATAGCAAGTGGTAATGATGTGGAACTTGTTGCCTATGAGGGTGGTGGAAGCAGAGACAATAAATGATTTCAGAAGGAAATTGGATGAGTACTTGAGCACAATAAACTTGCAGGACCACAGACTAAAGGTGATGAATGGGACTGAAAGAAATGTTCAATGGAGAGTCAGTATGGATTTTAAAATGTCCTGAAGCTGGATGATAGTTCAGAGGTTTCAAAAAGGAGGGTGACATGGTGAACCATAACAGATGCTGTAGAAAGGTTGAAGAATAACGCACCATGGTAACAGACAAAGCAGGTGTCATTTGGAGAGGATCATTTAAGTACCAACAGAAACTAAATTGGAATGATCTTTGAGAGATAGGTACAGAACTAGGAGATGATAAAGAGAGGAGAGTTTGGATATGTTGAAATTGGGTACACCTGGACCATTGGAAGTTGAAAATAACTTCAACAATTACTCTTCTTAGACAAGTCCTCCTTTCAGTGTCAGGTCATGTTAGATTTGGCAGGGGTGGGGCATGCAGGGCGCAAGAAGTTGGAGGTCCAGATGTGAAGTTGTACGAACTAAGGAATAGCATGATGGGAAAATTGGTCAACTATTTGGTACAATATAAGAAAGGCTGACTCCGCATAACTTAAGACATGCCTGACCTCTGTATAACCTGAAAAGATTGATTCCTCATAACCTAGGGCTGTATGAGTAAATAAAACAAGATAAGGTCAGGGATAAAGGAGTCACCGACCTCCTTCTGTTACATCAAAGGACAAGATAAGGGTATGAATGTTGAGACAAAGAGTTCTCGGAGGTCAGCAAGTTATGCCATGATTAATGACATTGCTTATGATTCTATTACTGATCAAATTCCTGAATATGCTCTGGTCACGCAAACTGATAATGATGTATAAATACTGAACTGATTCTTTGTGTAATGGCGGACTTGAGGAATTAGCAAGTTGTACCAACTACTCTCTGAACTCAAGTTTTCAGCCAAAACTGCATGCAGTCTTTTGTAAATAAATACTAGTTGTTTTGTCGGAATGAACTTTGTTGAGTTTTTCTATCACAGTCAAGAAGCAGGAAAGTTTCCACTTCAACACTGAGACCCAGGTACAACCCTTACTGATTAGGCAAGCTTCAGGATGAAAGGGAGATGATACAGAAGGGTGTGTGTGTTTTTTGGCCAGAAACTGCAAAGATATGGAGTTCCTGGATGAGGTAGGCAAGATGAAGAAAGGTAGAGGGGAAAAGGTCTCAATGTCAGAAACACAAGAAAAAAGATTTTTTGCTTTCAATATTCAAACACAAGCTTGAGGGGGTGGGAAAGGGGTGGTGGTTAATCATAGAAAAAGGGGTATTATTGCCCTCCACAATTAGTTGACAAGTGGCATCTTTCCATCTGCATGATATGGGGGCGGAGGTCAGATGGGATCATCTGCTACACTTCTTTTGACATTTAAAACAAGCCAATTCTGGGAAGGCGACTGATTTGAAGACAGACTTGCTCAGCATCTCACACCCCATGAGTTTCCAGAAGGTACTTGCTTTAAGGGTTCGCCAGTACATTATAATTTAGTCTGAGGCAACTAGCTCTGGAAGAGCTTCAGAGCCTAAAAAAAGTCAATTGTTTTGACCAATAATTAGATCTAATCAGATTTTCAACTTGCCAAATTTTACCATAAAACATACTGTGCTCATTTGTTGCAATGTCCAGTAAACAGGAGGTGTACATTAGTGGAGAATTTACATCTGATTGAAAATTGATCTGAACGCACCACAATTCAAGAGGATAGTGGTTAATCTGAAGTGGCGCAGCCAACAACTGAATCATTTCCTTTCCTTTTCTCTGGTACAAGGCTCCAGTTCTAGGAAATAGCTGACTATTTGAGTGCACAATCACTAAGTGTTTTCCAGTGAATTGTTATGTTGGAGTTAAGAATGTTTTTGGCTCTTTAAAGATAAAAACTTTTTTAAAAAATGGAATATAGAACTGCTAAAAAGTTGTTTGAAAGGAAACAAAATGAATGAAAGTAGTGTGTGATTATTTCATTTTGGGCTGAGATATTTGGATTAAATAAAGGCGATGTTACGGAGAGATCCCAGTATTTCAGAATTCAATAACTGATCATGACATCTACCAGGAGAAAGTTAGACTGGTTTCTTTCTACAGACTCCTGAATCTTTTGCTCAGTTTTCAGCCAAACCAGGTTTATAACTTCAGCAGCAAGTCAGGAGCAGTATTGATTCACAGCTGATTCTACTTCCCAATTAGATTGACCAGCTCCATGCTGGTCAGTCTCAGCTTCGCTTAATGAGGTGCCAAGGTACCCTTCTTGATCAGCATGTCTAGAAGCAGCAAGGAAACTAGAATAATAAAGCAAACTCACCATCACTATTATCAAAACAGATCCTATTATTTCCTTCTCAACCTCAGCAGATCACAAAAAGAGCAACCACTAGCTCCGTAATTTCTTATAAATTCTGCACACCACAGATATGCCATTAGCACACCGCATTCAGGAAATTCCTGATTCATCACCTCCAAAAAAAAAGGCATTTCTACAATAAGGATGCTTTGCTTTCATAGCCTTCCTCAAACGATGCCATCTGAGCAAAACATTATTTTAATAACCTAAATTTCTTAAACAACTATAGAAATAGACAAGGCAATTTGATCAAAAGTCATAATATGGCAAAAAAAAGTCAGCCATCAGGACAGCATTCGCCTCCATACAAACCTCTCATCTAACCTTACTATCTAACCTTACTGTCCAACACATTTCTCAAAAAACATGCAATATTTCTCTTCAGAAACTATTTATAGACTTTTGCAATATTGCAACAAATTCAATATTCTAAAATTTACCCGAGAAGATTTTTTTCTGTAAGCACCAGTTTGAGTTTTATAATCATAAAGATGTGCTGAGTCACTGCTAGCTTACCAACCAATAGAAGCAGTACCATTTGTCTCTCAAGATTCCTGGCTATTTAGCCCCTGTAGCCTGTTGTCACCAATGAGATCATGGTTGATCGACACTATGAATCCATATTCCTGCCTTTGCTTCACATCCCTTAATACCACAGTTAATAAAAGTCTACCAATCCCAACTGGAAAATTAATTGATCTAACATCAGTTGCCGTTTGCAGAAGAAAGATCTAAACTTCACTCCCAAATCGTTTGGCTTTGTTTTTTTTTTTAAAAAGTACATTCCCCCTTGTCCTGGATTACCCAAATAGTGGAAATAGGGTGGAGCGTTTCCAATGAATATCCCAAAAACATCAAGTCATCCTTGACCTTCTAAATTCATCTTCGGATGAAGGTGGTGAGCTACCTTCTTGAACTGCTGCAGTCTGTGTAGATATATCCACACACTGTTAGGCAGGGATTTCCAGGATTTTGACCCAGCAATATAGTTCCAAGTCAGGATGATGAGTGGCTTGGAAGAGAATTCCAGGTGTAGTGTTCTCATGCGTTGACTGCCAATCCTTCTAGATTGTAGCACCTGGTCATGGATTTGGAAGGTGCTGCCCAAGGAACCTTGGCGAGTTCCTGCAGTGCATTTTGAAAGTGGCACACAAGGCTGCCACTCCGCATCAATGGTGGAGGGAGTAAATGTTTGTGGATGGTGTGCCAATCTAGTGGGTTGCTTTGTCCTGGATGGTGTCAAGATTCTTGAGTGTTGTTGGAGCTGCATTCAATTCAGCAAGTGGAAAGTATTCCATTACACTTCTGACTTTGTCTTGTAGATGGTGGACAGACTTTGGGGAGTCACTCACCACAGGATTCATAGCCTCTGCTCTTGCAGTGTACCGCCAGAATGTTGAGTGGTTACCTGTAAGCATTTTGTACATGTGAAACTGTCAGCATTGGACTGGGGTAGGCATAGTAAGTAGTTTCACAACACGAGGTGACTCACCTGATGAAAGAGCAGTGCTCCGAAAGCTCATGCTACGAAATAAACCTTTTGGACTTTAACCTCGTGTTGAGAGACTACTTACTGTGCATTTTGTACAATAATACCTCTTTTGGGTAGGTGACAGGTCATTCAGTAGATCAGGAGCGCACAGTAAAATGTCAAATTAATTGCACAAGGTCTATGGAACAAAGTCAAAGTTGCAGAGTTCCTCCAGTCAGAAGAATACAAATAAAAACTACAGACCAGGGATTGAATGAGCTAGGCTATGCAGCATTATAGGTAAATCAGTGGAAATCTTCTCAGCATTAAGAGGATTGCCACGGTGCTTTGAAATAGCTCAACTGAGGAAGTAAAATTCCTCAGCAGTGTTCCATCTGGTTAACTGTCTTACTGTATCCTTAAAGCACTCCCCCCAACCCAAAAGGAATCTCTGAATGTTCAAATGCTACTAAAAAGTTTAGAAAAGACACTCCTGCACCATAACATCTGGCATGGTGAGAAAAAAGTGAAGAAATACTGCGGTTAAATCATTAACAGATTCCATAGGAATTACGAAGTAATGGGGTTCTATGGAACAAAAACTTTCTGCTCAAGTCTTTGTACAGCAAAAGGTTGAAACCCTTACCAAACAGCCTGATTCACATATTTCCTGGTTATTAATAATCAATGGTCAATAACTTTGCACTCTTAAAAAAAGGACCATACTGGAATGTCAAAATCATATTCTAAGGGCTACAACCCAACACTCAAGTTTCTTTCCAACACCAGACTACTCCAAAAGTTTTTTTTATTCATTCATTTGTGGGACATGCGTGTCACTGGCTGGCCAGCATTTATTGTCCATCCCTAGTTGCCTGAGGGCAGTTGAGAGTCAACCACATTGCTGTGGCTCTGGAGTCACATGTAGGCCAGACCAGGTAAAGATAGCAGATTTCCTTCCACCAAAGGACATTAGTGAACCAAGTAGGTTTTTCCGAAAAAAAAACAATGGTTTCATGGTCATCAGTAGATTCTTAATTCCGGATTTTTTTTTATTTGAATTCAAATTCCATCATCTGCCGCAGCGGGATTCGAACCTGAGTCCTCAGAATATTAGCCGAGTTTCTGGATTAATAGTCTAGCAATAATACTATGAGGCCATCACCTCCCCCTCAATGCATGAATAAGCGTACTGAGACATTGACGCAGGTAAATGGTAAGCACTTCCTTCCTGTTGATAATTAATTAACTAACATGTCCAAAATATGGTTTGAGTAACACTTTTGAGCTAACACTGGTCTACGTAAGCTCTTAAATTGGAAACTTCTATGTAAGCAGTTGCCTATTTTTGTGATCCTTCTGGCACTGGTTGAGTGGTGGTGCAAGCCTTTGGTTACTATTTTGCTTTTCTCTTGGTTATGGCTCATCTTCAGGCAAGCTCAAAGTTTTTGTATCAATTTCATTTTTTTCTCCTATTCTACCTTTCACTATCAACTCCTCACTATCCCACAATATCTTTCCAGCCTCTTTTGGACCCCTCGCTTTTTCCCTTCAGCCGCAGGACTTTAGAAAAAGAATGATTTTGTTTTTGGACTTTGTCTCACTCCAAGCTGGCCATTCTACATTTTATTTAAAAAGACAGCTTCATCCAAATCAGTTACTCATTCTTCCTGGCTCCAGCTAAACAAAATTCCAAGTGTAAGCTTTCTTCAGCTATTCCCAAACAAATTTAAATATGGAACCCTACTTTATGCATCCACCTCCGTCTCTCTCAACAGCTCACCCATCTATATTTCCAATCCACTACCATTTTGAAAGATCTAGTCAAATGGTATTCCTTTGCTTTAAAAAAAAAATTCATTCATTGGACATGGTGCTGGCTGGCCAACATTTATTGCCCATTCCTAGTTGCCCAAGTGCAGTTGAGAGTCAACCGCATTGCTGTGGCTCTGGAGTCACATGTAGGCCGGACCAGCTAAGGACAGCAGATTTCCTTCCCCAAAAGACATTAGTGAACCAGATGGGTTTTTCCAACAATTGACAATGGTTTCATGGTCATCAGTCGATTCTTAGTTCCAGATTTTTTTTTATTGAATTCAAATTCCACCATCTGTCGTGGTGGGATTCGAACCCGGGTCCCCAGAGCATTAGCTGAGTTTCTGGATTCATAGTCTAGAGATAATACACTAGGCCATCGTCTCTTTTCCCATATCCATATGCTCCCCCTTTTTCAATTATATATCCAATTCCCGTTTCAAAGTTATTGAATCTGCTTCCACCACCTTCTCACATGGTGCATTCCCAGTAAGATCACTGCATAACGTTAAATTTTTCACTAGCTGTGAATTTTTTGCCAATTATTTTAAGCTGTGTCTTCCGGTTAAATGACTCCACTGCCAATGGAAACAGTTTCTCCTCTTCCACGATATGAAGACTCCATTAACATTTCTCTTTTCAGTTCAAAGGAGTGTAACCCTAGCCAGCATCTTTAATCTCACCACATAATGGCTGCCCCTCATCCCAGGCACCATTCCAATCTCTTCTTCTGTACTTTCTCCAAGGACCCGAATTGAACACAATACACTAGTTGAGGCTTCCCTGCTTGTGTTCTTGGTGTCTCTATTTATAAAGTCAAAGATCCCATATGTTTTAACAGCCTACTCAATTTGTTCTCCAAAAGATTTGTATCTGCATCACCTAACAATTGTACTGTTTAAATCCATTTCACTTCTCCACACTAAGTTTAGTTATTTGTCAGTTAGGTACAAGCTTTACATCAAGTGTGCACATCCTTGACAAAACCAAAATGTATCGCTTCTCTGCAGTAAATTTCATCTATTTCATCTTTTCACTTATGCTGCATCCCAAAACAATTTTCTGAAAAATCCAATTTGCATTGGAGTATTGAAACAGCTTTGCAGCTTGAAAATTCTTGCCATTTATGCCCCTGTTCATGTCAGAAGGTAAGACTAGCAAATACTACCAAACAGGCCAAGAGATTTTTAGACACCCAAAGAATAATTCACTGTTTGGAACAAGACTACACAGCTTAATTTGCGCTTGTTGGGCCAAGTATGGTCCTGACAGGATACCCAAAATCGTGGACAGGATCCTTATGACATGAATTAGAACCCTATATGGCTTAATTTGCATTAACAGGATGTGCATTAACAGGATGTGCATCTGGATTGTAAGCTTATATCCAACTTAACTACGAACTCAGCATGGGGCATTAAAGGACAGGCAAGGAATTGGAATGGTCAAGCTGCATTTCAACGGCAGGCAATGATAGCAGGTGTGATCCAGAGTGTGTGTGGCATTAGGAATGCATCAAGACGAACTGCAGACAGTCCAAGCCAATAACCAGGGAGATGGAATTGGTAGCAAGGCACAGAGTTCAAGATAGGAAGGACAAAGCAAGAACAGATTCAGTCTTCCCAATGTTTATATCTGGAGGAAATTTGTAGTTCATTCACAATTATCAGACAAGCTATTAGAGAGACACTGCGAGGGGTCAAGTGGTTTAAATATTGTTCTAAGACTTACCCTGGGTTAGCATGCACAAGAGGCTGAAATAAGTTCGAGTAAACCAGGGAAATTTGGTTGATTGAAAAGGTCTCTCAAAGTTACATTACACTTTTCTGAATTTATCTCAACTGATTTAAAAGTAAATGATGCTCATACTCTTCCTTAAATGGATTAAACAGTGAGGAAATCAAGTACTTGAAAGGCATATTTGGATTTCTTTAAAGGGCATTAACATTATCATGGGTCAGAAATTGCTGAAAAAAATAATGGGCTGGATTTTATATTTGTGATGGACAGCAAAACTGTTCAGCATCATTACTCTTCACACAGATGATGCCAGGTATGACTTGCTCCTCAAAGACAGTGTGCTGCTGTTGAAGACCTGCAGATGGCAATCTTTAGAAATCACTGATCAGACAAGAACTTGCCCCTTTACTGCTAAAACGCTTGTATTTAAAAGTTGGGCTTTCTAAAAAAAAATGGATGGACTAAATCAGAACTGCATAGTTGAACAATCTCTCTCAATATTTCATTCTTCCATTTAATAAAAAAATTCTAGTTTTAAAAATATTATGTATGGCGGGTAAGTGGAACTGATTCGCTTCAGATCAGCCATGATCTTGTTGAATGGCGGGGCAGGCTCGAAGGGCCAGATGGCCTACTCCTGCTTCTATTTCTTATGTTCTTATGTTCTTACGTATCATTTGCCCTATAGCGAAGTATATTCTGTGCATTTTGCATGCTGGTTTGGTGTTCGAGAGAAGTCTTCAAATGTGATCGAGTGCTTACCCTACTTGATGACATCACTGTCACCAGATGCAGACAGATCCTCATCACTGTGCCAGATTCAAATCAAGTATCAGGAAACTTTACAATTCACACTGCAGTGCTCATGACAGCAACACAGACAGCTTTATTTGCTGTCAGCAATGAGCTCAAACCAAACCAATGATGCATTAGAATTGTTCTTCACGATTAGGTCACCAAACAAAATCCAGCAATTTTGCTGAGATAATATGAGTTCTGCATAAATTGTTGGCTGATTTATATTGCTTGTCCATTAGTCTAAACACTGGAAAAAAAGTTACTTGGAACTTCATGGAGTGTCTTGAAATTGCTGCTAGACTTCACTGCAACCATTTTGGTGTGTACTTCTAGCCATAAAGATCCAGTCCATTGGTTATGCCACAATACTCAACCGTGAAGGACTAGAAAAAGGAGTAAAGTTATGGAGTCTCACTCCAGAAGACATCATAATGGGGCAAGTGTAACATACTGGAGGATGGGGAGTGAATTTGGACTCACGGTTCCCAAAAAAGGAAGTTTCCTGGTGCCAGTTTCAGGTTATTTGAGTTATTGGTTATTACAATAGTCAAGAACTCCAACATCATTGCATCATGCAACTGCCAGATTAGTAGAAAGCAAACTGGATGGTATTAGGAACTTCTAGGTGATGTTAGGGACCAGATCAGAAACTCCAAGGTATGTTAAGTTAGACTAGACCAACTATTTTTGATTTTGGCATTAGAGTGAGGATAAGGTGTTTCACTTCAGGTGTGATTCTATTGACCCACTAGGAAACTATCAAAACACACCTTAACAACAACAAAAAGAATTAGTGCAACTTTTACCAATTGAAATACTTAGTTCCAATTTAAGCAATATTCCTCAGACGCAAGCTCCTCTTCAAAATCAGTTAGCAAAAATACACAGATTTACGTGTTGATACATGTTAGCAATCTTAAGTCTTTCAACACTTCTGGAGAGAGATATCCATTTTCTACCAGGTCCCAAAAATCTTCAGAGGGCGAGCAGGTCCCAAACAGCAATCTATAGAGAGATAGAGGGAAAACAAAAGAGCTTTTGCTCCTTGCAGACCCAAGATGAAAATTGCCTGCTTGCCTCCAAGCCCATCTCTTTCCATTAGCACATGACTCTCTTGTCAATCAACCTAATTAAGCCCTACTCTGAAACCCAGGGGACAATCCAAAAACAAAATTGCATTAGCTCAGATTAAAACAAACATCTCAATAACTAGGATCAATTATGCTTCTGCATTCTCAGCATGGGGGCCGATTGGAGCAGACAGATCGACACCAATCAAATTTTAACATCTTTCACAAGAACCATGATATAAATACATATTGCCACAGTGAAAAAGACTAACATTGTTTATTTGCTCCTGATTAGGATCAGGATTAAAAATTTCATAAGTCAAGAACTGACTCAAGGTAGGTTTGAGAAATGTAGACACAAGTCATCATGTCCAAATGCAACTGGGTTACAGGGTCCTCTTCAGCCACTTATTGAATTTATTTATTCTTTTGGTCTCATGTCACTTAACCCAACCTTTTCCTCAGTGATTACAACACCAAGAGGCAGCCATTAGACTCAGGAGTTCATAGTGGTTCTCTGTTAGCTACAGGAATAGAACTAGAAAATGGGACTATGCAAATCTCTCCAAATTTTATTTTAGATATATTTTGCTTTTATCGAATTTGATTCCAATTCAGCCCACTTCTTTTTCCATTGTTTATCCGAATGGTTTGTTTCCACAACCAAAACGTCCAGAGAAAGAAACAATATCCATGAGATCAAAAATATTTAATTCACTTTCTCACTGTTATCACACTATAAATCGTGCAGTGGTTCATCGCACAAGAGAAAAGCAGTCTTGAAAGTGCTGACAATTAAGACCAGAGAGGCAAACTCTTTTTCATAGGTCAAACCCTGTCTGAGATAGGCAAGCTGCAGCAGTTATTTTTCCATTCCTGGTTCTGTTGCTTGAAAGCTCGATATTATACAGCTGGAGGTTAGATTTTTTTAATGCCTAGCCCCATTCACTTGTTTCAACTCACAGGGTAGCCATGCTGGGATCTTCCACATGATGTGTACAGTTACATTGAGACTATACTGATCATTGTATGTTCGAGCATCTTACAGCTGGCAAATTTTATCCGGCAATGGCATACAATGGATCCTTTGTTAGAGGTGAAATTGGTTCTTAGCATCACATTTAGAAGTTTGATAAGTTTGGGATGCATCCCTGCAGGTGGTGTGGAAAAATGTGGTCATGTCTACTTTCAGCTTTTGCTGCAAGCTTAATGAAAAGTTGATTGCATGCATTATTTTAGGCTTTCCAAGTACACAGACAGGATTTTCAGGACAAAAAAGCAATTCAATGTGTACAGTATCATAGCATCATTTGACAGCACACTACATATTAAGCGAACAGGTGTGAATTGAAGAAGCATTTATAGGAATATACGAGTATGAACATAGAACATAGAACAGTACAGCACAGAACAGGCCCTTCGGGCCACAATGTTGTGCCGAGCTTTATCTGAAACCAAGATCAAGCTATCCCACTCCTTATCATCCTGGTGTGCTCCATGTGCCTATCCAATAACCGCTTAAATGTTCCTAAAGTGTCTGACTCCACTATCACTGCAGGCAGTCCATTCCACACCCCAACCACTCTCTGCATAAAGAACCTACCTCTGATATCCTTCCTATATCTCCCACCACGAACCCTATAGTTATGCCCCCTTGTCCATCCACCCGAGGAAATAGTCTTTGAACGTTCACTCTATCCCCTTCATCATTTTATAAACCTCTATTAAGTCTCCCCTCAGCCTCCTCCGGGGAGAACTAACACCTAACCACACAAAGAGGAGTACCCCTATAAAAGTGAGCGCGAAGTGGCACGATCTGTTCTTCAGCAACTTTTAGTGGTTAAATCAAAATAACTCCCTGACACTCTCTCTAAAGTCAACAAGTAACAATTTATTTATCTACCCAATAGTGAACAACTAAACTATTAACAAACCGAATAAAACACGATTTTAATGGAGTGCTGTTCAGATAAAAACAATTCCCACTCATTAACAAAAAGAATAGAATTTTAGTCACTCTCTAAATTACAAGCAGGTTTTGTGTCTTCCGGAATATTCTGGGCCTTCTCTGTTGATTCTTCTTTGCTTTTCTAGATGAGGCTTTGAGTTAAAAGCTGAGCTGTGATAGGTGACAGTTGCTGTCCCCATCTGTCGCACTGCCCCCATTTATACCTGTGATGACATATCAATATCCCCCAGAGTAGGATTGGTCCTAGGTTGCCAAAACCATTGGATTTAAATTTAATAGGTTCTTGGTATCCAAGTGCCTAATTAAAATTGATAGCCTGAATTCAAATAATTCAAAAGCTTGAAAGCCTATTGCCTTGGTAACTCTGCTTCTTGGCCTTCCGATACAAGTGCTTCATTTTGAGCACTCTTTATGTACTTGCATTTTTTTTTTAACTTTCTAAGCACAGAAAAAGTACCACCTTTTAAAGGGACCATGTAATGCTTTTCCCTAGCATTTTACAATTTTACAAACATCAAGCTACTCTACTCAACTTCGCAACACAAAGATAGATGGAATTGTGAATAGTGTAAAAGATTGTCAAAAGATACAGCAGGATAAAGATTAGTTGCAGATACAGACAAAGAACTGGCAGATGGAGTTTAATCCGGGCAAGTGTGAGGTGCTGCATTTTTGGAGATTAAATGTTAAGGGTAAGTATACAATTAACGGCAGGACCCTGAACCCTTATTTTCTAAACAGTGGTCAAAATTCTTCCTGTGTATTACACCTGATGAACAAGTCACCTATACTTTCATATGATCTTGTTGTGGTTTGCGACTAGTATTCAGATCTATCTCCCCCCCCCCCCCTCCAAAGTGTTCTCAGCTCCCTTGGAGAATGTGTTGGATATACGTGAGCTCCCATATCTTCTCCTTGGAAGCAAACACATTGGTGGAGTGGGATAGGGATAGTAGCTTCTCATAATAGCTGGTTCCTGAGTTATGACCCTTACAACATGTATGCAAAGGCAATGAAAACCAATAAAGGAAAACTAATTCAAAGAGAAATCTTCAGGACACAAGATGATCGCAACTCCTTGAAAAAAAGACAGACTGGCATTCTAAACTTGTGTTGCACATAGGAAAAAAATGAAGCACTTACAGGCATCAAATTCCTCAGATTAATCATTTAGTCCTGGGATGGTGAGAGAAGACCTTAATGCATGGACAGAAAGAAGCCTCGTGAAGTCACAAGAGGGGAAAAAAGATGATTTCTCTATTACTCAAAGTAGGAATTGCACACTGTAATTAGTGATATAATTACCATGTTTGGAGCAGCTTCACACTAAAGCGCTGTAGGCAATTGGATTGTAGGGTTAGCATGACAAAGTACGGTCGCACCAACAATAGAATAAACCTGCGAACTTGGAACTATGCAGTTCCAGCATAGTATTATTCAGCTGTAGATGTTCTCTATTTGGGCCTCTGCTGCTTTACTGAAGGTAAGAGTACATCAATGACTTGGGGCGGGGTTGAAAAGAGGGGAGGTTCAAGCAGGAGTTGTAGCTTGCATTCATACAAATTAAGCAGCTCTGAAGTTCATTTATTGGGTTGATCAAACTTTAAGCTTCTTCCCAAGAAGCATTCTGTTGGCAATTGCACGACAAACTCACCATGATTCTGCTCGGGTTCAGTGATGTAGACAAATTCACCATGATTCTGCTCGGGTTCAGTGATGTAGACAAATTCAGCATGATTCTGCTCAAAAGAGACACATTTCAGAGACATTTACAGTGTGGCAAGATCTAGGACCTCCCCTTCCAACAGATCTTGTGATGAATTGATTCTCTTGAACCATACCCAGAAAGTCAAAAAAGGTTTAGAAAGTGCCTCTGGCAGGTAGAACCACCCGTTTCCTCCTCTTCTAGTCAGTTTACAAGAGAACTGCAATCTCCTCTGGATGATGTTCCTAAAATAAAGAGCAGTTTCACTACATAATGAGTGGACTTCAGTTTCTGTTGCAGTTGAGGTTTGCCAGTCCTTGCAACAGCTTTGGAAATTCAGAGTATTGCTTCGCTGTTCTCTTCAACCATTTGTAGAAATCCATCATGTTTGAGCAAATTTGCTGGTTCTGCAAGTTATTTTCTTCCTGGTATGTAGGGAACCGACTTGAGGTCATGTAGCTTCAAGCTAGATGGCTGGAATTTACTTGAAACTAGTCCAAATTTGTCTGACTCCTGCTCCTGCGTCCAGTTTAAATGTTGTGTTCTGGATTCTTTAATTCTACAGACGAGAACCTTTGATATCTCAGGTTGGAATGCTGTATTTCTAGATTTCAAACTAGTTAAGAGACTGGTTCCAGCTTTCTTCAATTGTGTTTTGGATTTGCAGCATTGTTTGAAATGGCCCGCTTTGCCACAGAGAAAGCATTCAGCTCCCCTTGCTGGACAGTCTTCAAAGCATTGTCGTCTTTTGGCACCATGTCTGGAACATAAAGACGGGGAGTATCCTTCCACCTTCAGTGGTTTTGGCACTTTTTCCAATGGGTGGAGCTCCCAACTTTGGACATGTTGGATTGACACCTCCCAAGCCTCAAGATTGCCCCGAAGTACACCCCGAATCTGTTAAGTCTATGTCTGGCCTTCAACATCAAATCCTCAATTGCAAAGTTCCGACAGTACATTGTCAAGCATGCTGACTACAATGCGATCACAAATTGACAATGCTGATTACACCTGTGGGAAGTGCACCCATCTGCAGCTCCTCCAAAACCGTGTTAGGGAACTGGAGCTGGAGTTGGATGAACTTAGGATCATTAGGGACGCAGAGGTGGCCATAGACAGAAGCTTTAGGGATAGAGTTACTCCGGGGAATGAAAATAGATGGGTGACGGTGAGAGGGGCTGGGAGGAAGCAGTCAGTGCAGGGATGCCCTGTGGTCGTTCCCCTTAGCAACAGGTATTCCACTTTGGATACGGTTGAGGGGGACGACATACCAGTGGGGAGCCGCAGTGAGAGGATCTCCAGCACTGTGTCCGTCTCTGTGGCTCGGGAGGGTAAGGGGGAGAGCGGGAGGGCAATAGTTATTGGGGACTCGTTAGTTAGGGGGATAGATAGGAGGTTCTGTGGCAGCAAAAGAGACTCGAGGATGGCATGTTGCCTACCAGATGCCAGGGTCCGTGACGTCTCGGACCGTGTTTTCCGGATTCTTAAGGGGGAGGGGAAACAGTCACAAGTCGTGGTACACATTGATACCAACAACATAGGTAAGAGAAGGGACGGGGATTTAAAACAGGAATTTCGGGAGCTAGGCTGGAAGCTGAGAGCCAAGACATAACATGTGGTCATCTCTGGTACGTTACCGGTGCCACGTGATAGCGAGTTGAGGAACAGGGAGAGAGTGCAGTTAAACATGTGGTTGCAGGGATGGTGTAGGAGGGAGGGTTTCAGATACGTGGATAATTGGAACACATTCTGGGGAAGGTGGGACCTGTACAAACAGGACGGGGTGCACCTGAACCAGAGGGGCACCAATATCCTAGGAGGGAAATTTGATACGGCTCTTCAGGGGGCTTTAAACTAATTTGTCAGGGGAGTGGGAAAAGGAGTTGTAGTCCAGAAGTCAGTGTTGAGGGTGGTGAGGTATTTGGGAAGGTGTCAAGGGTGGGTACCGGTAGACAGGAAGGTGGGTTGAAGTGTGTCTACTTCAATGCAAGGAGCATCCGGAACAAGGTAGATGAACTTGGGGCGTGGATTGGCACTTGGGACTACGATGTTGTGGCCATTACGGAGACATGGGTAGAACAAGGACAGGAATGGTTGTTGGACGTTCCGGGGAATAGATGTTTCAGTAAGTGTAGGGAAGCTGGTAAAAGAGGTGGAGGAGTAGCATTGTTAATCAAGGCTAGTTTAACGGCTGCGGAAAGGCACTTCGAGGGGGATCTGCACACTGAGGTAATATGGGCTGAGGTTAGAAATAGGAAAGGAGCGGTCATGTTGTTAGGAGTTTACTATAGGCCCCCAAATAGTAATAGAGATGTGGAGGAAGAAATTGCTAAGCAGATTATGGATATGTGTGGGGGTCGCAGGGTAGTTGTCATGGGGGACTTTAACTTTCCAAATATTGATTGGAACCTTTGTAGGTCAAATAGTTCGGATGGGGCAGCTTTTGTGCAGTGTGTGCAGGAGGGTTTCCTGACACAATATGTGGATAGGCCGACAAGAGGTGAGGCCACATTGGATTTGGTACTGGGAAATGAACCGGGCCAAGTGGTAGATTTGGTTGTGGGAGAGCACTTTGGAGATAGTGACCACAATTCGGTGTCTTTTGTTATTGCAATGGAGAAGGATAGGGCCGTACGGCAGGGCAAGGTTTACAATTGGGGGAGAGGTAATTATGATGCGATTAGGCAAGAATTAGGGGGCATAAGATGGGAACAGAAACTGTCAGGGAAAGGCATTAATGAAAAGTGGAACTTTTTCAAGGAACAAGTACTGGGTGTCCTTGATAGGTATGTCCCTGTCAGGCAGGGAGGAAATGGCCGAGTGAGGGAACCATGGTTCACGAAAGAGGTGGAATGTCTTGTGAAAAGGAAGAGGGAAGCTTATGTAGGGATGAGGAAACAAGGTTCAGGTGGCTCGATTGAGGGTTACAAGTTAGCAAGGAATGGGCTGAAAAAGGGGCTTAGGAGAGCTAGGAGGGGACATGAGAAGTCCTTGGTGGGTCGGATCAAGGAAAACCCCAAGGCTTTTTACTCTTATGTGAGGAATAAAAGAATGACCAGGGTGAGGTTAGGGCCGGTCAAGGACAGTAGTGGGAACTTGTGTATGGAGTCAGTAGAGATAGGCGAGGTGATGAATGAATACTTTTCTTCAGGTGTTCACCAAGGAGAGGGGCCATGTTTTTGAGGAAGAGAAGGTATTACAGGCTAATAGGCTGGAGGAAATAGATGTTCGGAGGGAGGATGTCCGGGCAGTTTTGAATAAACTGAAGGTCGGTAAGTCCCCTGGGCCTGATGAAATATATCCTAGGATTTTTTGGGAGGCAAGGGATGAGATTGCAGAGCCTTTGGCTTTGATCTTTGGGTCCTCACTGTCCACGGGGATGGTGCCAGAGGACTGGAGAGTGGCGAATGTTGTTCCTCTGTTTAAGAAAGGGAATAGAAATGACCCTGATAATTATAGACCGGTTAGTCTTACTTCGGTGGTTGGTAAATTGATGGAAAAGGTCCTTAGGGATGGGATTTACGACCATTTAGAAAGATGCGGATTAATCCGGGATAGTCAGCACGGATTCATGAAGGGCAAGTCGTGCCTCACAAATTTGATTGAATTTTTTGAGGAGGTAACTAAGTGTGTTGATGAAGGTAGGGCAGTTGATGTCATATACATGGATTTTAGTAAGGCGTTTGATAAGGTCCCCCATGGTCGGCTTATGATGAAAGTGAGGAGGTGTGGGATAGAGGGAAAGTTGGCCGATTGGATAGGTAACTGGCTATCTGATCGAAGACAGAGGGTGGTGGTGGATGGAAAATTTTCGGACTGGAGGCAGGTTGCTAGCGGAGTGCCACAGGGATCAGTGCTTGGTCCTCTGCTCTTTGTGATTTTTATTAATGACTTAGAGGAGGGGGCTGAAGGGTGGATCAGTAAATTTGCTGATGGCACCAAGATTGGTGGAGTAGTGGATGAGGTGGAGGGCTGTTGTAGGCTGCAAAGAGACATAGATAGGATGCAAAGCTGAGCTGAAAAATGGCAAATGGAGTTTAACCCTGATAAATGTGAGGTGATTCATTTTGGTAGGACTAATTTAAATGTGGATTACAGGGTCAAAGGTAGGGTTCTGAAGACTGTGGAGGAACAGAGAGATCTTGGGGTCCATATCCACAGATCTCTAAAGGTTGCCACTCAAGTGGATAGAGCTGTGAAGAAGGCCTATAGTGTGTTAGCTTTTATTAACAGGGGTTGGAGTTTAAGAGCCGTGGGGTTATGCTGCAACTGTACAGGACCTTGGCGAGACCACATTTGGAATATTGTGTGCAGTTCTGGTCACCTCACTATAAGGAGGATGTGGAAGCGCTGGAAAGAGTGCAGAGGAGATTTACCAGGATGCTGCCTGGTTTGGAGGGTAGGTCTTATGAGGAAAGGTTGAGGGAGCTAGGGCTGTTCTCTCTGGAGCGGAGGAGGCTGAGGGGAGATTTAATAGAGGTTTATAAAATGATGAAGGGGATAGATAGAGTGAACGTTCAAAGACTATTTCCTCGGGTGTATGGAGCTATTACAAAGGGGCATAACTATAGGGTTCATGGTGGGAGATATAGGAAGGATATCAGAGGTAGGTTCTTTACGCAGAGAGTGGTGGGGATGTGGAATGGACTGCCTGCAGTGATAGTGGAGTCAGACACTTTAGGAACATTTAAGCGGTTATTGGATAGGCACATGGAGCACACCAGGATGATAGGGAGTGGGATAGCTTGATCTTGGTTTCAGATAAAGCTCGGCACAACATCGTGGGCCGAAGGGCCTGTTCTGTGCTGTACTGTTCTATGTTCTATGTTCTTTAAAAGTTGTTACCGCAGCAGCTAGCCAAACTAGTACAAGTAGTTAAATTAATGGACTAATCCAGCCTTTGGTTCCTCTGGTTGAATTTGGCCCATTTAATGACTAGATTGTATTTAGGACAAAAGTACATAAAAGACCCTCATAAGACACCCAGGACTGATTCCTTGCCACACCAAGTTGTCAGCTAATGATGCCAATCACTTGACCTGGTGTTTTTCAGCTTTTGTTTGCACCAGTGCAGTACCTTTCAAATGGTGTCCTCCAGAGCTCTCGTCATTGTCCTTGTTGTAGAAAGGCTGTTCAATAGCTGTCAGCATGTGGCTCACTGTCCTCTACCAAGATAGGAGTCAGTGCTTTCCTTCATTGCGTAGTTGAGCTGTTCAAAAGGTCATCACCAATGGGTTACCAATCTGTTGTCTCAATTTAAGAAACCACAGTTTCCAGTGCTGTCACCATGTTGTTTCGATTTGTTACCACATCTTGGAGGTTCTGCTTATTCTACAAGTGACTGGAGATGCTTCTTTATAGTCAAATGCATATTTTCCCAAAATATTTACAATATTAAAAGCTCATTGCCTTATTAACACAACCATTAGCCTTTTACTCTACAAAAATCACTTAAATATCTTCCCAGCTACTGAAAAATAGCAAAGATCCATGATAACTGTCACAGTTTTCACTTTCTGCTTGTAGTGGTTGCTGCACAGCACCATTTCTTCAAATAGTTTCGTAGTCAGCAATAGTCTGAGTGAACAGAATCCAAGCAGGAATTCCATCTCCTAATCTTCATAGTTTAATTTCAAACTAAGTCATGGCAACCTTGTCCACCTTTTGTTGCGACTGTAAAAGTTTTGGAATTCATGCAGTACGATGTCCTCTTTCAATAGTTTAAAGCACTGGCTTCATTCAACTCTTCATGATCTCAACCTTGCTAGTGACAATATTGGCATTATTTATATTCCTTGAAGGTTCAGTATTAATATATTTAGGACAATCATGTCTCAAAACATCTCATTGATGCACTGTCATCTTGGTCTTTGTGCGAATGGCTACTATAACTGAACTTGAAACAAGATCTTGTGGAGAATTTCCATGCACTCTTTATAACAGAGTTGGGATCAGAGAGCAGGCTGAATGTTCCAACTACTAAAACCAATCCTGACACTGCTGCTAAAACATATTGTAGCAACCCTGTATAACGTCCTGGCTGAAGTCCAAGTTGTGTGGACAGGGTTTGTTAAAATCTCAAACAAAGACAAATTAGTTCTTTGGAGTAGGAACCGGAGCACAGAACAAAGTTAATATAATCCCCAATTGGTATCCAAGTACTTACGGTGGATAGACTTTTGCAGCAAGCCTAAGTCTTTCTAGTCTAGCTTTCTGACTGAGAAACCAACCCACATGCGAGTAAGTTGTTAAAAAAGGTGGAGGTTCATGATGGCTACATATTTTCTGACTCTAAACCAGGATTGTTACAGCACAGAGGTTGGCCCATCATATCTGCACCAGCTCTCCAAATGAGCATTATGGCTTAGGTGTTATTCCCCTATACATCCGCATAAATGAACAAATTCTCGATTGAACTTGCCTTTGCATTCCAGACCTGAACCATCTGTGAGAAAATGTTTTTTTTCTGCATTGTACTTGCTTCTTTTGCAAGTCACACCAAAAAAAAGTGCCCTCTTGCTTTGGATCCTTACAAGCAGGAGCAGTTTCTCCCCAGCTCTGCACAATCCCCTCATGACTTTGAACACCATCTAATTGCTGCCTCCTCTCAAAAGGAGAACCATCCCAATCTGTCCTCAAAACTGAAGTTTCTTATCCCTGGAGCCATTCTTGTGAACCTCTTTTGTGCACTCACCCTTCCTATAGTGTGACACCCAGAACAGTATACTATATTCCAGTTGAGGCCTAAGTGGTGTGTTGTTCAAGTTCAGCATAACCTCCTTGCTCTTCTACTCTATGCCCTATTAATAAAACCCAGAATACAATATGCTTTATTAACTGCTCTCTCCACCTGCCCTGCCATCTCCAAGGTCTATGCACATTTTCACAAGGTCCCTCTGCTCCTGCACTCCCTTAAGAATTTTACCTCTTGTCTGTCCATGTTGTTCCTACCAAAATGCATCACCTCACACTTCTCGGCATTGAACTTCATTTGCTGCCTCTCTGCCCACTTCACTAACTTGTTCCTGTCCTTTTGAAGTTTGACACCATTCCCCCCTACCCTCCGCCTGTTGTGTGACACTATTAAATGCCTTTTGGAATTCCATCAACAGCATTTTCCTCAATGACCCCATGTTAATGCTTCAAAAACAAAAATTTAGTTAAACATAATTTTCCCCTTACAAATCCATGCTGGTTCTCCTATCAACCCACATTTTTCCCCACATGAATACTAATTCAATCTCCAAAAAAAAAAAAAATTTCTAGAAGCTTATCCACCATGGAGGTTAAACTTGTAATTGCTTGCAATTTTTTTTTGCACAAGGACAATGTCTGTGTGGAAGATAAAATGTTCAGATTGAAGTTTCATAATTTGGAAGTTAAATTGTGCAGAAGTTAGTATTCAAATTAAAGTTTCATGCCTCTGTATCGTAGTGGAAAGTGTTTATCAGCTTACAGACCTTCGAAAGGGGTCAGTGTCTGCTATTCAGCACAAACAGGCTAATCTTCATCTGCTTAAGCCCCATAACATTCTGCTTTTCAGCCTTCACCAGAGGGTGAGCAAGACCAGATTTTTTCATAAATAAATACCAAAGGCAAGATATGGGGATATGCTATGCAAAGGAAGGATTAGGTCAGTTTTTCATCGAATGAGAAGGGGCTAAAAGCCAGGATTTATTTAGCTAATATGTAAAGAACTGAAGGATTAGGAAAATTGCTTGTTTCTGATTTGCTGTGACTATAATTGCCATGTTGTTTGTAACTTCAGAAACACTTGCAGGACAACTGCAAGCTGGTTTCTCCTTATGCACAAGCCATTAAAGGCCTCATATCTGATTATGCATGGTGTCTAGCGCTGTTTGTACTCAAGTCGACCAAGAGTTGCTGGTACCCAGGATCTCTGACACCTGCACTTCTCTTGTCCTCTGGTACCTCCCCAGAGTCTAAGAAAGACAGAAGACAATGGTCAGTGTCCATGCAATCTCCACATACACTTCTTTCGATATCCTTGGATGCATCTCATCTGGTCCTGGTGCCTTGTCAACCAACAGTTTATTCAACACTTCTTCGTCATCATGACCTGGTTAGCATCTACCTCTGATTTGTCACATGCATTGGGATACAGTGAAAAGTATTATTTCTTCTGCACTATACAGACAACATACTGTTCATAAGAGTACATAGGGAGAAGGTGCAGAATATGGTGTTACAGTCATAGTTAGGTGTAGAGAAAGATCAACTTAATTCAAAAGTCTGATGGCAGCAGGGAAGGAGCTGTTCTCGAGTCGGTTGGCACGTGATCTCTTTGTATTTTTTTCCCCCAACGGAAGAAGGTGGAAGAGTATGTCTGGGGTCTTTGATTAAGCTGGCTGCTTTTCCACAACAGCAGGAAGTGTAGATGGAATCAATGGATGAGGGGCCGATTTGCTACGTTCACAACCCTTTGTAGTTTTTTGGGGTCTTGGTCAGAGCAGGAGCCATACCAAGCTGTGATAGCATCCTTTTCTGGTTGTTTCTATGCTGCATCTGTAAAAATTGGAATCATAGCAGGCATGCTGAATTTCCTTAGCTTCCGAAGTAGAGGCATTGGTAGGTTTTCTTAACTATAGCGTCGTCGTGGAAGGACCAGACAGGTTGGTGATCTGGACACCTAGAAACTTGAAGCTCTCGACCATTTCCACTTCATCCTGTTGATATAGACAGGGACATGTCCTCCACTACATTTCCTGAAGTCGATGACCATCCCCTTCGCTTTACTGACATTGAGGGAGAGATTATTGTCGTCGCTATCTCTTTCCTGTACTCCGTCTCATCATTGTTGAGGATAATCATGGAGGTGTTGTCTATCCTTAGCGATTGTGGTCTTTTGCCCTGCTTTCCCCTTTGGAGGGAATATCCCTCGATTGTGCCCGAACCATTTATTTTTGAAGATAGCCCATTGTTCAGTTACCGTTTCCAATCAACTTTTTCAATCCAGCTCAACTCTTCCCCCTAGTAATTATTTTTACTTTGGATTGCCTATTGTCTTTTTCTATCTTCATCCTAAAATTTATGATACAATGATCACTGTCATCTAAATGATCCCCCACTGACATTTGATCTACTTTGTCCACCTCGAACCAGTTCCAGTAGTGCCTTTGTTGGACTGGACACTTTCCTGAACACAACTGAGGAACTTTAGTCCTCGCTTTCCTTCACAGTATCACTGCTCCAGTCTACACTTGGGGGTTATTAAAGTATCCCATTATAACTACTCTATTATGTTTGCATCTCTAAATATTCTCGATCTTTCTACATCTTTCCCACTAGTTGATGGTCTATAGACTACACCGAGCAATGTAATTGCACCCTTTTGCTCCCTAGCTCTAACCAAATGGATTCTGTCCTGGAACCCATTGGACATCCTCTTTCACCAGCAAATGGAGTGCAATATAAAATGTATTGTAGTTACCCCAACATTCTAAATTTTCAGTGCAGGAAAATTACATTCAAGAAATTAACAGGCAAACAAATGGAACCAATCGAATGAAATGCTCTTCAGAACAAAAAGTTGCTTTTAGATGTGAATTATCTTTAATACTAGTCAGGCAAGAAACAGACAAAAATAATTGAAATGTGACAGCAAAGGTAGAAGAAGTTGCTTGCATTTGACCAGTCCTGGGGCATGAGGACCCCATCATAAAAGTACTTATTTCACACTAAGCTACTACTCTTTGGAAGCAATTCCCACGGTGGTCCTTAGAAATACAGTTTAAAATAAAAAGTCATCCTACTATTTCTTTAAACAGCTCCACAAAAGGGATAGCCATCATTAAAGAAATGCAAATAATTGCCCAAATAAATCTCAACCCTCAAGAAATAACCATGCACAATTGTCGATCACGATATACTGGTTTGATGCACATCACAGAAAAATGGACCCTAAAATCAGTCAAAAATGGTTATGGTTCAGCTAACATGGAGAGGAACATCTAGAAACAAGTGGGCATCTCCCAACAACTCCAAGACTGAATATATAATCTTTAGCAACAGCAAGTTACATTTTAAAATGATTCTATTGGATTGAATATAGTTATTTGATCAGAAGTGTCAAGATAATAAAAAAGTGGCAGTATGCTCCTTCCACCAGTATTTCAAAATTAAAATGGTGCATTTCAAATCAGCAATATCATAAACCAAGGCATGAGCAGCAGGCATAGCCATGGCTGAAGAGCATATCGAGACATCAGCTGAAATACAGAGTATTGATTTTTCTGAAGCTAAAGCTGGGATACATTGGATTAAAAACAGCCAAGTTAAATCAAGGAAAGCTACTGATGTTGAAGCAAATCCATTCACAATGGAAAACTTCATCTAGGGCTGAGGAGAGTACACAGTTCTCACTAAAGGGCAGAGAGCTTTAATTTATACAAGACCATGAACAGAAGATTTGTTGGAGATTAGGAATAGAAGATTAAAGACAACAACAACAACAACAACAAACCAGGAAAGACATCAACCCATTTTGAATAATGAAAATTAGTTTGGACTGCTGATCTAGGGCCACATTTGCCAAAAGTCTGAAAACCATCCTCCCTAAGAAGGTCGTTAAGAAATTAGACACCTAACACAAAAACCTGTCATATTTAAAGGGGGAACTGGATAAATAGAGCACAGCTAAAACAAATTGCAAATTAATATAGATAGACCTAGATGAAATGGGAGGAGCTGGTATGTTGCATAAACACCAGCCGAGGCTTTTCCCCCCTCTGGGATTTAAAAAAAACAAGGTGTGGGTTACACTAATAAAGAAGCTTTTAAAATGATGGAAGGAGTTTGATCGGGCAGAAGTGAGAGAAGTTCAAAACCAGAGGTTACAAACATAAAACAGGAAATTCAGAAGAAACAACCCAGCACGTGATTAGAACACAAAAAGGTACAGACACATTCAAGAGCAACTCATGCAAGTGAAGGAATAGATAGATACGAGGATGTAATTAGATGAAGTGATATGGAATGAGGAGCTTACAGAGCAAAAACATCAGTTTAGACTTGTTGGGCCAAGTGGACAGTTTGGGTGCCAGCAGGATGGGAGAGGGATGCTAATAAGACAAGCATATATTATAAATGTAAAAAATCAGTCCAGAGCGGGTGTAAATAAGAATAGTGGAGATTAACAAAAATGGGGGCAGAGGTTATGGTCAGAAACTGTTGGAACTCAAATGTTAATTTATTCTTAGGCAATCCCAAGGACGAGTTATTTCCACTCAAATTTGATGGGTTCTGAAATAGCTGCAAGTCCATTATACAAAATTGTCAGACACTACCATGTGCAGGGCAGGTGGTGCTTAAAAGGGTGGGATAGATGGGTTTGGCAGTTTGTATGCCCCCAATATTTTCACTTCACTTCTGCATGGTCCCAATGCATTTGGTGCTTTCCAGAGTGAGGCGTCTCCATTCTGATTGGTCTTAAGCCAGAGTCACCCAAGTCTGTAGGTATGTTTGATCTCTTCAGGGGAGTTTTGGAGCACATCCCCAAAATGTTTCTATTATCCTCCTAGGAGTCTCCTGCCGTGACCAAATCTACAGTTGAGTGAGTGGCTGCTCTAGTCTGGAAGGCTGTGACATGTCTAATTGAAACACAAGGCATTGTTCCTTAAGGTAATATTGATAGGTAGGAGGGTGAGGTCATTAGATCTTATTTCAATTCAAGATGGATTTGGTCCCAATACTAAGTATAATGTCAGAGTGTACTAGGTCAACTGGTTAAAAAGGTGCTGATCATTTTCAGCTTTGATTAACAGCACAAACCTAAACTTGATTCCTGGTGAATGACCAACTATACCTTCATGGGCCATATAAACAAGATGTAAAATTTAAAAGCTCAGTCTGATTTGGGACAGACCAAATTCTCCAAGGTGTGGAAGTAATTTACTGTACACATGCCTGGAAAACTTGTTATTCACAAAGTTCTTTGCATTTATTCTCAAGAATGTGAGCAAAGCCACCATGGCCACATCTATTGTCCACCACTGATGGATTTTCTTCTTGAACTGCTGCAATTGCACAACCTGAGTGGCCTTCTAGACCATTTCAGAGGGAATTAAACCATTACCATGAATTACTTGGGAAGCATGTGTCATTTGGACAAAAAATTGCAACTTGGTGCAAGGTTCAAACAGACCAAACATACCTTTAAATTGACAATAGAACAAATAAATATTGCATGGTAATACGAACATAATTCCAAGTCTTTATCAATATCAAAAACAGTTGCTTCAATCTCCCCTCTACTTGCTTTTGGGTAGCGAAGTAACAAAGCCATGGAAAGCATCTGAATAATCAGATGGACTAGAACATGGAAGTTGAAGATAGTACACCAATAAAAATAGACTAAACTACATTGGCACACACCAATGATTGATTTAGATGGTCTTCTTACAAGGGGAAAAACGTACTAAATTAAATTCCAATGTCATAAATGAAGACAATCAAAATAGTTTTGCAAAAAACTGAACAGAAGGATGGTATTGACATCAAGATGCATTTATATCGAAAGCAGAACTGCCTAGAAACCATGCATCTGAACAGGACCCAAATATCACCAATTGTGAACATTTTTCCAAATTGCATTGCATGACAGTTATACTAAATGATTTCCAAAAAGCTCGACATATTCTATATCAAACTGTACATGACTGAAACAGATTTGTAACAAATCAAAAGCCATCCAATCCCAATATTCAAATGTGTACGCGTAACCGGTTGTTACAGGATTGAAGATAGAACACCAATAAAATTCAATTCACCATTAGAATTTTATATATTTGACACTTTTCAGATGATACAAGCAAGGAAACACTCAAAACGATTAAAAATAGCATGTGTTAATGTTAAGTGAAAATCCAATAAGTATTTATCTTGGGGCAAAGAATAGACTCTTATATGTGCCATCTCAGCAGCATGTTATTTTTATAACATTGAAATGTAAAATTCTTCATTTGGTCTATCAACCAGAATATATACACAAGGTTTTGCTCATTATTAATACATATTGCAGCAAAATCAGGTTGACATTAATATAGCAATTCTTAAAAAGTGTTAAATCATGGTTTACAAAAGCATTACATATAATACAATACTTTGCCCAACGACAATTAGAAATTACTGTGCAACTTCTCAACATCACCATTAAGCAGTTTGACTGGACGTAGCGAAGAATATGCAAAAATGAAATCCGGTCAAAGAACTGGGAAAAGTGACTAAGACCAGGCCAAAATAATGTTACCCATTCAAAAGATTTTCCTATCTATCTTAGAAATTCATACTCTTAAAAGGTGAGCATGAAAGATATCCAGTGATACTTCTGTTCTTGAATCTTATGACTGAAAATTAGATATTAGGAATCAATGTTGCTAAACCAAATGTTACCAATCTTCCATACACATCTCAAAATAGGTTATTGTATTGTGCATAGTCATATCTTAAACTACCCATTAAAAAAAACCCTTGCGACAGTTCAAACTATCGACACTTGGGTTCTGAGTACAGAAGTTTGAAGCATCAAAATTGGGTGATCACAACTATTGTTATATGGTAGAAAACAATCAGATTACTCCCAGTGAAGTAAAAGGTCAAATTCTGAATCAATTATTTATCCACCCAGCCCTGCTTCATTTGTCCATTCTTGCATGACATACATTAAAATCACAATCTATGCACAATTTCCAAAGAATACTCACTCACAGTAAACAATAATTTTAACTGTGAAAGTATGACATTTTGATTTATAGAAGTGCTAAATGAAAAATTTTCCATCATCAAAACAGATTGGAAAAGCCAATCTTCCAACCATCAAAATAAAAGTTAATCCAACTTTAATTGCCAAAGCTTTCTTAATCTATTAAGAAAGTCCATTTTTTTTTCAAGCATATCTCCAATTTCACCAGAAGATAGTATATACACCAAGTATACTTGTTACCTATACCTTGGGAAAATCAACTTCTCATTTCATGCTTGCCCACCATCACCTACCAAAAGAGTATTTTTGATCAAGGACTGCTTTACCAAGATCTAAAGAACCCTAAAGCTTCTAAATTTAAAGTTGGACATTCTTCCCTCCTCAACACAAGTTATCAGGCGACATAATTTTCTAGATCTGTTCTTGATCCATTTAAGATTGTGACAAGTTATATTCTCATATTATCCCTTTAGAGTGTTTTGTAAACGAGGGGGAAATAGATATAGAGTAGACATAGAAGTTTGAAGGGGGGGGGGGAGGGGAAAGAGATGAAGAGAGAAAACAAAACTCAAAAGTAGAAGACTGAAGAACCTCAAGCACTCAAAATCAAAATCTTGGAGCACTTTGCAAGAGAGACAGAAGCCAAAGAAGAGAGGAAGAGTAGACATGGCAGTTTGAAGGAGAGGGGGGACAAAAATAGAAGATGGAAAAACCTCAGGTCCTCTTGGTCAATATCCAGAAAGAGCTTATGTCAAATTAACTGTCACATACCAATTCTCAATATCCAACCTTCTTACCAGGAAAGAATCCACTTAATGGAACTATTTTACAAAAAAAAAACCCTTGCCACTAGTTTCTGGAACCTTGTGAAATCTGGAAGGTAACCACCCATACAAGATAGAACAAATTACAAACAAACAGAAAAATCTACTTCATCCAACATCAACATGGAACGGTTGAGAAGTGCATAAACCAATGCGTCCAAAAAAAACGATCAAAAGGAAGAATTTCCCCCCTCCCCAAAAGGAAAAAGGTGAAACCCGAGTTTTGGATCCCTGTCTTCGTTGCATAGTGCGTTGCGACATAGCTGAGGACGGCATTAGTTGTGAGTGCACACATGCCAAGAGCAAATAGTTAGAGACCCCCATCTCTCCCTTAACACTTAAGCCACATAGTCTATTAGTGCCTTACACCCAACACCGCGGGAGGGGGGAGGCCAATCGCCAGCACCGTGGAGACTAAAAGTCAAGTCTCCCTTTGGAAGATGATTTCAAACAACTCTCTTCCACCTTCCCCACCACCTCTCCCTCTTCCCTCCTCCGGACGCGTGCGCACCCCATACACCGGCTGCACTCACTCCACCAAAAAAAGAGGCAGACTCGGATCGCCATATCACTCCGGGTTTAAAGGAGGAGGGAGTGGGGAAGAGGGAAAGTGTGTGTGGGGTGAGGGGGGGAAAGAGAACGAGTCGGAAACCAATTTTTTTTTAAATCACATTTTTTTTGCCCCCATACCTCATACAATTCCTCCGAAGCCATAATCCCCGAAGCTTGAGCGCCTCTAATCAAGTGTGAGGGGAATCACTTTCCAGCCCCCCCTCCCTGTGCTCTGGATGCCTGGCCTCCTTTTAACTCCAGGAGGGAGGAGGAGAGAGAAGGGGGAGAATCGCCAGTGCGCAGCTCGCTCTGCGCAGCAGGGAGCTCGCGCTGGTCCATGAGGGAGAGCGGAAGTTGTACTTTCTTTCCTCTCTCCCTCGCTGTCTGTCTCCCGCGCGTGCGCGCTAGCTCGCGGGGCCGAACTGCAGGTGGCGGGGAGGGAGGGGACGGGCGCAGAGTGAAAAAACGGTTAAAGCGCGAGCGAGAGGGAGGGGAAATATCAGATCAACCTAACTTGTTGGACGGCGAGCGTCGTTACGTCATCCGCACTTTGAGCCGGCGCGTGCCGAGGGAGCCGTTTGACGTTGGCGGGGAGTTGGGCGCGTGCGCGGGGGAGAGCGAGCGAGCGAGGGGGCGCGGGACTGGGAATATCCGTCAAGTTAGTGTGAGAGGAGAGGGGGGGCGGGGCCAGGGTTAGGGTAAAAGTCCAAGTGTTTTACGTGTTGACAGCTCGTGGGGCAGGTTGGGTTGGGTGGACTGGTCTGGATGGCTGCTGCCTTCTACGCCTTGTCGGGACGGTGGCAGTTGTTGAAGACGCTCAGGTGAGAGTTGCCCCCAACCAAGGGCACTGCTGCAAGTTTAACGCCGCTTCTCAGCCTAAACTGCTCCCCCCCCACCACCACACAATTTTAAAGTCATAATCTGGTCTTCCGAAATCAACAGTTGACAAACTAAATCCCTTTGCAGCCAAAGGTTGGGCCTCAATTGAATTGAAGTTTCCTTTCTTAAACTTAAGTTTTGTCTGTCTCAGCTTTTAAAGATTCTGAATGGAGCCCCTATGTGCAATAGATCTGAGATCCGGTGATCTATAATCAAAAGTCGTTGTCTGCAGAATTAACTGTTTTACGGTTCTCTCTTCCAATGTTAATTTCCAAACTGTACAACTTTGCAATCAAATGCTGCACTAGAATGCAGCAGATAGTGAATGGGCATTGCTTCATCACTGTTCCTTCAAGTGTGTGATCTTAAGATCTACCCTGCTTTCCTTGTCATCTTTTCAGATGCTGTGCACCGTGGGTCTTTTGCCTGTATCTTTCAATGTGAAAATCCCTATGGAGCTTTCACGTTTCTCAAGTTTAACCAAAAAACTTAGAATCCTCTTTCGTGCTAGATGACATTAAAATCTAAACATCATCTTCAAATAATTGAGCTCTCCTGCCTGGAAGGGCTTATCTTTTGTTTTCAATTTCTGCATTATAAGAGAAAATTTTGAATGTTGGACAGCCCATTCCAGGTCACAACTTGTCTTTTCTTGCACTATCATAGAACCATAGAAAATTACAGCTCAGAAACAGGCCTTTTAGCCCTTCTTATCTGTGCCGAACCATTTTTTGCCTAGTCCCACTGACCTGCACTTGGACCATATCCCTCCACACCCCTCATCCATGAACCCGTCCAAGTTTTTCTTAAATATTAAAAGTTTACCACTTTATCCGGCAGCTCATTCCACACTCCCACCACTATCTGCATGAAGAAGCCCCCCCTAATATTCCCTTTAAACTTTTCTCCTTTCACCCTTAACCCATGCCCTCTGGGTTTTTTTCTCCCCAAGCCTCAGCGGAATGGATATCGTTATGGATATTTCTACCGTTATTGTTCATTTTAATTTTTCTTTTCAAATTTAAAATATACTGACTGACTGTATGATCCCGTCATATAATTTTACAGCTCAGAAACAGTCTAGTTGACCCATCAAATCTGTTGCTGTTTTTCTTCATATGCTTTATCTGATCCAATGTCTAGTTGACTGACATTGTCCTTTTAATGTTCTGCTGTTCATGCAATTAACCAGTTTCTCTTTTAATAGAAAATTTACATGGTCTGCTTTGATAATGAATTTATGACAAATAATTCCACATTTTAGCACTTATGTTTTTATAATTTTTCCCATAATTGTTTTTGTCCCTTTGTTATCATCTTACCAACTGGTAGGTGAAGTAACAGTTCACCACAGAAACAGTTGATGCTCACCAAAAATTAGTTTCTATTTGTGGCCTTGGGTAAGAACAAAGGTTAATATGGATGAGGACATTGTGTACATTTCTTGACTCTCATCTTTATAACATGTTATCATGCTTTCTGTTGCAACTTTTTAAGACAGGTCTGTATACTTGAATGACGCCTTAAGACAGCTGTCTCGATAACTAACTTGGCCTTTGATTAGTTAAGTTGAAGTGATTCTCTTTTTTAATATAATTTAAGGTGTTTAAGGTCCTTCATCCCTACATCTTCATTATGTTAAATTGTGACTCGTTCTGTCGTTTCCTGCTCTAACTCATTCCTTCCTAACATAGCAACATAAGAAATAGGAATAGGCCATTCTGCCCTTATGCCTGTTGTGCCATTTAACAAAGTAATGGCTGATCTTCTACCTCAATGCCATCTTTCTGTACTGTCCCTATATCCCTCTATATCTTTAATATCTAAAAATCTATTGATTTCTGTCTTGGATGTACTCATTAACTGAGTCTCCACAGTCCTCTGGAGTAGAGAATTCCAGTAGAGAATGGGTATGTGTGCATCCACCAACTTTCCTGAACTGTTCTAGCTGATGCTTCCAGATGTGGGGGTGCATTTGCTCTGTAAACAGCTTAAAGAAACAGCTACTGTGTATGTAATTAAGTTATAGAGTAACTACTGTCATTTTAGGTAAATACATGGATTCAAGAGGATTTACTAGTTATGAAATCTGAATGGCACTGTTTTCTTTGCATTGTGTATGTTTTGTAACTAATACAGAGAAAGTTTTACTGTACAACTATTATCAACTTAATATTTTAAGAAAAACTTTTAATATGTAGATCAGTGGTGTCTGAAATATTGTTGGGGGTGTGGGAGTTAGCTCAGAAAGGTTTAATTTTCATTTCCTAATCCTCATTTCCAGTAATATAATTTTCTTTAGCTTTTTTAGTATAGAAGCTTGATGGTACATCCATTCACTGGTTTTAGAAATGATAGTGTGTAACTGGTGAAATATCAAGATAGATTCCACTGCATAACACTAATATTCCTTTATTTTCATGAAGGTACAATGAATGTTGAGATGTCTTACTTGCATGATTTGAACTAATATGTGGGTGTATTACACATTCTAGTCAGCTATACACACATTCTTGCATTCAAGGGTCAGTTACTCCCATAAGCATTCTGTGTCTTCCTTGCAAGATTTAATTCTTACTGCCCTATATTTTCTTGAACAATACTGGGAGCAGTGGGAACTTTATTTGTAACCTGAACTGGCTATCACTATCTTTTGCATTTGTATTTAATTTCTGCGAAGGGAAACAGTTAACACTTAATATTCAGCTTTAAGCTGCTTTTTCTTTCACACTAAGATGAATATACAGTATAACAGATTAATTTTGTTAATAAAATTTTATGGAGATGTGTGTTATCTTACTTTAGTAGGTAATTTTGCCTGACTGATGCAGGCTAATTCCTCTACATTATGCCTTGTACTTCAAGCCAGACCTCTTTTATACAGTCTCCTGTCTTTTATGGCCTTTGCCTGACTGCAATTTCCTGTTTCCAAATGCCAGACTATATTTTTGGTAGCTATCTATTTCTTTTTAATTCCTGCATCACAGTCAAATTGAGATCAAAGGGTTTTCCCTCGCAACAAGTAGGAGGTATTTCCTTATTATCTGGACTAGCAAACAAACTTTTTATTCTTTAGTCTTTGTGGTGGAGGGTGGGGTGGGGTGGGGTCAGGTGTGGTCATGAGCAACTTAATTTTAACATAACCCATGATTTACCTGGGTTTAATCGTCTTTATTTAAAAACTCGAGACTACAAACAGGAGCTGGATTTTGCAGTTAGCAGCAAAGCAATAGCACACGGCACTTGCCTTTGACCTCGCAGAGAGCTACTACAAGAAACTAGCAATTTCTGTGACACGGACTTCCCCTTTCCCAATGTCAGTTTAAATCTGGAGCCTAGTCATGGGTATCTCCTGGCGTTTTGCAGCAGTGATGCCAGCAAAACAGCCAATCACATTGAAATGTTCTAACAAACAGCAAATCAAGTAGTAGTCAGCCTAACATTGGTAGTGGAGAAAATTCTAATGTCCATTATCTAAGATTTTACAGCAAAGTACTTGGAAAACAGTGGTAGAACTGGACAGAGTCAGCATGGATTTATGAAAGGAAAATCCTGCTTGACAATTCTACAAGAAATTCTTCGAGGATGTAACTAGTAGAGCTGATGAGGGGGAGCTAGTGGATGTAGTTTATGTGGACTTTCAACTCCGAGATTAGACTCTAAAATTAAAGTGTATGGGATTCGGAGTTGTGGATTGAGATGGATGAATACTGATTGGCAGACTGGAAACAAAGAGTTGCAATGAACAGGGCTTTTTCCAAATGGAAAGCAGTGACTAGCAGTGCCAGGGATTGGTGCTCGGACCCCAGCTGTTCATAATATATATTAATGATTTAGCTGAGGGAACTAAATGTAATACCTCCAAATTTGCAGATGACACAAAGCTGGGTGGGAGTGGGAGCTGTGAGGAGGATGCAGAAATGCTGCAGTGTGATTTGGACGAGCTGAGTGAGTAGGCAGATGCAGAATAATGTGGATAAATGTGAGGTTATCCACTTTGGTAGCAAAAGCAGGAAGGCAGATTATTATTTGAATGGCTATACATTGGGAGGAGAAGGTGTAAGGAGACCTGGATGTCCTTGTACACCAGTCGCTGAAAGTGAGCATGCAGGTGCAGCAGACAGTAAAGAAGGCAAATGGATGTTGGCCTTTATAGTGAGCTGATTTGAGTACAGGAATAAGGATGTCTTGCTGCAATTATACAGGGCCTTGGTGAGGCCACATCTGGAATATTGTGTGCAGTTTTGGTCTGCTTATCTGAGGAAAGATGTTTTTGTTATACAGGGAATGCAGCAAAGGTTTACCAGACTGATTCCTGGGATGGTGGGACTGATGTATGAGGAGAGATTGAGTCAGTTAGGATTTTATTCGCTGGAGTTCAGAAGAATGAGGGGGGATTCTCATAGAAACCTATAAAATTCTAACTGGACTAGGCAGGGTGGATCTGGGAAGAATGTTCCCGATTGTATGGGTGTCCAGAACCAGGGGTCATAGTCTAAGCTTACGGGTTAAACCTTTTAGGACTGAGAGAGGAGAAAAGTCTTCACCCAGAGAATGGTGAGCCTGTGAAATTCACTATCACAGAAAGCAGTTCAGGCAAAACATTGTATATTTTCAAGAAGGAGTTGATATAGCTCATGGGGTGAAGGGGAAAAAAGGATATGGGGAAGGCAGGATCAGGCGATTGAGTTGGGTGATCAGCCATGGTCATAATGAATGGTGGGTGAATCAGGCTCAAAGGGTCAAATGACTGACTCCTGCCCCTATTTTCTACAAAAATGCATTGAATTCTTTGATTCAAAATTTGATAAAGAACAAAATAAATGATGATTTAGATTAATATAGAAAGTAAAATGTTATAAACACATTATAAAAAATATTTTGCTTTAAAAAGAACAGGGATTTTATCTTAATGGAGAAATTTGAAATTCCACAAATATAAAATTAGTTTTTTTAGGGACTGAGAATATTTAGAAGTAATCATGCCATTTAGAAAAACACAGTTACACCTCATTGAACTGTGTGCAACATTTCTTCCACGTTCAGTTACTTGAAACTGACAGCATAAAAGTGGCTTTGGGATCGCACTCTGAGTGGGGAGGGGGATCTCAACAGTGTACACCCTGGAGGAGGTGGAATCAGAGTAACCTCTGGATTTCTTGAGTTATTCCGTACATTTGTGGACTCCCAAAGCTGCTGTCAATGTCAGTGGGGATAAAGATGGCAACTATTGACTGTTTCACCATCATTACCACAAAATCTGAGAATTACTTTTAAAGCATTGTTTTTAAAGCAATGTTTTTCCCCCTTCTAAATCTGTTCTGAGGTGTGAGGAGTAGGTGGTCGAAGGTCAAAAGAAATCTTGAAACATGACAGTGGAGAAAGCTAAGATCTCTTCCAGGTGCATGCTCAATTCAAGAATGATCTTCAGTGTACTTTTTATATATGCCAGATTGTCAATTTAAAAGCAATTTTGCAACAGATCAAATTATAGTTGTAGGATTACATTATGGATGTCTGAGATCTATATAACAGTTTCTTTTGGGGTCCTTTGACTCCGATGCAAAAGTGGCATTGTTGCTCTCAATTTACTCATTCAAGAACCAAGCTATCAGATCTTCATTTATATGTGCAGAAGAAAAATTTGTTTTTGAAGGATATAAAGGAGATGATACAAGTGTTTTCAAAAAATATACTGTTGTAGAAACAGATTTTTGTTTTAAGATTATAAATCATATAATAGCTAAAATCTGTGCAAACCATTAGCTTTCATCCTCTGAAATGAAGTGGTTAAAAAAATCCTGTAATAAAATGCTGAGTAATAGTTTGCATTCACTGATTTTGCAGTAGCTGCAAAGTTCAAGGTTGGTCCTTGTGTGGAGTAAACATTACCTCATTGACCACCCATGAGATGAAAAAGTAGAAACAAGATATACGGAGGCCTAGGAAAGATAGTGAGAAATAATTAGGTGTAATTGTTGACAATATCAAGAATTATAAGTTAGCTTTAGAGTGCATATGTGTAAATGCAGTGTGGTTAATAAGACTGGTAAGTTGAGGTTCAGATAGTGACATGGGAGTATAATGTAGCCCTAACTATAGTCCCAAAGGAATGTAGGCATTTCTCTCCATTAGATAGAGACATGTTAGCTAGCCATAGCTTGAGGGGCCTCAGTTCACAAGTGTGGGACAAGCTGAGGAGGCAGTGCCTCCATGAATTATCATAGCCAGTACAGAGATTGAAGCTGCTGTTGGGATCATTCTGCATCACACTTTAGCCACCTAGCCAGCTCAGCCCAGCACCCCATAAGATATAGAAGCAGAAGTGGGATATGATAATCCTCAACTCTACTATCCTCTTAGTCCTTTATTCCGTTACTGATTTAAAAATCTATCTTTCTCCACCCTGAGCATATTTAACGGCCCAGCCTTTAAAGCCCTCTGAAGTAAAGAATTCCACAGGCCAGAATCCGAGATGTGCAGAGAGCTCAGAAAATTGAGAGACTGGAGGAGGCTATATAATGCAGAATACATGCAGCAGGGTTTTAATTAAGTTTCTGGAATGTAAGAGTGTCACAAGTAGGCTTGCACTGCATGAAGTTACTGTGAAAATCCCCTAGTTGCCACATTCCAGTGCCTGATTGGGTATACTGAGGGAGAATTTAATCAGCATGTCTTTCGGACAGTTGACGTGTGCGACTGCTCTCCAGATGAGCAATTCACCTTGTGCCATTCCCCTGCCTTCTCTCCCTGGCCCTGAACACTCTTCCTTTTAGGATAATAATCCAATTCCCTCTTGACTGCCTCGATCGAACCTGCCTCCATCATGCACTCGGGCAGTGCGTTGCAGATCTTAACTTCATCCCTGGAATCATTCTCATGAACATATATATCATTATATGTTTTCTCTTAATGGAAACATTCTGTACATAGAACTGGGAGGAAGTCTCAATTAGTTGGATGAATGTGCTGTGAATTGGATAATTTTGGAACAATGTCAATATGACTCCTGTTACGACCTATGAGGGCACATGTCAGGATTCAATTTTTCTGTCTCAATCCTCAACTGATCGTAACAGGGATTTTGTAATTTAAAAGGATTAAAATACTAATTGAGTGTTGTATTTAATAATTTGCATGCTACTTGTGAAGAACTCAGTCCGACAGCCTATCTTGAATTTAAATACAAAGGGATTTATTTTATTGTACTAAAAACCCACACAGGTAAAGATATTTAAAAAGGTAAACCCACATCCCAATCTTCACAACACACACGTGTACACGCTGAGTTACAAATTATGCCATAGGAGATTACCTTTTGGCCAAATAATAAAATGATTCAATGATAAAGGGTTAAAATTGTTGTTTGTGGCTGAGGCAGATTTGGTCCTGAAATTTCAATGGGGTTGAGACCAACTTAAACTGCAATTTCTGGAGAAATGTTATTTAAACATAATTTGTCTTTTTGAAAAGTTCCTATTGATTGAAATTCTCTACTTCTGTGATGGATTCCACAATGGCTCTGAACCTGAGAATAGGGAGAGTGAGATGATACTGTTCCATTAGACTTCTCAACTGCACAATCAACCAAGGCTTTTTAATATTACTTTTCCAGTCACATGAACTCTGTCCCCATAATGATTTGAGAAGGGAATTGATTAACTCATGTCTGGACAGAACTTGGCAATTTTGTTATAGCTTGGGGGATTATTTTCTTTAATGTCTCAACCATCACTTATGAATGGACAATTCTTCCCCGTATTGGGTTAGGAAGATTATATCAATACCTTCAATATAGTCATTGTCCTGGTAGACTTTCTGCCTCTGCATGAAAGATAGCTTTATAGAAATTGCAAATGGTGAGAACCAATTACAGTTTCTGTTTTGAAGCCAGTCCTGACATCAAGTATAACATTTCATAGGAAGTTTGCCTTGGTATATCCCAACTGCAATTCACATTGGAAATTTTTGACAACTAATCAACTTGTAATACCTGTGTCAGGTGACCTGTGGCAGTCATCTTAAGTCAGTGTTTTATTTTTAAAAGTTCTTTTAAAGGAGTTAATTACATCAGAAGGCTTAATCTCAGAATAAGGGGTCACCTATTTAAGACACAGATGAGGGGGAATTTCTTCTCTTGAGGTAGTGAATCTGTGGAATTATTTACCACAGAGGACTATAGAGGCTGGGTTGTTAAATATGTTCAAGACATGAGATAGACAAATTTTTAATCAGTAAGGAAATTGAGGGTATGGGAATAAGGTGGGAAGTGGAGTTGAGGATTATCGTATCAAATCAGTCATGGTGTCATTGAATGGCAGAGCACATTTGATGGGCTGAATGGCCTACTCCTGCTCCTATGTCTTTGGTTGTATGCACACATCACATCATCATGACACTCCTCTTTTATATACTGTTTAAGATTCTTCAAATTGTTCATATTTTGCCAGGGCAGACAGATTTAAAGGATGCTTTAATTGCCAAAGTTGAGAAACTCAATGATAACCTGCCACTCACATTTTTACTATGGGAGATACTGGGGGCACCCAAGTACCAAGCTTGGGAGAGGTGTTCAGTACTTAACCTACTTAAATAATGCTTTTGTCACACTATTTTTTCCCCATGGCTTCTTGCACAAGTTTCCAGGAAACTTGTCAATGAAACCAAGGCAAGATTGAGTAGCACTTTATAAAGCTGGTTAAATAAAGATGGCTAAATAAACAAAGCAGATTTCTCAGTTCCCTATGGGAAGTAGTTCAATGAGAGTACTTGTGAGAATTTGGAGGTGTTCACATATGGAACATCACAGTGTGCAGCAGCATGGGTGCTTTTGATTGCACTTGGACAAGGAAGACAATCAGTACCATCAGCACCAAAAGTTTAATCTAAAAGAGAGCCAAAGGTCACTGGGGGTAGGCAGGAAAGTGGAGTTAAAGTCATAATCAGATCAGCCTTGATCTTATTGAATGGCAGAGCAGACTCGAGGGGCCAGATGGCCTACTCTTGCACCTATTTCATATATTATGTTGAGAAGGAATTTCCTGCAGAGGGAATTACAAGTGACAAGTAGATAAGAGAGTAATAAAGGGATTGAAATCATAGGAGGCACTAGCTCCTTTTTTGTACTCTTCCACAGCATTTAGGCATCACTGTCTAGGCCAGCATTGTTGTCCATACCTAATTGTCTTTGAAACGGTGGTGGTGAGCCGTCGTCTTGAACTGCTGCAGTCCATATGGTGTATGTACATCCACAGTGCAGACTCTACCTGGGTCCAAACAGAAGCTCAGCTTCCTTGACCTCTCTGAAGAACAGCACTTCTGATGGCTGAGATTGTTATGTTAGATGGTCGCAGACACTTTCAACCACCTAGAAAAAGACCTGCTACCTGTTCAACCTGGTGGCTATGCATTATCATGACTGTATGAGTTAGCAACACCCTCAATTTTGTTGCCTCTGGTACTTTTCAGGGTGCGGCTGGAGACACAGTGCAGGCCTTGTAGCTGACTTCACATAAATACATTAGTTTGGTGACAGATTTATTCTTTGCTAGGTCTAAGTATGTAAACTTATCCTGTGATGACAATGACTCGATTTTCTCATTCTGACTGGCTTCCAAAAGGTGCAAGGTGCTCTTGACTGTGCACAATGTGACAACCCTAGACCAGCCAGAAGTCATTGTCAATTATAGGGAAATTTTATTCCATCAATGTTCAGCTGACGTCCAATCACAAGAAAATGTTAATTGCAGGTCTGCATTAGATTACCCAGAGCGGCGTTGATTCTTTCATGCTGCAACAGTCCAACATCCCCAATCTGATCATGCTTGCAAACAAGCTTTAAAGTGTTACTACTGGGTGTCTGTTGACCCCTCTGATGAGCATGAGGAGTGTGATAGTACAAGCCATATGACAACAGATCTGTCACCTTGCATGTCCTCAGCATACTTAAGTTGCATTTCAGATGCCTGGATAGATGTAGCGGCACATTTCAGTACTCCATGTCAACTGTCATGTGCCGTCTTCTGCATAGTATAGCACTACAGCAAGGACCAGAAGGATCAAATTGCGTAGCTTATCTGATTAAAGATTCAAGTGGAGAAGAGGGAATCTGGTGCCCAATGGTTAACCAGCCAATCTCACTGTTGCTCAGAATGTCTAAGAAGATTGAAAGTTCACTTGGACTTCACATTAGACCTGTAGGAGGTTTTCAAAGGCTAAGTTTTAAGCTGGCTTTAACTTAATTTACAACTTAGCTAACACAAAGACTTGCAGAGACAGTATTCTGGTTAAGACGTTTCTTTATTGTCCAGGCCTGGTCAGCGAATGCTGAAGGGTGATTTGGGGCAGTTCCAAATCTCTCTGAAGTTACACTTCTCAGTATTACAATGATACCACTTTTCAAAAGCCATTTGCCCGCCCCTCGGCTCACCTGAATCGGGTATGAGCCAATCATTATTAGTATGGATTGTTTACCTTGGTCAATAACATTTATCCTCTGACAGCATGGGAATACATGGACTTTAAGAGTCTTTCTCACAGTCTTATAGTGTGTATGAGACAATTCTTACCTGGTGTAATGTAAGACCTATTCATTTGCCTGTCTGAGATCTCCAGAACTCTCTGGAGTCCACACTGATAAAAGTTGCTTTCTCCCTTCGCTCAGTAGCTGTGTTGTTCCGAAGAATGTGGTTTTTTTTTTACTTGACTATATCCCATCATGTCTTGGAGCGTGTGTTTTTAGACAAGGTGTATGCTTTTAATGCAGAATATAATACGTATTCAAAAACACATGTTTAAATTGTCTAACAGTGATTATATATGTCTCTATGCAAGCAGTACATTTTGTAAAATATACTTCAGGCGCTTTGTGACTTCTCTGATTCACGATATTCACTCTGATTGTTAGTCTTTTTTAGTTCCAAGTTATTCTAAACTCCCTCCTACATATCCTGCCTTTTGGCCCTTGGCTAGCCCAAGATTAGGCCACTAAATAGAAGTTTTCAAACATGTAATCTCAGGTCCCAGAGGGTTGTTTGGCATCAGAGGTATTCCTGTCTCCACCCGAACTGCCATTATCATTGCTACACCCTGTGTGGACTTGACTGCTATTGCACAGCAACATTTAAGCAATTGCAAAATTACAATGATTGCTAAAATAACGATGAAAAGAAACATGATCCCTTGTAAAATTGATGTTCCCAGGGAACCCAGCCAACCTGAAGCCCAGCCCCAGAGAGTAAAGTTTAAGTTTTTCAACCTCTTTTTTTTTAATATGGCTGGCTAGATCGGTTATGGATTCTGAATCATCGGGTATCTATGTACAACATTCTGGTCCAATTAAGGCACATGTTCCACCCCTGGATGCCAGGACAAAGTCTAGTGCCATATGATGCTGAAGTATCATGGTGCGCAGAGCAACCATCTCATCATTGATTTTAGTCAGGGCAGAGGCTGTATCATTGGCAACTTTTTCCAAGACTGAGATTATGATAGTGTTTTATTGTGCCAACCTCCTGATCCATACCAGGGATGCATGGTGGAAAAGAAATGTTCTGCTCCCAAGATAGCACGTCAACATCTTGCCAGAGAAGAAAGACAGGGAAAATAATAAATGTATGGGATCGCATATCCAAGGTAACATGACCCTTTCCACCGGGCAGGAAGCCATGGGTATTCCTCATCACTGCAAATCCAATATATGCCATTGAGAGTTGGGTAGGTGCTATTCCTATTGAAGCAGTAAGAGATATTATAAGACCGATCGTCATTGGGCGGACCCATACGTAACCGGCTGGTGAGCTTCACAGAGTTGTGATATTCTCTTGCACCTAAGTCACTCCAAGGGCCTTCCTTATTCTCAATACACAATATCCTCTTTGGTTTTGGTACCATTTGTTTCAGGGTGAAACTGGAAGCTGGGCTTGATGTGTTAAAATTGGGTGTTTACCTCTGCACGTTACCTGGCCCACCAGTACCCATGTACTTTGGTAAAATTCAACTCTGTCATAAATACTGGGGTAACCTGATGCTATTTTTCTAGGATTCTTAAAGGTATGGGCAAGTTGGTCCCACACGATCAATTCAAATCATGGCGGGGGGTACTGATCACGAGTATCCTCACTCAGCATGTGTAGGGATTTGTGAGCAAACCCAACAGCTGGATAGATTAGAAGTTCCAGCATATGTATATGACATGTACAGGTAAGTATTGACATCCAATTCCCAAGAGGAACAACAGATGACTTTAGGTAATAGCCTTATCTGAGTCAAAAATAGTAAACTCAACAATAAAAGAATTAGAAAACCTGTAATCATTTTGGCAATCTAATATTGACAGTCCCTATAGCTCTCTTCTATATCCCTCCATTGTTGACCAGTGCCAATCTCGCGTAGCAAATGCATTACGTTCAGCTACGTGCCAGTTATCCAATGTGGTAGAGATGATCTGTCTGCTGTGGTCCTGTCCGAGGAAGTAGCGGATGTGGGGCGCCCCTTAGTGGTAGCAGTACCCTGTAGGTATAAGTAGAACGCCTTTTGGCTCTCAATTAGTATTACATTAATCATACCATTTCTATCTCTTCCTTTTGGTTCCTGTGCCCCATGCCCTGGGCTACTCTAGTGGCCCATTTACAAATTCCTTTCACTAACTATACATCAGTGCCAAGTCAAAATATTCCAATTAATTGAATTGCACTCAATATCCCAATTTCCTCTTGCTGTTTAAATTCCAGTCTCTATCTTATTTACTTAACTCTATCCAGTTTGCTTCATGACATCTTTAATACAGAGATTATACCTTTCTATTTGATTCCAGGCAGTAACTTATTTTGATTGCTCTTTCTTTGTCTTAAATTGCATCATTTTAAGGTAGCTTGCATACAGCACATTTTCTTATGTCAGAATTATCCCAAATTCAGAAAACAGTTATGGGATTTCAAATGTCCATTAGCGTCTATCTTATCTCTTTTAAAAAAACTTTGATCCTACATCCATAGCTACCACTTAAACTGTGTTTTTATTATTTTTTTCCTCCTCCCTTAGAATCCCTTTAAATGTCTCTTTTTATCACCATTGTCTTTCTCATTATCCATCAAATGAATCCCACTTTGAATTCTGTCCTACTTTGTTCAACTTTCAGCTCTCCTATAACATCTCTTCTATTACCTGTTCACTATCCCATATCTCATCTCACTTCTTATCTGTACATCACATACCTGTTCCATTCCTTCAATGTTCATCTATCCTACTGGGTTATTTCCCTCGTCCCTAACTATAATAATCTGTCAGTTTAGCGGTAGAAGCAGGCTTTCCCATCAAGCCCACCTTGCTTTTGATACAGTTTTCAACCTTCCCATATTGAAAGTTTGCAATAGGGTGTGCTCTGTGTTTGGAACTACTTCTCCCAGTTTTGTGATTGGTTCACTAACCGGGATCTCCCACACCACACAGTCCGACCAAAATGCTGTTGGATCATTATGGCAGTGTAACAATTCCCATCATTGTCGCTCAGCCCTAAGGCTGGTGCTGTTCCGAAAAGTTGTTCAACAGTGGTCAATGCAGCCTGGCATTCCCCTGCCCATTCTATCTTTTGTACTCCTCACTAGATGCCCTCCCCCCTTTACTGGATTTTGATTCAGGCTGATCATTTCTGCTATGTTGAAAATCTACGAATAAATTCTCGAATGTCTTGAAGCTACTGCAAAGTTTGCTTTATTTGCAGCTATCTGCAAAACAAAAACACAATGATCCACCCTGCTTGGGATAGAATGGGTTAATTCTCTGCTAGTTTCGAAAGGGATAGAGTAAAGTTCTCAAATGGACGTCATTATGTCATTTAAAAAAAAATCTAACAAGGATTTGGAACTCGGGACTAATTCCTTTCTCAGAATCTAATTCTAAAATTATCTTTTCATTGTCAAATGCATCAGGAATATATCCTTGAACTAACAAGACATTTTGATTCAAGATTTATCATAATCATTTCAAATATCCCAAATTTTAATTCACCCTATCAACTTAAGACTATCACATGTTTACACTTATTCCACATCCTTCAGCCTACACTTAAAATCTGCACGTTTAATTGTTTCCATAAATCTGCCATTATAAACTAACACTGGCACGAGTTTTGGAGCGCGGTTTAAAATCAAATCAGCTGTTTGCTGAAATCGTTAACTTTCCTACAGACTCCAAGCAGAACTTATCACACAATATAGAGATAGCCATAGCTCATAAATTTTAAACAAGTCACCTTCCATTTCCAGATTCTCTGAGTGAGAGCTCAAAATCTCTGTCAAATTAAAAAAGAAAAAGAAATTTCATAATCTCCAATGTATAGAAATTCTTAATTACCAAATTAGGGACAGAAAATGGTGAAATCTCTGCCAGCTAAAAACACGAGATAAAACAAATATGCCGTTACAATTTATTCAGACTAAGATAAAGAAAAGAACACGTGGCTTCCTCCACGCTCGACATCTTTTCGTATCATAGTTTGAACCAAAGATTATTCAAAGTTCAAATTGGCTATTTTCAAATCCAATTTATATATTCTGACTTTAAAATTTCAATTTACCTTCCACAAATTGTGTTTAAAGTAACTTCCCACACATATATATTATATATGCATGTATATCCTACATTTTCTTGAGAACAACCGTGCCCATCGATTATACTCAAGATTAAGCAATTTCAAAAATTTATCTTATTTCAGTTTACACTTTAATCCAATCCAATTCCCATTTGATTTTAGACTCTGTATCAAACTCACTATTGTAAAATCTCAATTGGGAGAAAAACATTAAAGCAAACCACATAACAAAAACATCCACACAAGTACTTTATTAAACACACACACAAATGCAAATGGAAGCTTTCAATCATTCATTCCACAGTTTCTCCTTTCATTTGATCTCAACATTCTAAACTGGAATGAAAATAAAACATTTAAAGAAAATAAGGAAAATTGATTAAGACAGTAGCCTTCGTTCTTCCTTCTTCCAAACTGTAATCAAACTCCAAAAACGAGTGTAAAATCAAGAACTTTTAAACTTAAATTTTAACAGATTTAGCACTTTTTTAGCCTCTTTGACGTTAAACTTTAAAGTGTAAAGCGTGGCATTTACTGTCCACAATAAATACTCTACAAAAATAAACAATGGCTTTGACAACTCCTGTCCTTAATCTAATGCAACCGCAACCACCTACCAAAATTGAAGAACTACTCAAATTATCAGCTCAACTTCAGGTTTTCTCAAATTACATTTTTTTTGCATTTTGCTAATTCATTCACAATATTTCAATTGTTCTCTCTTTCAATTCTGTAACACACACTGCACACCTACACTTTGCTCAGGAAGTGAGCAAAGGGCCTCTTTTTAGGTTGTTTGCGTGTTTAGTGGGAGTTTGAGCTCCTGCTCCTTACTGCACATGGTCTGTTTTCAATCTGTCCCAGCTACCGAGTTTTTTGGTCGGCTTCAGAGGTCTTGTATCATATCTTCTATCATTTTCTTTATTAATTTTCTGTGCTTGTATTAAACTGCTTTCAGGTTCCTCCCCAGATGTCCCATGACTTTGGGCGCGCCAGCATCAGTATATCGCGTGGCTCTCAACGTCTAGTGTTTTCCGACCGTGCAGCTTTGTTCTTTATTTTCGCTCTGTTACTGAGATACAGAAATCTGCCTCTGCTTCCCCCGCCAACTCTCCCCCCACCCCCACACCCGTATTCTGCATGTTCTTAGATGGATTGCACGGCTTTTTAGCTCTGCTACTCAGGGTGGTGCAAAAGTCTGTCTTTGTCCCCCAGCATTAGCACATGCACCTATCCCCTACATCTTCCCTTTGCATGGCTTTTTAGCTCTGCTACTCGGGGCAGTGCAAAAGTCCATCTTTGCTCCCCTTATTAAGCATATCCTCAGACTCCCAAAGTCTTTTTTTTCGGGCACAGTATTTTTCTCTCTGATAATCGGGCCGATGCAAAACGTCCGTCTTTTGTTTCCCCGTATTAAGCGCGATCTCAACAACATTGTGTCCGTAGCTCCCTATTTTGTTTGAGTCGCTCAGCTTATGGCTCCGGCAACCTGACATGTGATTCCTCTAACTACTGGGTGGCAAACAAGACTATACTTACCCACATAGGAAGATGTATCCAGCTGCTGGAATTCCCGTGAATGACCCTGCTCGTAGCACCAATCTGTAGGAGCTATTTTCAGAGGCTAAGTATTAAGTTGGCTTTAATTTAACCTACAACTCAGCAAATACAAAGACCTACGCAGATAGTATTCTGGTTAAGATGTTTCTTTATTGTCCAGGCCTTGTCAGCGAACGTTGGAGGGTGATTTAGGGCAGTTCCAAATTACATTTCTCAGTATTACAATCATACAACTTTCAAAAGCCATTTGCCCATCCCTTGGCTCACCCCAATCGGGTATGAGCCAATCATTATTAGGATGGATTATTTACCTTGGCCAATAACATTCACCCTCTGACAGCATGGGAATGTGTGATTTTGTGGACTTTGAGTCTTTCTCACAGTCTTATGGTGCATACTAGACAATTCTTACCTGGTGTAATGTAAGACCTACCCATTCGTCTGTCTGAGATCTCCAGTGGAGTCCACACTGATAAGAGTTGCTTTCTCCCTTTGCTCAGTAGCTGTATTGATCTGAAGAATGTTTTTTTTTCACTTGACTATATTCCATCATGCCTTAGAGCACGCGTTTTTAGCCAAGGTTTTAATGCAGAATATATGTCATTAAAAATACATATTTAAACTCTCTAACAGTGATTATATGTATCTCTATGCAAACAGTACCTTTGTAAAATATACCACAGGCACTTTGTGACTTCTCTATAGTCTTTTTTTAGTTCCAAGTTATTCCAAACTCCATCCTACAAGGCAAAAGTAACTTTCACATTGCCTGCACTTCCTCCTCCATGCCTCCCAACCTCCATTTGCATAATTAGTCCTGTAATCAACCATCTACACATTGCACATGAACTAGTTGGTCTCAGCCTATTAATGATTCCACATTCAAAATTACAAAAAATGAGAACATAAGTTGACATTAGCTATGCCAGAATGGGGAATAAGGAAAAGTGATGCAAAGTAATCCCTTTTGGATGAGATAATACTGAAAGATAGTGGCAAAACTTTTTTCAGATTAACATGTGTGCATGTCCTCAGTGAATTAAAAGCTTTTCTATTTCTTTACCTCTGCTGAAGTCTCTGAGATTGTAGCATATGAGGCTGCTGGGGAGGAGCCAGACTGCTCTGATCTCTGAGGTTCTTGCAACTCCACGTGTTGCAGCACAGGGACAGATTGGGTCAACATACCGAGTACTAGTGGGAATGGGGAATGGGCTGTGGTTCAGACATGGAAACATTTTGAGAGAAATTTCAACTTTCTTTTCCCCCTTTCTTCATTGTCCCTCTCCCGCGCTATTGGCACGTCACTCTGCCTCTCTGCAGGAGCGCAGTTTGGAGAAGATCAGTGACTCCTTGTTTGCCAATAGCTAATGCACCTGTCATCCTCTTTAAGGAGATGGGAATGTTGATGCCCATCATTTGTAGGTCTCTATCAGTTTTATTATTAGTGCATCATTATTCATATTCCGCAGAGAGCACTGCTTTTTCATTGGAAGATGTCCTTCTAGTAGTCTGCAGCATCAATCCACAAATGTTTGAGCTGGACTTCTCTTCTAAACCACTGTAGAAAATGAGTCTGGTAGGACCGTCTGTACCCGTACCTGCACCTGCTGACCCGCTGTCATTCTGCCTGTGTCATGTTCTGATGCAACAGCTCCTTTGAGAAATCCTTATCTGCAGAAACAAAATCTCTTTCTTCATGTGATGGCCTTTGAAGCGAAAGAGATGGATATTTGTACATGTGAATGTACAATTGTTGAAATATACATGGTTTAAGAAATTCATGTTTAATTTGATGCTGAATTCAAGTCAAGATGATGAAGTTTTGTAAGACGTTTACAAGTGCAAATTAATTGTCACCCTGCAGCAATGAAGTACAAGTCTCTGCATCTTTAAGGCTCAGAGAAGCTGACATACAGCTAATCCACAAAGCCCCTGCTTAGCATTTGTGAGCACCACAATTTGTGGTGATCTGCCTCTGGTCCTCTCACTTTCTCTTCCTTGTATTTTTCATTCTTCTGCAAGTGGGTAGGGCAGACCTACAAATGTCTACAAGGCATACTTGCATGATGTGCATTCAGTTACGTTGCCCATCAGTAGAAGCCACTGATTGTCACTGATATGCATTTGATGACCATATGTTGAGAATTGGAGGGGCTGACAGAGGTAGGATTACATTACATAAAGTTAGGGAGTAAATGGCAGTAGTGCATAGAGGAAAGGGGAAGTGAGGAAATGCATTGAATTAGAACAATGGGTGGTGTTAAAGATAATTGGGTTAGAGGAGTGATGTGAATGGTACGCTTGGCAGAGCCAGGTGTATTAGGAGAGAACAAGGTGTGATGGTGTGGGCACTTCCATGATGTCAGTGAACTACAACTTTTGCTTACCTTTCCTGGCATGTTTAGGCCATTGAAATGCTTCACAGACTGGATCCACATTCCCGTAACGATACTCCTATTGCTCATATCTTGGGGCATCTCCAGCCATGCCATCTTTGTTGTAGCAGCAGAATTTGTTTTTCCATTGCTAAGGTTGAGATCTTCTTGCTGTACTCAACAATACCTTTAGGAACACATCATTAACTCAGGATAGAGCCTTATCCTTGCTCCCACCTTGCAATTTCCACTTCACTTCGAAACTCCACAAAGCTCCTTCCAAGTGCAGTTGTCAAATGGGCTTTTAAATAGTCATAATAAAATTGTGTCGTGCATGTCTACATTATCCTTGCTCATGAGCAGTGGAGACATGAAAGTGAAATGATAATGAGCATCCCTTTTGAAAGCTGACATTCCCTTTGCCCTACAATCTTGTAAATGTATTAGCCGCTATTGCCCCACCCCTCTCCAATCCCGTCTCATTGTTGACACATATATAAATAGCAATGCTAAATTATAATAATGACCTGTACATGAAAGAACGTGATGTTTTTTTGTGTCCGTATGTTTTGAATTATCTTTTTTTGCATCCTATATATGTATATATCATACACTAATATTTTGAATGAAAAATACGACAGAAGATCTTTTTGATTGATTATATTGACAATTCAAAACAGATTTAACACTAAAAGCACAGTTCTCATCAGAAAGATCAAAACTCTGATGTTTGGTAATGGCATGATAACTTTGATAAGATGAGAGCTTTGCAGTTGCCTTCTAAATCGTCAGAGTTCAATGCTTACTGATTATTACTAGAATGCATTGCATTCAAATTCTTGTTGCAGTTTTACATATTTTGTGTACTGCACACAATTAAATTTCCAATTTAAAGAAAATAACATTTAGCTCATCACATCAGTATTGTAGATGAAGTGTGAGGTATAGAAAAGGATAGATCAGTAACTTGGGAAAGATAAAATTAAGAGACTTTTAGAGGAAAATGTGTGTGTCTCTTCAAAAATAACTATCTTGATTTAGATGGGACAAGTTAACTAACTATTAATCAGTAAGTTTGCGGACAACACGAAGATTGCTGGAGTTGCGGATAGTGATGAACATTGTCAGAGAATACAGCAGGATATAGATAGGCTGGAACATTGGGCGGAGAAATGGCAGATGGAATTTAATCCAGATAAATGCGAAGTGATGCATTTTGGTAGATCTAATGTAAGGGGGAGCTATACAATAAATGGCAGAACCATCAGGAGTATAGACACACAGAGGGACCTGGGTGTACAAGTCCACAGATCCTTAAAGGTGGCAGCACAGGTGGAGAGGGTGGTGAAGAAGGCATATGGCATGCCTGCCTTCATTGGACGGGGCATAGAATATAAAAGTTGGCATATGATGTTGCAGCTATATAGAACGTTGGTTAGGCCACATTTGGAATACTGCGTCCAGTTCTGGTCGCCACACTACCAGAAGGACGTGGAGGCTTTGGAGAGAGTACAGAACAGGTTTACCAGGATGTTGCCTGGTATGGAGGGTCTTAGCTATGAGGAGAGATTGGGTAAACTGGGGTTGTTCTCCCTGGAAAGACGGAGGATGAGGGGCGACCTAATAGAGGTGTATAAAATTATGAAGGGCATAGATAGGGTGAACAGTGGGAAGCTTTTTCCCAGGTCGGAGGTGACGAACACAAGGGGTCACGGGTTCAAGGTGAGGGGGGCAAGGTTCAACACAGATGTCAGGGGGACGTATTTTACACAGAGGGTGGTGGGGGCCTGGAATGCACTGCCAAGCAAGGTGATTGAGGCGGACACGCTGGGATCGTTTAAGACTTATCTAGATAGCCACATGAACAGACTGGGAATAGAGGGATACAAACGCATGGTCTAGTTGGGCATGAGCGGTGCAGCCTTGGAGGGCCGAAGGGCCTGTTCCTGTGCTGTATTGTTCTTTGTTCTTTGTAATGCAGAACGGAGGACATCGGAAAAACCCAACAGGTCTGGCAGCATCTGTAAAGAGAGAAAACAGACTTAACGTTTCAAGTCCTTTGGGTCTTTATCAGGGCTGAAGGGAGGGAGCTGAGAGATTGCAACAAAAAGTAGCACCTTTAAGAACAAAGATCTTGTGTGGGTGTGGGGGATGCAGCTTGTATGGAGGCAATACATGTATTGGATATTTTAAAAAGGGGTTTAAATGGAGGACGAAGTTCACAATCTAAAACTGCAGAACTAAGTGTTGAGTCCTGAGGGCAGCAATCTGCCCAGTTGGAAGATTGGCTTGCGCCGGGCTTCATTGGAGCTTGCAGCAGGCCAAAGATGGGCATATAGGCATTTGAGCAAGGTGCTGAGTTAAAATGGCAAGCAATAAAAAGGTTGGGGTCATGCTTGCAGACTGAGTGAAGGTCTTCCACAAAGCAGTTATCCAGTCTGCGTTTAGTCTCCCCAGTGCAAAGGAGACTGCATTGGGAACAGCGAATACAGCGAACCAAATTGAAAGAAGTGCAAGTGAAACACTGCTTAATGTGAAAGGAGTATTTCAGGCCTTCAACAGAGTATGGGGAAAGGGGATATGGAGCAGATCTTGCACCTTCTGTGATTGCAGGGGAAGGTGATGGGGAGTTGGGTATGATGGAGGAGTGGACCAGGGTGTCACAGGGAACGGTCCCTATGAAATGGTGACGTTGGGGGGGGGGGGGGGGGGGGGGTCGGTGAGGGGAGGATGTGTTTCATGATAGCATAGTGCTGGACCTGGGGAAATGATGCAGGATGATCCTTTGAATGTAAGACTAGTGGGTTGAAAGGTGAGGACAAGAGGGATACAATCATCGTTCAGGGAGGGAGAAGGGTGAGGGCAGACGTGCAGGAATTGGGTCAAATTGGTTGAGTGCCCCAGTTAACCTCAATTAAGGAAAAAAGCAGACATGTCAGAAGCACCATTTTCAACGGTGACATGATCAGAACAGATGTGAAGGAGGCAGAGAAACTGGGAGAATGGGATAGAGTCTTTATAGAGAGTGGGGTGCGAGGAGCTGTAGTCGAGGTAGCTGTGGGAGTCGGTGGGTTTGTAATGAATATTGGTAGTCTTCTATCACAGGAAATGGAGACAGAGGGGTCAAGAAAGGAAAGTGAAGTGTCAGAGATGGACCATTGTGAAGATGAGAGAGGGATGGAAATTGAAAACGAAATTGATATATTTTTCCAAGTCCAGACGAGTATGAAGCAGTACCGATACAATCATCGAACGGGAAAAGAGTTGTGGGAGCAGGCCCGAGTAGGACTGGAACAAGTATTCCACATAACCCACAAAAAAACAGGTCTATCTGGGGCCCATGTGGATATCCAATAGCCACATCTTTTATTAAAACTTGCTCCCCACCACCGGACATCAATCTGTTGTTTCCGAGGTGGTCATTGCCTCTGGTGATCTTCCCTCCATAGCCTCCAACCCTGGTCCACTCCTCCCAATGCCACAGAGCCTGCTTCTATCTCCTTCACAGAATTCACAAACAGGCTGCCCTGATAAACCCTTCATTTCAGACTGTTACTGCTCCACCAACTCATTTCTTCCTATCTTGACTTCATCCTCTCTCCCTTTGTCTCGTCTTTTCCCACCTACATTCGTGATTCATCTGATGCCCTACATCATAAAACAATTTCCAGTTCCCTGGCCCTAACTGCTTCTCCTTCACTATTGTCAGGATTGCCTGCGGGCTCTCCACTTCTTCCTTGAGCGAGGCCCGAACAATCCCTGTCCATATCACTCTCATCCGCCTGGCTGAGCCTGTTCTGTCACTAAAATTCTCCTTTAACATGCCTCACTTCCTGCAAATAAAAGGTGTAGCTTTGGGTACCCATATGGGCCCATTCGAAGGATTATCCTCTGCCATTTCTGCAAACTCTAACACGATGCTACATGAAACACATCCTACCCTCACCCCCATGTCAGCATTGTGCAGAAACTGCTCTCTCTGTGACACCCTCATCCACCCCATCCGCTTCCCACAGCATCTTCCCTTGCAATCACAGAAGGTGCAACATCTGCTGCCCCTTTTCCTTCTCACCGTTCAAGGCCCTAAACACACCTTTCAGGTTAAGCAACATTTCACTTGCACTTCCTTCAATTTGGTCTCTTGTATTCACTACTCTCATTGCAGCTTATTCTACTTTAGAGAGACTACAAGCAGACTGCAAGACCACTTTGCAGAACACCTTCACTCAGTCCACAAGCATAATCCCAACTTGTTGCTTGACATTTTAACTCAGCACCTTGCTCTCATGTCCATCCTTGGCCTGCTGCGGTGCTCCAGTGAAGCCCCATGGAAGTTGGAGGAGCAGCATCTTCTGGTTGGGCATGTTGTCTCAACATTCTGTTCTGCAGTTTTAGATGGTGACCTTTCTCCTTCACCTTAAGCCCCTTTTTAAAAATATCCCACACACATATGGCCTCAATGCACAGCACCCCACCGCCCCCCCCCCCTCCCCACCCATAAACACACACCAGGCCATCTGTCTTTTTTTCTTAAAATTGCTACTTTTTGTTGCAATCTCTCATAGCTCTAACACTCCCTCCCTTCAGTTCTGATGAAGAACCAAAGGACTCGGAACATTGACTTTGCTTTCTCAGCTTATAGATGCTAACCTGGTGAGTTTTTTCCAGCATCGTCTGTTCTTGTTTCAGGTTCCTGCGTCTGCTGTGTTTCTTATTGTTAATGCAGTTGCCTATAATTCTTAATAGAAACCAAAAAAGGAGGATATTTACTCTGAGGAAATATGAACTACAAAATAAATTAGATTCAATGTAAGATTATAAACATTTAAGATTCTCGCAGGGGTGATTCTCTGGATTTATTCTGAACACCTTGAAATAAAATTGTACTGAGGATAGATATGTAGATGTTTGTGGTAAGTAAAGTAAACATGCTGTTATGTATGAATCTTCACTCAAGGTATAGTCAAATATAAGATTTATTTTATAAACAAAAATGCAAGAAATTCTCAGGAGGCCTAGCAGTACCTGTGGAGAGAGAAACAAGATTAAACATTTCAGGTCAATGGCCTTTCATCAGTCCTGAAGCGTTAACTCAGTTTCTCTCTCCACTGATGCTGAGTATTTCCAGCATTTTCTCTTTTATTATTTCAGACTTCCAGCATCCAATATTTTGCTCGACGAGATTTCGTTTACTTGGTGTTATAAATTATTTTCATAGAAATGTTTCAGGATGCCATCGGGAACTCATTTATCGAGAATTGAAGATCTCTTGTTCAAAAGAAAACTTGTCAGTTTGGGCGAGATGCCCAAAGGTTCTCTTCACCTAAGACACTAGGTATTATGGTATGGTGGTCGGATAATTTAGTAGCATGTTGCTCCAGAATGTCCAAAAACGAAAGATGGTCACTAGAGGGCCAAAGACCCAAAAATGCTCAAGAAACCCAGACAGTCATTGCATGTTTTAAGAAAAGCTTTAACAAGATTACCAGTAGATAAATATACAATGTGGAAGTCTGAGGAGCTGCAATTGTGGACGTGCACTTCCATTAGCACTTAAGAATTTTTTATATACATAATGAACCTCATGTCTTATGGAGGCACAACCACGAAGCGTTAAAGTCTTTGAAATCCAATGTAGCTAGCCAATTAACAGACAGTCTACATAAATGATCGGGATGTTGCGACCATTTTTAATTTCTTATTGGGAAATCCAATCCGATTCTGACTTTGCGGGATTCACAAACTAGAATTACTATTCGTCAACAAATAAGAGTGCAAAACATATGACTCTTGGCTGCCTATTTTCATGATAATTCCTTGAATTTCAGCAATATTACCTTTGAGGAAAAAAATGACTCGGGTTGTACTGACCCACCCAATCTTTGATTTGATTTACTATTGTCACATGTATTAGTATACAATGAAAAGTATTGTTTCTTGCACGCTATACAGACAAAGCATACCATACATAGAGAAGGAAAGGAGAGAGAGCGCAGAATGTAGTGTTATAGTCAGAGATGGGTGTAGAGAAGGATCAACTTAATACGAGGTATGTCCATTCAAAAGTCTGATGCCAGCAGGGAAGAAGCTGTTTTTGAGTCGGTTGGTACATGTCCTCAGACTTTTGTATCTTCTAATGAAAGAAGGTGGAAGAGAGTATGTCCGGGGTTGTGTGGGGTCCTTAATTATGCTGGCTACTTTTCCAAGACAGTGGGAAGTGCAGATGGAGTCAATGGATGGGAAGCTGGGACTGGGCTTCGTTCATGACCCTTTGTAGGTTTATTGCGGTTTTGGACAGAGCAGGAGCCATACCAAGCTGTGGTACAACCAGAAAGAATGCTTTCTATGGTGCATCTATAAAAGTTGGTGAGAGTCGTGGCGGGCATGCCAAATCTCCTTAGCTTCCTGAGAAAGTAGAGGCATTGGTGGGCTTTCTTAACTATAGCATCGGCATGGAGGGACCAGGACAGGTTGTTGGTGATCTGGAAACTTAGAAACTTGAAGCTCTCGACCATTTCTGCTTCGTCCCCGTTGATGTAGACAGAGGCATGTTCTCCACTGCTCTTCCAGAAGTCGATGACTATCTCCTTCTTTTGTTGACATTGGGGGAGATATTATTGTCATCGCACCAGTTCACCAGACTCTCTATCTCTTTCCTGTACTCCATCTCATCATTGTTTGAGATCCGACCCACTACGGTGGTGTCATCAGCAAACTTGAAAATCGAGTTGGAGGGGAATTTGGCCACACAGTCATTGGTGTATAAGGAATATAGTAAGGAGCTGAGGACACCGCCTTGTGGGGCACTGGTGTTGAGGATGATCGTGGAGGAAGTGCTGTTGCCTATCCTTACTGATTGCAGTCTGTGGGTTAGGAAGTCAAGGATCCAGTTGAAGAGAGAGCAGCCAAGCCCCAGGCCACAGAGTTTGGAGATGAGTTTTGTAGGAATAATGGTGTCGAAGGCTGAGCTGCAGTCAATAAGTAGGAGTCTGACAAAGGTGTCTTTGTTATCTAGGTGTTCCAGGGTTGAGTATAGGGCCAGGGAGATGGCGTCTGCAATGGACCCGTTGCGGCGGTAAGCAAACTGTAGTGGATCCAGGCAATCTGGAAGACTGGGATTGATTTGTGCCATGACTGACCTTTCGAAGGATATCAGAGCCACCGGACGATAGTCATTAAGGCACGCTTCCTGGCTTTTCTTTGGTAGCAGGATGATAGTCGTCTTCTTGAAGCATATAGGGACCTCCTATTGGTGTTAAGAGATGTTAAAGATGTCTGTGAATACCCCCACCAGCTGGTCCATGCAGGATCTGAGTGCTCGTCCAGGTCCCCCATCCGGGCCAGTCGCTTTCGGTGGGTTGACTTTCGAGAAGGCTGCTCTGACATCTGTGATGGTGACCTTGGATACAGGTTCGTCCGAGGCTTCCTAATGGAGGGTGTGCTCTCGTTGACCTCTTGCTCAAAACAGGCATAGAATGTGTTGAGCTCATCGGAGAGGGGTGCATTGGTGCCGGGGATTTTGCATGCCTTCATCTTGCAGTCCGTTATGTCTTGCAGATCTTGTCATAGTCGTTGGGAGTCCCAACTAGCCTGGGACTCTAGCTTGGTCCAGTACTGTCTTTTGGCACCTTTGATGGATCTCTGTAGATCATATCTGGCTTTCTTGTATAGGTCAGGGTCGCATGACTTGAACGCCTAATACCTGGACTTCAGCGAGCAGTGGATATCCCTGTTCATCCATGGTTTCTGGTTGGGAAACGCACGGATTTACTTCTTTAGCACAGTCTCCTACACGCTTACTAATGAAGTCGGTTACTGTAGTGGCATATTCGTTCAGGTTGGTCGCTGAGTTTTTAAATATTGACCAATCTGTGAGACTGCTTCTGCAGTAATCGGGATACAATTGCATGACACCCCTTAACTTGTATCCCTAAAGAGCGTTACTTGCCAGAGCCGCCTTGCGGGCATTCTTGGCCTAATGTGGATCTGCTGGTAGAAAGGCCGGCTCTTATGGTCACAAAAATGTGAACTAAGATTAATGTAAATTTTTCATAATTATTCACCTGATTTTCTTTCTGTTCTCTTCGCTTGTTTAGCCATGGCAAACGCTTTACCTGTCAGCCATTCGACAGCGAACATGATCTTAATCTGTAGGCCACCGAGAATTACAAGGAACAACAGCAACTGAAAACGAAACACATCCATTCCTAAAACTAGTGCATTAACTTTTCACAGAAATGGGCTGAGTTATCCATCCTGAAGGAGTAAATGTTATGTCACAAAAAGAAATGCTATAGTATGAACTAGAAAGTGAAAATGCATAATCCAGTAATGTGTGCAGAATTTTCTGGTCCTTCCAGCGGCAGGTGTCGTGGTGGGCGAGAGTAGAAAATTGGAAAAGAGGCCAAAAATCAGAACCCAGCCAGCAGGATATCAGTTTGAAATTTTCCCTTTGCCACTTTTCCTCTACAGTTATGTGATTTTCACACTTGATGGAGATAGCCAGGCTTCAAGGTTTCTGAGTTTTCAGCTATCTCAGGCTTCCCGAGAGTTCAAGGTACAATTGATTGTACGCGTGTGGCTTGGAGCTGCATGGAAGCAGTGTCTGATTTTCAGGAAAAGGTTCCACTTCCTGAACGTTCAACTGGTGCGTGATTATCAGAAGCACATCATGTAGATTTGTGCCAGGTACCCTGGGAGTTCTCATGACTCATACATCTTGAGCCACTACTAGGTGATTCACATATTCAAAACCCTCAGCAATTATTGGCACAAGATTCCAGAAGGAGTAAGATACAGGCAATAGGACACAAGCACATTCCTTCTGTCCCTTAGTGCCATGCCAGCGCACTGAAAGGCCTCTGGGAAATGAAAGTCTACACACTGCATCAAAGAACTTGATGCAGTAGTTGTCATCTTAGTGAGAAAAATTAGCAGACACTGAGATGTACGCCTGGTTGGAGAAAACATCGTGGCTGTAAGCCTGGTGCTTTGGCACTACCATTGACAGAAGCCATTTCATTCTGAGAAATTATTGCAACTAACCCTCCAAGGCGACTGAGCCTAACTCCATGTTGTCCTGTAAAGACTGACACATTTTGTAAATACTTCCAGTTTAAAGTTTGACACATCTCCCTGACAAAACACCAGGTTCGAGTAACTATCACGATTCAGCTACACATCACATGAATGTGAGGCTCACAAAGGAAGGCAATTACTGAGTGGGACAATAGTTCACCCTCTCATAAGAGGACACACAAATGCATATGCACAACACTTTCAAATGATGAGACCATTCTCATGAAGACTAAATATATTTACAAATGTGCAGGAATATATAGTGATTGAACACCCATGACCCAGAAATGATGTCAAAGTTTCTTAATTTTTCTAACCCTGCCTCTGTATCTTGGTGCCTTCCCGACATCCACAGCAGAGGTGGAGGCAGCTTGCTGATTGCTATGCCAAGCTGTCTTTGATGACTTTGGAAGACATCCTCTAGAAGGCCGTGACCTGGAGGGCCATGCTGTGGGGTAGGTGCAACTCCTCTGCCTGTACAGCTGAAAGTGATGGGATCAAGGTTGCAGAGGGGATTGGGATCAGCTAAGCACTGTTTGGAGTCACCTGAGTGGATGGCCCTGGCGTTTCTAGCTGCTTGTCATCTGTTGTAGGTAAATAATACCTCTAAGACTAGTCATGAGTCAAAGTACAGTAGTTTATTTTCACAAGCTTGTGGGAGAAGTCCAATCCCTAACGCGGTCTCCAGACTTCTTGCCGAATACAGGTTAAGAACAAGTATTTATACATTTTCGCCCCTGGTCACGTCCGCATTTTCTCACAATTATTGCTGCCTCAGCGATTCCGTCCTTCGTGTAGTCCATGTAATCGTGGCCATCTCAAGGCTGTCTGTTTTGTCACCTCTATGTGCACACCTGTGGCTTGTTTATCCAGCATACAAGATTATAAGTTTGCATAAACAAGCTAACTGAAATACAGGGGCCTATATAACAAATTTATATCGGTAAGGATGAATAGTATATAATGAATATATATGAATCTATTATTATACGATCACAGAAGGCATACATGTAAGCTCCACCGTGTTCAACAAAGGTACATAATATAAAAGAACACGAAATGGATTCTAGCTGGGTTAGCCACATTCCTGAACACAATTAGCTGGGAAAATCATGAGCTTGTGTACAGCAGCAAGGACAGCTGCTTCGCTTATCTGCTCTTGGATACACGAAAACAAGTTCTACAATGCCTGTTACAAATCTCTAAGTAGTACAAAGTTCATTAATCCATTCCCGTCTTCACAGCTGAAAATGATGGGATCAAGGTTGCAGAGGGGATTGGGATCAGCTAAGCACTGTTTGGAGTCACCTGAGTGGATGGCCCTGGCGTCTCTAGCTGCTTGTCGTACTCTCTGTGAGTGCCAGAGAGCCCCTGCCTGACTCCTTGAGGAGAAGGGGCTCCTGGAGGGAGGTCAAGGTACACCCTCTTGCTTAGCTAATAATGTATCCCACCAATGCTGATTGATAGTGATGGATTGCATCTCCGAGAGCAAATCCAGCAGGATCTGCTGGACTAAGGTCTCCAAGGCAGCCGTCATCCTTTCTATGGAAGCCTCGAGGAGCTCCTGTCAGAGTCACAACGTCAGACAGAATGTGAACAGACTGCTACATTCTTCGCTCTATTCTGTTGACTACCTTTTGCAACTCTACCTGATTTTCCACCGCCTGTCATTGTATTTCCAGCATGTTAAAGATGGCCTTTTCTGAAGGCTCTTCATCTGATTTAGAATCAGCAGTTGCCTGATTTCCAGCTCTCCACCAAGTACCAGAGACCTGGACTGTCACTGCTTCCAATTGCTGTGGAGACGAGCCAGTGTGGTGCTCCCTAGAATGTGACACCGAGCCTAATCTACATCCATAACCCACTGAGTTGTGTGTCTCTGTGCTGGTGGAGGGTGCAGTGAATGCAGTGACACGTTTTCATCTGATGCATCCTCCGCAGTGGCCTGGGGGCTGGATCTCGTGACAGCACTTGTGGTCTATCTGGACCAGCGTGCCTGTAAGAGAGAGAAGATCAATTCTGCCTGCTTATGACCTAAATCTAACGTTGCATCATCATGATGTGATCAACTCCTGTAGGGTTTATCCATATTGGCTTGCTGAGAGAGGCCAATCACACTTTTCCGCACAGAAGCAATCTTTGTCTGTGCCTGCCAGCTTGGTAACATCCTCCTCAAAGTGGACCAGCTCCTGGATGTCTGCCATCCCACCACCTCCTGTGGTTGTGGGCGAGCTTGGCCTTCATGAAGATAAGTGGAGTGGAACATGATGAGAAGAGATGGAGGAAAGGTTGGGAAGCATGCATGCCCGCTGTGTGTGCGCTTAGTCCAGCCCAGTAAGGGCTGAGGATGGAACTTGTGTAGCATGATAGATGAAATGCTGGTGATGTTAAAGTGTCTGTCTCAGTGCTGATGTCTCCCCCATCAGTATTGTATGAGATCCTTGAGCAGTGTAACCCTTTGAGTGCATGATGCCATTATGAGAGTGAGAGATTTGAGTGACTTACTTTGGCAGAGTGGATTACATATTTCATGCTCTTTCTGCAATGAATGACATTCCTTGAGTGGGTGCCCAACGAGCTGACCTTCCTTGCAACTGCCTACCAGGCCAATGAGATGAGGTAGGTGAGCCTCCTGGAGCCATCCTCGGGGAAAGGGCATCTCGGTGCTAGTGGACTGCATGGATGAGGGCCTCGAGAGTCATTACTGAACCTGGGAGCAGATTCGTTCTTCAGTGGAGCCATATCAAGAAGTTTCCTACACACAGCTGGCCTGCTGAGAGTAATGTGTGTGTTTGGGTGGTGTTTATATATGATACCCAGACCTTCAACCCTATTAGGTAACAACAAGGTGAATGAATCACTGCCTGCCCCACTATGTGATTGGGCAAACTGCTCGCCGATACCAAGAACAAAGAAACAAAAGTACAGCACAGGAACAGGCCCCTTGGCCCTCCAAGCCTGTGCCAATCATAATCAATGAGCTTCCAAATGTGAAATGGGGCACGATTTCCTGCCATGCATGCCAAGAGGGAAACATGCCATGAAACCCACCTGTCACTGTGCACACTGTGCAATCTTTGGAATAGAAAATTCTGCCCTGTGAAACTAATACACCTATCTTGTCTGTACCTTTTGCTCAGTTTACAATGTGTTAAGAAGGTCTCATCAAAAAGCAAAATATTACTGTGATGTATCTTGCCTTGAGTGCTGATGGTGAAAACAAATAATACGTGAGTCTTTGAAAATTATTCAGTAAGCCCAAGCAGTCAAACCGGTTTTCTATAGTTGCCCACAGTTACTCAGCATATAATTACAAATACAATGGAGCAGACTGTTAATCACGCCAATCTTTTAGACCTACATTGCAGAACTCTTGTGACCTCAATCCTACATTGGGCTTTCTACCATTTAAAATTGCACTGCCTTGAATTACATTTGAAGCTTGAGTCATGTTTCATATTTCACTACTGTAGTGCCATCCATATTTAAGATTCTGTTTTTGAAACTACTCCTCTACACTGAAGTGTGCAAACTTCCTCTTATCATCACACTCTGGCTCTCCTTCTTTACTGTCTCCAGGATTGAAAATCTCACTTGCTGTCTTGGTCAGATCTGGATCTGACCAAGATCCATAGCATAGCATTTTACACCATTCCGAAGACATCCTGCAATGTATACTCTACTGATTTGGCTGCATAGTTACAGACTACAGTTCTGCAGTGAAGTGGACATGTTGAACTCTGAATCTTATTGTTCTATTACTATAACATCAACTTGCATTTATGTAGTGCCTTTAACATAGAAAAACATTCCACAGTGCTTCCCAACAGTGTAGTCAGAAAAAACCTATGAGGTTCTGTCTAAGTGTCTTAAATGAGGAGACAAAGGGGGCTATTTTGTTGAAAGGGAAAATAAGCAAGTAAGTGGATGTTGTGCTATTAAGACACACCTGTTTGACAGTCTAGTTTTAGCCTAATTTTTGGTCCTAATTGCTGATCACCATAATTGCTTGCGAAAGCAGACCCCTGCAGGTTTGGGTCAACAGACTGGGTGACCACTTGGTGGACAAGGATGACAAGGATGATCCCAAACTTCAGTCACCTGTCATTTTAATTTTCCATCTTGCTTCCATTCTGATCTTTCTGTCTTCCGCCTCCTGCAGTGTTCCAATGAAGCTCGATGAACAGCACGTCACCTTTCCATTGAGCACTTCATAGCTTTCTGGAATCAAAACTGAGTTCAACAGTTTTAGATTGCAACCTCTGCCCTCCATTTTGATTCCTATTTCTTTGCTGCTTTGCTTTTCTCTCATTTCCTTTTCTTTGTTTTTGGACTGCAGCTAATCAGCATCCTACCATCACACTTCCTTGGCACATCTTTTGTTTCTTTGCTTTCCCCATCACCACTTCATTTGGCTTTGCAGCACAAAACCTTTTGTCACCTAATCGCCCCTGCCCTTCACCTTCCACAGAATTTCCCCTTTGTTCATTTTTTGCATCCTTCCTCTTTACACTTGCTCAAAACTTCTTTTATTAAGCCTGGGAAAAGTTAGAAATGCAAGATCACAGATTTGAAAAGTTAACTCTGTTTCTCTCGCCACAGATTTTTGACAGACCTATTGAATATTTTCAGCATTCTTTGTTCTTCTTTCCGATTTCCAGCATCTGCATTTTGCCAAGACAATATACATTTAAGCAGAACTCAATGACCTCTTAAAAGTTAATGGAAGATTCATTTATTCTTGTCTGGCAATGTCATTGGCTATTGAACCTACTGAATATAATAGTGTATTCGCTTGTTCAGTCTGTTTTCTTATTCAAGCCTGATGCTGTCACTTATCTTAAAAATAATCCTTTCCATAACACCCAACTGTGCACCTGATCTGGCTTTCCCATCGGCCTTAATTGGTCTGACAATGTTGATTTACCATCCATGGCAGTTTCCAGCACAAGAAATACAGCTTTAATTTATTTTATAAATGGCACTCTGGTTGAGATTTGGCGGTTCCTGTCACAGTTACAGAACCATTATAAACTTCAGTGATTTTATTCAAACAGTTCATCTCCAACATAATCATAGAATCATAGAAACCCTACAGTGCAGAAGGAGGCCTTTCGGCCCATCGAGTCTGCACCGACCACAATCCCACCCAGGCCCTACCCCCATATCCCTACATATTTTACCCATTAATCCCTCTAACCTACGCATCTCAGGACTCGTAAGGGGCAATTTATAGTCTGGCCAATCAACCTAACCCGCACGTCTTTGGACTGTGGGAGGAAACCGGAGCACCCGGAGGAAACCCACGCAGGCACGAGGAGAATGTGCAAACTCCACACAGACAGTGACCCAAGCCGGGAATCGAACCCAGGTCCCTGGAGCTGTGAAGCAGCAGTGCTAACCACTGTGCTACCGTGCCGCCCTAAGTACTTAAGCCTAAGTAAATCATAGAAATAGAATCATAGAAACCCTACAGTGCAGAAGGAGGCCATTCGGCCCATCGAGTCTGCACCGACCACAATCCCACCCAGGCCCCACCCCCACATATTTTACCCGCTAATCCCTCTAACCTACGCATCCCAGGACTCTAAGGGGCAATTTTTTTAACCTAGCCAATCAACCTAACCCGCACATCTTTGGACTGTGGGAGGAAACCGGAGCACCCGGAGGAAACCCACGCAGACACGAGGAGAATGTGCAAACTCCACACAGACAGTGACCCGAGCCGGGAATCGAACCCGGGACCCTGGAGCTGTGAAGTAGCAGTGCTAACCACTGTGCTACCGTGCTGCCCCTGATCATTCTGAAAAATGATTTTTTTCAGAAACCTTTTTATAAATGTGGGTATGCCGCATCATAAGACTGATCATTATTTAAACCAGTAAAGGAAGTTGATGAGTTCAAATCTACTTCCTTTCTGCACACCTAACTCCTCCTCCCACCCCCAGCGCAAACATTGGGATGGGGTGGAGAAATGAGGAAAAGGTCTAATGAGGAATCAAAGGATTTACAAATGAAATATGTATAACTGTGTGGTTGGATAACAGACCAATATAGGTTGGTGTAAAAGCATGACAAGTTGGAGGGCCGGGGAAAGAACACCATAAATGAATGGTATTGAAATCACAAAAGATAAAATTGAGATACACATGAATTTTTCTAATCTGCAGTCATAAAACAAAGAATGTAGTTACCTGTCTTTCTTTGATCAGCTTGTTTTAAAATGAGTACTATGATCATTTGATTCCAATCTAGAAGTATTTCCCCCATGTTCAACACCCTCAGTGAAAATCAACATCTTACTAATCTTCCTTGACCATAAATATTCTAGTATTTTCTTTTGTACCCTTCTCATTTTGTCTAGGATGTTTGTGACTGCCATCTTATTATATTATTGAAACTATTTCTTTCGGTTTGCTATAATATTTTGTAGCTATTTTGTCTTTTGAAATTCATATTCTTTTTGGTTCTGTTAGAGTTTTGAAGGCTCTTATATGCATTTGTCAACTGGGACCCTCGCTGCAGTTAATTGACAGACACAATAATTTTATCTTTAAATTAATTCACTTCTTTATTAGGAAAATGTAAAAAAAACCTTAAATACTTATGACTGCTACAAGATGGATTATCTTACTTGTAACACAAGTTAATGCTTCCATTTCCCTAGAAATCTACTATAATTTTATAAGCATAGATTTTTCATCCACTAATACTTATCTAAAGGATCTGGGCGTCTCTACCCACTCGTACTGGACGGGCATGAAGAGAGATCAGACTTCATCAAGCTTAAATCTTGAGGTTTCCTCCTTCTTGCTTCTGTGTTCTTGCAATTCTGCTTTCAAAACTTAAATATTTATCCTCCGAGCCTGGCTGAAAAAACATGCATTTCCACACTTAGGTACTGACCATGGGTATATTATTCAAATTAGTTTATTGTAGGCTGCCTGACCTTAGATCCAGTTGACCTCAGTCTTTCTGACTCCATTTCATTTCTGGTTCCTGTAATTTTGTCAATTAGGAGGGAGTTTATTATCCGAGATATGTTGTTTTCCATCCTGATCAGTATCCTGCTGACTTTATTACCCATCATAAAATCAAAGATGCTTGTTGAGGTCACTTCTTATTGTTGTAGGTCACATGCTGACAGCCTGGAGTTAAACCTCTTGGTTTCAAAGTTAACCATATTTTCCATCAAGCCATAGGTGTGTTCTTTCTTTTCTTGGCCATTTTGTATCAAACTGTAGCTAGTCAGCTACACATTCCAGTGTTCTCCTTCACTGAAATATTAAACTGATGTCCCATCGCATCAACCTGTTCAGGTGGCTATAAAGATCCCATGACACCACTGGACAGAACATTTTTCTTGGCATCTTGACCAACATTCATCACTTAACCAACACCAACCCTAAGACACATTCTGTAGTTATCTGTGCCATGATAAAATTCTCCCAGTAAGTATTCTTTGTTTCCTAACTCTCAGCAAATATATTAAAGCATATCCAAAATTTCTGCTCAACAGAAATAGACAAACTGGTCATTTTTGTCTCACTGCTGTGTACTGGACCTTGTAGTGTGCTGTTTGCCTACATAATAGGGGCGACACATCAAAAGTAGTTGATTTGTTGCAAAGGATTTGGGAGATCTTGAAACAATAAATGTTATTATATAGATTTGAATCTTTAACATGAGTTGTGGTTACATTAGAATGGGAATCCTTTCGAGTTACGCATACTAAGCAAGTTTGGAAATAATTTTCACTAAAACAATTTTAATAAAACTGCAGTGGACACCTTTTGAAAATAAAGTCTCAATTGGAGTTTACTAGTAATTGGAATGAAGCAACATGAAATTAAGGGGAGTGGACGGATATTGTGAAGTAAGATGTTAGTTTCTAGGTATACTTGCAAACCACTCTCTCTAATTATTTAGCAATCAGAATAATTAAATAAATTCATGGTGTTAACCCATCTACATTAGCATTTCTAACAGCAAATCTTGACGATAAAATAAATCATAATTTTTAGGCCAAAGAATCGACACAAAAGCAAGAATCGAACCAGGTTACAAATCTCACATTTCCATGATCTTATTGTGCAGCTAGTTACATATATTGGTCACCTTTTCCACAGAAACAATAATAGGCTTTGAACAAAGGTACAATTTGTTCAAATCAACTATGATATTAATCTTGCATCGCTAAAGTTTGGACTGAATTCCATAAATTTACAACATTGCACTTAAACAAATATTCATGCGCTTAGTCATAAGCAAGACATGGAAAACAACATATTCCAAAAGTGGGACATTGCCATCTTGGTTTTTGCATGAATAGCAGAGTGATTTCCAGGTTGGGAACCCAGATGCATGAGTGCTGGTCCTTCTGGTTGAACTTTCGTGAAAACATCCAATTTGGAACCCGCCTCCAGAATCGGCATCCAGTTAAGGATAGCAGGTGGGATGCCGAGTCAGGATCACGATTGAGTATGCAGATTTAAAGGCCACTGGCAGTCTTTACAGCGCCTGCAGACGTTTTGTGCTGTGGTGACTTGGAAGAGACACTTCTGGAAAAAAAATGGAAGGAAGATGGTCTGTAACCCAGTAAAATTGTGAAAGTCCCCTGCAGGAATTGCCAGTCATTTCCTTTTCAAGATCACGATGATTGATATTAGCTTTAAAGACCAACTTCTATCATTGCAAAGCTCTGCCTTTGGCTGGTCTTAGGCTTGCAAAATAAAACTTGAGGATTTTCTATCCAATAGTTAATAAGCAGCAGTCAACATGGACTCATAATGGGAAGTTAGTGCCCTTGCAACCCCTTTGATTTATTTGGGAAAAATACTTCCCAAATAAATTTAGGCCTACAATGTGCTGTGCAGAAGGCACTTGGTAAAGGTCCACATGGATGTTCAGCATAAATCTTGCATATGTTTTAATATATTTGCTGAGAGTTGAGAAACAAGGAATACTTATTGGAAGAATTTTATCGTGTTGAGAAAAACTACTGAGTGGAGTGTCTTGGGGATTGGAATCACTGCTATGTCTGATTTATATTAACAACACTGAGTGGAACTGCATTTTCTAGTTTTATTCATATTTATCTTTTGTCCAGATAATCACTTACAAATGACTTCCCTTCCCAATCCTGTAATGGTGTTCCCCAAAGACTTATCCTTGGTCCACTCCTTTCCTTCATCTACATGCTGCCCTTTGACAACATCATGGCATCAGTTTCCATATTTATGCTGATAATGTCTAATTCTGCTTCTCCTTCACCTCTCTCAATCCCTCTTTTGTCTCTAAATTGCTTATCTGATGTTCAGTATCAGTTGTATATAAATAACTTCCAGTTAAATATTGGGAAAACCGAAGCCATTATATTCAGTCCTTGTCACAAACTCTTCCCTCGTTATTGACTCCATCCCCTTCCCCAGAGAAAGACTGAGGCTGAACCAACATGTTCATAATCTTGCACTCACATTTGACCCTGAGATTAGCTATTTACCACATATCTGTGCCATCAGTAAGACTGTCTGTTTCTACATCCATAACATAGTCTATTTCCAACCTTGTCTCAGTTCACCTGCCAATGAAACTCTCATTCATGCCTATGATACATCGAGACTTCATTATCCCAGTGCATTTCTGGCTAGTCTCCACAAACATGAGGTCATTCAAAACTCTGCTCCCACCAAGTTCTGACATTTTCTTCTATGGCTCAGTGTCAAGTTCTGTCCAATAATGCTCCTGTGAAGCTCATTAAGACTTCTTATTATATTATTGGCATTATATAAATGCAAGTTGTTGGTTGAATGTGCAATTGATCCATAGTTACCTTGAGAGATTCCTTACTTCTGGCTTTTTTATTCTTATGTTCTAAATGGAAAGCCATAGCAATTCAATCATCATTGTCTAGCCTGCACTTGCCAAACTTAGATATATATTTATCCTGTATACTCACCAATATATCTTTTAAAGATAATCCATTTGTCTTTAACTGAATAAAACTCCCTACCCTCCATTAAGATGGAGTTAATTTGCTTACTGCTCTATTTAGGTGTAATCCTTTTCTCTTGAAACAGCAGCTGTCCCAAAAGTTATCGCACTTACTTGTGAGCCATTTATTTTGCGCAAACTCTCTTGGCAAACATAGGATATTCATTGCCAAGGAATTCACACATGCATGCCATTGAAAGCCCCCAAGTGATTCTGCACTGTAGGATTCTATGATTCCCTGTTGTGCAGTTGGTTCCTATGTGGACCATCACCTTGCGTCATGTGTAAGCAACTCCGCATTCTTAGCTTTGTCTTTATTTTTATAGCACGTGGGTGATAATAGACCAACTATTAGCTATGCCTTTGTCATTACTTATTTTTCTAGCTTTTTGACTTCCCATTTCAATGCTTGTGTAGTGAGGGCAAGAACCTATTATTATAGCTCCTCTGACTTTTATAATACCATTACTGCTTCTTAAATCTATCCACCTTTCGTGGTTTATTCATTTACCTCCACACTTGTCTTCTTACATTTCTTGAATATTAATATCCAACCTTGCCCTCTGACATTTTGTTGATCTATTTATCTATTATAGCATGAAAAGTGTCCTTCATGTCCATTGTCTTGCTCACCAATATTATTCTTTACTTCTGCGGTAAAAAATAAATTGATTTTTCAGCTTAAAGACTTCAGAATTTACAGTTAAAGCACGAGGTGATCAGCTTAACCTTGCTATATAATAAAAGCAGAAAATGTTGGAATTACTCAACAGGTCTGGCAGGACCTGTGGGAGAAAGAAATAAGAGCCAACAACTGGAATTTTCCAGCCCTCCCATGGTGGGTTCCTTCACGGTGAGGCCAACGAGCCATCTAAATTTTCATTCACTTCGGTGGGACTGAAAGATCCTGTCAACTTGAGGGAATGGAAAATTTGGCCAATATTTCTGGTCTGTCACCTTTCACCAGAGTAGATGGTTTCACAGAATCTATTGTCCTAGACTTTCACTCACTTTATTCCCCTGAATGCTGCAAAGAACAGTGCTGCAGAAATATTTTCCCAATACTATTTTTACTTTTGTGCCAGATTACAAAGTCTATTAGCAAACAAAGACTATTATGAACTGAAAGTAGCATCTTTATTGCTAATGTGTACAGATTAGATTGCAGAGGTGGAAAATGAAAATACCTATCATTTTCTCCTATCCCTTGAGTAAAGGCTGCATAGAGGAGGCAAACATGCTACTTGACACGTTAAACTGCTTGCTTTCCCAATGAAAAATGATCTAAATGAGACCTAACAATCATTAAAGATGTAGTTTCCTTTTGTTAATGTTTAATAAAAAACTTTAACTGTTGGACACATATTTCATTGAAAACTTATAAAAATCTTCAGTAGTTGTTATTCATCTAACAAATTCACACATAGTATAAAGGTAAATATTTTAGTGATGTTGGTTAAACAAAAAATATTGGTGATGCCATGGGGAGAACTCCTCTACTCTTTTTTTCAGAGGACCATTCACTTGAGAGGGCAGACAGCACCTCAGTTTAACATTTTTTCTGAAAAAGGGCACATCCAACAGTTCAGCATTCCCTCAGTATTGCATTGACGTGTCAGCTTAAGTTATGTGTTCAAGTCTCTGAAGTGGGGATTGAACCCATTATCTTCTGACTGAGTTGAGAGCGCTGCCACTGACATCTTGACATCTCAGTAGAAGAAAACATAAGGAATCAAAACAGGGAATGAGAAGAAAGCAGCTGATTGTTCCTTTCCCTGACATACAACCCATAACCTCACATCTGCAAGGAAACAAAAAGCAGTAGAAGCTGAAGAGAACAGAAAAATTCAGGAGAGACCAGGAAGAGAGGAGAAAGAGTAAAACAGTAGCAAGACTAGGAGAGTGACCATTTTTAAAATTTGCTTTCTGGAAAATTGACTAATAACTTTTAAAACTGCTACAAATATTCTGTGCATTTATACGAAACTTGTAAATGTCTGATGAAGCTGTTTTTGTTTATTTTAAAACCTTTTGACTTCTAATTTGCTGTCATGGATAGTTGTGTAAATAAGGATTTACTCTTGTGATCTTTCAATATGTCACAGCAGAAATAAATCTCACATAAGGAGATTGTGCAACCAGCGATTGAAATATGAATACCATCTTTTAATAGTTTGGGTTTACCAGTACAGACAAATATAGGTGTATTCCTGGAACATCAAGTCTGGATGTCAAGTGATTTCAACCTGACTTCAAAACTAGGAAATTACATATCAGATTACTCTCAGTTGGAGGATTGGACATCTTCATTAAAAATATTTATTTTCCTGATAAACCCAATTTCATCAATGTTAATTAAACTGCTCCAGTGCACCACTCTTAAATGCATCAACACTATTTAATGGAAAGAAACAATTATATTTTATTATGCTGCCTGATTGCAGTGGATCATAGAAGATTTTATGCTTGTGATGATGCACACTAATATTGTAATTAATTCTTCACTTCTGTAGTAAAAAATAAATTAATTTTTCAGCTTAAAGACTTCAGAATTTACAGTTAAAGCATGAGGTGATCGGCTTAACCTTACCATGTAATAAAAGCAGAAAAGTAGCATCTCTAAAGTGAGTTTTAGTTGAAACTTGAAACCAATGCAAATTCAACCACATTTTGGGTGGAATTTCCTGTTTGCACCCAGAGTAGTAATTCTACCATCAAAACTTTATCTTCTCTGTGAAAATCACACCTTGCCCTTCCGTAACAATTCTTAATGAACTAAGTGAAGTACCTGCTTAAAAAAACACTGTCAAGTCACAAAAAACAGTTATCAAATGGGATCATGAATATCTGATTTTAATTCAAATTATAATTTATGATGGCAAAGAAATCTAAATGTAATTTAGGGGTTCTTGATTATTTCAGTTTAAGCAATGAATGCTCCAGATTGAATAGTTTAAGCTGCTTCAAATTATTTTATGCATCTGTCATTTCATCCTTTAATTCTCCTCTGCCAGAAGATATTTTCACTAAATGTGTGAGGAGTTGCAGTTTATATACAGCTCTGAAGATGTCTATCCATCCTGATTCAAAAGGTTATTTTTTCCAGACAAATCTTCTGGCCAACTTCAGAGATGCTAATTTATGTGTTTCTTGAAAATGGGTGTCAAGTGTCTCAAAACCAAGGTATAACACCATTGCCTGTTTCAGCAATAACAATTACTTGTTTATCCTTAAAAGAGAAGCTTGACGATAATCTCCTCACATTTGGATTATTTATCTTTTTGAATACTAGCTGTAACTGGCTTCATTTATATGGTTCCTTGCATTTATCTTTTGACATTTGCTCGTTATCTCCACATTCTGACTTGCAGTTTTGAGAAATTCCTTTTGCCAATTCATCAAAATAATTTCTTCTGTCAAGACCTTATTGAATGGTATAAATCACTGATATCTGAGGTGCCTGACTCCAGCTTTGGCCACTTTAAATGGCTGTGTGATAGATGGAAAATCCCAATGGATATTTGATTTAAGACCATTTTGTTAGTGAAAGAGCAATGGAGCGATTTAACTGTCTCAATCTACCTGGTGACTCCACTGATAGAGGGATTAGGTAGTGATCCCTGAGCCAATCAGTTCAGGAAGACCCAGCTTTGATTCCCAGTCAGTTGCTGAAGTGGCAAGATGTTCTCCCGGACATCAGCACAGGCACTGCAATTGATTCTGCACTGCTGACATATGAAATAAACAATGTTCTTACCTTTAATACAAAATAGGAATCACTGCTGAGAAGAGTGTGCATGTGTGGGAGAATTCACTAATGTAGTAAAAGATGCCAAGTAGTATTCCATAATAATTGATTTAACACCAGATGTGAGTCATATGGACCAATTAACATTAATTTAAGGTATGTGATATTGAAGTAGTAGAGCAACTCTCAAAGCTGTGAAATCTGAGTCTGTTATTTTCAGAATTTCCTGCTATGTGTAATATCAATTAGTATGATGTAGATAGGTAATTCTATTTGTCCTGTGAACATTTGAGGATTTTGTTTTTTCATTCTAAAGAATTTGAGGTAGAAGGTGAGGAGATGTTTCTCCACCTTTTCCTGTAATTTAACTTGGAGATAGGCAGAAACCCTGGAGAAATTGAATAAATGGTTGTTTTAGTCTTTTTACACCTTTTCCAGACAAATTTATGGTGGTCTCAAAAATTCCTGCAGAAATTCCAGGCATTTCAAATCTATTTTAGGTAAATCTGCCAGTTATTTAAATTTATTAACAATTGCTGCTTTTGTATTACCTGTACAGGGTACTGGTGAGGCCGCATCTAGAGTACTGCGTACAATTTTGGTCCCCTTATTTAAGAAAGGATATATTGGCTTTGGAGGGGGTACAGAGAAGGTTCACCAGGTTGATTTGATGGGGGGGTTAGCTTATGAGGAGAGTTTGAGTAGACTGGGCCTGTACTCATTGGAGTTTAGAAGGTTCCCGTTGTGGTCCCGTTATTTAAGAAGGGTAGGAAGGATAACCCGGGTAATTATAGGCCGGTGAGCTTGACGTCCGTGGTGGGGAAGTTGTTGGAGAAGATTCTTAAAGATAGGATGTATGCGCGTTTAGAAAGGAATAAACTCATTAACGATAGTCAACATGGTTTTGTGAGAGGGAGGTCATGCCTCACTAACCTGGTGGTGTTTTTTGAAGAAGTGACCAAAATGGTTGACGAAGGAAGGGCCGTGGATGTTGTCTATATGGACTTTAGTAAAGCGTTTGACAAAGTCCCTCATGGTAGGCTAGTGAAAAAGGTTGGATCCCATGGGATAAAGGGGGAGGTGGCTAGATGGGTGGAGAACTGGCTTGGTCATAGAAGACAGAGGGTGGTAGTGGAAGGGTCTTTTTCCGGCTGGAGGCCTGTGACTAGTGGTGTACCGCAGGGCTCTGTATTGGGACCTCTGCTGTTTGTGATTTATATAAATGATCTGGAAGAAGGAGTAACTGGGGTGATCAGTAAGTTTGCGGACGACACAAAACTGGCAGGACTTGCAGACAGTGAGGAACATAGTCAGAGGCTACAGAAGGATATAGATAGGCTGGAAATTTGGGCAAGGAAATGGCAGATGGAGTTCAATCCTGATAAATGCGAAGTGATGCATTTTGGTGGGAATAATGTAGGGAGGAGCTACACGATAAATGGAAGAACCATAAAGGGTGTAGAGACGCAGAGGGACCTGGGTGTGCAAGTCCACAGATCTTTGAAGGTGACGTCACAGGTGGAGAAGGTGGTGAAGAAGGCATATGGCATGCTTGCCTTTATAGGACGGGGCATAGAGTATAAAAGTTGGGGTCTGATGTTGCAGATGTATAGAACGTTGGTTCGGCCGCATTTGGAATACTGCGTCCAGTTCTGGTCGCCACACTACCAGAAGGACGTGGAGGCTTTGGAGAGAGTACAGAGGAGGTTTACCAGGATGTTGCCTGGTATGGAGGGGCTTGGTTATGAGGAGAGATTGGGGAAACTGGGGTTGTTCTCCTTGGAAAGACGGAGGATGAGGGGAGACTTAATAGAGGTGTATAAAATTATGAAAGGCATGGATAGGGTGAACGGTGGGAAGCTTTTCCCCGGGTCGGTGGTGACGTTCACGAGGGGTCATAGGTTCAAGGTGAAGGGGGGGAGGTTTAACACAGATATCAGAAGGACATATTTCACACAGAGGGTCGTGGGGGCCTGGAATGTGTTGCCGGGCAAGGTGGTGGAGGCGGACACACTGGGAACGTTTAAGACTTATCTAGACAGCTATATGAACGGAGTGGGAATGGAGGGATACAAAAGAGTGGTCTAGTTTGGACCAGGGAGCGGCGCGGGCTAATTGTTCCTTGTTTCTCGTTTTAAGGCTTCATTCTATGATCATCTTGCTGGTGCCAGTACAGAGCGAGACTGCGGATAGTTGGGAACCTGTCTCGGGGGCAGGGAATTCATATGGTGTTCGTGGAAGTGGAAATGACTAGGGTTGGGAAGCATTTTCCGATCAGGGCCATTGTGATCTCCTGGACTCGTTTCGATCGCCTCAGGGGGTCGGAGAGGAATTTCCCAGATTTTTTTTCCCCATATTGGCCCTGGGGTTTTTCACTCTGGGTTTTCGCCTCTCCCTGGAGATCACTTGGTCTGGAATGGGGGGGTGGGGGTGAGTTAATAGGTTGTAATGAACAAAGCATCGTAGCTGTGAGGGACAGCTCGGTGGATAGGATATTGGTATTTAGATAGGCTGGAAAATTGGGCGGGGTTCCTGGATTCAGGATTCATTCCTGGACCGGGGAGCGGCGCGGGCTTGGAGGGCCGAAGGGCCTGTTCCTGTGATGTATTGTTCTTTGTTCTTTGTTGAGGGGAGATCTTATAGAAACATATAAGATAATGAAGGGGCTAGACAGGGTAGAAGCAGCGAGGTTATTTCCACTTACAATGGAAACAAGAACGAGGGGGCATAGCCTCAAAATACGGGGGAGTCAATTTAGAAATCATAGAAACGCTACAGTGCAGAAAGAGGCCATTCAGCCCATCGAGTCTGCACCGACCACAATCCCACCCAGGCCCTACCCCTACATATTTACCCGCTAATCCCTCTAACCTACGCATCTCAGGACTCTAAGGGGCAATTTTTAACCTGGCCAATCAACCTAACCCGCACATCTTTGGACTGTGGGAGGAAACCGGAGCACTTGGAGGAAACCCACGCAGACATGAGGAGAATGTGCAAACACCACACAGACAGTGACCCAAGCCAGTGACACAGGTCCCTGGAGCTGTGAAGCAGCAGTGCTAACCACTGTGCTACCGTGCCGCCCCACGGTACAGAGTTGAGGAGGAACTTCTTCTCCCAGAGGGTAGTGAATCTTTGGAATTCTCTGCCCAATGAAGCAGTAGAGGCTACCTCATTAAATGTGTTTAAGTCACAGATAGATAGATTTTTAACCATTAAGGGAATTAAGGGTTACGGGGAGCGGGCGGGTAAGTGGAACTGAACCCACTATCAGATCAGCCATGATCTTATTGAATGGCGGAGCAGGGGCTTGAGGGGCTAGATGGCCTACTCCTGCTCCTATTTCTTATGTTCTTAAATCTTTCACCGATGCAAAGTAATTTCCAGTAAAGAAAACAAGATGATTGTTCATGAACATATAACCTTTTAGTCTCTCCTATCTTGATTTCAGTATAAAGCACAAATTAAAAAAATTTCCTTTCAAAACATATTTTAAAGTGAAAATATTATTATGAAAAGTATAATACTTAAATTTGTACAGCATTTTAACATAAAAGATCCCAAGTTGCTTCACATGAGCATTATAAAACAAAATATGACACTGAGCCACATGTTAGGTCAGATGTCCAAAAGCTTGATTAAAGCTTGTTTTAAGTAGTGAAACAAAAGATGTAAGTGAGATTAAAAAGATGTAGGTAGGGTTATTCCAGAGCTTGGGCCTAGGCAACTGAAGGCACAGCCACCAATGGCAGAAGAGTTCTAACTGGGAATGCACAAGAATTAGAGGAACACAGATATCTGAGGGTCGTAGACTGAGAAGGTTACAGATAGGGAGGAGCAAAGTTATGAAGGGATTTGAAAACAAGGATGCCAACTGTAAAGTCAAGATGTTGCTTGACAGGGAACAAATGTAAGCCTACCAGCACAGGAATGATAGGGTAATGGGACTTGAGTTAAGAAATGGCAAGAGAGTTTAGATTACTTCAGTTTTACAGAGGGTAGAATTTAGGGATTAGCAAGGAGTACCTTGGAATAGTCGAATCAGGTACCGAGTACATGAATGAGCGTTTCAGCAGCAGATGAGCTGAGATGAGCAAAGACGGACGGTCTTGTGAAGGTGAAAATAAGTGGTCTCAGTGATGGCATGAATATGTGGTTGGAAGCTCATCTCCAGTTCAAATGTGACACCAAGGATGTGAATGGACTGGCTTGATCTCAGACTTGCTAGGGAGAAAGATGCAGTTGGTAGCTAGGCATCAGAGACCAAAAACAATGGTCTCAGTCTTCCCAATGCAGTCTACTTTGGCTGGTCATGGATTATTTGAGGAGCTTGACTCAGATAATGGTCCTCAATTTCATGCTGCTTAGTTCCGAACTTCCACAAAGTGAAACGGTATTAAACATACCCTCACTTCTCCTTATCATTTGGCTTCAAATAGAGCAGCTGAAAGATCCATTAGGGTAGCCAAGGAAATATTCAAGAAATAAGTGCTGCATGGGTGTTCGAAACTCTGTCCTGCTTATTGGATAGTTCAGATTTCTTAAAATAACCATTGGCAGCACTGTCAAAAAAATGCTTACAGGCAAGGAAGCACACAGTAAGAAGGGAGGTGTTGAAATTCATATCGTAAAATTTTCTTATAATGCTACAACCTGACACTAAATTTTTAGAATAATTTCTTTAGGAAGCAATTAAAGTGGCATATAAGCTTCAATAGTTGTTACATATTGAGAGGCACTTGCAAAGACACCAAGATGGCCAGTTGATGTGTTTAATAATATAATTCCATCATCATCGCATCAATAGCATAATATACAAATGCATTATGCGGTTTCCATTTTAAAACAGTATTGTGGTTATGCATTTTTCCCTTAAACTAGTGGTGTTTCCATGCATCTGATGCCCTTGCCCTCCTAGATAGGCCGTGGGGTCAGAAGATGTTGTCGAAGGAGCCTTGGTGAGTTGCTGCATTGCACCTTGTATATGGTACACACTGCCGCTACTGTTGCATAACACTTGCAAGAATGATGCTGTAAATTTGGCATGTGCTGGGAGCAAGGTTTGTTTGTGGAAAAAAAATGAACAGGCAGTATCAGAAGAGGTGAAAAAAGGCTCTGTGCCTGACTATTGTTCTTGATGGACAGAGTCACTGTCCTTGCCTAAATTTTAGTGTGCATGCTGCAGGTAGGTCCACAATCCTAATAAGTCAGCCAAATCAACCTTGTCATTTAGCCATAGTTACATAGGAAACAGGAGCCAATCATTTGAATTATTGAGCTTGTTCTACCTTTCAACTGAATTTTGTTATCAACAATGAAGGAATGGCATCCACTTTGCTGGCAGCTACCTATAGTTACCACAGGATCCTCAATGGAGATTAACTCTAATTCAGCATCTTTTTCAATGTACCGCGCACAGGAATTGTATGATGTGCATAGCAGAGTGGCGTAGCAGAAGCGTGCTGGGCCCATAACTCAGGTCGATGGATCAAAACCATCCTCTGCTGTTTGTATTAACAATGATAATCAAACCACTTGACTGCAATCAGGAAACATTTGTGTGATCAGGAAAAACAACAGAAAAACTTTTCAGCCAATTAGATTGAAGAATCCTCATTGGAACACAGTGCAAACAGGAAGTCTAAAGCAAGAAATATAAATTAGATTTAAGTGAAGCACAGAAAACCAGTAAGGATTGGGAATTAGGCAGGAGAGTTAAGTGACAGCTAGAAAAAGTAAACGTTTTTAAAACTCTTATGTTCTTCAGAGAGAATAAGATTCCATATTTATAAAATGAATTTTTCAGAGCCAACGAGGTTATTCAGCAATAATTATCACTTATCTTACCAGCAAAAGCTCAGATACTCCTAAATTAAGGGAGACAGTGGCATAATGGTAACCCCCAAGCCTGTTCTGGGGTCAAGGCTTCAGATCCCACCAGTGGCTGATGGAATTTAAATTCAATTAATAATCTGGAATTAAAAGTTAGTCTCAGTAATGGTGACGTAAAACAATTGTTGATTGTCAGAAAAACCCATCTGGTTCACATATGTCCTTTAGGGAAGGAAATCTGACATCCTTATCTGGTCTGGCCCACATATGACTCCAGACCCACAGCAATATGGTTGACTCTTAACTGCCATCTGAAAGTATGTGGTAAGTTGACAACAAATGTTGGCCTTGCCAGCAATGCCCACATTCCATAAAATAATTCTTAAAAATGCACCAGCCCTAACTTTGTGCTGAGCCATTTTTAATGAGAAACTAGTGGGAAAAGTACATGTCATCACAGTCATTTCAATGCCAAGTCTCTGATAGTAGTGTCTGGATTTCTGCGTTTAAATATCCATGTGCAGATACCAAAGGTTTGTGCCCATTTATCTCATTATGATGGTGAGCATGTTAGCTTCAGCAGTTATTATTACCATCAAATCTGAACCAAGAAGATTAGGAAGTATCAGTATAATGCTTATAAATGAATAAGAGTGGCAACAATTTTGAAAATTTATAGTTTCCCAAAAGGAAACCTTAAAAGCTGGATGGATTTTCCAATTGTTTATTTTAAGTGGATTATTTCTGGCATTAAAACAAAATCAAGGAAAAATCCAATAGCTGATCAAATGAAATAGGTTGGTTATCCAGTCGGGCACATCTTATTACTTTACCACATTTAACAGGATCCCCTGTGGATAATGAGATGTGGCTGATAATTGAGATCCATCTAAAGTCCTTTACACACATTATAGCATTATTCTCAGTATGTGAAATGGAGCACATAAATTACAAATTTTATTTAATAGTTTCTAGATTAAGAATTGGATTTTATGCCAGATAGGAAGATATTAGCGTTGGTGTGCATTGTATTGTGTCAACCATGTGCAAAGGTTTGCCCCATGAAAAGGTTAAAATTCATAATTGGGACATGGATGAAAGTGTTTTCATTTTGAAGTTACACATTGTAAGGTCCTGGTCTCTGTGTAATTCATAACTTACTGATTTTCAATCGTCTTTTTAAAAAAACTTTAAAGCATAGATAATTTTAAAATAACTTTTCCATAAAAGTTACATCATTTTGGAGAGATTTTATAATACATTAAAATGGAGAGGGAACCTGCCTCGAGTTAAAGCATTTAGGGAGGTAGATCAACAATTCTGGTGACTCCAAAATCCCATTATTTAATTGTTCTTCGTGCTTCACACTCAGCATCTGCTATTTAAGATAACACATAATTATTGCATGTTTATAGAAGCAAGATATTTTGTAAAATTAATTCATAAATGGTTCATTTAAACCTGATGTCGAAACTAGACCGTATTGCTGCTAAATCTAAATTCTGTGACAAGAACATTGTTAATCAAGGGTACCATCATGATACTGACAAAGGACAGCTAAGTGTACATTTACTAAGATAAAAGTATACTTTTTAAAGCTTTACATAAAATGTTATGGATCTGTGTGAACAACATGTTGATATTATAACAGCAGGGCCCATTATGCTTCAGATAGTAAAGTCCCAATGATGTTTTTTGATATGAACATTTAAATAGACCACTTTTATGACATATTGAGGTTCCTTGACTGTTTGATTTAAAGCAGTATATACATGCTGTCTAAGTAAGTATATCTTTTTCTTGGAGCTATTATCCAAGTGACGTTCTGTACGAACAGCATTATATTTTAATTGAACCAGAAATTCTCTCCTTTGAAACATTGGATGTATGTAAAACTTGCAACAAAGTATTGCCCACTGGCAATTGTTCTGGTGTTTATGGATACTTACAATTATTATTTCTGAAGTCTCAAATATTATATAAAACGTGTATTGGCATATTGATTATTTGCTGCAGTGTCCCCTTCTGTGTAACTAAAACTAACAAATTAATTCAGCCATTGGTTTTAGCCTGAATAGAACTCCCACTTACCTGATGAAGGAGCAGCGCTCCGAAAGCTAGTGGCTTGTGCTACCAAATAAACCTGTTGGACTTTAACCTGGTGTTCTGAGACTTCTTACTGCGTTTAGCCTGAATAGCCAGAGTAAGTGTGAGTGCGTGGCGGATAATTTATTTATGGCAGAACCCAAGTGTTAATTCTGGCTTTCAGCGATGCAGGTCTGTCAATGGAAATTGCACTTTGCTGTGAGTAAAGATAGTAAGGAGAGAATCTCAATTGGGGAGGGTGATTGAGCACATGCATTCATTGCAAGCACCAACAGTGACGTGGGTGCAAAATCCTGGGAGAGTCGGGAAATGAGATTCTTGCCAGCGAGATCTAATTTCCCAATTTTCTCCGCCCTTTGCTGGTGACATAATGGGCAGGAGCCTTATTTCAACAAATTTGAATACATTTATATGTTACTAAAGGGCTTCCCAGCCACATGAACCCCTCCTCACTAAATATTATTCGGCAATGTTTACAACAGCTATATAAGAACAGAAATCAGTTGAAGGGATGCAACTGGGGACGCCAAGGTAATTATAGCCCTGGGGCCGATGGTAATGTCTAGGCATTGCCCTCTGGCACAGAACTGTGCCAGTAGGCAGTGCCAGGGGTGGACCTTCTGGGGAGGCTTCATATGTGTTGGCGGGGAGAGCTGATACCTGTGAGGGGAGAGAATGCCCTGATACTGCCGTTAGGGTGGGTGGGGGTGGGTGGAGAGAGTGCCCCGATATCCCCATGTGGTGGAGCTGCTAACTTAAGTGCTTGTAGAGAGGGTGGGGTAAGTATATTTGCAGTGCAGATTAAAGATGGTGCCCTGATCAGGCCCCACCCTGGCAGAGTGACAACACAAACCATGTCCCAAGATGTCCTGTGCACTAACTCAAATTTTGACACTGACAAATCTTTGTAAAATTTCTCCCAATATTGAGAGATGCCATGCTCAATTGCTGCTGTAATTATTTTTAAAATACTTCTTTGAGTTTTTAAATATATTTATGTTCGTAGTCTTTAGAAATGGGTTCTGCTGAAAAGGTTGACCTATTCACAATCCCCTGTTTGTACAAATGAGTGGCTTGCTAGGTCATGTTAGAGGAAACACAGTTTGGACTGATATCATGTAGGCCAGACCAGGTAGAGTTAACAAGTTCCCATCCCCAAAAGATATCAGCAAACGAGTTAGATTTTCACAAAGGCAACTTTCATACTTTCTCATTTCACTATTTTCATAGTCATTTAGTTTCTGGTGCTAGTTCACAAGATATTTGGAGTGTTCCATTGAATCACACTTGAATTTGAGGTTTTATTGGCATTGACCATTGTGAAATAAACAATTGATTTAAACAATTGGTATCACTTATCATCACTCATGCTCAAAAGCTTACTTCACTGAAGGTCTTAAAATGATGCTGCTCAACTATCCATTGCAAAATTTCAGTTTGATGTATTTAATTTTACAGATCGGTTCAGAATTTACCAGCTGTTAAACTACATTTAACTGGAGTTGCCATGCTTGCAACAGAAGCTGAATTTGAGAAAGCAAAGGATAAGTTGCAGACCTTAAAGAACGACCCTGGAAATGATCTAAAATTGAGGATATATGCATTGTTTAAACAGGTAATAAATTTAAAATGGAACGTGAATGTAACAGTCGGGGAAAAGAACCCATTGTTTAAGAAAACTTATCGTTAGATGAACATTTTTTCTACGCATCACCTGGATTTACTTTGTATCTTAAAGAGCTGATGCAACTGGTGCATTCACATATGTTAAAGCCTACAAGAAGGAAATGAAACTGAAACAAAATTGAGATCAGGAGGAATGTTCTGCAGATTTCTGAGCAGGATAGGTAAGGGTCTGAATCAGCAGAATATGCAATAGGTTTTTTTGGTGATTTTTACTTTTTTCCCAATTTTTTTTATCATGGCATTCCTTTATTTTACTCCATTTTCCCCAATATTCTCATTAATTATTTTATATTGCACAGGCTATTGTCTGACCTGGTATTTCGAAGGGGATACAATAGTATCAATAAGGTCTTGTTGCGCAGTTAGCAGCGTCCCTGTCTCTGAGCCAGAAGCCAAGTCCCACCTCAGGACTTGATGCCCAAAGGAGGAGTGTTTACAATGCAGAATGAGTATCAACCTCCAAATCCTTCTAACAAATGCCAATGGCAGGCAGCAAGGGTGGGAGAGAGATTCTTGGTTAGCCATGTGATGGAAAGAACATTAATTGGAGCCTCTACCAGCAATACCTTTAGCTGCAGACTACAACATGCATATAAAAACACATGTTGCCACAGCAACTCAGACTCCGAGTTTTTCATTTGGAGAACGTTAGTTCTAATGACTGAGAGGAACCAGAGCCGAGGGGGCCCGAGAAGAGGATGACTATGGGTGAATGAGTGCTCCCATTAAAAGTGACAAAAAGAAGGTAAGACTTGGAAATATTTGTTGAATAACAGAACTTTTTATTATAATAAATGTATACGTATAAGACATAGAAACACATTTTAAGTTTGCATGTTTGTACCTATTGCACAATAATCATTTTTTGTGGATTAATTTTCCACTTTAATAATATTTCTCGAGGGTTTCTTCCGTACTCTTAAGAGGTCAAAAGAGTGCACAAGGAGAAACTGACTCACAGCCCCTCTGCAACATTGGAATCATATCCAGGTCTCAACCTTGCACCCTATTGGGAATAGTTGCCTGACAGCAATTTTTACATGACTGACCAGTTATTAGCCAGAGGGCGCACTTGCTGTCCAATTATGGATGGAGAGCCTTTGAAGCTGAAGGGTCATTAGGAGGCCCTGCAGCTTGCTGTTACAAGCAAGGGAGAGAGAGAGACAGCACCTCCACCTTGAAGCACCCTCTCAGCACTTGTTACCAAAATGAAAACAAATGTCCACAGCTGCTGTCATACCATGTGGAGGGAATCCCCTCTAAAGGGCTGCCTTTAACCGCAGCTGTGGCCCAGTGGTTTATCTGCTGCAGTGGAGCTGTGGGGTGGGGAACCTCCAAAGCAATCCTTGAGCTATAACCCCCCAGTCTTAAAAATTCTCGTCGACCTGTGAGCAATGGTCTTACTTGGCCTTTCAATTGAATTAACAAGCTGCCCACCAGTTGCAGGCTGGTAACCATTCAAGCTCCGGGAAAATAGCTGTGAATCCGCCCGAGGCGGAGAAATCAGTACTCAAGTACATAGAACATAGAACAGTACAGCACAGAACAGGCCCTTCGGCCCACGATGTTGTGCCGACCTTCATCTGAAACCAAGATCAAGCTATCCCACTCCCTACCATCCTGGTGTGCTCCATGTGCCTATCCAATAACCGCTTAAATGTTCCTAAAGTGTCTGACTCCACTATCACTGCAGGCAGTCCATTCCACACCCCAACCACTCTCTGCGTGAAGAACCTACCTCTGATATCCTTCCTATATCTCCCACCATGAACCCTATAGTTATGCCCCCTTGTAATAGCTCCATCCACCCGAGGAAATAGTCTTTGAACGTTCACTCGATCTATCCCCTTCATCATTTTATAAACCTCTATTAAGTCTCCCCTCAATCTCCTCCGCTCCAGAGAGAACAGCCCCAGCTCCCTCAACCTTTCCTCATAAGACCGACACTCCAAACCAGGCAGCATCCTGGTAAATCTCCTCTGCACTCTTTCCAGCGCTTCCACATCCTTCTTATAGTGAGGTGACCAGAACTGCACGCAATATTCCAAATGCGGTCTCACCAAGGTCCTGTACAGTTGCAGCATAACCCCACGGCTCTTAAACTCCAACCCCCTGTTAATAAAAGCTAACACACTATATACCTTCTTCACAGCTCTATCCACTTGAGTGGCAACCTTTAGAGATCTGTGGATATGGACCCCAAGATCTCTCTGTTCCTCCACAGTCTTCAGAACCCTACCTTTGACCCTGTAATCCACATTTAAATTTGTCCTACCAAAATGAATCACCTCACATTTATCAGGGTTAAACTCCATTTGCCATTTTTCAGCCCAGCTTTGCATCCTATCTATGTCTCTTTGCAGCCTACAACACCCCTCCACCTCATCCACTACTCCACCAATCTTGGTGTCATCAGCAAATTTACTGATCCACCCTTCAGCCCCCTCCTCTAAGTCATTAATAAAAATCACAAAGAGCAGAGGACCAAGCACCGATCCCTGCGGCACTCCGCTAGCAACCTGCCTCCAGTCCGAAAATTTTCCATCCACCACCACCCTCTGTCTTCGATCAGATAGCCAGTTACCTATCCAATCGGCCAACTTTCCCTCTATCCCACAGCTCCTTACTTTCATCATAAGCCGACCATGGGGGACCTTATCAAACGCCTTACTAAAATCCATGTATATGACATCAACCGCCCTACCTTCATCAACACACTTAGTTACCTCCTCAAAAAATTCTATCAAATTTGTGAGGCACGATTTGCCCTTCACAAATCCGTGCTGACTATCCCGGATTAATCCGCATCTTTCTAAATGGTCGTAAATCCCATCCCTAAGGACCTTTTCCATCAATTTACCAACCACCGAAGTCAGACTAACCGGTCTATAATTACCAGGGTCATTTCTATTCCCTTTCTTAAACAGAGGAACAACATTTGCCACTCTCCAGTCCTCTGGCACCATCCCCGTGGACAGCGAGTAAGCAATGGATATTCCATACATGCCCTTTTCTGTCCCCGGATTAGCACCAAAATGCTACCCTACATTAATAAAAACTTGTTGTCTTTATTTCATCGCTGTTTGTGGGGCCATCTTGTGCACAAATTGGCTGTGCATGTCCGATATTATAACATATCAAAGCAGTTAATTGTTTATAAAAGGTGGATGTCTGAAAGGGTGAGGATAACTTTCATTGTAAGGGTGTTTTCATTTTATAAATCACACTAGAGCCTGAATTCCCCAGCCATTCACGGCAACGGGATTCTCTGGTCTTCCAGCAGCGCACCCCTGCTGCAGGTTTGCCAGCAGCGAGGGGTGGCTTCAATGGGAATTCCCATTCACGGCAGCCAGCGAACGACGCACCAACTCCCCCCACTGAAAAAAATCGCTGAGGGGAGGCTAGAGAATCTCACCCCAGTTACCACCTTTAAAACCTTGCAGGAGGGCAGTGAGATGGGTTACTTTTTTCCCTCTTGGGAACCTCATGGTCAGAATGAACTGACTTTCTACAGACATAATTCTCATTTTCTCTAACATGAGGACAGGAAAGATCAGAGTGTGATATCATGTCATTACGTGAAAGTAGCTTGATGAGAATTCTCGTGATATTTTATATTTCTGCCCATCACTCCCCTTGTCAAAAATGCTGTGGGCTTACGGTAGTAGTGTAGTGGGGCGGCAAGGTGGCACAGAGGTTAGCACTGCTGCCTCACAGCGCCAGGGATCCAGGTTTGATTCCCGGCTTGGGTCACTGTCTGTGTGGAGTTTACACATTCTCCCCGTCTGCATGGGTTTCCTCTGGGTGCTGCGGTTTCCTCCCACAGTCCAAAGATGTGCAAGTTAAGTGCATTGGCCCTGCTAAATTCTCCCTCAGTGTACCCGAACAGGTGCTGGAGTGTAGCGACTAGGGGATTTTCACAGTAACTTACAGTAAATTACAGTGTGAAATTAAGCCTACTTGTGACTAATAAATAAACTTTTACTTTAGTAGATAGTTTCAATTCAAAGAATCATAGAATCACATAGCACAGAAGGTGATTATTGCCTCATTTTGCTTCTGCCAATTCTTTAAAAGACTGGTGTTAAATTAGACCCATATCTTTGTTTCTTTATCCTAGCTCAGTAACTTTTTCAAGTATGTATCTGGTTCCTTTTGAAAGAGATTATTGAATCAGCTTCCATTTAACCTTTTCAGGTAGTGCATTTCAGATCTTAGCTCCTCATCTCACTTTTTTGGTTCTTTTGCCAATTATCTTAAATCTGTGTCCCCTGATTATCAAATGAAGAATCTTTAAGTTAGGCAGTACTTCTCAATTTTTAAGAAAATAATAAGTTGAAATATCTAAAAAGTCTTCTGCTTGCTTTAATTTAATAGGCTATGCAAGGTCCTTGCAATTCACCAAAGCCGAGTATGTTGGATTTTGTCAATAAAGCAAAATGGGAGGCTTGGAATTCACTTGGTAAAATACCCAAGGTAACTGCAGCTTTATTTTTTTTAACATACAAGTCAGAAATTTAAAAGAAACAAAATAAATTCTGTTCCAAATCTGAATGTCTTTTCAGTGATTTATAATGTTTATCCATTTATATAACTCCTTTCTAAATAAATGGAAACATTACATGGTAGATAAAACTAATGTGATGGGTGTAAAAATGGTTATAAATTGTGTTATGTCTGTTAATTGTTTTCTTGGTAAGGAGTCTAACAACACCAGGTTAAATTCCAACAGGTTTATTTGGTAGCAAACGCCACTAGCTTTCGGAGCGCTGCTCCTTCGTCAGCAATTGTTTTCTTTCCAAACTTGCCTTTACGGACAGAGTTTCAGGTCCATGACCTTTCATTGGAGTTGGAAATTTTTACAAGCTGTAGCAGGTTTTAAACAAGCGCAGAGTAGGGAAAGGGAAGGCATGTGATAGGGTGGAAGCCAAGAGTGATTAAATATAATAAAAGATAATGTTGCAACACAAAAGGAGATGGTAATGGAACAAATAAAGAAACAAAAGAAGGACTGAGAGGAAATTCAAATAGGAACAGCAGAAATATTGCCAACATCCTGTCGGTTTTTAAAAAGGAGAAGATTCAAAATTGTTGAATTAAATGTTGAATCCAGAAGGCTGTAAAGTATCTCATCAAAAGATGTTCCTCGAGTTTACATCAAGCTTCATTGGAACGGTGCAAGAGGCTGAGATTAGGGCAGAGAAATAAAACTTCAGGTAGCCAAAAATTCATGGTTATTTTTCAGATTGAAAGGAAGTGTTCTTCAAAGCAGTCACTCTTTACATTTTGTTGACCCAATATAGAGGAGACAACATCATGAACAATGAATACAATATACTAAATTGATGGTACAGCATATGAATTGCTGCTTCACCTGGAGTTAGTGTTTGAAGCCCTGAATGACAGGAAGGCTGGAGATAAAAGGTAGTTGTTGTATCTCCTGCTTGCACAAAGATGAGGAGTAATCGTTGAATTGCATTTGCTGCACACGGTTTTATTTTGAGTTCTAATAAAAATCATGAAACTGCTAGTGATAAATTGAACAAAATTATTAATTTTCTCAAAACATTGTTTCAAATCCACTATTTTAAAGTGCTTTAAACATTTGTAAAAAAATAAGTCTGTTCTGCAAATCAATTAGAAGAATGGCTGATCTTTACATCATCTCTATTTACCAGCCTTTCTTCCATATCGTGATGCCCTTACCTGACCAGAATCTGTCTATCTTGAACAATTCAATTGAACAATCACCCACAGCCGTTTTGAACAGCATGATCCAGATCTCCACCACTCATTGTGGAGAGTCTTTGTAACAAGATACATTTCTTGATATGGTGAACTGTCTATAAGAATAGCTGAACTGCCATTTTGTAATCTCTGTTTGCTAATAAGCAGAATAGTGTTTTCCCTTTTTTGAATGAATGAATGAATAAGATTTGCTCTCTTGCAGCACACAACATGCATTTTTATAATGCTTCTAAAATAATAAAACATTGTAAGACACTTCAATGGAGTCTTATCAAACTACATTTAACACTGAACCATAGTTAGAAAGATCGATTTTAAGGAAGTCTTCAGAAGTAGAGGTACAGGGTTAAAGGAGGGAATTGCAGAACTCCAGTCCTAGAACCATCATCAATAACAAGAGTGATTATAATCAATAATCCACAAGAGGCCAAAATTGGAGGACCACAGAGATTACTGAGGGTTAGAGGTGGAGAGGCCAAAGTTATCAGTTTCTATGGTGATCATGCCACTACTCAGAAATGTTGGCCTTGAACCCCTGCACCTGCAGTGTATAACATTAGGAACGTGGTACTTAGGAACAGGAGTAGGCCATTAGGCTCTCAATCCTGCTCGCCACTCAATAAGTTCATGGTTGATCTGGTTGTGGTCTCAACTCCACTATCCTGTCTGCCCTCCAGTCTCTTGATTCCCTTATTTATCAAAAATCTGTCTTGCAATAAATGCCAACATCCATTTGCCTTCCTAATCATTTGCTGTACCTGCATACCAGCTTTTTGTGACCCATGTGTGAGAGCACTCAGATTATTCTGTCGCACCAAGTTCTGCAAACTCTCTCCTTTTAATTAGCATATTGCTTTTCCATTCTTCAGCCGAAGTGAACAAGTTCACATTTTCCCACATTACACCCCATCTGCCAAATTTTTGCCCACTCACTTAACCTGTCTGTATCATTTTACAGACTCCTACTTACTCTCTACCTATCTTGGTAACATTGGCAAATTTAGCTATTTTACATTCAGTCCTGTCATCCAGCTCATTGACAAAGATTGCAAATAGTTGAGGCTCTAACACTGATCCCAATGCCATTCCACTAGACATAGCTTACCAAATGAATATATACCCACTTTTACTACTATCTGTTTCCTGTTAACTAACTAATTCTTTATCCATTATAGTATGTTACCCACTACACCATGTTCTCTTATCTTGTGTAGTGTTAGGGTGCCAGATCAGAAACCCTAAGATATTTTGTGAAGTCAGACTAGACCCCAACAATTTTTCTATTTTGGCATAAATGAGGAAAAGATGCTTCACTCCAGGAGTAATTCCATTGACAAATTGGGGATCTTTTTATCAAAACCAGCTTTATTTACAACACGATGTAAGCTTAACTCTAACAAAATGAACCATTGATAAATCTTAAAATGTGAAAGGAACAACTCTTTACTTCTAACTTATCGCAGTTCAGTTCCAATCGAACAATATTTCTCTTAAAGACTTAAACCCTTCTTTAAAATTAGTTAACAAATCCATGCATACTTGCTTTGACTTGGGTTAACAGCTTTGGAGCTTCCAAAAAGAAAGATTTTGGAGAGAGAGAGAGATGCATGTAGGCTTCTATCTTTAAACAGCCCTCTCCAGCAACTGAACTCAGACAGCAGTTTTTTTCAGCTGCAAAAACTTAGCTTCTCCCATTTCCAATATCACATGACTATATGACCCTATATATCTAACTTACTTTCCATTACTTTAATCAAGAAAACACTCCAAGGGTCTTTTTCATTGGTAAACAAAAGCTCATTCAGCCTTGTGCTAAATAAACACTTAAGTGACTAAATGAGTAATTTTTCTGCTTTCCAGCATCTGCTTTATTCCTATAGACAAACCAATTGCCTGTAACAAAACAATGCAGGGGGAATTATCTGGCCGTTCATGCCCCGCCGCCGCTGTAGGAAGGACTGAGAATTTGACAATGAGCCAAATCTCCATTCACAGCAGTGGGACCAGAGAATCCCACTGGCGTGAATGGCTGGAAAATTCTGGCCTGCATCTTAAAGCAGTCCTCCTCAAACATAAAATATATTGATAGCACAGTATCATCACAGTTGTATCTTTGATGTGGCACCTTATCAAATGCCTTATAGCACATCTACAGGTTCCCCTTTATTCATCTTGCTTGTTACTTCTTGAAAAACCTTTAATAAGTTAGTTAAACGTGCTTCCCTTTCACAAAGCCATGTTGACTCTGCCTGATTACATTCTGATTTTCCAATTATATTGCCATAACCTCCTTAATAATGGATTCTAGCAATTTCCCTATGACAGATTTGAAGCTAACTGACCCATAGTTTCCTGCTTTCTATTTCTCACCTTTCTTGAATAAAAGTTCTACTTGGCTTTTTCCAATCCACTTGGACTCTTCAGGAATCTAAGGAATGTTGGAAAACTATAACCAATGCATCAACTATCTCTGCAGGCATTTCTTTGGATGCAGGCCATTTGGTCCTGGGGACTTATCAGCCTTTAGGTCTAATGGTTTTCTTAGCATCTTTTCCTTAGTGATTGTTTTAAGTTTCTTCCTCCCATTCACCTTTTTGATTGTCAAGTATCTTTGGGAACTTTTCTAAGGGCCTGATTTTACCAAAACTTCGCACCCGAAATCGTGGTAAAGTTGGGCATCGGGACTATACCGCAATCTGCACCCGATTCCGAGCAGATCGCGGCTTTACCGACACCCAATTTGCATGCATTTAAATCGACTTAATGAACCGCGCGCCCAACTCTACCGCCAAATCCCACTTTACCGTCTTCTGGCCCGATCCGCGTCCGCGCTGTTACCGACCTGCAAAATAAAAGTCGGAAGTCGCCGCTGCAGCCTCCGAAGAGCGGGGTCAGAGACTGCAACGGCTCTCTGACCCAGGTCATCCTCTGGTCAGGGCGGGAGGGGGGTGGGAGGTGGAGAGGGGGTGTGAAGTCTCATCCCCTTTGGGGGGGGGGGGGACGTATCATTCCCTGGGGGTGTGGGAGGGGAGGGGGTGTGACGTCTCATCCCCTGGGGGGTGGGAGGGGAGGGAGTGTGACCGATCATCCCCTGGGGGGGGTGGGAGGGGAGGGGGTGTGACGTCTCATCCCCTGGGGGGGGGGGGGGGGGGCGCTGGGGTGGGAGGGGTGGGAGTGTCACCGATCATCCCCTGGGAGGGGGGGGGGGGTGAGGGGGTGTGACGTATCATCCCCTGGGAGGGGGGGGTGGGGGTGGGAGGGGAGGGGGTGTGACGTATCATCCCCTGGGAGGGGGGGGTGGGGGTGGGAGGGGAGGAGGTGTGACGTCTCATCCCCTGGGGGGGGGGTGGGAGGGGAGGGGGTGTGACCGATCATCCCCTGGGGGGGGTGGAAGGGGAAGGGGTGTGACCGATCATCCCCTGGGGGGGTGGGAGGGGAGGGAGTGTGACCGATCATCCCCTGGGGGGGGGTGGGAGGGGAAGGGGTGTGACCGATCATCCCCTGGGGGGGTGGGAGAGGATGGAGTGTGACCGATCATCCCCTGGGGGGGTGGGAGGGGAGGGAGTGTGACCGATCATCCCCTTGGGGGGGTGGGAGGGGAGGGGGTGTGACGTCTCATCCCCTGGGGGGGGTGGGAGGGGAGGGGTGTGACCGATCATCTCCTGGGGGGAGGAGGAGAGGGGGTGTGGCGTCTCATCCCCCTGGTCGGGGGGGTTCCGCTGCCTGTCTGCGGCCGATCCCTCCTGGCACCATCACTGGTACACTACCAGCCACAACCATCTCTCTCACTCTCTCGCACCTGCAGGGAAGAGTAAACTGTGGCTGGTAGTGTACCAGTGATGGTGCCAGGAGGGATCGGCCGCAGACAGGCAGCGAAACTCCCCCCCCCCCCCCCCCCCCCTCCCCCCCTGACCAGAGGATGAGACGTCACACCCCCTCTCCTCCTCCCCGCCCCCCGGACCGGAGGATGAAAGTCCGAGAGCCGCTCTCTCCGCGTTCTTTTTTTTTTCCGCGCCCGGGCGCTGTCAATTTTTTTTCGAACTGCGCATGCGCAGTTCAGAGCCCCAATCGGTCCGCCAGCGCTAAGCCCCGCACACAGCGCAGGTCAGGCCGGAGCCGGCAAAACGCGTGTGGGCGTGCTGGAAAGAGGATTCCAGGCACGGATCTATTTGACGCTCAGATTCGGCACTTAGACTCAAAATGGTAAAATTCCCCCCTAAGTCTTCTACGGTGAAGACAGACACAAAATATCTGTGCATCCCTCTTCTCCATTTCCATTATGAATTTTCCAGATTCACTCACTATAACACCAAAGCTAGGTTTAGTTAGTCTTTTCCTATTTAAGTATTTGTAAAAACTTTTACTGCATGTTTTTATATTACTAGTTAGCTTTCTCTAATACTCAACTTTCTCCCTCTTTATTTTTTTTGTCATTCTTTGTTGGTTCTTAAAATCTGACCAATCTTCTGACCTACAGCTAATCTTTGCAGATTTGTCGTGTTGCTTTCAATTTGATACTATACTTCATTTTTCAGCCACCTGCTTCCTTCCCAAAGAGTCTTTCCTTCTTACTGGGATAAATCTTTGCTGGGAGATGTTCAATATCTCCTTAAGTCTGCCACTGCATCCCCACTATCCTCCTTTTCAAACTAGTTTCCCAGTCACTTTAGTTAGCTTTGCATGTATATCCTTATAATTACCTTTATTCAGGTTTAAAACACTAGTCTTAGACCTGCACTTCACCCCTTCAAGCAGATATTCTATCACATTATGATCCCTGTCATCTAAAGACTCTTACCATGCGATTATTTATTAATCCTGTGTCATTGCTTATTACCAGATCTAGAATAGCCTGTTCCCTGGTTAGGTCTAGAAAGTATGCTCCAAATAATTGTCCCACATACAGTCTATGAACACATTTCCAGGTTCCTTTGCCTATCTGATTCTTCCCATCCAAATATAGATTAAAATCGCCCATGATTAATTGCAGTACCTTTTTTACGCACCCCATTTATCTCTTCCTGTATACCTACAATGTAACTACTGTTAAGGAGCCTATACACTCCTCCCACAAGTGATCTCTTACCTTTCCTGTTTCTTATTTCTACCAAACTGATTCTATATCTTGCTCTTTCTAGCTATGGTCATCTCTCACTACTGTACAAATTACATAATTAATTAACAGAGCTATCCCACCACCTTTTCCTTCCTTTTCAAAATGTCAAACACTCTTCAATAGTTAGGTCCCAGCTTTGATCATCCTGCAAACATGTCTCCATGATGGTTATACATATTTATTTCTATTTTTGTTAACAATTCATCCATTTTGTTACGAATGCTGCACACATTCAGAGCCATTAACTTTGTCTTTTCAACATTTTTGCAATCTCTGGCCTTATCAGTTGGTGCATTTTTAAGTTTGTACACTCTGTCCCTTCCTGCCACACTCTGGTAGCTTTACCCAAATCACTAACCTGCTGTGTTGTACTTTATTGTTACCTTTTGATTACACAACAAAATGTTGGGCTGTAAATTTCAATGGAGTGGCAAATGAATCAGATTGCTGCTCCACCTTACTTACCTGGAAATCCAGACTATCCTGGCTCACCTGACCTTCTGACTCAATAAGAAGTTTAACAACACCAGGTTAAAGTCCAACAGGTTTATTTGGTAGCAAAAGCCACACAAGCTTTCGGAGCTGCAAGCCCCTTCTTCAGGTGAGTGGGAATTCTGTTCACAAACAGAGCATATAAAGACACAAACTCAATTTACATGAATAATGGTTGGAATGCGAATACTTACAACTAATCAAGTCTTTAAGAAACAAAACAATGTGAGTGGAGAGAGCATCAAGACAGGCTAAAAAGATGTGTATTGTCTCCAGACAAGACAGCCAGTGAAACTCTGTGGGGGTTACAAATAGTGTGCCATGAACCCAATATCCCGGTTGAGGCCATCCTCGTGTGTGCAGAACTTGGCTATCAGTTTCTGCTCAGCGACTCTGCGCCGTCGTGTGTCGCGAAGGCCGCCTTGGAGAACGCTTACCCGAATATCAGAGGCCGAATGCCCGTGACCGCTGAAGTGCTCCCCAACAGGAAGAGAACAGTCTTGCCTGGTGATTGTCGAGCGGTGTTCATTCATCCGTTGTTGCAGCGTCTGCATAGTTTCCCCAATGTACCATGCCTCGGGACATCCTTTCTTGCAGCGTATCAGGTAGACAACGTTGGCCGAGTTGCAAGAGTATGTACCGTGTACCTGGTGGATGGTGTTCTCACGTGAGATGATGGCATCTGTGTCGATGATCCGGCACGTCTTGCAGAGGTTGCTGTAGCAGGGTTGTGTGGTGTCATGGTCACTGACATCACTTCTGACTCAAGCCAGATGAGGGGTGAATGGAGGTTGGGAGTCAGGCCTGGGTGGGAAAGGAGGGAACTTGGCAATCGGGCTTGGTTGGGAGTGGTGGTAGAGCCTGGAGGAGGGTGGAGAGGGGTCAGGCCAGAGTGGGGAGTCAGGGGTCTCCTTCCATCTGGTGGTGTTCGTTCTACTGCTACTCTGGCAGGGTATGCATCTGGTCGGCAAAATATGTGTTCTGTCAGTCTGTTATCGCTGCAGGTGTCCTGCAGGTGCCTCTGAGCAGTCCTCAGTAGTACTTCTTTATTGGTGATGCCATCTCTCTGTGGATCTTATGTCAGCAATGCTAGTTAAAGATGTCCAACTTACCATTGCTATTCTTGTGAATGTCTCACCGTCATAATTTGCGATTGGTGTTATTATGGACATGTAGAGTTGCAGCTTCATGACATTGTTGATGACGTAGTATGGAGTTGTTGAAAGACTGATGCTGCTTTGCCGATTTTTGTGTGGACATTGATCTCTATATCACCCTCCCTGGAGATGTTGCTTCCTAGATGGAGGAAATGTTTGATATTCTGTTGCCTGATGGTAATGGGAAGGACCTTCTTGAAATCCAGTTGTCATTGTCTTGGTCCTCTCACAGCAGACCAACTTAGACACTGCTACCCTCCAGACTGATGGTCATGTTTTGGAACGCACGTGGTTCTTCGGCAAGCAAGGTGATGTCATCTCTGAAATCCAGGTCTGTCAATTGATGGAGCTGCAATGGGTTGCCAAAGTCTGCACCCACTATTGACTTCTTCATAATGAAATCAGTAACCAAGAGTAAAATGAATGGAGAACATGTGCCGCCTTGCTGTACTCCTGTGATAATGTTGAAGGAGTCCATGGTACCTGTGTTGTCCTTGATGCAACGGCTGGAATCATGGTAGATAGCATTGAAGATGTTACTATACTGCAACCGGATGCTGTACTGTCTTGCAGAGTGTCTGCCAATAGACATTACTTTTTAACACTACTTTCCAGAGTATCCATTGTTGGGAATTATAAAACTACAACTTAATTGCTATCCATGTTTCATTACAGCTGAATCCTGCACATTCCTACTAGAAGAAGTTTAACAACAGCAGGTTAAAGTCCAACAGGTTTATTTGGCAGCAAAAACCACAAGCTTTTCGGAGGCTCCGAAAGCTTGTGGCTTTTGCTACCAAATAAACCTGTTGGACTTTAACCTGGTGTTGTTAAACTTCTTACTGTGTTTACCCCAGTCCAACGCCGGCATCTCCACATCATTCTTACTATTCCATGTTGTGCTTTGTAATTTCAAGTACCCAACAAAGAAAGTTTGACAACCTATTTGACCCATTTCCACTGTTCCTATAAACAATCTAAAATAAACTGACTCATGCTTTTATCAGAAGTGCCATTTTCATAAGTATGTTCATAAAGTGTAGAATTCCACTACATGGCTAAGATGTTAGAATATTCTGGACAAATACAAGCTTACTCTGTTTTTTAAATTTGTAGGAGGAAGCTAGACAGAAGTATGTTGACCTCATAGAAACATTGGTTTCTAAAGAAGCCCCCACCCAAAGTGAAGCAACTGCCACAGGAGATGGGAAGTCATCATTCCAGACATTAGTTGTCACAACTGAAAACAACATCACCACAATTCTTCTGAACAGGCCAGCGAAAAAAAATGCTATTTCTGTTAAGGTAAGATTACTGAACTACAATAGTGACTAATTGTTACATCATTGTCTTCAAAAGGTGCACAGTGCACTGCTGTCTCACAGTGCCAGGGACCTGGGTTCAATTCCCAGCTTGGGTCACTCTGTGCAGAGTCTGCATGTTCTCCCCATGTCTGCGTGGGTCTCCTCCAAGTGCTCCGGTTTCCTCCCATAGTCCGAAAGACATGCTGGTTAGGTGCATTGGCCATGCTAAATTCTGCCTCTGTGTACCCGAACAGGCGCCAGAGTGTGGCAACTAGGGGATTTTCACAGTAACTTCATTGCAGTGTTAATGTAAGCCTACTTGTGACTAATAAACTTTAACTTTTAAATTTACATTCATTAATATCCAGTATTGCAGAAAGTGATTCAATATTAATGGGATATATATTAGAAGTTTCAATATATTTAACTCTTTGCAGAACTCCATGTTTGTACTCCTCCAATCAGCGTTCCAATCCAACCACAGAACTTGCCCTAAGCAAAATCACAAAGGTGGGGAGGCAAATTGCAGGGAGACGATGGTCTAGTGGTATTATCACTAGACTATTAATCCAGAAACTCAGCTAATGTTCTGAGGACCTGGGTTCGAATCCCACCATGGCAGATGGTGGAATTTGAATTCAATCAAAAATATCTGGAATTAAGAATCTACTGATGACAATGAAACCATTGTCGATTGTCAGAAAACGGAAAAACCCATTTGGTTCACTAATGTACTGTTGGGAAGAAAATCTGCCATCCTTACCTGGTCTGGCCTACATGTGACTCCAGAGCCACAGCAATGTGGTTGATTCTCAAGCCATTCAGTTGTATCAATCACTAATTCCCTCCATTACCAGCAACCGGCCTCCCATCCATTGACTCTGTCTACATTTCCCGCTGCCTCAGCAAAGCAGCCAGCATAATTAAGGACTCCGCACACCCTGGACATTCTCTCTTCCACCTTCTTCCGTTGGGAAAAAAATATAAAAGTCTCAGTCACATACCAACCGACTCAAGAACAGCTTCTTCCCTGCTGCCGTCAGACTTTTGAATGGACTTAACTTGCATTAAGTTGCTCTTTCTCTACACCCTAGCTATGACTGTAACACTACATTCTGCACTCTCTCGTTTTCTTCTCTATGAATGGTATGCTTTGTCTGTATAGCGCGCAAGAAACAATACTTTTCACTGTATGTTAATACATGTGACAATAATAAATCAAATCAAACAGCTTTGTGGGTCAACCCACTGCATGTGGACTGCACTGTTTCAAAAAGGCAGCTCACCACCACCTTCTCAAGGGCAACTAGAGATGGGCAATAAATGCTGGCCAGCCAGCGATGCCCATGTCCCACAAATGAATAAAAAAATATCAGCAGAGAAACATTATTGGAAAAACATAAAAGGCTAAAATGGACAAATCTGCAGGACCTGGTTGCTTGCATCCTAGGGTTCTAAAAGAGGGAGTTACGGAGATAAATTCCCTAAATTCTAGAACAGTCCTAGTGGATTGGAAGTCATTCAATATAACACCATTATTCAAGAAAGGAAGAAGAGATAAAACAGTCTAGCTGACTAAAAGTCAGTTAGTCTGAATGATTAGTCTTCAGTGAAATGTTGGAATCTATTATTAAGGGAGTCTTAACAATGCACTTAGAAAAATCATAATAGGATCAGACAAAGTCAACATGGTTTTACAAAAGGGAAGTGATGGCTGGTATTTTGCTTGTGTTTCTGGTGGTGTGGGAGCATAAAATCTAGCCATAGGAATCTGTTGCATTTGCTAATTTGGTTGGTTTTATGCTAGTTATTTCATGATTGACAGTGTTTCCCACCTGATTACTGGTTCATGGTAGGTAGGTTTTTCACTTGTTGGAATTTGAGAGAATCAGCATAATGAATAATTATTAGATCTAATCAGAATGCCACTTTCCAGTGTTGAAATAATTTGGATTTATATAGCAATGTGTCTGGAGGAACTTTAAACAAGCAAAGAGAATAATTGGGAAGTAGCGGAAGCTGCATTCAAAGAGTTAGGTTTTGTGGCAGCTTTTGAAAGATTATTTTTATGAATTCATTTCAGGAATTTATTTTTAAGCCTAGGATTAACAAATCAAGATGCTGACTCAGGATACTGAAAAAATACTTTGAGGGATTTCACAGCAGTTTTTTTCCGCTAATGGTCTTTTTAAAAATTGATTTCTCTTTGATAGTTTTCCCATCTGTTGCCTATTGACTTTCAAATATCACTGAAGAGATAAGAAAGCCACCAATCATTGATCATTTTTGTTATCCAATGAATGATACTTATACTATTGACTTTATTTGTATAAGGGGCAATAGATCATTCCTGTTTGGACAGGCACAAACTGGAAAAATATCTGCATGCTGAGTTGCATTTTATGGGGCACCATGGTCACACCTGTGGCTAAAAAAATCAAAGTGAGGAGTCCACCGATGATCCCGTCAGCTGCTCCACACCAATTTAACACTGGGAGCAGTGTTAATCGCCTTAAGATGAAGATTCCACCCCTTTCTTGGAGGAAAACCCACCTTGGAGAGCTGCCAGCCAATTGGATGGCCAGCAGCTCTGTAATCCCAGCAGTGGCACTGGTCACCACAGCTTGGACTACTCGCAGCCCCTGATGCTGAGGAGCCCAAATTGATGGGCAAGACTGCAGTCGGATGTCGTGAAGAGGGGAATGAACAAGGGTATGGCAGGCTGGGGGAGAGGAGGTTCAAGGGGTGGGGGGGGGGGGGGGGAATTGCCTCCAATTTGCCCAAGAGCAGTGCCCCCTCCTATCCAACACCAGTTCCTGCAGCTAAAACCGCCGGTCTTCCTGCTTAATGTGGTCCTGCCCCAGGTATGACAGGAGCCAATTAAGGCACTTTGCCCTGGAAAATTTCTTGAATTTTCTATGCCAGCCCCCCTACCTTCAAGCCTACTGGCAGGGAACATAAAATATTTTGTTTTTAAAGGGTATACTTTGCAAATATTCAAATGCGATGAATTCTTAAACAATGTAAATAGTGCAGCGATCATAATTGGCAATCAGTAAAAATATTTTCACTCTATGCAAATAGTAACATGAAAAACAGGTTTCTAAGATGCTTGTTGGAAGATGGACAGGAATAATCCCCTTGTGTCTGTGCCTCTACTGTATAAGCAAAATAAATAAGTAGGATCCAATCTTTGCAATACTGTTTCTTAACATACATTCACAGAGGGAGAAGCATGTGATCCACTTGTGAAAACCTATTTAATCAATGGAGTAAGTTTTTAAGTACCAATCAGAAAAACAATCATGAGAGATTGAGGACCTGGGTTGTAAGTGTACAATTCGAGTGTAAGCATCTCAGATGAGAGAGTGCTAATTTACAGCACTACCCTCCAAACGGGTTCAGTTGTATTTACATCAAAAAAAGCCCATAAAAATTGTTAAATAAAGGAATAAGAACAAGAGTGGACCATTCAGTCCCTCCAGTCTTTTCCATTAGAGCTAAATTATGGATTCTCCTGTATGGTTTTTTTGTTTACATTGTCAAAATTGCGTGAAAACTGTCAAATTTGCAATTAAATCAGGCATTTTAAAGGCTGTCTGATTCTATCGGTAAGCAGGGTTACACCTAATGTTCAAAGAGAAAATGTATTTTTACTGATTGCCAATTATGATCGCTGCACTATTAGCAGAGAAGCCTTTAGCTGCCAAGATCTTAAATTCTTGAATTCCCTCCAGCATGAAGACACTCCTTAAATCCTACCTTTTCAATCCAACTTCTCGTCACCTTCCCTTTTATCTCCTCATAGTTCAGTGTCAAATTTTGATGATGCTCTTGTGAAGTGCTTTGGGATGTCTTACTACATTAAAGGTGCTATTATAAATGCAAAGCAGTTGATGTATCCTGAGTGATAATAATTGTAATTGTAATAATACTTGGAAGGATTTACAGTTGATGTTTGATTTCTTTCATAAATTGGCACATTAATTTATTTCAATGTGATAAGTACCATTTAATACCAATTTTTCTTTCATCCAGATGTATGAAGAAATTATGACAGCACTTGAACAAGCTGCAAAGGATGATTCTACACTGACTGTAATGACAGGTATACAGTACTTCCATTTCAGTTGTGTCTGCAAGATTTTCCACCATATCAAGGTCACTAGTATTTGGAGATTTGGTTCCATCCTGAATCTCACAGTGTAATCAGACCTTCACTATTGCTAACAATAAACATCAGGTGGGGAGAGCTCTAGCATGCAACAGGCCGGGAGACATTAGTGGAGGCCGTTTAGCAGGCTCCCGGCTGGGCACCTTTGGAACATGGTGTATAAGAGAAGCCCTGTAAATGGTGGACAATTATGCTACATTTTTGTCAGTCTCCGTTCAGGTCTCTGCTTCGTTCTGTTAGCCATTCTCCTCGCACTGTACCTTTATGCTGATATTGCGCCCTTCAGTCATAACAGTTTATGTTGCTTCAGCTCATCAGGTTAGATAGGTAGGCATGCACTTAATGCACAAACTGTTTGTTTTGCATAATCTATTTTGCCCGACAGCAATGACTAAATCCATAGAATCCCTACAATGCAGAAGGAGGCCATTCAGCCCATCGAGTCTGCACTGACCCTTAGTAAAAGCATTGCACCTAGACTCATCCCCTAACCCTGCGGAGACAGCTCAGCTGATGATAATCATCCAAACTGAGTAACCTATTTTACTCTCAGACAAGAGGACTGTTATTTCTCTCCCTCTTCCAGGATGACCATAATACATGGGGCTAACCCTCACTCCAGATAAGGTACAGTGTTCACAATGATATGTTCAATTGGGTATCTTAACTATTTGATGTGCTTTTCTCCAATGAATACAAATCTTGCCAGTGAACCTGAATTGTTAAATGTTACTGACAAAAGAACCTAAATGATCTGGCTTTGTGATCTGGAACCTTTCCTGTGTGCTCATTGAATTTCAGCATGCACTCCATTCCATCTCTGTTCTTTATAGCAATTTTACAGATTATGCCTTTGAAAGCAACAAGCGATTAAGCGACTTAACCCCTCAAGCCTGATCCGCCATTGATCAAGACATGGGTGGTCTGCGTCCAATAGCCATATAACCGCCTTGCCTCATATTCTATAACACCTTTGGTTAACAAAATTTTACATCTAAGATTAATAAATTAACATTTGAATTGGTTAGGCTTCTAAATTCCACATGGAAACATTGCGCGGGTTAGAGGGATGAGTCTAGGTATGATGCTGTTACAGAGGGTCAGTGCACAATTCTAATTTGTGTAAAATCTCCTTGAAATGTAACCTTTAGAGTCCAGGTATCATCCTGATAAATCCACACTTGGTTTCCAAGGTCAATATATCCTTTGTAAGGTCTGGTGCCTAGAACGGAACACACTACTCCAGGTGTAACCTAACTATTTGTAGTATAATTTCTACATCCTTGTATTCTAACCCTCTAGATATAATGTCAGAAGTCTTTTCAATCATTTTCTGCACCTGTCCGTAATATTTTATGTACTTGGACCGCTAAGTTGTTTTGGAACACTGCTGTTTCTAGCTTTTCAGCATTTAGTAGGTACGCCTCTGATCTATCCTTTCTTGGATCCAAAATGATGACCTACATTGAAATCCATTTGCCATAGTTTTGCCCATTTACCTCATTTATTAATATTTCTTTGAAATTTGCTTCACTCTCCACTGCCTACAGTGCCATCTATCTATGTATTATCAAGAAACTTGGATATGTGGCTCTCTATCCCATCATCCTCTTTGTTAATAAATATGGTGAATAGTTGAGGTCGCAGCCCACATCTCCAGGACTTGTCATACCCTCTCGGAGAGTACCTCCCATTATCGTCATATCCTCCCAATTAGGCTACCTGCTCAAAATCCTTGATTCCTGCCACCTGGAATCTTTATAACTGAAGTTCCTCCCATCTTTCCTAAAGTGTGGTGCCCAAAACTGGATGCGATACTCTGGCTGAAGCCGAACTAGTGTCCTATACCCATTCAACACAATCTCCTTGCTCTTGTGCTCTGTGTCCAAAGCCTAGGATGCTCTATGTTTTATCAATGACTTATGCACATTTTACACCCAAGTCCTTTTGCTCCTGCAATCCTTTAGAGTCATGCCCTTTATTTTATATTGTCTCTTCATGTTCTTCCTACCAAAATTAATCACTTCATATTTCTCCACATTAAACTTCACCTGCCACCAACTTGTATTCTAACCCTCTAGAAAATCTTAGTTAGGCCACCATTTCACCAACTTGTCTATGTCCCTTTGAAGTTTCGATACAAATGTTTCAGTTTGGGGCTCTCTGTGTACTTGCATTTTTTAACTCTATTTTTTTTTGGCAGTCACATATTTATTTGCCACAATCAAATAAAAGAGTTAACGGTAAGATTTCTGGTAACGTGCACGGGCACCGTTGTGAGGCCAATTTCTTGGCCTCACAACGGCGTGGATCAGCAACCAGCAAGGTCCTGTCATACTGTATGAGGATGTCCTTGATTTCTTTCTTAGAGGCTTCATCTACATATTTCTGGTAGTATGCCATCAATGCTTTAGAAATGGATTGACGGATAGCATAGATTTGAGCTACATGACCACCGCCTTTCACACAAACTCTAATATCGACTCCAGCAAATCTTTCCTTGCCCAACAGCAGAACTGGTTCCAACAGTTTGTATTGCAAGGTTCTTGGCTCAATCTGTTCCAGAGGTCTTCCATTTACTTTGATAAGGCCATTTCCTCTTTTACAGTGGGCCACAGCAGTTGCTGTTTTCTTCCACCCAAAAACTTGGACCGATTGCAAATGACCTTTTGCAGGCATCTTCCCGTCACTGCCAACTCTCTAAGCACAGAAAAAGCACCACATTTTAAAGGGACCACGCAATGCTTCCCCACCCCCCCCCCCACCCCCACCCCCACCCCCCCCAAGCATTTTACAATTTTACGAACACCAAATTCTAACTTCCTACCTCCCAAGCTACCATTACTTTACCCAACTTCGCAACATAGTCCTTGGGACTTTGTGCATCCTCAGTAATGCACATAGCAGGAGGGTCAGTGTGCCTTCACGCCTTCTACTGTATTAGCCATTGGTCTCAGGGATTTACAGGTGGATCAAAGTGTTTTTCTTTGACATAGTTACCACAAATCAGTAACTGGGACACTAACCTAGTCCTTGACTTGTGCGAAATTTGTGGTAGGAATTTGGCTTCAGTTAGCACAACACTACATTGGCTATAACGAGAAGTTATTGACATAAGAGTTACTGTGCCTGGGACCTAGATGCAGTGTACCACGGTCAATATTCAAATATCTGAAGCTTTATGAATAGTTCATTATATAAAAGCCTATTACAAGTTTTTTTACACAGAGGGTGGTGGGTGCCTGGAACTCGCTGCCGGGGGAGGTAGTGGAAGCAGATACGATAGTGAGTTTTAAGGAGCATCTGGACAAATAGATGAATAGGATGGAAATAGAGGGATATTGTCCCCGGAAGGGTAGGGGTTTTAGTTCAATCAGGCAGCATGGTCGGTGCAAGCTTGGAGGGCTGAAGGGCCTGTTCCTGTGCTGTAATTTTCTTTGTTCTTACACTATTTCGAATTTTTACTTCCATCATCAGGTTATAGGCAGCAAGAGATGCACCTTTACAGTAATACAAATTTTACTCCATTGTATCTCACTCAGTTGGGATAAAAATATAGGCCGGAATTTTCCAGCCATTAATGCCTTACTTACCACTACTGCAAATGAGGATGGAGAATTTAACACTCAGCCAAATCTCCATTCACTGCAGCGGAACCAGATAATTCTGCCAGCGTGAATGGCCGGAAAATTAAAAGTTTATTTATTAGTGTCACAAGTCAGCTTACATTAACACTGCAGTGAAGTTACCCTCTCGTCGCCACACTCCAGCGCATGTTCGGGTACACTGAGGGAGAATTTAGAATGGCCCAATGCATCTAACCAGCACATCTTTCGGACTGTGGGAGAAAACAAGAGCACCCGGAGGAAATCCACGCAGACACAGGGAGAACGTACAAACTCCACAAAGACAGTGACCCAAGCCAGGAATCAAACCCGATCCCTGGCGCTTTGAGGCAGCAGTGCTAATAACCACTGTACTACCGTGCTGCCCCATAGTGAATGCTTTAACAACATTTGATGACACCAGCTTCTTATTCCAAAGTCCTTTGTTTCGGGAGGGTATGCTAATAATTTAAAGGCCTCCACGAATCTAATTGTTCCATTTTATAAATTTGTTAGAAGAATAAATTTATCAGAATGATTACATTCAATATGACGTCCTTATTTTCCAGATCCATTATCAATAAGCCTTTCTCCACCAATTCAAATGCATTTTGTTGCTGCTTTTATGTTAGTGTTTGTGTTGCTGTGACACAAACCTGTATTAATGCTTCTTTCTCATCAACTTGAAAATGTACAGATGTTCCTTATCAACCTCCAATTTATGCATTTATAATTAGTATGCACATTCCTTGTCCTATTTCGCTCTGCAGTCGATCAAGCTAATTCTTGTGCTCTCAAAGTGTATTTTATCAACTCCTGAATACATTTTTAAATTCCAATTCTTGTGCATTCTAGTTTAATTTCAGCCTGTTTGCATGTAGTATTAATATTCCAACCTTGTTGGCAACAAATATGGCAACTTAAGTTCACACCAGATCCTTTTTTATGCATAACAGAAGTCAAATCCCATTGGCAAACTCTCACTCTGAGTAAAACCATGAAATTGATAAAATAATCTGTACAGTGCTTTGAGTAAAAAATCAACCCTTTTATTGTCTTTGATTTGATGTGCAGGATTTCTACTGTACACCCACATGAACTCAAAGGATGATTAATATGTCATACCAGACGCCTTTGTACCAAACTGAATTGCCAAGATGGTTTATTCACAATTTTTTTACGAGCAAAAAATATTGTCAGTTGGTGAAGTCAGCTTGATAAACAGTATTTTTGAACCAGTTAATGAAGGAAGTAAACAAATAGAGCTCATCTTTCTTTACAGTTCCTTTGCAGCATTCTTAAGTAATAGTAAACTTTTTTCAATAGTTGAATTAATTTTCACTGGTTGTGGTCATAGTTTGATGACATAGTTAACATAGAACAGTACAGCACAGAACAGGCCCTTCGGCCCACGATGTTGTGCCGAGCTTTATCTGAAACCAAGATCAAGCTATCCCACTCCCTATCATCCTGGTGTGCTCCATGTGCCTATCCAATAACCGCTTAAATGTTTCTAAAGTGTCTGACTCCACTATCACTGCAGGCAGTCCATTCCACACCCCAACCACTCTCTGCGTAAAGAACCTACCTCTGATATCCGTCCTGTATCTCCCACCACGAACCCTATAGTTATGCCCCCTTGTAATAGCTCCATCCACCCGAGGAAATAGTCTTTGAACGTTCACTCTATCTATCCCCTTCATCATTTTATACACCTCTATTAAGTCTCCCCTCAGCCTCCTCCGCTCCAGAGAGAATAGCCCTAGCTCCCTCAACCTTTCCTCATATGACCTACCCTCCAAACCAGGCAGCATCCTGGTAAATCTCCTCTGCACTCCTTCCAGCGCTTCCACATCCTTCCTATAGTGAGGTGACCAGAACTGCACACAATATTCCAAATGTGGTCTCACCAAGGTCCTGTACAGTTGCAGCATAACCCCACGGCTCTTAAACTCCAACCCCCTGTTAATAAAAGCTAACACACTACAGGCCTTCTTCACAGCTCTATCCACTTGAGTGGCAACCTTTAGAGATCTGTGGATATGGACCCCAAGATCTCTCTGTTCCTCCACAGTCTTCAGAACCCTACCTTTGACCCTGTAATCCACATTTAAATTTGTCCTACCAAAATGAATCACCTCACATTTATCAGGGTTAAACTCCATTTGCCATTTTTCAGCCCAGCTTTGCATCCTATCTATGTCTCTTTGCAGCCTACAACAGCCCTCCACCTCATCCACTACTCCACCAATCTTGGTGTCATCAGCAAATTTACTGATCCACCCTTCAGCCCCCTCCTCTAAGTCATTAATAAAAATCACAAAGAGCAGAGGACCAAGCACTGATCCCTGCGGCACACCGCTAGCAACCTGCCTCCAATCCGAAAATTTTCCATCGACCACCACCCTCTGTCTTCGGTCAGACAGCCAGTTGCCTATCCAATCGGCCAACTTTCCCTCTATCCCACACCTCCTCACTTTCATCATAAGCCGACCATGGGGGACCTTATCAAACGCCTTACTAAAATCCATGTATATGACATCAACTGCCCTACCTTCATCAACACACTTAGTTACCTCCTCAAAAAATTCTATCAAATTTGTGAGGCACGACTTGCCCTTCACGAATCCGTGCTGACTATCTCGGATTAATCCGCATCTTTCTAAATGGTCGTAAATCCCATCCCTAAGGACCCTTTCCATCAATTTACCAACCACCGAAGTCAGACTAACCGGTCTATAATTACCAGGGTCATTTCTATTCCCTTTCTTAAACAGAGGAACAACATTCGCCATTCTCCAGTCCTCTGGCACCATCCCCGTGGACAGCGAGGACCCAAAGATCAACGCCAAAGGCTCTGCAATCTCATCCCTTGCCTCCCAAAGAATCCTAGGATACATTTCATCAGGCCCAGGGGACTTATCGACCTTCAGTTTATTCAAAACTGCCAAGACATCCTCCCTCCGAACATCTATTTCCTCCAGCCTATTAGCCTGTAACACCTTCTCTTCCTCAAAAACATGGCCCCTCTCCTTGGTGAACACTGAAGAAAAGTATTCATTCATCACCTCGCCTATCTCTACTGACTCCATACACAAGTTCCCACTACTGTCCTTGACCGGCCCTAACCTCACCCTGGTCATTCTTTTATTCCTCACATAAGAGTAAAAAGCCTTGGGGTTTTCCTTGATCCGACCCGCCAAGGACTTCTCATGTCCCCTCCTAGCTCTCCTAAGCCCCTTTTTCAGCTCATTCCTTGCTAACTTGTAACCCTCAATCGAGCCATCTGAACCTTGTTTCCTCATCCCGACATAAGCTTCCCTCTTCCTTTTCACAAGACATTCCACCTCTTTTGTGAACCATGGTTCCCTCACTCGGCCATTTCCTCCCTGCCTGACAGGAACATACCTATCAAGGACATCCAGTATTTGTTCCTTGAAAAAATTCCACTTTTCATTAGTTCCTTTCTCTGACAGTTTCTGTTCCCAACTTATGCCCCCTAATTCTTGCCTAATCGCATCATAATTACCCCTCCCCCAATTGTAAACCTTGCCCTGCCGTACGGCCCTATCCCTCTCCATTGCAATAACAAAAGACACCGAATTGTGGTCACTATCTCCAAATTGCTCTCCCACAACCAAATCTAACACTTGGCCCGGTTCATTTCCCAGTACCAAATCCAATGTGGCCTCACCTCTAGTCGGCCCATCCACATATTGTGTCAGGAAACCCTCCCGCACACACTGCACAAAAACTGCCCCATCCAAACTATTTGACCTACAAAGGTTCCAATCAATATTTGGAAAGTTAAAGTCCCCCATGACAACTACCCTGTGACCCCCACACATATCCATAATCTGCTTAGCAATTTCTTCCTCCACATCTCTATTACTATTTGGGGGCCTATAGTAAACTCCTAGCAACGTGACCGCTCCTTTCCTATTTCTAACTTCAGCCCATATTACCTCAGTGTGCAGATCCCCCACGAAGTGCCTTTCCGCAGCCGTTAAACTATCCTTGATTAACAATGCCACTCCTCCACCTCTTTTACCAGCTTCCCTACACTTAGTGAAACATCTATACCCCGGAACGTCCAACAACCATTCCTGTCCTTGTTCTACCCACGTCTCCGTAATGGCCACAACATCGTAGTCCCAAGTACCAATCCACGCCCCAAGTTCATCTACCTTGTTCCGGATGCTCCTTGCATTGAAGTAGACACACTTCAACCCACCTTCCTGTCTACCAGTACCCATAGTTGTTCATATCTACTGGATTTACATATTGGTGGACTTTTACATAAAATGGCAAAGTATCAGGATCTGACCGAAAACTGGCGTGTTTCTCTCCAGAGAAGCAGGCAGGTTTTCTCTCCAGATCTACTGACACTTTGTCCAAAAAGAGCAGGGGAGTGTGTTTCACGATGTCATTTTAAGGGGTGGGGCCTAAAGTCGGCAGCAAAGCCGGCTCCACAAAGATGGCACCCGATCAGAGCAAAAATTAACCTTCCCCCGCCATAGAGGCACCAGAGTCTCACCCCATCAAAAAACAGTCATCGCTGGCAACTCCCCCACCGGCCCCATCATCACCAGCATCTCCTCATCCCGCACCCCCGATCATCACCAACATTTTCTCCCGTTCAGTGGACATTCTCACTCCCTGTTGGCCTATACTAAGAGGCAGTGCCCAGGCATGTCCCTCTTCCCAAGGGCTATACTCACCTTTACGCCCCCAGAGGGATCCCCACAACAGGTTCACATCTGGGTGAACCTTTTGTAAACCTTGCCAAAGTGACGTCGTGACGGCAATGTTTATAAAGATGGTGGGGGGGTTGAAAATGGGGTGGGCATTATATTGAAATGCATGCAAATACATTTAAAATAAGGCTCCTGCCTTTGTGGATGTGAACCTCATGATGTTACCGGCAAGGTGTGGGGAAAATTGCGAAACACTATCTCTCTGGAGAGATTTGCGTTTCCCAATTCCCTCTGGATTTTCAGCCTGCATCACCATTCTGTCTGACAACGAACGCGAGCTGAAAGTCACTCCCATTGTCTCTGTCTGCTGCAGCTCAATCAAAATCAAAACTCGAGATTAGATATGTTCAAATCTAGAGTCTGTGAGAATTCAATCAGTTCTAAGTACGATGGATAGTTAGTTACACTCGAACATACACAAAGGTCAGTCAGACATCCCCGGAGGGGGGGGGGGGGGGCGGTGATGGCGTGTTACTAAAGAGTGTCATCTAAATTGGCATTAATTGGATGGTCATGCATCCTCTTGTCAGTTTTTCTGTGACGATGGTCTTGATTTTCTATTATCAACAGCCTATTGTAAAGATATTTAATCTGGCAGCTAGTCATGATTTCCAGCTCTTTGTGCCTCGGTAAATTTCTGGAGGGTGGGACCATTAGTGTTGGAAACACTTTAGAGAGATGGCTTCAGTTATACAGTATAGGTGCGTGCCCATCCTTCTCATAGTTTATGCATACAAATTCTCAATTCTGAAGGTACCATTTGAAATGGGCATTCAGGGTTGCTCGGGAATTAGTTGTGACAGTAAATGATTTAAAGGAGTGAGATTTGAACATGGTTCCACTTCCTTGCACACATGTTACAATGCTGACAAATGAGTATGCTACTGTGGAGTGTTCAGAGAAACACTGACATTTCATCCTGTTGTTGACAAGTACTGGGTCAGTTGCTAGATTACTCTGGCAGTTGCCTGCAGACTTATTAATGTATTACTCTGGTTGAATCCAGTTTCATAGCTGTACTTGAACAGCTTGGCTAAAGGAGTAGGTCGTTCTAGTACACAGGTCTTCAGTATTTCAATTGTATTGCAAATATTTTAGTTCCTACTAGTGTTTCAGAAAGCAATTTGGGCGTTTCTTCAACAATGGGTGTGCACTTAGGCACTACCTTATTTAACTCTGTAGGCCAACCGTCAGTCTCATAGAATTGTCTGTCTTTCTGAGCATATGGGTGAATTGGTCACAAAAGTGTCTTGCCTTAACATGCCCTTCTTAAGGGGTGACGCTATTACCTCTTCCAAAAAAGGAATACTTTCCTGAGGATCAAATACTGTTTGAGAAAAGAATGACAAACTCTGTTAATTATTTCTTCAACCTACAATTTCCAACAATCATGCTTACTCCCAGCAAAAACTAATGACTGCTCTGTAATCATCTTTAGGACTTGATTATCCCAATGGCAATGGACTTCATATGCTGAAGCTTCTTTAATTGCAAAGACTGAAATCTCAGCTAGTTCACTACTTCCCATATCTATCTACATGCTACCTTGGTGATAAATAACAAGAGCTTGGTATTGCTTTAATGCATTGCTGCTCATTACCACTTCTCTACTAACAGTGTTAATAAATACTGGTGATTCAAGAGTTAATGAGATTGCTGGTACGCACTGTTCTTGTCCAACACTAGACTCACCCCATGTGCGAGTTATGTGTTGTCTTAGAATACTCTGTGCTCAGTCCTATTTGTGCAGCCCTTATACTACACCGCCAAGTCTTTCTCCAACGTAATTCAAGTTTGTTCTAGTTTACCGCATGGGCGAGACTTGCTGATTGTTCCCGCTGGGGGATCTTTTGGTTCTGCTGCCAGGAGCCCCAGCAGCGGAGCGTACGAACAACGAGAAACCTCCTGCTGCCGGCCAATGGCGGGCTGCCTCTGCTGCTGAAAAACACATGGTGGGGGGGAATGCACAAACCCACCCCATGTATTTACATCGCTATTATTACTTTATAATCCTTCCATTTCTCATTCACACCACTGTGGAGTGATAGGTTCTGTTGTTGCACGTAAACTCTGTTGATTTGGAGGGTTGTTCTGGCATTCAGATATCTTTTCCTTTTCTTTTTCCATTTCTTGGTATTGAACTGTGCTTTTCATGTCGGCAATTATGGCGATAGGTGGTTGTTTGTCCATCCTAAGAAACTTCTGGGATGGACAAACATTGGCCCGTAATAACTTTCGAGTCATAATGAGGAGGTACCCCAAGATGTGCTGGGGAAGCCCCCCTCCTCCTACTCCTATACCAAAGGTCCCCAGGTAAGAATTGCCTGGTAACTTCATACTGCCATTGAACGATTGCCCTATAATCAGAACTAACTAAAAGTACAATTAAAATCACACACCTTAGGTCGTTCTGACTGCCTTACAATAATAGTTACCCTGGAAAAGTTAGAAGAATTAAAACCACTTCTAACTCCTGATTAACTATGATACTAACTTCCTTACGAGACTCCTTCCATTCTACATTGACCCTCACCTCTCCATTGACCAAACATCTGATCCTGCTGAACTCCCATCCCTCTCACTGACCAGCTGAGACCCCCACTGACCACCATACATGCCCCTCCCACACCAACTGACCAACAACCACCCTGCACCCCCGCCCCCTCCTCCTCCATCCCCCGCAATTTTATCCACTTACCTTACAAATCTACCTGCTCCCTGGCTTGAAAGTGGTGGACTTTTAAACTTTCTGCTTTATGGAAGCTAGTGCTGTAAAAAAGGAGCATGGATCACTTGCCTCCAATCCGTCAAGGATGCATGGGAGAACCTTTGCCCTCTTATGTCTGGGTCTGTGCTGCCATGACCACTACCAGTTTCTGAATATGTAACCTTTAATCTAGATACTGTCTTTAACCATATCCCAAGCTTCCTCCACATGGTCCTCAATTCTAACCTATGGACTTGATTGTGTAGCATAACACTGTTATTAACTCTGGCCTCATCTGCTTAAGAAAAGTGCTCTTGAAAGGACCCTGCCGAACCTTGCTGCTGGTGTGGGAGGGGGGTATCCCTGTATTAAGCCATTGAACCCACATGATCCTCCCAAATGCTTTTCTAGCCCCTGCTTACAAGACCTCATCTTTTCATTAATAATTTTCTCAACACTTAACCTTCTAGGAACTGCATCTAATACTTTATCTACTGTTCTTTGATATAAATCACAATGAAGTCCATCTTAAATCCTGAATCACAAACTGCAAGAATTATTTTCCTGCAGTGCTTAATCCTCTAAATCTGGGTGTCGCAGCCTGAAATGCTGATACAGCGTATACAACATCATCAGACAAGTTCCTGACTTAATAGTCTCTATCTCATGAACTTGAGCTTGTAATGCATTAGTTGTCAAACATTTCAAAATCATCCTGTACCGCACTATTCCTCTGAGAGATTCATCCTCTATACAGCTACTGGAACGGGAGAAAAACTCTGTGGGCAGAATATTCCTTTTTTTTCAAAGCATTGTTTCAGGTGAGAAAAGTGGTGTGCAATCTGCCAGCTGCACTGCCGGCTATTGCTGCCATATTTTCAAACACTCTGAGGAAAAGAAATGCTGGTGATGGGTTCTATGCCATCAGTGCCCACCCTCTGTCAATGTTGGCTTTCCAGTGATCTAGGTATCATTTGTTTTGAGTGTCCTGATGTAACCAAACTAAAAATAAAAACAGAGATCCACCACAGACATGGAGACTCCCTCCCATGCACATGGGGGAGCCACACACACACACCGCCTCTCCCCCCCCCCCCCCCCCCCCCCGCCACCTTCATGGACACACGAAATTGCCCTGCCCAAGCACCTCCCCAAAGGAAGCTCCCCCCTCTTGGCACTGCCCCTATAGTGGGAAAGGTGCGGTGCTAAGGGGTCCCCTTTGCAGGCTGTACTTAACTGTGTGTCTGGCAGGTTCCCTTCGCCAAGTTCACGTTAGTCCAGACCTGCTGTAAACCTTGTGACGTGATGTTACATTGGCGGTAAGGAGATCTGAATGTGGGGGCACAATACAGCAGGGAAAAGCATTTAAATAGGGTTCTTATTGTTGCCCGGTGGGAACCCCATAACATCATTGGCAGGGGGCAGGGACAATTGTGTCGCAACGTCTTGCCAGCGAGAGTACCTTTTTTTTTTTGGCTCTCACGGGGTTTTGTGGCCCCTTCGCCATTTGTGCCCACAGCAAACAGGGGCGCAAAATCCTGGCTTGTATCTCCATTATCATCTAAATCTTCCAAATTGCTTGTCTTGTCACCTTGGAAACTTTGGGACTTAATAATCACCGCTGAAACTACTGGTTGTTGTTTTCCTAGTTTCTTTTTCAACTGCTCAATCTCTACATAGTCTCCGTGAGACCATTTGATCAACTCCTGGAGAGCCCTGCATGCATCCTTCAATTCCTCTATGAGACCAGTGTTTTCCTTCTAAGACCACTTCAACTACTTTACCCCCTGCAACTCATGCATAAAATTCCCTGCTTGTAAAATTGTCATTGTCTGATGCTGTAACACCGCTGACCGTTCTACTACATCCCTTTCTAAATTCTGCATCTGCTTTTTATAGCTTTTCATTCTCCTCTTCCACCCCTCTACTGTGCACTCCACTTTTTGCCTATTTAATTAACTGTAGAGACTGTCTGCTCTGATTTTTCCTTGGTCCTCCCGGTTCCTTGAATGAACTTTATTTTCGTCCTCTGAGGATATTTTACTCCCCTTTCTCCTCTGCTAATTTTTTCTAACTCTATTCTTTGATATTTTTTATCACTGCTCCCATTGCAATCACTATTGCTCCTATTATCCCTGTAGACTCATACATCTTAGCGAAGTCTAGCCACTAATCCAAATGTCTAAGTTTCTGAAATCTTATCATACCAAAATTATCCCTTTTATAGAAGGCTCGTGATTAGGCAATCAACTCAAGATCTGAAAACTCGGAAAAAGAAGTCCTTTTTATTCCTTGTTTGCCCTTGGAAAAGATTGCTCCTTCTTTCTCCCATCCTGTTGCGGTTGCTATAAACTGTAGGAGTTTGGACTCTAAACGCCAGAGTAAGAAAATTCTCATCAAGGAATAACCTTACTGACATGAAGGACAATCACTGATTTAGAATGCAAACTAACAAGGTTAATTGGACAATAAAGATTAGTACATATCATTTCATCATTCGAGGCATGATGCGAAACAAAAGTTCAACACCTGTCGGTCTCTCTTTCCTGTGCATCCTGGTCTCTTGACTCATGACATCCTTAGATTTTAGCTTAGCCAATCCCTTTGCACCTTTAAGACTTGAACTTTAGTGGCTCCTCATTTAATCCACAACATCCCAGGCTACCTTAATGGCTGAAGTTACACACTTGAAAGTTGTCTGCTGAATGCTCTCTCTCTCTCTTTTAAGGCAATTGCATTAACCCTGGCAATCCTGTCCAAACTGGATCCACTGGGTTCTTGCGGTAATCCCTCAGTCCATGACAAGGACCTGTCAGCTGACAATATGCAATGCTAATACTAATTTCCTAGCAAGTGCAGTACTCTTAATTTTGTGTTCTGACAATGTCCTCCAGCAAATGTCTCTGACGGTGCTAATGCAAAGACTTCAGTGATGCACCCCTATTTTTATATTCTTTTGCAGGTAACTTCATACTTGAATCAACACAACTAATTTCTAATCCTATATTTGCAACTCTTAACCAATGGGAAAGGAGCTCCTAGCTTCCCTGCAACAATCTAACGATAATTTGTACCCTTTAACCAGAGATCTTGTCCCCATTTGTCCAGCCAATTGGTTTTGCAGCTTTAGCTTCTATTTACTGTTAGGGCAGCATGGTGGCACAATGATTAGCATTGCTGCCTCAGAGCGTCAGGGATCTGGATTCAATTGCAGCCTTGGTGACTGTCTGTGTGGAGTTTGCATGTTCTTCCCATGTCTGCATGGGTTTCCACTGGATGCTCTGGTTTCCTTCCACAGTCCAACAATGTGCAGATTAGGTGGCTTGGCCATGGTAAATTGTACCTTGGTTTCTCAAGATGTGCAGCTTGAGAGGGATTAGCAGGGTAAATGCATGGGGATATGGGGGAAATGCTCTGCCAGAGAGTCAGTGCAAACTCGATGGGCCGAATGGCTTCCTTCTGCACAGTAGGGATGCTACGATTCTAAGCTCGACTTGCTGGAGCCCAAATACGCAAATGTGCCCAAGTTGTAACTTCAGTTCACTCTGTGTTCTTTCTTAAAGCTACGATACAATATTTGGCACTTAAAGTGATGCCAATTTTAATACTTTCTTAACAACATAACCCAACATTACATACAAATCAACACTTTTCACTACTGAAGTTATGTACCGTACAATTTGATAATATAATTACTCAAATGTGCCAATGACATGCAATCTAACAATAGAATTATAGAATGATACAAAATAGAAGGGGGCCATTCAGCTTAGCATGCTTGTTCTGGCTCTTTGGTAGAGCTTTCCACTGAGTCCCACTCCCCTGCTCTTTCCTCATAGCCCTATAATTTTTTTCCCCTTCAATCTCTACACTGTCAATCCAACTAATCATTAGGATAACCTATTTTAACAATTTTATGTTTTTATTTTAGATACTTCATCCTTTTTGGATACAATTTAATTTAATTTTGTTTAAAACATACAGCCTTTCCCACAATGTCTCAATGAGGATTGGCCCAGATTTGACTGAACTGCATCATAAACAGAAAACATGGAGAAGTCCACAAAGAGGCGGAGGAGATTTGGTGTCTTACAAAAAGAAACCACTTATAGTTTTTAAGCCAGCAGATTTCTAGCTGGTATGATTACCCAGAATAGTTACTGCTGCGGCATGTTTTTAAAATTGAAAAATAACCATTATATGCAACTCGTATTTGGAAAGGCCCAAGCTGAGTTTGAGTCCAGTAATCTTCAACTTTCTTTAGTTTTGTTTAATCCAAATCAATACTGAATGTTACAATTTTTGAAAATAATTGTGGCAGTAGTCTGCAGTAAATTGTTCACAAATGTCTCTGATCTCCATTTGGTCACAATACTGTTTGATTTGGTATATGTCTATTGCTGGTTTTAAATGCTATCAGAAGTACAAATAGGCAAAATCTTCTGGAGATACTTTTCAGTTATGCAATTAACCTGAAGAAAATGCTGACAATTTGAAATTATATTTGTGCTATTTGGCCCTAAACCAGAAAACATGGGATGGATTTTGTTTTGGTGCTTTTCTTTCCTGTCTGCACCTTTTTAGACATCAGATTGTTGCACGTCAAATTATCGCACTTCCATAGAACCATAGAATCGCTACAGTGCAAAAAGAGGTCATTCAGCCTACTGAGTCTGCACCAACTCTCTGAAAACACATCCTACCCAGGCCCTCCCCTCCTACTTTTTCCCATAACCCCATCCACGCAATTACCATGACTAATCCACATGAGTTACACATCTTTGTACATTAAGGGGCAATTTAGCATGGCTGATCCACCTAACCAGCACATCTTTGGACTGTGGGAGGAAACCGGAGCGCCCAGAGAAAACTCACGCAGTCATGGGGAGAACTTGCAAACTCCGCACAGTCACCCTAGACCAGAATCAGACCCGGTCCCTGGCATTCTGAGGCAGCAGTGCTAACCACTGTGCCATCGTGTCGCTCCATCCGGAGAGAAATATTTAGTGATTGGCTGAAATTAGAGAAATATGTTAACTTACACACACTAACTACAAGTGAAAATTGAGAAGGCTACAGAAATCTAGTAAACAAATTCTCCGTTTTTCATTCAAAGCTAAATTACTAAAATAATTTTGTGAAGTTGGCTGCTCAAGGTGGTGCTGAGAGTCATTTGAAATTATATTAAATGATGTCATTTGAATTTACCATCCACTTGAAAATATTATAACACAAAAAACATGAAAAAGCAAACCATTCCAAATGAATAGTTTATCCTCATGTATTTGACATGTGTCAAATTGACATGACACATTCAGTCTCCAGGAACAAAAAATACTTTTTATTTTTAAGATGAATAATTAAAAGCCTTCTTGCTGAATCTGAACTCTTACTGTCTCTTTATCTGCAGGTAGTGGTGACTATTACTGTAGTGGGAATGACTTGAGCAACTTCACTAATATTGGGGCAGAAGGATTAGAACAGAAGTCCAAGAATTCGGGAGAACTACTAAAGTGAGCAATGGGTGACTATTAAAATACACTGAAGGCATGGACAGTGATACCTCCGAGTCTGTCAGAAAACATATCAGAAGTGGATAAGATATTCAATGTCTATCGCAGTTTTCCACCAGACATATTAGAATAATTTTAAAAAACATATATATAAGCACTAAACTCTACTTTGTCATTGATATTAAGAAATATATTTGAGCATAGTAATAGCACGTAATTGTTTTCATTAAGCTTGATTATTGTAACATTTATCTAAGTATTTTTTCAATTGCTGAATTAACTGACTGATATGGTTTAATTTCCCTCCAACAGGAGATACATAAGCCATTACATTGATTTTCCAAAGCCATTGATTGGTGTAATTAATGGTCCTGCTGTTGGAGTGGCTGTCACTGTTTTAGGATTATTTGATGTGGTCTATTCCACTGATAAAGTGAGTCTTCTTATGTGCTCCCATCTGGTTGATCTTTTTAATATTTGCCAAAAATCTGCTCTTTTCTGCAGCAAACTGTTTTGAGGTAATAAATAATGCCAGTGTTGTGTGCGAATGTAATAAATCTGTGTTGTTTCGTAATGTTTCAATACAGGCCACATTCCATGCACCATTTAGTAAACTTGGTCAAAGTCCAGAAGGCTGCTCATCTTACACCTTCCCTAAGATGATGGGTACAAGCAAGGTATGGATAGCAAGTTTCACCACTGAGATTTCTTAACAAACCATACCAAACATACTGATAAAATTTACAGTATTGTATCCAGCATTATTGTTAATACATTTACTGATGCATAACTCTATTAAGCTTTCAAATAAACAAGTTCCAAAAAATGCATAAATCTACATAGTGCTTCTTGTTAATTTGATTTGTGCTGTTTCACATGAGCCATTTGATTAACTGTATGAGATGGGTACAGAAAAAATAGTGACACCCAAACTTTTATGAACATTAACAAATGAAGGTAAATGTACCCCAAAACATTGAAAGGGCGGCACAGTGTTTAGCACTGCTGCCTCACAGTGCCAGGGACCCGAGTTCAATTCCGGCTTGGGTGACTGTGGAGTTTGCATGTTCTCCCTGTGTCTGCATGAGTTTCTTCCGGGTGCTCCGGTTTCCTCCCACACTCCAAAGATGTGCAGGTTAGGTGAATTGCCCCTTAGTGTACCCGAACAGGTGCCAGAGTGTGGCGACTAGGGGATTTTCACAGTAACTTCATTGCAGTGTTAATGTCAGCATACTTGTGACTAATAAATAAATAAACTACTTTAATTAAAAACTCAGCTTTGTACATTTTTTTCATTATTTATTCTCAGGATGTTGGCAAGGCTGCATTTACTGCCTATCCATGCTTCTCTGTGAATGTTGTGACAGGACTTACTTGAAGCAATGGTGTTGCATTGCTAGGTTATTTCAGAGAGGACGACACAGCGTGAGGCTGAAGTTGCACATAAACCAAAGTGGAAAGGGATGACAGGATTCCTTCCCTGAATATATTAGTCAACCTCTTGGATTCTTCCTCAATTTGGCAGCTTTTCTGGCATTTTTGATTTGCTGAATTGTTTATAACTTGCCATGATGAAATTTGAATTTGAGATCTCTGTGTTGTTAGTCCAATGCCATAACTGCTAACTATTATTATGTCATTGTTAATATGAACACAATATGAAAAAGCTAACATCAAAGCAAAATATTACAGGTACTGGAAATCTGAAATAAAAGCAGAGAATAATGTTTAAAAAATCACCAGCTGAAAGAATAACTCTGTTTCAATCCTCGGATGCTGTCTGACTTGCTGAATATTTCCATCATTTTCTATTTTTAATACAATCAGAAAGGAATAACTCGATACTTTTGAAGCACTCTGTGATCTGCCCGAGCACTAAACCTTCTTTGCAATCCCTTGAAATCAGAGCACTAACATTTTGGTAACATGATTTAATGCCTTGCAAGATGTTCAGCTAAAAATTCCTTTTTAATTTTTAAAATGTAATGGCCACAGGTCAGGGTCAGGGTCAACATCTAGAATGTTGAAATCCACAAACTGCTTTAATGTCAATAAGGTAGGTAACCACAACTGCTGTTCCTTGTCTAGACATCATGAATGGGGGGGCCACCGAGAGCCACCTCCCTGCTCTTGCTGCCAACCCTCCTCCCCGCAACCCCTACCTGGCCCCAACCACCCGCCATCACTTACCAGTACCAGGGGCCGTGACGGTCTTCAACCTCAGGAAGGTGTCGTACCGGCAGCAGCCACTGCCTCTCCGGTGGTACTGCGGTTCAGTTGCAGCTTAGTGCAACGACTTCTGCTCCCAAGATCCTTGATCCCAGGGAAGGCCACCACTGGCCAGTAAAGCAACCGTGAGACACCTGATGCAGTAGACCTTCCGGAAAAGAGGCAGTAAAGGGCTCTCACTGGCTATCCAGCCAGTGGGTGAGACCTCTGTCACCTGCATCGAATCCAGTCATGGGAGTCATAAATGTAAGATGCAATATTATATCCAATAAGGAATTCAGGAGAAAGTTCTTTACCCAGAAAGTGGTTAGAATGTGGAACTTGGTAGCACATGAAGTGATTGAGGCAAACAGCACAGGACTTCTAGCGAGAGCCTAGACAAAGGACGGAATTGTTGCTCCAGGATCGGAAACTCGGTTGGGAAAATTCTCACCTCCACAAAACAGAGCTAGGACAAAGTATCTCAGAAGATGGGACTTTTGTTCTGAGGTGGCAGGGTTCTCTGGAAGTTGGGTCTGTTACCCCTGAAATGAGTACAGAAGCTGTTGACTGTGAAAGCAGGCTGGCCACAACGCTTGCCCTTGTGCTTTGGCACAGTATCCGAGCTTTTAAAAATAACAAAGCAAGACAGCCCTGAGCTGCGCACATTCCATATGTCTCATCCATGCCATCTCATGCCTCCTTATTCTTCTCCACTTACCCTCATTGCTCCTCATACCTAGCCTCCATACCAAGCTATGCCCTTCTACCCAACCCCCATGACTCTTTATAGCCTATATGCCTGCTTAAGCCCCTCTACCAAGCCCCATGGTTCTTTATAGCCCCTACTCCAACTCATGCCAATCCATGCTCTCGACCCATCACCCTTTGTCCTTACACCTACCATGACATTTTGACAGTTGACTCTCTGTTAATTTTGACACTTTTGAGAGTTCCAACGAGCTTGACACTTACGGTGTTTATGCTCTTTTTACATATATTCAGGTGCCTGAGGCACCTGACCTGTAAATTCTACCTTACCACTTCCAAAGGGCACCATACCTCTCCTAAAGGGTACCCCACTTCTCCAAAGGACTCTGTGAAGTTTAGACCTGCTCCTACCTACAGGTCTAATTTGTACATGTCATATTTCCCACTCCTGGTTAACGAAAGTCAGACATGACTGAAAGCAGTTTCTGTTTTTACATGGGAGCTGGCTTCCCGAAATGCACATGCAAATCCCAAACCAGATCCATTCCCACCCCAGTGAAAATGGTAGGTGCCATGTTTGGGGACAAGGCTTCAGCCTCTTCTGCCATTTTTTCAACAGAGACATTCACAATCGTTGTGAAAACCCAGGCCAAAGTGTTCAATTGTAGAAGAGGGGGCAACACCACCAAAGCACTTAAGTGGTGGTTAGATAAATACATAAGGGGAAAAGGAATTGAGGGATGTGTTGATATGATGAGATTAAATAAAATGGAATGAGGTTCATGTGAAACATAAACAACAGCATAGACCTGTTGGGCCTGTTTCTGTGCTGTAAAATTGTGTCAAGAAAAAATTCCTATTCTGATGGTTTGATTGAAACATTTCTAATGGTAACAAGTAGTTGTAAACCAGCCTTTTGTGACAAATGTATATTTCATTCCAAGGTGACAACACTCCAGAGCCCGGTAATGATTTTCTGGTGGCTCTCGGAGATGCAAATTATAATTTTGAATCTTCCACAATGTAAAGTACAGATATCAAGTAGTAAGCAGAAGCTTTGAAAGTAATTTACAAATTCAAGTAATTTTGTGTGAATCACGGTAACATATGTTGAAATTTTGAGCTCATTAATTGAATTAATGTCATACTTTACTTATAGGTTTTCTGTTGTTCTATGAATACTCAATCCGAAGCAATCTCTTATTATGGGAGTAGTAAATTCTATCTTATTTTGTTTCCTTCATCCCATTAGGCCAATGAAGTTCTCTTGTTCAACAAGAAATTAACAGCAGCTCAAGCTTGTGAACTGGGACTGGTGACTGAGGTATTCCCTGACAGTACGTTCCAGAAAGAGGTTTGGAAAAGATTGCATGCTTATGCAAAACTACCTAAAAATGTACGTAAACATTTTTGTTAAAATATTTTAAATAAAACTTTTCATATTGGTATCAATATGTATTTTATGCTTGGATTGTATGCTCACTCCAACTAGTACAAACAAATAAATATTATGGCTACGAGAGCAGGTCAGAGGCTCTGAAACCTGCGGCGACTAACTCACTTCCTGACGCAGAAGGCAGGAGTGTGAAAGAATACTCTCCACTTGCGTGGATGAGTGCAGCTCCAACAACACTCGAAGCTTGACACCATCCAGGACAAAGCAACCTGATTGATTGGCATCCCATCCACAAACATCCAGTTCCTCCACCACCGTCACACAGTGACAGCCGTGTGTACCATCTACAAGATGCACTGCTGGAACTCACCAAGTAACCATCCTAATTTGGAACTATATCGCTGTACCTTCACTGTCGCTGGGTCAAAATCCTGGAATTCCTTGCCAACAGCACTGTGCGTCTACCTGTCAATTTTGGCTTTTGATGACGATGTAAGTAATACCTTTCCCTTCCTAACAGCACTGCGAGTATACCTACACCTAATGGACTTCAGCAGTTCAAGAAGGCAGCTTACCAACACCTTCTCAAGGACAATTCGAGATGGGCAATAAATGCTGGCATAGTTAGTAATACCCACATCCCATGAATGAATAAAAACAAACTTTTGGCTCTTATTCCACATTTAGATTTCTGATTCAAAATTCTGTATCTTTCCCTTTCTTATACTATTTGGAATGTAAAGAGCTGAGGCAATGGCTTTACAGTACGTATTATTTAAATTCTTGCATCTGTGCAATTTTCAGTAGTGTGACACTTGCCTAACACATCATACTAGTTACATTTTGTTCAATGACTCATACTAAGTAAAATTATAGAAAATTAGTACTGGAGGTAGAAAATATACAAATCAAAAATGAAGGAAATGACTAGTGGGGGACAAATGAGAGACACAGAAGGATAAGAGAGAAGAAAGGAGTGCAGAAGAGCAAAAAAAGAGGGTGACAAAAGGAAAGAGGTGGGAAGAAGGTCAGGAGAGTGGAACAAGAGGACAGATCAGAACAGGAGACCTGGGAAACAAAGAGAGGAATAGAACAGCACAATGGGTAGGGGTAGGATAGAGGTGAGAGAATAAAAGAGAAATAAGTCAAAATGAAGAAGGTGAGGTAGCTGTAAAGGAAGAAAACAAGGTAGAAATCTGAGAAGAAAAGACCATTATTTCAGGTTCACTCATTAGTATTCTGAATTACAACAGCTTTATTTTGAGTAACGGGCTGCAAAAAAAAGGTTTGGAAGGTAATTAATTATAATTTTTTTGTTGCTTGCATCTATGTCACCAATTTTCACCTGTCCAATGAACACATCACGATACATGTTGCCTAAGTGCTTCATGATTTTGTTCGTACAAAATTAGTTGTGCCCAACCCCTGCTCTTAGCACAACCTTAGTAAAATAAGAGCAGGAGTAGGCCAAACGGCCCTTTAAACTTGTTCCGCAATTTAATCAGATCATGTCTGATCCCCAAGTCTACTTTCCCTCGATCCCATTTCCCTTGATTCCTTTAGGGTCCTATCAAACTGAGCCTTAAATATACTCAGACTGAGCATCAACCCCCCCTCTAAAATAGAAAATTCCAAAGATTCAGGACCCTGAGTGAAGTAATCTCTTCCCATCTTAGTCTGAGGGCGGAATTTTCCCGTTCAAACCCCCACCACGGGAATTGTAGTGGCAGGACATAGACCATGCAAAGATCCATTGACCTCGGGCGGGATTTTCCGGTTTTTTGGGCGAGCGCGGCCGTAAAGTCTCGCCTGAATGTACATCCCCTTTTCCTGAGATTAAACCCTTTGCTCAGAATCTTAAATGTTGCATTGAGATCACCATTCATTGTTCTATAAATTTCAGAAAGTATCGGTACATTCTACTTAATCTCTCCTCATTGGACAACCCTCTTATGTCACCCTCTTAACCTTCCTTAGATTTTCAAATCCCTCAATAGCTTCTCCTTTCCCTATCTCTGTAATATCCTGCAGCCACTCAACCCTCTGAGACATCTGTGCTCCTGAATTATTCCCAATTTTAATCACTCTGATCAGTGATAGCTATGCCTTCAACTGTCTGGGCCCTAAGTTCTGGAAATCTATCCATATAGAACATAGAAGATTACAGCGCAGTACAGGCCCTTCGGCCCTCGATGTTGCACCGACCTGTGAAACCAATCTAAAGCCTATCTAACCTACACTATTCCAATATCATCCATATGTTTATCCAATGACCATTTAACTGCCCTTAATGTTGGCAAGTCCACTACTGTTGCAGGCAGGGCATTCCACGCCCTTACAACTCTCTGAGTAAAGAACCGACCTCTGACATCTGTCCTATATCTATCTCCCCTCAATTTAAAGCTGTGTCCCCTCGTGCTAGCTTCCCTACCTCACTTTTCTTTAAGGCACTCCTTAAAACCTTAAATAATAAAGTTTTTGGTCTTATGACAAAATACCTCTTCATATGTCTTTGTCATATTTTGTTTTATAATGCTCTTCCAAAGAATCTTGGCACATGTGGGCCAGACCAGATAAGGACAGCAGATTTCATCCCCTAAAGGACATTAGTGAACCAGATGAGGTTTTACAACAATCGACAATGATTTCAATGTCATCATTGGACTTATAATTCCAGATTTTTATTGAATTCAAATTTCACCATCTGCCATGCATGGCAGGATTCGAACCTGGGCACCCAGAGCAGTACCCTGGATTTCTAGTCCAGTGATAATACCACTATGCCACCACCTCCCCAACACAATAAAGCAGGAAAGCCCTCTAATGAGATTTAAGTGTGGTTCCCGGCCTTCCTAGGTGGGAATCTCATTACGTCAGTAGCGGGGGGGGGGTGACAATCACATCAGGGCTTTCACCAGATTCTGCACACAAGTCACAATTGGGTGCATAAGCCCAGCTATAGTCTTGAGGCAGTGTCTGAAAAGAGAAAAGTAAAGAAAATAGAAGTGTAGGAAGGGAATACCAGAACTTGGGACCTAGGCTAATGCAAGCAAAGCTACCATTGATAGTGATTAAAATTGGGGATGCTCAAGAGACCAGAGTTAGATGAGCATAGGTATCTTGGAGGCTTGGGGGTTTGGAGGAGATTACAGCGATGGGGAGGGACAAGAACATGGAGGTATTTGATAACAAGGAAGAGAATTTTAAAATCAAGGCATTGCCGACTGGAGATCAATATGGGTCAGTGACACAAGGGTGATAGGTGAACGGTTAGGATGTGGGCAGCAGAATTTTGGATGCCCTCCAGTTTACAGAGACTGGAATATGGGAAATCAGACAAGAATGTGTTGGAATAATTGAGCATAGAGGCAACAAATGCATGAAGGAGAGTTTCAGTAGCAGATGAGTTGAGACAGCAGTGGGGCCATGTTATGGGGTGGAAATAGGCAGCACGAATACATGGTCAGAAGCTCATCTCGGGGTAAAATATGACAGCAATCTGGTTTAGTCTCAGACAGTTGCCAGGGAGAGGAATGAAGTTAGTAGCTAGGGAATTATGTAAGTCATTAAAATAGATTGCAAATAGCTGAGGTCCCAGCATTGATCCTTGCGGCACCCTGCTAATAACAGCTTGCCAACCGTAATGACCGTTTATTCCTATCCCTCTCCCATACTTTAACCAATCCTGTCTCTATGTTAATATATGTCCACAATCCCATGAGCCTTTATATTGTCCAACAACCATGCAAGGAGAGCATGAATTTAGGTTTATCCTTGCTTGTGGAGTTAAGTGCTAGCACTGCACCTTTGGGCTTTAAGACAGGATAACTAGACACAAGGATTGCTTAATATCAATTCAGCGATAAATATCTTTTTGTGTGTAAGCATGTTGATTGAAACCTTTATAGGCATTCTTATTTTGCTGTCTAGAGACTGTTCTTTATTTCAAAGATAATGATCCAAGGATTGAAAATACTACTTAGCTTTACATTCATTATCAGTTACTCCATGCATAAAATTAAAGCAAATTATGGCTGATTATGTCAATGTGCTCATTTATATAGTGGATAATGTAATCATTTTGTCACTGCTATGTGTTATGGGCAGTGTCTGGTGTGACTTTATGCTTTGAATATAAATTGCAACATCCATATTTTTACCACATTGTTCACTTCAATCTTTTGTCTATTCATGCTGCCTTTACTAGTCATTTAGGTGGCTTTGCATCGCAAGATATTTTGATAACTGTAACTCCTTTTGTAAGGGATCCAATTGAATGAAGTGAAGCTGTTTTAATTATTAATTTCAGATCTTGCAGCACACTAGTCTCATTTTTAAGAATTTAATTTTGTTATTCATGTTACTTTTGTTTCAGTCTTTGGCCTTTTCAAAGCAGCTAATAAGAGGTGTTGAAAAGGAAAAGCTGCATGCTGTCAATGCCCAAGAATGTGAAAGACTGGCGGAGAGATGGTTGTCTGAAGAATGCATAAATGCCATAATGGGCTTCTTTGAAAAAAAATCAAAATTATGATTTTGTTTCCCCACTAATCAGTAATTTACACCCAGAAGTCTAAATTCTAGTTATGATTGAATAACATTTTTATGTTAATGTTTGAGATTATGCTGCAATTTTCTTTGTCAATACTGTTTGCAATGTAATTACTAATTGGTCATCCAAACTGCTACATGATTTTCCTAAATATTTTCAGAAATGTATAACTTTAAACATCCTTTTTATGTGTGACTACTACTTTGGGAGATTATGGATCAGTGGGGAGGGAGAGAGTTGAAATTGGGGACATTATCAAAATGTGTGATTTGTAATACTAAGTCTCTCTTGTACATTTAAATCTGTAATTTTTCATCATAAATGGATAGTACCAAAAGCAATGATAAAGCTGTTCTGGCAGTCTCACTGAATGAGTATTCATTGCTTTGCATGCTGACAGTATATCACTGAACACAACTTGGGCGCATCTATGTCCAGAAAAGATTACTGAATCAATGGGCCCATATTTGCACAGCTCTTGAAGGATGAACCATCTGTACAGCACATCAGGCATGTCTTTTCTTATTGTCCACCTTTAAGAGAAAATATTTGGAAAGTGTTAAAATAGTACAATTTAATCCTTAATCTTAGTAGAAATTAGAAACTACTTCCTTAATTAAACTATAACTGTCAGAAAACCGAGAGAATTCATTTTTATATAATATGGGACTATAATAAACACTTTATTAAAAACGGACATCGATGTGGCTATCCTAGAATCACCTTCACAGAACCCCTTTTAAAAATCAAAATTGAAGATATTTGTTCTCCATTTATGTTCATACTGAAGAATATATTTTAACTCTGCATCTTGCTTACATTATATAGGACACTTAGGAAAGAGTAAGGAGAGCAAAAAGCTTCCCTGTGTGTGGAGGTGGAAAACATGGGCATGGTTCTTAATAGTTTGCATCTGTCTTCATGAAAGAGGGGGAAATGCAGATGTTGTAGTTAAGGAAGAGAAGTGTGAAATATTGGGTGGAACAAACATGGTGGGAGAAGGAATATTAAGGGTTTTAGCATATTTGAAAGTAAATAAATTGGCAGGCCCTGATGAACTATGTCCCAGGTTGTTCAGGGAAACAAGGGAGGCATTTTTCAGGAGCATTCTAAAGTTAAAATTGACACCAGAGGCAACACAAAGGTGGAATTGTAATTGCTCAAAGATGTAAGTTTTAAGAAGCATTTAAAGAAGGAAAGCGGGATTTTTAAAGGAAATGCCAGGGCTTAGGCAGCTGAAGAAACTTCCACCAATGGTGCAGCAGTTAAAATATGCAAGATTTAAAGACTGCAGATATCAAGGAGAGTTTTAGGGATGGAAGAGATTACAGAGATGGGGAAGGCCAAATCCATGGAAATAAAGATGAGGAAGCACAGTGAATGGGATTTGGTGTGAGAAAGGATACAGGTTACACACTTGTGGATGATGTCAAGTTTACAGGGGGTAAAATGTGGGAGGCCAGCCAGGAGAACATTGGAATAGTCAAGACTAGAAGTACTAAAGGTATTGCTGAGGGTTTCAGCAGTAGATAAGCCGAGGCAGAGCCAGAGTCAGACATTGGTATAGAGTTGTGATTAGGAAGTCTAAGCAATGGTGCAAATAGGTGGAAGTTTACCTCTGGTTGAAATGTGAGACCAAGGTTGCGAACAGATTGGTTCAACCTGAGATGCCAAGGAGAGGGTTGTAGTTGGTAGCTAAGGAACGGTGTTTGTAACTGGGACCAAAACTTATTATCCACAACATTTAGAGGAAAAATCTTTTCTTATCCATGTGCTAGATGTTGGACAAGAAGTCTGATTTAACAACATGGAGAAATCGAGAGGTGGTGATAAGGTGAGCTGCGTGTCATCCAGTGTGCATATGAATTCTAATGCTGTTTTTTGGATATTGCCAAAGGACAGCATGTAGATGAAAAATACAAGGAAACCAAGGATGTACCTGTTGGGGACATCAAAGGTAGTAAAGTGGGAGCAGGAAGGAAAGCCATTGCAGGTGATATTCTGTCTACAATTAGATAGAGGAGAATGGAACCAGGCAAGTGCAATCCCACCCAACTGGAAGACAGAGGGAGGCATTGGAAGAGGATGGTTTAATCAGCTATGTCAAAAGCTGCAGCGAGGTTGAGAAAGACAAGGAGGGTTAGTTTACCATTGTCACAGACATATAGGATGTAATTTGATAAAATCCATTTGGTACTGTGGCAGGGGTGAAAACCTGATTGCAGAGATTGAAATATGGAATTCTGGGAAAGATGGGGACAGAATTGGGGGCAACAACATGTTGAAGGTCTTTAGTGACTTCAAAGGTCACTGTAATGTACTGCCAGTTGTGTTATAGGCTTTTAGAAGTTGTTCCAAAGTTGGTAAAGAGATAGGAATGTTCAGGCTCGAATTCTTCCAAGACTTTCACCTTGAGTTCCTCATTAGTAAAGCGGTAAAGTGTAGGTCGGACGTATTCCAGCAAATAAGTAGTGGCTGAGCAATGTATTGCATGAGCTTAATCAGCCAGGGACACACATCGGCCTCCCCTATAAGCTTGCACATCTTTTTTCAGTATAAATGGAAAATCTGCTTCACCTCAAGATCCTACGGCAGTTCCCATGCTGGCTGACAGAAGTAATTAAGGTTTTCAAATCTTACTTGCCTTTGCAGTTATCGGCACCATCCCATACATGATTTAATGTTTACTGGAAATCAGACTTCCTATTTCAATTAATGCCAATGCATTACAGGCAAAAAGAACATTTTCGGACAAATCTCCAGGAAATGTAAGTGTAAGTAATTAATTGAAAGTCCTGTTCAGCAGAATTTCTGCAGAACTTTAAGCGAGTAACTTTGGCATCTACAGGGTCAAAATTCAGTTCGTATCCTGGCAAATAAAGTTACTTGGATACAGACCTCATGGCAACTTAACATAATTAGGTTCAATATAAAACTGAAGGAGCAATCAAGTGTAAAAAGTACTTGACGGGGGGAAAAGGTATCTCAGAAAAATAAATTGCAAAGGAAAGCTAACAGATAAGACAGTATGTAAACATTGGGAAATGTTCATGCAAATTATTAGGCTATAAACTAAACACATTCCTACAGGAAATCAAGGGCACGTATCAAAAGCTGCTGTTCCTAGATAGAGATTCAAATAATGAGACTTGAAGAACGTATTGCAAAAAAAAGTCTCAAAAGAAAATCAAGCAAAGTCCAGATTGTATGGAGAGTGATAGATGACAAAAGGTGTAGTAGGATCAATTAGAGACTTATTATTAAGGCAGAGGTATTGGTAGGGTTTCTTTTTTTTTTGCCCCAGTTTTCACACATTGTAGATAGATGATTGTTATATTGCTATGCTATGCATTTCAATGGAAAAAAAATTGAAAATTTCAGTCTAGTGTGAGTTGAATTTTAGAATGCAAGTGTCAGCATTTCTAAAATGAAGAATGCCCTCTTTTATGCCTTGTTTTATATCTAACATCTTTACTCTTATTTGTCAAAGTTGTGCAGAAGGGATGTGTAAATCAAAGGCTGCCTGTGAGCAATGGTACCTACATATGTGATAATAGAAGATTCTTGTGTCATCATTGAGCAATGCCAGATTACAAATACAGTGAACAGGTTAGGCGTAAATATATCTAGGATAGCCATGGCTGGTTAGAACAGACTCTTCCTGGATTGAGGTAACTACACTCTTTAACAATTTTATTCATGCCCTTATAAAATATATTAAGACAATTTGTTGTCAAGTGCTTGGTCGTATGTGGGGAACGTTAAATCTCAAAAATGTGGGTTTGGGTCAGATGAGATATAAAATTGTAAAAAAAATTCTCAAGTTCCCAAATTCAACCCACCTCGTTTTAATGGAGATCAGAAACCCATCTGCTTCCTTGCCTAATTTTTTTTATGAGACTACGTACCTCAGATTTTATCTTAATATTTTTCAGTTTAACTTGTTCTGCCAGGTTTCCTGGGAAGGGAGGCTTTGACTGCTGAATCTAGCAGGAATGTGTCCTATAAGTGCGGATTTGGGCCAGGAGGTGCAGGATCATCATCATCCACCCGCGCCCCCCCCCCCACCATCACCCCAATCCCCAACTCTGCCCCTCAATGCACCCAAACTAACCCTTTTCCCACCACTGCGATTGGACCCCATTCTCTGCATAATCTGATCTCCCAGCACACTCTGGGAGATGTCCTCAGCTAAGAAACTATAAGACTATAAGATATAGGAGCAGAATTAGGCCACTCGGCCCATCGTGTCTGCTCCGCCATTCAATCATGGCTGGTATTTTTCTCATCCCCATTCTCCTGCCTTTTCCCCATTACCCCTGATCCCCTTATTAATCAAGAACTTATCTATCTCTGTCTTAAAAACACTCAATGACCTGGCCTTCAAAGCTTTCTGCGGCAAAGAGTTCCACAGATTCATCACTCTCTGGCTGAAGAAATTCCTCCTCATCTCTGTTTTAAACTATCTCCCACTAGTCCCACTATTCTGATCTTCTCCAACCTCTGGTCTTCTCATCCTTCCCTCTGCCCTCTGCAATCCCCAATGCAGCCAGGTGCTGAAGGCCTACCTGTCTAACAACCAGCCAATCTTTCAATTTGGCTAGTTCCAGTTTGGAAATGGAGACAAATAGCGTTAATAAACCCCTACCATTAAATTTGGCAGAACTTGAGGAAAGACTATTCTTCCAATGTAAGATCTCTGCTCAAAGATGTGTCGCTATAGGCCCAACATTGGTAGTAGCTAAGATTCCAGGGATCATAATAGAGGATAAATGTAATACTTAAAAAAACACAAGATATCAAGGACAGCAAACAGATTGGTACAAGGAAAAGTTGTGCCTGACATATTTACAGAAGTGCTTCGAAGAAAGAATTTACTATATTAATAAAATATAGTGGGCTTTTTATAATTCTATCAGGAAATAATAAAATTAAGTGCACTGATATTTAAAAGTCTCTCCAAATCCGAGGGTAAAATTGTCCTGGGGGAAGGCTAGGAAATGGTAGGGCTGGCTATATGGCAGGGAAGGCATCAAAAGTGGATATCTTCCAAGCATAGTGCCATATTGCCAGTAACAGAAAACCTCGTGTGTAGCCACCCACTGGGCAACCAATTGAACCAGTTAAGTGGTCAATTGAGGGCGGCCACCTGCCCCTGGGTGTGTTTTTTCCACATTGGGAGGGCCCACCACCATAGGGAAAGATCACCAGGTGATTCTGATTTTCCAGTTCTGCCCACAGCAGGAATCGTGGGTGGGACAGAAAATTTGACAGACCTGGGAAGTTCCGTTGACTGCGGGTGAGAATTTCCAGACTCGCGGTAGATGGGATTGGAAAATATCAGCTTATATTCTATCTGCCATGTTCTTGCCGTCTCACCAAATCTGTCCAAATTCATGTTGACTATGCCTAATCAGATCATTATCCAAGTGCTGATTTATCGTATTCTTTAGAATAGGTTCTAGCATTTTCCCGACTACTGATGTATGGCCAACATGTCTGTAGTTTCCTGCTTTCTTGCCCCTTCCTTTCTTAAATAGTGGGGTGACATTTGCTACCTTCCAATCTGCAGAAACTATTCCAGAACAGAGACAGAGTACAGGAATGAGATAGAGAATCTGGTGAACTGGTGCGGTGACAATAATCTCTCCCTCAATGTCAACAAAACGAAGGAGATTGTCATCGACTTCAGAAAGTGTAGAGGAGAACATGCCCCTGTCTAGTAGAAAGTGTCAAGGGCTTCAAGTTTTTAGGTGTCCAGATTAGGTGTTCAGGTGTCCAACAACCTGTCCTGGTCTCCCCCATGCTGACACTATAGTTAAGAAAGCCCACCAATGCCTCTACTTTCTCAGAAGACTAAGGAAATTTGGCATGTCAGCTACGACTCTCACCAACATTTACAGGTGCACCATAGAAAGTATTCTTTTTTGTTGTTTCACAGCTTTGGTATGGCTCCTGCTCTGCCCAAGACCGCAAGAAACTACAAAAGGTCGTGAATGTAGCCCAATCCATTACGCAAACCAGCCTCCCATCTATTGACTCTGTCTACACTTCCCACCGCCTCGGCAAAGCAGCCAGCATAATTAAGGATCCCACACACCCCGGACATTCTCTCTTCCACCTTCTTCCATCGGGAAAAAGATACAAAAGTCTGAGGTCACATACCAACTGATTCAAGAACAGCTTCTTCCCTGCTGCCATCAGACTTTTGAATGGACCTACCTTGCATTAAGTTGATCTTTCTCTACACCCTAGCTATGATTGTAACACTACATTCTGCACTCTCTCATTTCCTTCTCTATGAACGGTATGCTTTGTCTGTATAATGTGCAAGAAACAATACTTTTCACTATACTGATACTTTTCAGGCAGAGTGCATTTGGGGGTGCCTCAGAATGGCTCTAAAAGTTGGATCTGAAACACTCCCAGTTTCAAGTCCGCCCAGCACTTACAATCAAAATGGTAAAATAGGGCCCTTGTTCCAAAAGACAATCACAACCCTTAAGCTAGGATCATCTTAGGTGGTCCATGGTCAGGGACAAGAGGCTATGATTGCAAGTGAGGCCGATATGGGGATCAAGCAAGTACAAGTGGAGAAGCCTCAGCCTTTGCAATTGTCCAATAGGCTTGAAGTTTTGCCGCTTGTATGGACAAAAGTAGGGACTGCAGGGTGGATGAGCAAACTGACCATGGTTCAGAAACCAATTCAGTTGGAGAAGTTAATAGGAATATAGTTGTAGTAAGGCATAATGTAGTGAGAGGAGATAAATATAAAATACTGTAGATGCTAGAAATCTGAAATAAATACAAAAGTGCTGGGAAAAGGCAGCAGGTCTGGCAGCATCTGTGAAGAGAGAAATAGAGTTTGAGGTGGGATTTTACCACCTCGCTCGTACTGAAACTATAAAATCTCACCGAGCTCAACGGACCTTTCCATGCTCTGCCCCTCGCCCGCTCTGATTCCTGTGGCAAGCGGGCCGGTAAAATTCCAGCCAATGTTTTGAGTCCCAAGACTTAAGAGTCATAGTTCTCAAAACATTAACCCTGTTACTCTCTCCAAATTGTCATCCAAATTCCTGGACATCAATTATGTATTTTTTGTGCTGGACCTGCCACATTCAGATTCAGATTCAGTTGCTGTGTCTCTATCTGCTGCTCAAATCTTAGCTTTGATCAGCGCTTCTTCCAGCTCATCTGAGCCTGTGCCTATCCTACTGGTTCCACTGGTATTTCCGCTTTAGTTACAGTGCCTGGCCACATGCCCATTCTCCTGCACCAAAGGACACTGCTGCTTCTCAATGGTGCCCTCCAACTCTCATAGAATCCCTTTGCTCCTTATTTTTCTTTATGCCCTCTGTACACCACATGGATCTTCATTTTCATGGATGAACCTCCATTAGTTCACCCAGTACTCCACCATCAAATAGCACTGGACTTCAAAACTCCCCTGCCTACCTGTTTCCAAGCAACAGTTCATTAATGCTCCACATTGACTCCACCCTACCTTCATCAATTTAATCCCACCTTGGTACCTCTGATTTGAACTCTGGACTTCCCTCTATTGTCTCCCCTCTATTCCCCATTTACTACTGGCTTATATAAGTATCTTAATAACTGCTGCAACCAGGCCTATTGAATTAAAAATTTTTGTGTGTTCATTCACATGTGCATTTTAGCTGCTACTTCAGACCTGAGCCTCTCACTTCTAGTTCCACTTTTTTCTATCCCTTCTAACTCCTGTTTATACTTCCTAAACCCCTCTTTCCTGTTGTCATTTCTCCCTTCACTGCCTCCCTTCAGGTACTCTGCACTCCAATTATAAACAATGGTCTAACCATCATTAAAGGGGAATTTTAAAGTTTGGAAGTGTTAGTACTAGGAATATTAATTATATAGCCCTATCTTATAATCCTCTGATTTTTTTTTTAACTGAGTTGTTTTATTTAATTTATCCAAACCCCCATTACTCCTTGACCTTCCTACTCTCCTGACATCATCCCAGGCTTGCCTTCCTCTTAGAATAGCCAAAAGCTTGCTGCTACATCACAGGCTTGTGAATCTTTGGAATTCTCTACCACAGAGGGTTGTGGATGCTTAGTCATTGAATATATTCAAGACCGAGATTGACAGGTTTTAGAATCAAGTGAATCAAGGGAATATTGGGATAGAAACAAAATACTGCGGATTCTGGAATCTGAAACAAAAACAGAAAATGCTGGAAAATCTCAGCAGGTCTGACAGCATCTGTGGGGAGAGAATAGAGCCAATATTTCGAGTCTAGATGTCCCTTTGTCAGAGCTCTGACAAAGGATCATCTGGACTCGAAACATTGGCTCTATTCTCACCCCACAGATGCTGTCAGACCTGCTGAGATTTTCCAGAATTTTGGGATAGAATGGGAAGGTGCTGTGAGGTAGAAGACTAGCTATGATCTTATTGAATGGAGGAGCAGACTCAAAAGGCTATGTGGCCATCTCCTGCCCCCATCTACTGTTTCCGTTTATAATGTCATTAAGGGGAACTCTGCACAAATTTCTTCTGCTGGGCAGTTTCTAGCCAGCAGTTTATTGCTAAGTATCAAGAAAAATTCCAGTAAATGATCAGGTATCTCCTTTATAACACACGACAACTCAGTAGAATATACTTTCATTTTAAACAGTTGCATAGGATAGTGAGTAAAGAAAGCACTGTGTCATACAGAGTAATTAAATCACAGCAGAATAATTCATTTTCCAATATCCCTTACCTACTTTATTCAAGATCATGCACATTAATGTAGAACTGCTCTCCCCAGCCACGAGTCTCCAAAATGATGTTCCAACAGTAGCATCATGCTATTATATTCCAGGAAATTCCAAGGTAGTACCAGGAAAGGCATTCCTATTTGCTCTCTTTCCCCTGACTGTCCAAACCTTAAAATCCATTCCACAATTAAACTAACATTTTTAATTTCCGTGTTTTTATGTATGGATAGCAATAGTATTATTTTCCCAGGAGCAGTTTAACACACATGCTAGCAATCAGAAAAGCCTCAGAAATACCAATCTGGTTTCCAGCATAGGTACAAATTAGGGTCTGTAAGAATGTAAAACACAGTGTTCACCCTGTAACACATTAATCTTCCTGTCTGTAAATGATCTGCCATCTCCTCTGCTGAATTTATTTTCCTTTGGGTGATCTCATGATGCACAAAGTAAGAAGTTTTCTTTAAATCAAATCCAAGCGTGACAATCCAACACAGATAGCAGGAAGTGAAATTAAGACCTATCTGAAATGTTTGCCTGGTGCACCTAGAATTACAAGACCTGCATCTGAAGGTTAGCATAAATATCCATGCCATCTGGCCTCGTCAAATTTCAGGTCATGCTGCTGAGCCATTCCGCTCAGACCATGGAACATTATCAGTTTGTAATTATAAGATCTCCGCTTTCACTGCATTATTATTCTCCCTCTTAATAGATTTTGCAATTGGAATTTTTTTTAAATAATGAAAATAGTTATATGCAGAGAAATTGAAGTCAGGATAATATACTGAAAAGAATATCAGATTTATTATTCTTCATTACTGTTTTTAATTCATTTATGTTAAGGGAAGGCCTAATTTACATGTACTCACAGGACTCATTGGTTGACCTATTTCAGATTCTTCAATTATAACCAATGGTCTAACCATCATTAAAGAGGGATTTTGAAGTTTGGAAGGGTTAGTACTAGGAAGATTACTTATTTAGCTCCGTCTTTTAATTCTCTGACCATATCTTTTGTAACTATTTAATTTATCCCATTCCATTGCAGATATTTCATTTTGGTTTCCAAACTATATATTAAACACAAATATAAACGGAATCACTTCCAAAAATTGAATTGATTGAAAACAATACTCAAGACTACTCTTAGAATACAGTAGACACTTGACATTGGAATAAAGTTCCTCTTCTATTGTCCCTAATTTGATAGAATTGCACTGAATATTGGCACGGGAAACCAATGCCGATTTGAGGAAATAGACTGCTCTACTTGGCAGAACTTCAAAGGAGTCCATCTCAAAGCCATCCATAAAATGGGCATCTGGAACAGTTTATGCACATCACGCACTAAATATTCTCACCTTGACTTATATTTCTAAAGTGACCCAAAATTAGCCGAAATGCATTTATGTTGGTAAGTCAGAATAAATGGCCCGAAAACTGGGGAAGAAAATTCTCAAGTGATAGGAGAATATTCACTATAGTTTCCCGGAACCTTGCATGATTTTAACAGCAGAGAGAAATTTCCTAAACCAGGAAACCAGCCTTGAGTGTTTTTCTTTGTTTTTCTTTCCTATAGGGTTGCTTCAGTGGTCAATGATGTAAAGAGGTTTACACCATGTTAGGATCGGGCTGCCTTCATGGACCAGATGGTCTCCATCTGTCTCTCTTTGTACGTTCAGATTATAGGTCTTCCCACAAAAGTATGCACCTTAATTGAGAACATCTCAATTGGGAAAAAGTAAATAAAGGCTCCTATATCCCTAAAGGTAGAAAAAAAGAGATTTAATGACCTGAAACGCTGGCATGACTAGGTTTACTAATTCTCTTACATTTTCAATAGGATAATATCTGAGTTGTAACCGAATGCCCTTCCACCAGAGGATTACGATTTCACCAGTGATTTTTTGATGCGGAACAGCACAGAAAATGATCTCATCTATTGAGGCACTCTGTGCTATGGGACAACAGCACCTGTATGTGGCATCTTGTCAGCTGTGGACACCTGCAGAGAGGTCTTCATAGAGGAGGTAAGGTGAAGCACCTCAGCTAGTGGCAGCATGGAATTAAACTGCCATGTCAACCTCATTTTTTCTGAAAACTCAAAAGGCTGTAGAGCAGGCAGACGTTAGGAACAATAGAAAGATGGATTAGGGTAACCAATAATAATGAGGTTGGACACTTGATGACATCTGTTGGATTTCATCTATTGAAGTGGAAACCTAATGAACAGTGCCTAATTTTAGTGCTATGGCAGTGTAACTCAAACCGAATTAAGTAAATACTGACAATACACAATGTAATTGCAGCGAACTTTTGGTTTTAATCATAATTAGTTTTTAGTCCAAAATGGTATCTTGAGTTTGATTCAAAATAACCCATTGCAAATTAGAGAGAAAAAGATCAAAGGGTGGAGCTAAAATTCAGAACCAGAAAAGAGAACAACACATCTTCTAAACTCTGAAAGTGGAAGAGATAGTTAGGTTATTTTATATATGCATCGTTCACAACATACCATTCAAAAGACATATAAGGTATGTTCTAATACAAAAACAAACTACTGCTGATGCTGGAAATCCAGAATAAAAACAGCAAGCGCTGGAAACACTCAGCAGGTCTGGTTACATCTGTGGAGAGAGAAACAAAGTTAACTGGGGTGATTTTCCATTCCTGTTTCTAATGGGTGGGATCAGAAAATCCCAAACACAATTTATGCCAGCAGGATTTCGTGTTGTGATTGCCCCCACCTCCCCCCCAACCCCACTCTCCACTACAATCAAATTAAATTTCATTATCAGCCTGCCCATGTGAATCACGATGTGGAGATGCCGGCGTTGGACTGGGGTAAACACAGTAAGAAGTTTAACAACACCAGGTTAAAGTCCAACAGGTTTATTTGGTAGCAAACGCCACACAAGCTTTCGGAGCTGCAAGCCCCTTCTTCAGGTGAGTGGGAATTCTGTTCACAAACAGAGCATATAAAGACACAGACTCAATTTACATGAATAATGGTTGGAATGCGAATACTTACAACTAATCAAGTCTTTAAGAAACAAAACAATGGGAGTGGAGAGAGCATCAAGACAGGCTAAAAAGACGTGTATTGTCTCCAGACAAGACAGCCAGTGAAACTCTGTGGGGGTTACAGATAGTGTGACATGAACCCAATATCCCGGTTGAGGCCTTCCTCGTGTGTGCGGAACTTGGCTATCAGTTTCTGCTCAGCGACTCTGTGCCGTCGTGTGTCGCGAAGGCCGCCTTGGAGAACGCTTACCCGAATATCAGAGGCCGAATGCCCGTGACCGCTGAAGTGCTCCCCAACAGGAAGAGAACAGTCTTGCCTGGTGATTGTCGAGCGGTGTTCATTCATCCGTTGTCGCAGCGTCTGCATAGTTTCCCCAATGTACCATGCCTCGGGACATCCTTTCTTGCAGCGTATCAGGTAGACAACGTTGGCCGAGTTGCAAGAGTATGTACCGTGTACCTGGTGGATGGTGTTCTCACGTGAGATGATGGCATCTGTGTCGATCCGGCACGTCTTGCAGAGGTTGCTGTGGCAGGGTTGTGTGGTGTCATGGTCACTGTTCTCCTGAAGGCTGGGTAGTTTGCTGCGGACAATGGTCTGTTTGAGGTTGTGCGGTTGTTTGAAGGCAAGAAGTGGGGGTGTGGGGATGGCCTTGGCCCACTCACCTGAAGAAGGGGCTTGCAGCTCCGAAAGCTTGTGTGGCTTTTGCTACCAAATAAACCTGTTGGACTTTAACCTGGTGTTGTTAAACTTCTTAATGTGAATCACAACAGGTCTCCCACGGCGTACACCTACTGAGCAGAACCTACCAGAGGAGAACAAAAGAAAAACAACAAGAAAGATCTGGAGTGGGGAGAATAAATGGCAAAAGGTTTCATAGGGCAAGGCCAAAGGGAATGGGAACAGGGCAAATAAAGAAACCAAAGATTCCTCTAGAGGAGGTGTGAATGGCAGGGTCCTGACTAGCTGCTGTCCAAATGCAAAGTAAGGGAATTGAAAGAGGAAAAAAACAATGAAAATCCACCAAACTAAATGGGGAAAGAGATTACGATCTAAAATTCTTAAATGCAGTGTTGAGTCCAGAAGACTGTAGAGTGCTGAGTCAACAGACATGATGCTGTTCCTTGGGCTTACATTGAGCTTCACTGGAACATTGTGCAGGCCAAGGACAGAACATGAACAGGAGGAGCGAAGTGAAGAATAAAAATGACAGAAGACTCAAGCGTAGATGTACACTTGCGAACCGAATGGAGGTTTTTGGAAAAGTAGTCAACTAATCCATGTTTGGTCTCTCATGAGCAGCGAATACAGAATCCTAAATTGAAAGAAGTATCAGTAAACTGTTGTGTTTGGTGCCTTGAATGGTGAGAAGGGAGGAGGTAAAAGGGCAGGTGTTGCATCTTCTGCACTTGCTTTGAAATACAATATTAAATCCTATAATTAAATTTGTTTGTAAAATTTCACTGGCGTTCCCACAGCTGAAAAGATGTCACCTGTCACAGCTTCTCTGAGTAATGTAACAGAGAGACTGCGAGGTCTGTGTAGACAGCCGTTAATGCCCCTATTGTTCATTTACCAATTAGTTTAGAGCCTGATTATACGGACAATCCAACCACATGTAGATTATTCAGTAGCTGATTTCCCTATTTATATTAACTTAAAAGATTAATCTTTAAACTTAATCAGATACTGTTCAGGTTATTATCTGTGATAGAGTAGCAAAATTAACTACTGTACTAATTTTGAGCCATTACCATGTAAATTATTCTCTTTCCTCAATACAAGAAATAAATTATTAAACCATATTGACAAAAGAAGAAGCATGTTGCCAGATGTCGCATACAGGACCATGTCAATCAATTCCCCGTCCACTCTGCCATTGAACTCTATTATTACACGGTGAATTACATTCTCGGTTGTTTCTTAATTCATGCATCTTGGTGATGACTTGCTGGATACCAGTTAATTTGTTAGAAAATGAAATGCCAAATACAAGTCAAATTAGGTTTTGTTGTGTTTGTGCCCTCTGAATAAAGTATCATAGACTGTGATTAAAGTTGTTATCTTTGAAAGCTCATAGATTGATTAAAGTACTTAAGATGAATTGAGAATTACATGTTCTGAATAGTAACAATAACAACCTGTACCTATAAAAGGCCTTTGATGTAATAAAGCTGTCTACAGGGCTGAAATTAACCCGTAACAGAGCTGCAATGCGAGAAAGATTAGGCATATTGACTAAAGGTATGATTAATGAGATGCTTGAAGCGGGACAAAAGGGTAGCAGGGCAAAGACATTTAGGAATAGTGTTTACAGAATCTGGGGAGGATGGGTGAAGATTTTGTGGACCAAGGTGAAGCAAAAGGTGGGGGAGTTGCAAAAGGAAGTGCTGGAGGAGACAAAGACACATGGTTGAACATAGGGATGAGGAGATTGCAAGTGATGAGGCCACAGGTGAAACGTCAAGATAAAGAGAAACATTTGAAGTCAATATATTGGGAGTCTGTGAAGATTGGCGAGGACTGGGGCAACAGAAGAGCAGGATTCAGTGTGGGATAAAATGTGTGTGCCTATTCCAATGCACCTCCAGACAGTCTGCCTTTAAAGGTCACCACCATTGATGACTGTCTCCCAGTTGTCTATGTCAGTGTCTGCCTTCTTCCCAGGTGTTTCCACTAATTATGTCCATGTGCAAATCTTTTAAGAAGACTCTTAAAATTAAACATTTTTAAGCACAAGCTTTTAAATACCACAAAATATTCAATTTACTACAAAACTAGCTAGGTACACCAATGTTACAGAGCTTGAAGATTGTTGAAAATTAGACATTTTGTTGAAGCTTTCCATCTTGCACTATTCGGGACAAAGACAAGAATGCCAACTTTTGAACAACAATAATAATTTGTACAACAAGATGCTGATTGGGTGGCCAGTCAACTCTGATAGTTCCCCATTGCGTTCTCCGTGGCAACACCTTGACCAATCAGAGCCAATGACTCAGCACCCTTTTCTCCTGGAATATAAATTGTTGTTATTGTTTGAAAGTTAGCATTCTTGCATTTGTCCTAATGGGTGCAAGACGAAAAGCTTCAACACTTCAAAAATGGGAGGGATTCTCCAGACCCGCAAGCTCCAATTGCAAATCATGATGGTCCAGGGAATCAGGCAAGAACAGGATTTGTGCTGGGGTCAAACCCACCATGATGCTCCCGGTCTGCTTCATTGGCCCCGATTGGGTTCCTAGCCATAGCAGGCCAAAATGCAATAAATATTCAAATTAACTAATTTAAATGTAATTAGCGGGCTTGAAGCCCGATTCAAATAGCTCCCGCTATTCAGTCACCTCCTTAGGGGGATCTGCAGTGAGCAGGCTTTCACAAGCAAGGACTTGGTGCATTGGATCCCGAGGGTCAAGAAAGCACCAACAACCCCTCAGCAATGAAAAGCACCCCACACCACGCAGGCATAAAGGTTCACCCGATCCAACACCCCATTCAGGCCCCCTTCTCCCTCAGAACCCTCCTTCAGAGCTGCCCTTTTGCCTCAGATCCCCCACACAGACCCCTTCCCCCTCAGACCCCCCCACACAGTCCTCTTTCCCTCTTAAACCCCCCAATCATCCACCCTGAAGACCATGCACTCTGTCAACATTGCAGTCAGGATCAATGGGATACTTGAGGTGTATTCAACTATGAAGGGAAATAAAAATAAACACAAGTGACTGGAGGAATACAGAAATCCATTGAGCTGGCAGTTGAATCTTTTACAAGACACTGCACGTTGAATTTGTTACAGATCAAAGGCTTCAGGTTCAGCCAGAGGGTGGTGAATCTGTGGAATTCATTGCCACAGAAGGCTGTGGAGGCCAAGTCACTGAATGTATTTAAGACAGAGATAGATAGGTTCTCGATTGGTATGGGGATCAAAGGTTGCGGAGAAAAGATGGGAGAATGGGGTGGTGAAACATATCAGCCATGATCGAAGGTGGAGCAGACTCAATGGGCTGAATGGCCTAATTCTGCTCCTTAACTTATCTTTTCTTATGGAGGGGATTTCAACAATTTCAGCTTGCTGGGAAGCCTCAGAAACTTCAAATCAAAGCTGTGTGCATATATTGGGGCTGAGTGCACAGCTGTGCAGAATGGAACCCCCTTGCCCTGTGAGGTGAAATTGACATCTCCTCTCTGTCAGAGGACTTCAAAGGGGTCTGCTCTTACCTGCAGCTTCTGACGGGGAAATCTCTGCTGCAGAATGGAGTGCTGCAATGATTTAAAATCCTGCTAGGTGACCGAGAGGCATGGAGATTAAAGTGACCTGGCCAGTTCGCAATTTGCACACTTGATAGGCAGGAATCAAATACTGATCACAAGGCTGCCTGAAATCACCATGCCAGGAGTGAACTTCGGGTCTGCCAGGGTTAAGAGGGGCAGTCCACCCATGGCACCCCCATACTGGCAGAGAGAGGCGAGGTCAACCCCTTGCCCCCAGCCTAAGCTCACCCAACCCCCTAGGACACTTGAGGATCTGAGGCAGAAGAGGAGTCTGAGTGGGGGTCTGAGGGGGAAGGGTAGTCTGAGTGAGGGTTTGAGGGGGGGGGGGGTGTTCAGGTTGGGTCACCCTCATGTCCGCATGGTGTGTGGGGAGGGGTTTACCCTGTTATCTGTTGGTGGGGGAGGGAATGGTACCTCCTGTTGGTGAGGGGTTGGTGGTGCTCTCCTGTTCAGTGGGGGGGGAAGTGAGAGCACCATTTCATTTTTTGGGGGAAGAGGGTCGGTAAACGATCGCGGAGATCGGACTTGGAACAGTGGGACTGCCAACAGGTTGCTCACAATGACCTCATTAGCATCTTGCCAGCACGAAGCCCTCCAGGTTTCTCGCTGGCATGGGCACTTAGTCCCAATTCCAAAGAATTGCGGCTAACATGTCTCTCTTTTCGACAATAGTAAATGATTCTGTATAACCATTTCAAAAATATTCTCAATTATTTAAAATTGGCTCACGGCTGGTGGAATAGACACTGATTCAAAATGCTTAATTTTTCTGATAAACCTATTTATAGCTATATTAATGAAATTGCACAAGGTTAACTGTCTTAAATTTATCAAAAACTGTTTTTAATACATGTTTTAAAAAATGACATTGTAAAGTGCTGCTTGATTGTGCTGGTCCATGGAAAATTTTACATTGTGATTATGCAAATTAGTGTGAGAAAAATATTGAGCAAAAAAATTGGATTTGGAAAACTATAGAGCTGCAATTTTGAGCAGAATTTGCGACCAGATTGACAATCACACCCAAAGTGGAAAGTCTGCCTTCTAATATTAAAGTCTTCCATATTTAGCATGTTATCAACTGAAACAAACCACTTGACCTTTGCAATTGAGCCTGGCTTATCTCACGGTGCTGTGAAGAATGCGAGAACTGAGATTGGCCCTAGGGAAAGACATTGTCCTCATTTTACTGATTCCCATTGATTCGTTTTAGTTAAAGAATTCATTAAATAATCTGAGGCACCAGTTGTCACTGAAATCGGAGTGCTAACCATTAAATGGCCCTGGTTTCTCAGAATGTAAAAAGAATTGACAATGGTTTTTGATACAGTGATGATTGTCATCAAAGAATAAACCTCCTCGACCATGTTGCCAAGGAATAGATATGATCTGTGTTCCCTCCTGAGCTGCTAATCTATTTTGTACTGATTATAAAAAGCTGATGAAACTGAGACCTGTACTTACATAGCAACATTCACAACCAATGAATGTTCCAAAGTGCTTTACAGCTAATGAAGTACTTTTTGAAATGTAATGTAAGGAAATGCAGCAGCCAATTTGTCCACAGCAAGCCAAAGTGAAAATGACAAGATAATTGTTTTATTATATTGATTGTGGGATAAATCTTGGTCAGGACACTGGAGAACTCCTCTGTTCTTTTTTGAAATATGCCATGGGGTCACAAAAGCCCCTGGTGAAATATCTCCTCTTAAAGACAGCACCGTCAACAAATCAGCATTCCTTCAGTACTACACTGAAGTGTCAGCCAAGATTGTTGTGCTCAAGACCTAGAGTGGAACCCACAACCCTCTGACACAGTGGCAAGAGTGCTCCCAACTGAGCTCCTGTTGACATATTTTTAGGATAGTCAGTCAGATGAAATGGGAATGGGATAATGGAATGCAGCGTTAGATTTTTTTTTTAAATGGGTGACCACATTTATGGATGTTGTCTCAGATTCATATTGTAATCAGCAGAATGGAAGTTAGGTGAAAGACCATCCCTTGAGAACAGCTTGATTTGTACCACAACAGTAGAGACTAGAAAGATTTTGAGCACTACACTCCACATTTAGATCAGATACATGAAAGTCTTGACATGGCAGCGCTCCTCCATATGTGGAGCACAGTAAGATTTGAAGTATGATTACTTTGAAAGCTATGTTGGTTGCAAGTCACTGTGTTATTTGGAGAAGAATTTCATTTAATAATGAAGCATATTACATCTCTGATGAATCACATCTGATTCGCAAACACTTAGGGTGGAACCTTTTCAACTTGAAAGATTCTCGGGCATTGAGATCGTGTGTGGTTCCTGATCCGAGGCACATTCATCTGAGCAATATGCCTGGCCAAATGAGAGGCCTCTTCTGAAAACCCGGTCCAATTAAGGATAGCAGGACAGCCAATCAAAGGACCTGAGGCTGAGGGAGACTGGGAGGGGGTGAGCACTGCCAAAGTAGGAAGGAGACTGCAAGGGTTCATGACAGAGTAATCCTCTGAAGAATTGATAGAAGTGTGATCACTGCTACCAGTGATGTGGAGATGCCAGCATTGGACTGGGGTGGCCATAGTAAGAAGTCTCACAACACCAGGTTAAAGTTGATTTGGTATTTGGTACCACACTGCTCCTTCATCACGTGACTCACCTGATGAAGGAGCAGCGCTCCAAAAACTCATGATATCAAATAAACCCGTTGGGACTTTAATCTGGTATTGTGAGGCTTCTTACTGCTGCCAGACCACCATTGTGGAGAAACCCCTCCACAGGGGTGTGGGGTTGAACATTCCTCCGACTTAACTCCACTGGATTTGTGATGGATCTGGCTGAGGGTGATACCATGCATGAGAAAGGCATCCAGAGTGATGACAAGTGTGACAGAGGACGTATCATCCCAAATATTTAATAGATAACTAAAGTGTTATATTGACAGAGGCTTGAAAACAGAATGTCTCCATATTCTGCTGGTTGGGCAGCAATCAATGACACAATAAACCAAAGCGATGAGGAATATCATTGTGAAACATGAACAAAGAAAATAACAGACATTATCACAGCAGTGCCGCCATGTTTCTTTAATCCTTACTCTCCGGAATAAGATGGAAACTAGTAATCAATGCTTAAGAATTAGTTCTAATTTATGGTGGCCACATGCCAAAAGAATGATATCAAAATTTCTCTGCACGTTATTGCATCAAATGTGTGAAGCGTAATCTAGTAAGCAGTATGAAAGGTGATCTGTGTACAGAATCTATCACCACTGTACAAGGTTAAATTCCATACAAAAAAATCTCAGATTATTGAAAATTAGAATCTGTTCCGAATGTTTCCTTAACTTCTTAATTTGTAAGAGAAATAAGATAGGGAAAATGTTATTTTTATTACAAACATTCTGTGATTATCTTGAATTTTAGCAAAGTAATATTATTTAGAAAGACATTTTACCTTACAGTCACAGTTGACAGCGGTGTACATTCGTTATTCCTTTTCAGCTCTTTACGAAATTCATTTCGACATTCATTTTTTGAAATCTTTCTTGCTAAATATGGCAATTGAGCAACCTGACATGTAGCATCTGTTTGGGGAAGTCCATATTCTGACTTTGAACCTAAATTTTGAATATGAATAGTTCATCATTAAAAGGTGGTTATGTGAGGAAGCTCGCCAGTGAGGAGTCTGTACACTGCCTGTCAGTAGACCAGAAGTTATCAATATCTGGAGATTAAAAGCTAGTAACAGTGAAGTCAAATGTCTTAAGAATGACCATGCTTCTGTCATTGCACAATTAATGTATACTCTATTTTCCAACACCGACTCCTTCACTCTCCCTGGGAACTGGCCAAGGCTGAAGCAGATTCTTCACAACATTAACTGTCACGTTAAACCCCAAGGATGAGCTTCCAACCACTTATCCATACCATCACCAAGACTGCCTATTTTCCCCCCATAACATTTTCTACCCTCATCCCTGCCTTAGCTCTTATGCTGCTGAAACCCTCCTCCGTGCCTTCATTACCTCTATGTGTGACTATTCTGACAAGCCCTGGTTCTTCCCATCTTTTATCCTCTGTAAACTTGAGGTTATTCAACATTTTGCTGTCTGTGTTCTTTAGTTGCCTTTGAGAAGGTGGTGGTGAGCTGCCTTCTTGAATCACTGCAGTTCCTGAGGTGTAGATACACCTACAGTGCTGTTAGGCAGGGATTCCAGGATTTCAAACCAGCTGCTGTGAAGGAATGGCAATATATTTCGAAGTCAGAATGGTGAGTGACTTGGAGTGGAGCCTCCAGGTGGTGGTGTTCCAGGTATATGCTACTCTTGTCCTTCTAGATGGTAATGGTTGTGAGTTTGGAAGGTGCTGTCAAAGGAGCCTTGGTGAGTTCCGGCAGTACATCTTGTAGATGGTACACACGGCTGCCACTGTTCATCGATAGTGGATGGAGTGAACGTTTGTGGGTGAGGTGCCAATCAAATGAGCTGCTTTGTCCTGGATGGTATCAACCTTCTTTAGTGTTGTTGGAGCTGCACTTATCGATGCAAGTGGAAAATATTCCTTCACACTCCTGACTTGTGCCTTATAGATAGTGGACAGGCTTTGGGGAATCAGGCGATGAGTTTCTCACCGCAGGATTCCTAGCCGCTGACCTGCTCTGGCAGCCACAGTGTTTATCTGGCTATTCCAATTCAGTTTCTGGTCAATGGTAACACCCAGGATGTTGATAGTGGGAGAAGGTTAGATCCTTTCTTCTTGGAGATGGTCACTGCCTGCCACTGTGTGGCATGAATGTTACTTGCCACTTGTCAGTTCAAGCCTGGATATTGTCTAGGTCATGCTGCATTTGGACATGCACTGCTTCAGTATTTTCAGTATTTGAGAAGTCACGAATGGTGCTAAACATTGTACAGTCATCAGCAAACATTCCCATTTCTGACCCTATGATGAAAGGAAGATAATTGATGAAGCAGCTGAAGATGGTTGGGCCTTGGGCAGACCTAACTCATACCAAGCCCCTTTCACTATATCACCCCTATTCTCAATGACCTGGATTGGTTCCCAGTTAGATAATGCTTTGATTTTAAAATTCTGGAACTGGTTTTCAAATCCCTCCATAGCCTTGCCTCTCACTATCCTGTTATCTTCTCCATCCCCTTAACCCTCTGGTATATGCACTCTTCTAATTCTGACTTCTTGAAGCACCCCTGATTTTAATCACTCCACCATTGGTGGCTGTGAGTTGGTAAGCCCTTAGCTCTAGATTTCCCTCCCTAAACCTTTCCACCTATATCTCCCCCTTGGCTCCTTATATCTAACTCATTGACCAAGCTTTTGCCAGCTGCCCTAATATCCCCTTATTTGGCTGTTTGTCAAGTTTTGCTTTATAATGCTTCTGTTAAATGCTTCAGGAGGTTTTATTGCATTAAAGGTGCTATATAAATACATGTGGTTAAAAAAAGTTTAAAGTTTATTTATTAGTCACACGTAAGACTTACATTAACACTGCAATGAAGTTACTGTGAAATTCCCCTAGTCGCCACAGCCTGTTCGGGTCAATGCACCTAACCAGCACATCTTTCAGAATGTGGGAGGAAAGCAGAGCACCCGGAGGAAACATACGTAGACATGGGGAGAACATGCAAACTCCACACAGACAGTGACCCAAGCCAGGAATCAAACCCGGGTCCCTGGCACTGTAAAGCAACAGTGCTAACCATTGTGCTACCATGTTGCCATGTGGTTGTTGTTGTTGGAACATCACTCAATTATTGGCATTGTTAAGGATTTGCAAACCTGATTTCCTACACCTCTAGATACTAAATCAAATCTGACATCAAATTGAAAACCCTGAACATTACTGGAGCAGCAGAATATTTCGACTCCTGTTTCCAAACCAATAGCATCAATCAAGCAAAATCTAATTGCAGACAAGACGCTGCAGTTTAATAATGGGACTATTCATTGAGACAGTCTTAGGTATTTTTAAAATTCTTTCACGGGATGGAGATGTCGCTGGCTCGGCCAGCATTTATTGCCCAGTCCTAATTGCCCTTCAAAAGGTGGTAGTGAGCTACCTCCTTGAACTGTTGCAGTCCATCTGGTGTAGGTATACCCACAGTGCTGTTAGGGAAGAAAATGGTATTACCTACATCATCAAAGACCAGAATTGACAGGTAAATGCCAAAAAGGCATTGTTTGAGAACAAGCAAGAATTACTCCGTTCTTCCCGACATATTTTCTCAGCCAACAACACCAGAACATTGGCCAATTCATTGCATTCAGACTAAATGATTGCTGCATTTACCAAGATGTCAGCAATCACCAAAAGTCAAAGTAATTCATTGTATCAGAATTATAAAACTTCCTCTTTCTCCCTCTGTTTTCCTTCGTGGGCATGAAAGTGATGCTGGAGTGAGGATGATGCACTTTGAAAAGGGTGTCCCATAATGCGAGTGTGCTTTCCATGATAGGAAAGTTATCAGCTAAAGTTCAAAAGAAAGAACAAGTTTCTATTTATGTAACAGTTTTCATAATAGGGCGGCACAGTGGTTAGCATTGCTGCCTCCCAGCACCAGGGATCCGGGTTCAATTCCCAGCTTGGGTCATTGTCTGTGTGGAGTTTGCACATTCTCCCTGTGTCTGTGTGGGTTTCCTCTGGGTGCTCCGGTTTCCTCTCACAGTCCGAAGATGTGCAGGTTTGTCGAATTGGCCGTGCTAAATTCTCCCTTGGTGTACCCGAACAAGTGCCGGAGTTTGGCAACTAGGGGATTTTCACAGTAACTTCATTGCAGTGTGAATGTAAGCCTACTTGTGACACTAATTAATAAATGTTATGCTTTAGGGCACCTGAAGCTCTTCACAGCCAGTGAAGTACTTTAGAGATCTAGTCATTGTAGGAAATGTAGCAACCAATTTGGACATGGCAAAGTCCCATAAATAGCAATGAGGTACTGGCCAGATTTAATCGGTTATTTCAGTGGTGTGGGTTGAGGGATAAATATTGACCAGCTGAACTCCTGCTCGGAGGAACAAAGATAAAAAGGAAGACTGGCATTTATATAGTGCTATTTGTGACCATCAGCCATCTCAAAGCCCTTTCTAGCCAATGAAGTTTTTTTGAAGTGTAGTCACAATTGTAATGCACAGCAAGCTCCCAAAAACAGCAGTGATCATAACCAAATAATCTGTTTTTGTGATGTTGATAGAGGGATAAATATTGGCCAGGCCAACAGGGATTACTCCACTGTTCTTGAAGTCAGAGAGCATTACAGCAAGGAAATGGCCCTTTCTTCAAAATACTGTCATGGGATCTTTTAGATTGACCTGACAGGGCAGACTGGGCCTCATTCTAGCATCTCATCCAAAGGTTGACACCTCCAGCAGAGCAGCACTCCCTCAGTACTTTACTGGCCTGTCAGCTTGATTCTTGTACTCAAGTCCTGGAGTGGGACTTAAATCCAGGGACTCCTGAGGCAAGGGTTCTAGTGACTGAGCCACTGCTGACAGAGATTAGATATTAGGTAGCATGGTTCTGGCAGAGGGGTCGAAGAAATGGGGTCTGCTCAGAGGTTAGTAGATGCAAACGCTGGCCTGATCAGGTAGACTAGCTAGTCCAATGACTCCATGTCTCAGGTAGTGAGAGTTACAGATGGATGACAGTCTGTTAATAATTTTGCTATCCTGCAGGTACTAAAACCATTTAAAACTGCAGGGATCACTGCATGAAGTCTGACCATGAAGGGATATTTACATCCACTAGGGAGAGTCTTGAATGCATTTTGTCTACAACTGTAGTGTTATTCTAAAGGGGTTTTAATTCAGCAAACCTGTAGTTATACCACGAATGTTGCCTGAAGTTCTAGGATGAAAACCAGCACCAAATACAGAAGCAGGGAGTTTAATCTACTTGGACCTTAACGACCAATTTACACTCACATTAGCATTTGCACAAACTGGTTTCACCTTATCATCAATGCTGAACAGATGCCAGCCGGAATTCTGAGAGTCCTATTTCACCGAATAATGTACAGTAGGGTACAACTCCCATCCAGCCACAGGCTGTGACACAGGCACAATTCCAAATAAAGGAAACGTCATCATTTAAATATTCGGGCAGCATTGGAATTTGGAACAGTATTTAGTCAGAACACCGACCCACCTGATTTTGGATCGTTCCAAATTGCAGAGCCTCATTGGCAATTTGCATGTATGCAAAAAATCAATGTTTCTTCTGAGCAAAGTCATCCAGTATTCATGAGGCAATGCATTTCAGCAATACAAGTAATAGCAAGAGATATACTCTGAATGTACACTCAATGCTTTGGAAGAGCAGGGTGCTTTGGAGACATAAGTTTAGAAGTCAGTAAAGGCAGCAGTGTACAACTTACTGCTGATATAACCAGGAATTTCATGGTTACACTGTGCAAAGGCATCCCATCCCTCAATTTTAAAATTCTCATCTTTGTTTTCAAGCTATCTCACCCCTCTCTACCTCTGTAATCTCCTCCAGCCACACACAGATATTTGCGCTCCTCTAGTTATGGCCTCTTGTGAATTCTCAATTTTAATCGCTCCACCATTGATGGTCATGCCTTCAGTTGCCAGGTCCCAAACTCTGGAATTCCTCGCTACACCTCTCCACCTCTGAACTTCACTGTCCTCCTTTAACACACTCCATAAAATCTATTTCTTTGACCAACCTTTTGGCAGTCTGATCAAATATCTGATTACGTGACTTGGTGCCATATTTTGTTTAATAATGTTCCTGTGAAGTGCCTTGGGATGTTTATGTTAAAGGCACTATGTCAATATAAGTTGTTGTTGTTGTTATTATAGCCTACATCCCATGAACAAATCGAAAAAGGGATCAGAACAGATTTTTCCTGAAAATTCTGTGAATATTCTCATTTGACTATAAGGTTGAATGAGCAACAAAGTGTCTTGTGACTTTGGCAATGTTCCAGTGTTAGCTATTGCAGAGCAAAGTGATGAAGGGTGGTGTCACAAGTTTTCTTTAGAATTTTCCTTACCCCCTCCCATCTACATGGGAAACATCAAATTTCCCTTTTAATCAAAATTGAACTCCTGAGTTTTAAAGTTGGTGTTGCGCAAAATTTACAAGTACATGCCTGTCACACCTGATATGGGGAAAGAACAAGGGATTGGGATTAATTGGACAACTTTACTATAATAACTCCAGGATCCCGCTGTAAAGGAACAGTGCTTTATTGCACAAAATAAAGTAAAGCAAAACCACAAGCCTGTGGTGAACACAAACACATCCCAACCAGGACAATACAATAATGGACCCACTCAGGGGCCTGCTATATACAGGGCTCAGTATACGAGCTCCACCTGGTAAGGTAATTACCTTCACCAGGGAGCTCGTATTCTACGAGTCCTATAGGGAGGTCAACCAGTGATTCCCCATGCAAGTCCTGGGGGTTATCACATTTACCAAAGAGCAGGAACAGGCATAATCACCCAAATGGCCTCTCTCTGTGTTTTATCATTTGAAGAAATTGGAGCAAAATTTGACCATTTGAATGAGATAAAAGTGTCCAGCACTTAAGGCCAGGAGGGAAAGGTAGTTTGTTGAGTACAAATGAGGAACTAAAACAGGTTTATCTCAAACATAGGGAGGCCTCAGCAAATAAAGTTGTCACCGATGCTTTGTGGCCTGAGCCCCTACTGCTGATGATATGGAATCTTCTTTGTCCTGTTGCTTCATCTCTTCTTCTTGTGCCTCCTTCTCCTCCAATGCATCATTTCATGGCAATGCTGTGAAGCAAGCAGCATGCTCTAACACTTTTTTCCACGTGAATTATCTAAGCAATGGAGACATTGCTTGAGTAGCCTGAAAGCTTGCTTAATGAGCACCCTCATCTTTTACATGGGGATCATTATACTCGATGCTGCAGCTGCAGACATGGATTCTTCAGGGGATCAACAGCCACGGGCACTGTGCATATCTTTTGATTCACTGAGGCCAGTCTTCTGTGCAAACTATCTGTCTGAACAATTTACTTTCACAGGGCTGGCACAGTATAATTGAATCCTGCGTATTCCCTGAATAACATTAATTAACACACAGGGTTCTGCATTGCTAATTGCAAAGCATTGTTACACGGAGGATGTGGAAATCTTTCCTATTCCATGGATTATATGGAAGTTACACAAATCACCATACGGATGCAATGAGTGATACACTGACATTGGGCAATATGTCAGTCAATAGAAACCCTTACCTCCGCAGTTGATGCAGAGCTTGATTGATTGTTTTGCCTTGTGGTGGAGAGATTCAGTCATATTATGAATGTTGATTTCTGTAAAGTTTTCAGTGGCTGCCTGGAAAATACCCATAATGTGAAGACTCAGAACTGCAGTTACCTTGACTTCCACCGACCCTGCTTTTGAACGTCTTGATCTTGGCTTCAGATATTACCCGACAAAGCCACACAACGTCACAACTGCTTCTTTGCTTACCCTGTACTTCATCAGTGTTGGGCCACGTACACCCTTGATGCTCCCTTTGTGCAGTTTCCATCACTGTGCCACAGTTAACAATTGTCCTGGCATGAACTCTAGTTTTTGATCCACTGAAATCCAGTCTGAGCTAATCATTATTACACCTCACAATCAGGAGTATCCCATGTGTCTCCAAACAGCTGGTAACATATATTAGACTATGCACCCCAACAAGGAAAGATTTCAACTTTTAGCACCTTTTGTGTATCAAGAGGCTCACTGAGGCTTAATTTCAATATGTGAAGTACTTTGCGGACAAATATGGTCCCCCATCGTTTAATTGGCTGGTTTTCCATTTGAGCCAACAAAGCTGTACTTGGCATATCGAGCAGCTTGACATAGTACTTCGAGCAACAGTGAAGTTCAAGGCTTATTAAAAATCCATGAATATATGGTGTGTGCTCAGTTGAGACATGAGGAGTGATTATGTTACATGACATTATTTGTTAAAGTGCGTGAAGCCAGTGCCTTTGTACCAAATATATTACAGAAGATGGCAATAACAATTTTCATGGCTGACACAGTGATTTAGAATGTACACTCTTTGCAAAGGTTTGTTACATATATACCCGTCCAATACTGACAGGGTAGATTTGTCCTGTGGAAAGAAAGAAAAAATTAGGAGTGCCACATACAATTTATACTGAAGCTGGTGGGGTTTCAATGCGGAGGGTCATAACTGATAACAGAGTTCACATGTGAATGCTCATTCATAGAATTTCCACCAAAGAGAAGCCTGCTGAGGGAAATTTGGATCTAGAAGTGAATAAATAAAGAGCCTCACATGGTGCTTTTGACAACACTTTTTCAGTATGGCTCCTGCAGACTAAACATAGCAGGATGGTCAGATTTAGAAATTGAAGCGTTCTATGTAAATCTTTTAGATGAGCCTGACGCCTTGATCTGACCACTAGTAGTTTGTTTTGTCCTTCTCTCTGTTCGTTTCTATGTTTTCTCATTGTTCCCACAAAGGCTCATAACTCATGTCCTTCATATGCTATCGTTCGTTACATAGTGACACAGTGGTAATATTACTGGACTAGTAATCGAGAAATGAATGCTCTGGAGTTCAAATCTCATCATGACAACTGGGGATTTAAAATTCAGGATATTAAGCATATCTGGAACGAAATGTCAGGAACCTACTGGGTCGTCATAAATCTCCATCTGGTTCACAAATCCCCTTCGGGGGAGGAAATCTGCCATCTTTACCCAGCCTGGCCGACATATGACTCCAAACCACACCAATATGGTTGATCCTGAAATGGCTTAAAGCCACTCAGGTGTAGACAGCTCACCACCTCCTGTTCCAGGGCAATTAAGAATGGGCAATAAATGCTGACCTTTCCAGCAACCCACATCCCAATGAATGAATAAACGAGAGGCTCTTCGTTCACACAGGGGCAATCAAATTTAACATGTGAAGTTAATCAGGTAGGGCAACAGAGAGTTTTTCACTTGTAAAATTGAGAATAGATACAGTATAATTGGCAGTTTAAGTGTGGATTGTATGCTTGGACTGCAAACCTCAGTGTGAGGGAGGCGGGGGAAGGGTAAAATTTAACAGCACGCTTCCTAGATAAGAGTGAAGGATCATAATATTCTAAATAAAACAACTCACTTAAAAATGGTACAGATTCGCAGTTGCATAATTGTACCTTAGTCATTATGGACAATGACGAGAACTGAGCAAAGTAACCACATTTATGCCATTTACTGTTAATGGGTAGCTATGCAAAGCTGTGGTCAGGAGACCAGATATAAGGTTCGAGCTGTAAAAACAGAGTCTAGTATTCATGCTTCCTGTAGCAATATTTTATTTTTACACCTTCTAAATTGGACCAAAGCTGAGAAATGATACAATGAGGTGATACCTTATTGTGGATTGCTGTTCAACGTTGCATATCTCCATTTTAACCAAATTACAGACATACAAAACCCTTCTTCTGCTCCATGCATTCAATTTTGGCCATGTTATCTAAGAGAGCATCAATTCACTTGAAAAGGTCAAAGAAGAATAGCATTGATAGTCCAAGATTTAAAATGTTCAGAAGTGGAACCAGGTTAAACCTATTTTTCTCTCGGTTTTCAAAAACACATCACTGAGGGAAATTCAACACAAATTGGTTTGGTAAATAGATTTTTGTTAATGTAAATGATTGAAAATTGGGCAATCAGGAATAATGCACTCAAAGCACTTGTCAATCACCTACGCACCGCACAACTAGTAAAATGAGCAAAGTTCGACTATATTTCTGACAAATACATTCTATCTGTGTTTAATGTTTCAATAATAATGGAGTAAATCTAATTTACTCACAAGGCTCAGCAATGTAAGAAGCATTCCAGTCGAAACAATGGAGAATAGAATCATAGAATGGCTACAGCACACAGAGGAAGGCCATTCAGCCCATTGTGCTTGTGCTGCTTCAATGCAAGAGCAACTCACCAAGTCCTATTGCCCTGACTTTTCCTTGCAGCCTCGTAATTCTTTTCTCTTTACATAATTATCCAATTGTCTTTCGAAAGCCTTGATTGAATCTGCCTCCACCACATTCTCAGGCAATGTATTTTAGCAAGAAGTCTCACAATATCAGGTTAAAGTCCAACAGGTTTATTTGGAATCGCAAGCTTTTGGAGCGCTGCTCCTTCCTCAGGTGAGTGGAGAGTTGGGTTCACAAACACGGCATATATAGCCAGAGACACAATTGCAAGATAATGGTTGAAATGCGAGTCTATGCAGGTAATCAAGTCTTTACAGGTACAGACAGTGCGAGTGGAGAGAGGGATAATCACAGGTTAAAGAGGTGTGAATTGTCTCAAGCGCTCCACTCACTCTCTGAGGAAGGAGCAGCGCTACAAAAGCTTGTGATTCCAAATAAACCTGTCGGACTTTTAACCTGGTGTTGTGAGACTTCTTACTGTGCCCACCACTGTCCAACACCAGCATCTCCACCTCAATGTATTTTAGATTTTCACCTCCCGCATTAAAAAAAAGCTTTTTCCTCATGTAACCATCTTTCCAATCAACTTAAATCAGTGTCCTCTGGTGTCAACCAGTCCACCAATGGGAACAGCTTCTCCCTATCTACTCTATCCAGACCCCTCTTGATTGTGATTATCAAGTCTCCTCTTTGGTGAGAATAGCACGGGATTGTGAAGAATTATGAAGAGAATCAATTGAAATTAATGTTTGAAAAGTTAGTAATGTTGAGAATGCAATAAGTGACATTTAACAGAGAATTCTGACACTTGAGTGACAGCACTGACTGACCATTGAGAAGGCTTCATGAGGCCTCTACTCTGTTTTTAGGAGCTGGGCCTCATTTAAACACTGCAGATGAGTTTCCCACTCAAAACAGGCACCTGGAAGAGGCTCACCCAGGTCCTGGCTGACTGATGTCAAGCATCAGTCAGCCAGAGAACTCCCACCCACCTGAGGAAGGGACAGCCTGTTCCGAAAGCGAGTGGCTTTTGCTACCAAATAAACCTGTTGGACTTTAACCTGGTGTTGTTAGACTTCTTACTATGATGTCAAGCAGACCAATGGTTTTGGGGGAAGAATGGGGTTTTTGAAGAACCCAGAAGGCTGTGGCCTTTGTTTGCAGTGCTCGGAGAAGCAATCCTGCTGCTTCTTGTCTTGCAAAGGTAAGGTTTGTAATTGCTATTTGTCGCCTCTGCTTCTGCTCCCAGGCCGTTAAAATGGGTCTGAGGAACTGTCCAAATTAGAGGACCCAATTTGCATTTATACATGAGACAGCCACTTGAGTTAAGTGCGGACCTCAATGCCCCAAGGAATCAAAGGTCATGGGGCAGAAGCAGAGTGATGTGTGCTTCTTTCATTTAAACTCCTGTTCTGCCCGGTTTCTGCTCAAAATTAGAATCCAATGGTCAAAAATGTAAAACTAACATAACCTGGACCACGAGTTCTTATGTGTTACCTTTTGTATTCTGTGCAAGCGTTGTCATGTTCAAAATGGCTTATGCAGTAATTATGATTTTAAAACATATATGCTGATATATGCATCTTGTGCTGGTCAGCTTATTAAAAAGTATCTGTGAGGAGGTCACTGATTGTCACGGCATGGGCTGGCAGGAAGTTGCATCCCCTCCGTTACCTCATGGGGTCGAAGGTCTGAGCGCCATATGGACAGCCTGCATTATCCCTTCCAGCTTTGCCCAGCCAGTGCCCCACCCTTCCCCACTAACCCTTCCTCGGTCATCCTCCATGCAGCTTGCACTCTCACCATCCAGTCTCAAGAGAGGCTGTCATTTATAGACATTCCCCAAAGAGGACAATGCAACGACAACTCATCACTAACCATGGCAGAAGTCAAACTCGTCAAGTGCACACCACTTATATGCAGTCATAACATTGAACATTCTAATTTCTTGCTGACAGGGAACTTACGTTGGAGGGAAACCTAATACTGGTGAGGTGGCTATTTGATGGACATGCATGACATGCTCATGTAGACAAAGACGCATCCTGACATTGATCGCCAGGAAGCTCTCACCTTTCCTCTTTTAAAGTCCTGAGAATATAACTGTGAAAATTCATCCCACCATCAGGAAACTGATTTTTGGCCTCCCACCAAAATAAGTTCCTCCTACCCAACAAACTTCCCACTGCTGGTGGGACCGGAAGATTCCACCCCAGGAGTGGGGCTTGAACCCAGAGCTGCTGGTTTAGAGATAAGGATGGTACCCACTGAGATACAAGATTGTCTGGAGGATAAGTAAATTATTTCACTAACTTAGTATCCCTCTGCCCCCACCCCTACACTGCAGTAGCATTTGCTTCTCCCATCTCATAGACTCATAGAATCTTACAATGCAAAAGAGGCCATTCGGCCCACCGAGCCTGCACTGACACAAGTGAAACACCGGACCTCCCACCTAATCCCATCCACCAGCATTTGGCTCATAGCCTTGAATTCTATGATGTGCCAAGTGCTCATCCAGGTACTTTTTAAAGGACGTGAAGCAACCCGCCTCTACTACTCTCCCAGGCAGCACATTCCAGACCGTCACCACCCTCTGGGTAAAAAAGCTTTTCTTCACATCCCCCTAACCCTCCTGCCCCTCATCTTGAACTTGTGTCCCCACATGACTGACCCTTCAACTAAGGGGAACAGCTGCTCCCTATCCACTCTGTCCATGTCCCTCATAATCTCGACACCTCAATCAGGTCGCCCTTCAGTCTTCTCTGCTCCAAAGAAAACAACCCAAGCCTATCCAACCTCTCTTCATAACTTAAATCATAGAAACCCTACAGTGCAGAAGGAGGCCATTTGGTCCATCGAGTCTGCACCGACCACAATCCCACCCAGGCCCTACCCCCACATATTTACCCGCTAAGCCCTCTAACCTACGCATCTCAGGATTCTAAAGCGGCAATTTTTAACCTGGCCAATCAACCTAACCCGCACATCTTTGGACTGTGGGAGGAAACCGGAGCACCCGGAGGAAACCCACGCAGACACGAGGAGAATGTGCAAACTCCACACAGACAGTGACCCGAGCCGGGAATCGAACCCGGGACCCTGGAGCTGTGAAACAGCAGTGCTAACCACTGCGCTACCGTGTCGCCCTCTGTTCCATCCCAGACTGCATCATGGTGAATTTCCTCTGCACCCCCTCCAGTGCAATCACATCCTTCCCATAACGTGGTGACCAGTCCCTTGGAACAATAAATTAAAGTAAGGAGCATTCACATCAAAGCAAGTTAAATATGCTTCATTGATAAAAGTAGGCTGACAGAGTCAAAGGACCCTTCCCGATTCATGTGTCCTTAAATCTTAAAGCATTTAAGGGACTATAAATAAGGTGCCCATTAATAACATTGGTGGCCTCATAGCTCGAGTGAAGTAGCATTTAATTCTCAACCAGGAGGTCATGGGTCCGCTGCGATCCCCATTAATTTTGCTTCTTTGCTTGTAAGACTGTCAGCTCTCAGTCTGGACGCCTGGATGAAGTGCACAGCTAGAGTAGATTGTACCTCGACAGAAGGAGGAAACCAAACTAATGCCGTTTGACTCATTCCTTGTGGTTGATCAAACAACATTCTTGGCAAAGGTCATGAAGTAGTCTGGAGCCAAACTACCCTGTTAGTAGGAGGTTGTGTTATGGGTTGCCAGTCTGGAATAATGAAGGCAATTTTAAACGTACACGGATGTTGATTCTGAATACTGCAGGATGTTTTGGCAGACCAGTCGCATGTGCTAACCTAGCTTTATGCTGCAAGATGTTCTGACGTAACAAGCCTTTGCCCCTTTTCTCTCAGAAACAATATTAAATACATTCTGCCTAATAAGTCCCTGCTGTGACATTACTTGCTGTAAAATTGCCAAAGACAGCAATGTAGAAAGTGTGAGTAAAATTATGAAACCTTTCTCCATTCCGTTGCTTTCTTTCTTACATAATCCGCAAGAAGCCTTTCTAATAAATTTGTATTGGACGTGACAAAGCAGAATAGAATCATAGAATCCCTGCAGTGCAGAAGGAGGCCATTCGGCCCATCGAGTCTGCACAGGCACCAATCCCACCCAGGCCCTATCCCCGCTTAGTTACCCTGCTGCTCCCTCAAACCTATCACATCCCAGGACACTAAAGGTTAATTTAGCATGTCCAATCAACCTAACCCGCACATCTTTGGAGTGTGGGAGGAAACCGGAGCACCCGGAGGAAACCCACGCAGACACAGGGAGAATGTGCAAACTCCACACAGACAGTGACCCAAGCCGGGAATCGAATCCGGGTCCTTGGAGCTGTGAGGCAGCAGTGCTAACCACTGTGCCACCGTGACACCCCAAAATAGGACCATGTATAGAGACACAGAGTTTAAAGTTGATGATTATTAATGGGACCGGAGGAAATGCAATAATTGGATTCAAGTTTAATTTTGTTTAAGTAAAGCCTCTGCAAACCTCAAAACAAATGTTTTACAGTTACATGTTAGGATTCCTCCATCCATCAAGCAGTTTATTAAAAATAAGGCCAACAATGGAGACATCTTATTATTCCCAGTATAGCAGTCAAGTTCCCGAGAGTGGCAGATTCCTATCGAAACACTGACATGACTGGAGATAGAACTAAATGGAAGGTAATCAAGATAAATGAAAAGGAAGGCAGAAGCAAACCAGTGAAGTGAGTGAAAAGACAGTGAAAAGGAATTAGAGATTAGCTCGTGTCACTGCTCACTATCAACTGTTGCTTCATGTAGAATGATTCATCAAGCTAATTAGAAAGCTGCTCATACAGCTCACTGTGAAAGGGTTTAAGTGTCATTTTAAGTTCGGAGGGAGATAGCCTTCTGAGGCAAGGCCATCAACATATGTTCATCGTAATGCGAAAAAGATACACAACAAAAAATTTATTATCCTTCAACAGAAAACAACAAAGCACCTTATGAGCAGGAAATGTAATCTATGTTCAATTTACACTCATCGCTCCCACTTTGCGGTGGGAAAATGTAAAATCAGGCATCATGCGACTAGCAGGAATGGTGCCCATTTTCGCGTCCATTTCCATTTTAACAAGAAAAAAAAATTGTCACGATCGGGAGCCTGCCCAAAACGGGCAAAATGTCAATTTGCATTTTTTTGCATTCATCAGAATGTAATTAGCGAGCTTAACTCCCAATCATCCCAGCTCCCCTGCCTTAACCACCTCATTCGCTGCACCCGGACCGGTCAGGGAAACACCTCAATTATAAAAGTTGCATTCAGGCACTTGAGGAGAGAGAGTGAGCAAGGAGGTAAGTCTCTGCTTTCAAACTGCTGCGCGCTGCTCAAAGGGGCGTTGTTGTGTGGCGGCCATGTTGTGTTTCGGCTCAGGGAGCCTGTGAGTGTGGGTGAGGGGTTGGGGGCCTGTTGTTGCTTATGGGGTCCAACTTTGGACTCTCAGAATGGACCCGGGTCAGAGCGCTGACCTCAGTTCTTAGCGCTGACTCTGGGGCCTAGTACTGTCATGATGTGGAGATGCCGGCGTTGGACTGGGGTAAACACAGTAAGAGTTTTAACAACACCAGGTTAAAGTCCAACAGGTTTATTTGGTAGCCAATGCCATTAGCTTTCGGAGCGCTGCTCCTTTGTCAGATGGAGTGGATGTCTGCTCTCAAACAGGGCATACAGAGACACAAAATCAAGTTACAGAATACTGATTAGAATGCGAATCTCGACAGCCAACCAGGTCTTAAAGACACAGACAAGGTGAGTGGAGGGAGCATTAAGCACAGGTTAAAGAGCTGTGTATTGTCTCCAGACAGGACAGCCAGTGAGATTCTGCAAGTCCAGGAGGCAAGCTGTGGGGGTTACTGATAGTGTGACATAAACCCAAGATCCCAGTTTAGGCCATCCTCATGTGTGTGGAACTTGGCTATCAGTTTCTGCTCAGCGACTCTGCGCTGTTGTGTGTCGTGAAGGCTGCTTTGGAGAGCGCTTACCCGAAGATCAGAGGCCGAATGCCCATGACCGCTGAAGTGCTCCCCCACAGGAAGAGAACAGTCTTGCCTGGTGATTGTCGAGCGGTGTTCATTCATCCGTTGTCGTAGCATCTGCATAGTTTCCCCAATGTACCATGCCTCGGGACATCCTTTCCTGCAGCGTATCAGGTAGACAACGTTAGCCGAGTTGCAAGAGTATGTACCGTGTACCTGGTGGATGGTGTTCTCACGTGAGATGATGGCATCCGTGTCGATGATCCGGCATGTCTTGCAGAGGTTGCTGTGGCAGGGTTGTGCGGTGTTGTGGTCACTGTTCTCCTGGAGGCTGGGTAGTTTGCTGCGAACAATGGTCTGTTTGAGGTTGTGCGGTTGTTTGAAGGCAAGAAGTGGGGGTGTGGGGATGGCCTTGGCGAGATGTTCGTCTTCATCAATGACATGTTGAAGGCTCTGGAGGAGATGCCGTAGCTTCTCCGCTCTGGAGAAGTACTGGACGACGAAGGGTACTCTGTCCACTGTGTCCCATGTTTGTCTTCTGAGGAGGTCGGTGCAGTTTTTCGCTGTGGCGCGTCGGAACCTGTCGATCGATGAGTCGAGCGCCATATCCTGTTCTTATGAGGGCATCTTTCAGGGTCTGGAGGTGTCTGTTGCGATCTTCCTCATCCAAGCAGATCCTGTGTATACGGAGGGCTTGTCCGTAGGGGATGGCTTCTTTAACGTGTTTAGGGTGGAAGCTGGAGAAGTGGAGCATCGTGAGGTTATCCGTGGGCTTGCGGTACAGTGAGGTGCTGAGGTGACCGTCCTTAATGAGGATGCATGTGTCCAAGAATGCAACCGATTCCGTAGAGTAGTCCAGGGTGAGTTTGATGGTGGGATGGAACTTGTTGATGTCATCATATAGTTGGCTGTTCCCCATGGCTCAACACACATGGAGCAGTTGAACCAGGAGCACTCCTCGTCACCAGCATCCCCCACGATGATGGCATTACTGCAACGGCCTCAGTACTCAACTGCCAGTTTCCAGATGCAATTTTACAACTCATCCGCTTCATCCTGGACCACAATGTCTTCACCTTCAACAACCAGTTCTTCATCCAGACACACAGAACAGCCATGGGGACCAAATTCACACCTTAATATTCCAACATCTTCATGCACAGGTTCGAACAAGACTTCTTCACCGCACAAGACCTTCAACCGATGCTATACACTAGATACATCAATGACATTTTCTTCCTTTGGACTCATGGTGAACAATCACTGAAACGACTATATGATGACATCAACAAGTTCCATCCCACCATCCAACTCACCATGGACTACTCTCCGGAATCGGTTGCATTCTTGGACACACGCATTTCCATTAAGGACGGTCACCTCAGCACCTCACTGTACCGCAAGCCCACGGATAACCTCACGATGCTCCACTTCTCCAGCTTCCACCCTAAACACGTTAAAGAAGCCATCCCCTACGGACAAGCCCTCCGTATACACAGGATCTGCTCGGATGAGGAGGATCGCAACAGACACCTCCAGACGCTGAAAGATGCCCTCATAAGAACAGGATATGGCGCTCGACTCATCGATCGACGGTTCCGGCACGCCACAGCGAAAAACCGCACCGACCTCCTCAGAAGACAAACACAGGACACGGTGGACAGAGTACCCTTCGTCATCCAGTACTTCCCCGGAGCGGAGAAGCTACGGCATCTCCTCCGGAGCCTTCAACATGTCATTGATGAAGACGAACATCTCGCCAAGGCCATCCCCACACCCTCACTTCTTGCCTTCAAACAACCACACAGCCTCAAACAGACCATTGTCCGCAGCAAACTACCCAGCCTTAAGGAGAACAGTGACCACGACACCACACAACCTCAAACAGACCATTGTCCGCAGCAAACTACCCAGCCTTCAGGAGAACAGTGACCACGACACCACACAACTTCAAACAGACCATTGTCCGCAGCAAACCACCCAGCCTTCAGGAGAACAGTGACCACGACACCACACAACCCTGCCACAGCAATCTCTGCAAGACGTGCCGGATCATCGACACGGATGCCATCATCTCACGTGAGAACACCATCTACCAGGTATACGGTACCTACTCTTGCAACTCGGCCAACGTTGTCTACCTGATACGCTGCAGGAAAGGATGTCCCGAGGCATGGTACATTGGGGAAACCATGCAGACGCTACGACAATGGATGAATGAACACCGCTCGACAATCACCAGGCAAGACTGTTCTCTTCCTGTGGGGGAGCACTTCAGTGGTCACGGGCATTCAGGCTCTGATCTTCGGATAAGCGTTCTCCAAGGCAGCCTTCACGACACACGACAGCGCAGAGTCACTGAGCAGAAACTGATAGCCAAGTTCCGCACACCTGAGGACGGTCTAAACCGGGACCTTGGGTTTATGTCACACTATCAGTAACCCCCACAGCTTGCCTCCTGGACTTGCAGAATCTCACTGGTTGTCCTGTCTGGAGACAATACACATCTCTTTAACCTGTGCTTAATGCTCCCTCCACTCACATTGTCTGTATCTTTAAGACCTGGTTGGTTGTAGAGATTCGCATTCTAATCAGTATTCTGTAACTTGATTTTGTGTCTCTGTATGCCCTGTTTGAGAGCAGATACAGTAAGAAGTTTAACAACACCAGGTTAAAGTCCAACAGGTTTATTTGGTAGCAAAAGCCACACAAGCTTTCGAGGCTCTAAGCCCCTTCTTCAGGTGAGTGGGAATTCTGTTCACAAACAGAACTTATAAAGACACAGACTCAATTTACATGAATAATGGTTGGAATGCGAATACTTACAACTAATCCAGTCTTTAAGAAACAAAACAATGGGAGTGGAGAGAGCATCAAGACAGGCTAAAAAGATGTGTATTGTCTCCAGACAAGACAGCCAGTGAAACTCTGCAGGTCCACGCAACTGTGGGGGTTACAGATAGTGTGACATGAACCCAGTATCCCGGTTGAGGCCGTCCTTGTGTGTGCGGAACTTGGCTATCAGTTTCTGCTCAGCGACTCTGCGCTGTCGTGTGTACATGGTACATTGGGGAAACTATGCAGACGCTGCGACAACGGATGAATGAACACCGCTCGACAATCACCAGGCAAGACTGTTCTCTTCCTGTTGGGGAACACTTCAGCGGTCACGGGCATTCGGCCTCTGATATTCGGGTAAGCGTTCTCCAAGGCGGCCTTCGCGACACACGACGGCGCAGAGTCGCTGAGCAGAAACTGATAGCCAAGTTCCGCACACACAAGGACGGCCTCAACCGGGATATTGGGTTCATGTCACACTATCTGTAACCCCCACAGTTGCGTGGACCTGCAGAGTTTCACTGGCTGTCTTGTCTGGAGACAATACACATCTTTTTAGCCTGTCTTGATGCTCTCTCCACTCCCATTGTTTTGTTTCTTAAAGACTGGATTAGTTGTAAGTATTCGCATTCCAACCATTATTCATGTAAATTGAGTCTGTGTCTTTATAAGTTCTGTTTGTGAACAGAATTCCCACTCACCTGAAGAAGGGGCTTAGAGCCTCGAAAGCTTGTGTGGCTTTTGCTACCAAATAAACCTGTTGGACTTTAACCTGGTGTTGTTAAACTTCTTACTGTGTTTACCCCAGTCCAACGCCGGCATCTCCACATCATGAGAGCAGATATCCACTCCATCTGACAAAGGAGCAGCGCTCCGAAAGCTAATGGCATTTGCTACCAAATAAACCTGTTGGACTTTAACTTGGTGTTGTTAAAACTCATGCTCCTAGTACTGTGAGCAGCAAGCACTGTTGCCGGTGGGGGATGGGCTGGAAACTCTCAGCCTCAGAACTTGTCAAACAGCACTTCAGGGGCCACTGCTGTATGGGTTCTGAGTGTGTGTTTGTGAGTGAGGGGGGTGAGTGGGGGTGGGGACTGTGTTACCATTCTGGGGGCTGTGTGGTGGTATGGGGAATGTGTGTCACTGGGGGTCTGAGGGGGGATTATGGAGTGTGTGTGTTGCTGGGGGTCTTTGGGAGGGTACAGGGAGTGTGGGTTGCTGGGAGGCTGTGGGGGGGCATAGAACATAGAACATTATAGCGCAGTACAGGCCCTTCGGCCCTCGATATTGCGCCGACCTGTGAAACCAATCTAAAGCCCCTCTAACCTACACTATTCCAATATCATCCATATGTTTATCCAATGACCATTTAAATGTCCTTAATCTTGGCGAGTCCACTACTGTTGCAGGCAGGGCATTCCATGCCCTTACTACTCTCTGAGTAAAGAACCTACCTCTGACATCTGTCCTATATCTATCACCCCTCAATTTAAAGCTATGTCCCCTTGTGCTAGCCATCACCATCCGAGGAAAAAGGCTCTCACCCTATCTAATCCTCTGATCATCTTATATGCCTCTATTAAGTCACCTCTTAACCTTCTTCTCTCTAACGAAAACAGTCTCAAGTCCCTCAGCCTTTCCTCATAAGACCTTCCCACCATACCAGACAACATCCTGGTAAATCTCCTCTGCACCCTTTCCAATGCTTCCACATCCTTCCTATAATGCAGCGACCAGAACTGTACGCAATACTCCAAGTGCGGCCGCACCAGAGTTTTGTACAGCTGCAACATGACCTCATGGCTCTGAAACTCAATCCCTCTACCAATAAAAGTTAACGCACCGTACGCCTTCTTAACAACCCTATCAACCTGGGTGCCAACTTTCAGGGATCTATGCACATGGACACCGAGATCTCTCTGCTCATCCACACTACCAAATATCTTACCATTAGCCCAGTACTCTGTATTCCTGTTACTCCTTCCAAAGTGAATTACCTGACACTTTTCCGCATTAAACTCCATTTGCCACCTCTCAGCCCAGCTCTGCAGCTTATCTATGTCCCTCTGTAACTTGCAACATCTTTCCGCACTGTCCACAACTCCTCCGACTTTAGTGTCATCCGCAAATTTACTAACATCCTTCTACGCATGGGGAGTGTGTGTTGCTGGGAGACTGTGGAGGGTTATGGGGAGTGTGTGTTGCTGGGGGTCTGTAGAGGGGTATGGGGAGTGTGTGTTGCTGGGAGACTGTGGAGGGGTATGGGGAGTGTGTGTTGCTGAGAGACTGTGGGGGGTGGGTATGGGGAGTGTGTGTTGCTGGGAGGCTGTGGGGGATATGGGGAGTGTGTGTTGTTGGGGGTCTGTGGAGGGGTATGGGGAGTGTGTGTTGCTGGGGGTCTGTGGGGGGGTATGGGGAGTGTGTGTTGCTGGGGGTCTGTGGGGGATATGGGGAGCTTGTGTTGCAGAGGGTCTGTGGGGGGTTATGGGGACTGTGTGTTGCTGGGAGTCTGTGGGGGGTTTGGGGAGTGTGTGTTGCTGGGAGGCTGTGGAAGGGTTATGGAGAGTGTGTGTTGCTGGGCTGGGGGTGAGCAGAGTTCTTTAACTTCTCCATCTGTCTCTCCCCTTTCCCAAATTCCACCCCCCCCCCCCCCCCAACCGCACTCCCCATCAGACTGACGTGATAGCTTTTATAATGCAACCCACTGATCTTAGAATCTTACAGTACAGAAGGAGGCCATTCGGCCCATTGAGTCTGCACCGACCACAATCCCACCCAGGCCCCATACCCATAACCCCATGTATTTACCCTAGCTAGTCCTCCTAACATTAAGGGGCAATTTAGCATGGCCAATCCACCCATCTTTGGACTTTGGGAGGAAACCGGAGCACCCAGTGGAAACCCGCACAGACACGGGGAGAATGTGCCAACTGGAAAAGAGAGTGACCCAGATGCCTCGCCACCAATTTGACCCATTAATATGAGAGTTTCTGGGATGGTGAGTTGCGAGGTGGAAGCTGACGCAACTGGTGCCGGCCTCAGGGGTCCCTTCACTGGCTTCCTCCAAGGAGTCTTCCGAGCTGTCAGGGGCAGGATGGGTGGGAGCAGCAGGGGGGGGGCTGCGTTGCCAGGCATTTCAGGCACATCTGGGTCCCTTCCTGTAACACCAGGACACAAGGTTAAGTGCAAGGGAGCAAGAGGAATCTGGGCTGTATGTAACTTCTTGAGATTTCTCCAACATGTGGAGGATTGATAGGTGCTCACTTCTATGCTCCAGCCTGACCATGCTGTCACTGATGGTGCAGCTGCCCCCCCTCTCCTGCAAGCTCCAGTGCCCTCTCCTCAAAGTGGGTGAGGACCCGGAACTCAATCACACCACCCCCCGTCTTTGCCCTCTCCTGGCAATTATGGGTATTCTTCTCCTGTGGGGACAGAAGGAGCCATGTAAAATCTGATGGCACGAGTCCTGCAGGGTATCGGGGGGGGTGGCCTTCAGAGGGCAAGGGTTAGGAGGGAGGTGCTTGGGGGTCAGGGACTGAAAGCATGCAGGGGCTGGGGGTGGTGGGATCTGGGTGTCATTAGGGGGGGAAGATGCTAGATGAGGTTAAACACTCACCATTGCTGCTCAGATTAGGTCATTCAGTTTCTTGCAGCACTGCTTCCCGGTTCTCCTGGCCAGTGCCCTGGCACTAACACATGCTGCCATCGTCTCCCAGGCTGCATTTCCATCCCTTCCCCTAGGATGGCATCCTGCTGGGGGGAAGAAGGTGTCCCGCCTTGTTTCACTGCCTCCAGCAACCCAGATCTGCATGAAACAAATGGGGAGCTGTCTTCCTAGAGGCCAGTTCTTCCTCCACTGTCTGCCTGTCTATCCATCCTTGGAGGTTTTTATGGAGCTGTCCCTTGTTAGGGCAGATCAGCTGCAGGCAGTTTGGGCGAGCCATGCACCCGTTAGAGCATTCCAGTGAGTTTAATGCAGTTTGCCTTGTTACCAGGGAGGGGAAACTACGTCACCACTTGCAGGTGTGCTGATGGGAGGGGGGTGGATTTGTGCCTGTGTGATGATTGGGGGCAGGGGAGAGAGAGGGTCATGTCACTCAGCAATTGGGGCCGGGGGGGGGGTGATGAAGGGACCATGTGCAAGGAGGTGCGGTGGTGGGGTGAGGGGGGGTAAGGGGGTCAATAATTTTGGGGGGTTTCCAATGTCCATTGGGGGGCTGACGGAAGGCTGTATCTGGCCCGGGGAAGGGGGGGGGGGGGGTGTTCTTTCAGCAGAGCTGGATTTTTTTGCTTTTTCTGCGCATGCGCAGTTTGTGGCTCCAACCTGAGCCTCTGGCTGTCTGGCGAATTAGGCCCCGCCCACTGCCTCTAGTGGCTAGAAATGGTCTAGCCCATATTTTCAAAGACTGAGTGCATATGATTCGGCGTAAATGCTCAAAAAAACAATCAGGAACTCTCCCGTTTTCACGCTAGCTGAACACTTAGAAAAAGTCTCGTAAAATTCCACCCACTGTCTATCCCAGTTAATGTTGGGAAAGTTGAAATCACCTAATATAACCTACTGTTATTGTTTTTACACACCTCTGCAAATTGTGCACATATTTGCTCCTCAATTTCTCACTGATTATATGGGAGTCTATAATAAACACTTAGCAATGTGACTGCCCCTTTTTTATTCCCAAACTCTACCCACAAAACCTCATTCAATACCCTCATCATCTCTCCCTACTAACTCCTTTACTAATAATGCAATGTCTCCTCCTCTTTTACCCCCTCCACTGTCTCTGGACCGAAAGCTGGAGGAGTCTGTCCATGTTCTATCTGCTGTTGTTACTCCAGCATGTGAGTGTTTGGCTGCCTCCATGGAAAAGGCAGAAGCCATCTCAGAGGCCCAGGTCCAGCAGAACATACAGAGGCTGCTGGGTATGCGCTTGGACCTGCACTCTGTCACTCTAGCCAGGGGTGCAGTGCAGCAGTGGTTAGGCAAGAGGAACATGGGGCACATTGAACTCCCTCCAGGTGCCCCTTCACCTCAGGGAGTCAGGGTGCTGCCAGAACATACTGACAGGGAAAAGAAGCACCAGCAAGGCACCCTGAGAACTCAAAGGGTGCCCCACTCTACCAGTGACCCTATCACCTCCAGCAAGGCCAGCCAAGAAGGGTGCACTTGCATCTGTACAGGAGATCCTTAGCAGGTTGGGCTCTTCGGCCTTGGGCCATCAGAGCAAGTCCGCCAAAGTTATCAACAGGCAACAGGGCATAGCAGTCAGCAGGCTGCCTCCACCTGGATGTCGGCTGTGCCTAAACATAATAAATGAAAAAGAAAGTGAACAATGTTTTGAAGGCACTTCAGTAGCAAGGGTGGATAACTATTGTATGTAGTTTTGGTACTTGTAAAAATATGTTCACTTGTGCTGTTTGAAAGTGTCCTGGATTCTCATCTTGCTGCTAGTTGCTTCAATGGTCACAAGCATTCAAGAGCGTGGAAGTTGGTCCCTTATCAGAGTCCGAGAATGTCCTTCTTAAGAGCCACTTCTCTCACACTGTCAGCATTGTGATTACTGAATATTCTGACATGAGGATGCTTAAGTACTGGTCCAGACCACATCATACAAACCATTACTTGCAACTCAGCAGGTTCTGAGCTCCGGGATTGATGTGTTCAGTGTGTTCAGTGAGGTCATTGCATCTCCTGCTGCTGTTGCCCCGCCATGAGATGTGAGTGGATACAAAGATTCCTCATGTCAAGAGCAGTTAAGCAGGCAATGTGAGTGGCAAGAAACGCTGTGGATTCAGTTTGAGGGTTAAAATAGTGAAGCTCTCCACTGTGTTCTAAACAGTAGAAAACCAGGGGCTTCTCCAGATGTTAGGAGAATGATGGGCACATCCAATCATCCCTGGCTGTCTATGTTGAATTGTAATATTGAGCTAACATGCTGGTGAACAAGTAAGGAGGCTATGGGCAAATTGACCTTGACTGCCAGGGGGATTTTTTGCTGTTTGATTGCAGCTTTTGTGAGACCCCACATGGAGATTCAAGGTTACAATTGTGAGATTAGGTACAAGCTAGCAAACTTGATGGTCACATCGGATACACTTAGCAGATTGCCTAACATAGCAAAAACAGAAGATATATCCTTGGATCCACAAGTTGACTTCATTGACATCAAACTTGAAGATGTTCTCCAAATTGATAGGGTGCATTTTCCACAATGCAAATGACAGCAACTACACAAAGAAACAGTGTAAGATTCAACACTACAGAAACTGTGGAAAAGCATCATTGAACAATGGCCTGGTTCAATTCTGCATCTTCTTAAAACACATGAGACTATTTTGGCCTTATTGGAATGAACTAGGCACCTCCTAGGGAGTCACTTTTAAAGCAGGCAGGTCATCTTAGCAGAATCTTTGTGTCTTGATATTCTTCAACAACTTCCTCATTCAGACATAGGCATTGATCAAACGAGCAGACTCGTAAGAGAGATGATCAACTGGCAGGAATAAACAATGACATTGAAGTTGTCGTCAAGAAGAGAGAGGCCTGTCAAATATATGTATCAAGTTAGCACCAAAAACTATTGATTCCATGTTAAGTTCCTACATGTTCTTGGTCCAAAATCACATCCGATCTCGTTCATGTCCATGGCACTGACTTCATCATCATCTACAAGAAGGGGAAACCCCCAGCACAAAGAGTTTCCCTCAGAGCCTGCCGACTTTAACAGCAGAACCTGGTTAGCATATTTATTTCGATGTTTCCAGCCAAATTGAGAGGCTGGCCTCAGCTGGGGTTACAGAGAGGAGGGAGGGAGGGATTGGAAAGGCTGGGGGGGGGGGGGGGGCGGCGGGAGAGAGGGGGGAGGTGGAATATTGGAAGCCAGAGGAGAGATTGGATCCAGGGTCAGAGGAGATCTTAAATGTGAGGAGGAGATTGGGAGAGTCGGGAGGAGATCAGAAGAGTGGACCAACGGAAGTGTCAGGGGGAGCTGCCAGGGTTGTTTCTCAAAGCTTGCCCACCACCAACATTGAACTGACTGGTCTGAATTGCCACATTTAATCTGCTACCTCTTTTTTGAATAAGGGTGTAATATTTGCAATCCTCCAGTCCTGTGACACCAGCCCTCTATCTAAGGAGCATTGTACTTCCCTCGGCCATCCAGAATGTATCTCCTGACGACTGTGTGACGTATACCCTTTCTGCTATTGCCACCCTTTCTAGTACCTTCCCTTTATCTGTTTTTATCTTGCCCAATATTCTGACAATCTCCTTGTTTATCTACTTGTGGCTCTTCCTTGGTGAACATCAGAGAGAAACAGTTGAAGTGGAAAGAATTACATGATTATGGAGAAAGAGCACTGGAGTGGGATTAATTGGCCAGCTCGACACCAAAGAGCTAGCACAGTCCCAATGGGCTGAATGACCTTTCTCTGTGCTGTATTGGATTAAGGTTCTATATATGCAAAAGAAAATATCTATCCTGAGTCCCTGCAGCACAGAAAACAAAAATTAATGTTCCAAATAGCTTTGAGAGGCATGTATCTCAATGAAATATGACATTTACTCAACAATCTTCATTGGTGATTGCTAAAAGCGCAATTTAGAATTCTTGCTTCAATCCCCCTTTGACCTCTGCCTTGTCCTCTTGTTCCAGCTACATTCCTATGTCACCTGGAGGACAGCGACAGTCCTGTCTGTTGTCAGGGTGCAGGGCCGGCCATGCTGTGTCAGTTCCATCCTGAGTCTAAATTCGAGGAGTGCGCACTGTGTGACCTACACACTTCCTGTTTACTGATCACCGGTTTCTGTGCAGTCACTGAGCTGCACCTAAAATATGCTCGCTTAGACACGTACTTCCCAAAATGCAGAGAGGCACACTAAAGAGGACAGATAAAGACATTCTCTCTCTGAGGTGCTGCCTGGATTGCCTTGATATCAGCTACTGTCCTGAAATTGATTCTTTTATCGTTTCAAGCACTTTATACACAGAGGATGCACAACAGTCAAGTTTATTTATTAGTCACAAATAAGGTTTACATTAACACTGCATGGAATTCCCTAGTTGCCACACTCCGGCATCTGTTCGGGTCAATGCACCTAGCCAGCATGTCTTTGAGACTGTGGGAGGAAACCAGAGCACCCGGAGGAAACCCGTGCAGACAAGGGGAGAACATGCAAACTCCACACAGACAGTGACCCGAGCTGGGAATCGAACCTAGGTCCCTGGCACTGTGAAGCAGCAATGCTAACCACTGTGCCACCGTGCTGCCCCAGTATAATGAACTGAAATATTATGCAAAGAAATAAAATAAACAAATCTTGGGAGTGTTGATTTTAAATAATCCTGCTTGAAGCACTTTCACTTTGTGCTGCTTATTAACCCTGCCATATGCATTCCCAGTACTTTGTTGATTGTATTTTCTTTTTTTTGTTGTTATTTATTCTTCCCTGGGATGTAGATGTTGCCCGCTAGGTCATCATGTGTTGTCCATTACTACCTGGGTTTGAACTAAATGGTTCACTTGGCCATGTTAGAGAGGATTTAAGAGTCAATGCTGTGTATCTGGAATCATGTGTGGACCAGGCTGGATAAGGACACAGATCAGTGAACTAGATGTGGCTTTACAACAATCAGTGGTAGTTTCATGACCAGCATTACTAAGACTGGCTTTCAATTCCAGATTTATTCATTGAATATAAATTCCCACCTGCTGCTGTCGTGGGGTTTGAACCTTTGCCCCACATCTTTTCAAACCTTCTGGAATCGGTGTCTGTTCACTGCACATAATTCGAAGCTGTTCTAAAACATCTCAAAAAATCCAGGGATAGACTGACCACCAATATTCATGACAAACTCACTGACTCCCACAGCTCCTTACATCCCACTGCCTGTAAGGACTCCATTAGAGTGGGCCCTCTAGATTGTTGGCCCATTGATATTACCGTGTGATGCGCTACTCAAACACGAGGCCTGAAGCTCAGTAAATGAAAGGCTTTTATTTACTGTAATGAAGCTGCCAGAACTTATATACACTATCCCAGACTGAAGGGGTCCCGGCCAGAGCAGGGACTCTTATACCTCTCCCAGGAGGCGGAGCCCGACTGGGATGTGCCACAACACTACAGTACAAAGGTGTAACAACCCCACCCTAACCCCAACAGCAACAATAGCACAACCCAACAGTAACATATGTACATCCTTGTAGTACTAGCCAGCCCCTGGCTCAGTACTATCCAGTGGGAACCAACGATGGTTCACCACATTCACCCCTCCTTTGAGAACAAAGGCCGGCGGGGTACAAAAACAGAATAAAGTGTCAGCAGTCTATAAGTTCAGACGGTCAGGGGGACCGCACCGTCGTTGTGACCTCCTCAATACCGGCGGTGACACCGGAAGAGGCACTTGCGGTGGCGTTCTCCCCAAGGCGGCGTCCAGCTGTTCTTCCACGGACTCACAGGCCGGTTGACCCTGAGGTGACGGTAGTCCATGGGATCCTGACACGCCCTGCAGTGGCGACCATCTTCTGGGCTCAGGCAAGCTGTACATGGGAGTAAAATGGGAGCGACAGGGGTTGCTACGTCCCCTGCTGGCGCCAGGTCTCGGATCGAGACTGTGTCCTCTCGCCCGTCAGGGTATGCCACATAGGCATACTGAGGGTTGGCGTGGAGGAGATGGACCTGTTCGACCAACGGGTCGGACTTGCAGGCCCTTACATGTCGCTGCAGGAGGACGGGTCCTGAGTACGTCAACCAAGACGGTAATGAGGTCCCCGAGGAAGACTTCCGAGGGAATGAGAACATCCTCTCGTGGGGAGTAGCATTGGTTGCCGTACACAGGAGGGAGCGAATAGAATGGAGCGCATCAGGGAGCACCTCTTGCCAACGGGAGACTGGAAGACCTTTTGACTTCAACGCCCGTAAGACAGCCTTCCAGACAGTAGCATTCTCGCGTTCCACCTGTCCATTACCCCTATGGTTGTAGCTCGTGGTCCTACTAGAGGCAATCCCGTATGAGAGCAGGAATTGCCTCTAGTCATCGCTCATGAACGACGAGCCCCTGTCGCTATGGATGTAGCCGGGGTACCCGAACAGGGTAAAGAGATCACGGAATGCCTTGATAACCGTGGCAGCGGATGTATCAGAGCAGGGAACAACAAAAGGGAAACGAGAGTACTCGTCAATGATATTGAGGAAGTACACATTCCGATCTGTTGAGGGAAGGGGGCCCTTAAAATCGACACTCAGTCTCTCGAAGGGACGAGTGGCCTTGACTAAATGTGCCCGGTCAGGTCGGTAAAAGTGCGGTTTGCATTCCGTGCAAACCCGACAGCTCCTTGTTACTGACCTGACGTCCTCCACCGAGTAAGGCCGGTTGCGGGCTTTTATAAAGTGGTAGAGCCGAGTGACCCCAGGATGGCACAGGTCATTATGGAGGGCCTGCAAACGGTCCTCCTGTATACTAGCGCATGTTCCACGCGAGAGGGCATCCGAGGGCTCATTGAGTTTCCCTGGACGGTACATGATATCGTAGTTATAGGTGGAGAGTTCAATTCTCCACCGCAAGATCTTGTCATTCTTGATCTTGCCCCTCTGCGTGTTGTTAAACATGAACGCCACGGACCGCTGGTCCGTGATCAGGGTGAACCGTTTTCCCGCCAAGTAATGGCGCCAGTGCCTGACGGCCTCCACAATGGCCTGGGCCTCCTTTTCCACCGCTGAATGCCGAATTTCGGGGCCTTGGAGGGTGCGGGAAAAAAATGCGACGGGCCTGCCCGCCTGGTTAAGTGTGGCGGCCAGGGCGAAATCAGATGCATCGCTCTCCACCTGAAAGGGGATGGACTCGTCTACAGCGTGCATCGTAGCTTTCGCGATGTCGGCTTTCAATTTATCGAAGGCCAATCGGGCCTCTGGCATTAAGGGAAAAGTCGTGGACTTAATGAGCGGACGGGCTTTGTCCGCGTAGTTGGGAACCCACTGCGCATAATAAGAGAAGAAGCCTAAGCATCTTCTCAGTGCTTTTGCACTAGCAGGTAAGGGAAGTTCAGAAAGGGGGCGCATACAGTCTGGATCAGGGCCAATGACCCCGTTTTCCACCACGTATCCTAGGATGGCTAAACGGCGCGTACGAAACACACACTTCTCCCTGTTGTAGGTCAAGTTCAGGCGAGATGCAGTGCGTAGGAAGTTCAGGAGATTCGTGTCGTGGTCCTGCTGGTCATGGCCGCAGATGGTGACATTATCCAGGTACGGGAAGGTAGCCCGCAGCCCGTTCTGGTCCACCATTCTGTCCATAGCACGCTGGAAGACCGAGACCCCATTGGTGACACCAAAGGGAACCCTGAGAAAGTGATACAAGCGACCATCTGCCTCAAAAGCCGTGTATTGTCGGTCCTCTGGGCGAATGGGGAGTTGGTGGTAAGCAGACTTGAGGTCTATGGTGGAGAACACCCGGTACTGCGCAATCTGATTGACCATATCAGATATGCGCGGGAGGGGATACGCATCCAGCTGCGTATATCGGTTAATGGTCTGACTGTAGTCAATGACCATCCGGGGTTTGTTCCCGCTCTTGACCACCACGACCTGCGCCCTCCACGGACTAGCGCTGGGTTGTATGATCCTTTCTTTGAGGAGCCGCTGAACCTCAGATCTAATGAAGATCCGATCCTCAGCGCTGTAACGCCTACTTTTAGTTGCGATGGGCTTGCAGCCTGGCACAAGATTCTGGAACAAGGAGGGTGTGGTGATCTTCAGCGTCGAGAGGCTGCAGGCGGGGCGCGTTGGGCAATTTGGAGGCTGCTGCTGTTTTCCCACTGCCAGTGAAGGGAGTGGCCCACCGTACTGTAGGATTACACTCCTCAAGTGGACCATGAAGTTTAGTCCGAGAAGTATTGGCGCGCAAAGATACAGCAACACGAGGAGCTTGAAACGCTCGTAAACTGTGCCTTGCACCTTCAAGGTTGCCACGCAACTCCCTAGCACGGCAACAGACCAGGACCTTGATGCCGTAGAGATTGTCTGTTTGGCAGGTTGAATCTGGAGTCCACACCGCTTCACAGTGTCTGGGTGGATAAAGCTCTCAGTGCTCCCGCTGTCAAACAGACAATAAATCACGTGGTCATTTACCTGGATATTCATCATAGATTTGTCAAGTCTATGAGGCTTGGCCTGGTCCAGGATGATCGACGCCATCGTTGGTTCATGAGTGCCACTGCAGGCAGCTGAAATCGATGAGGAGGACCCCTGCTGGTCGTTCGTGGTCAGTGTCGACCAACATGGCCGCTCCCATGAGTCGCACGTGGGTGAGGGCGCCAAACTCAGCGACTCCTGGTGGTCGTACTCCTCCGACTCCGTCGACCGTAATGGCGTCGTCCTGGCCTCGCCGTGGACGAACCCCGCGATGACTTCGACGACGAAGACCCGAGCTCTGAAGAATCGCAGGCCGCACTGCCGTTCCTGGGTTTAGATCGGCACACTTTTGAATAGTGCCCTTTTTTACCGCGTGCGGTGCACAACACAGCTTTAGCGGGACACTTTTGCCGAGTATGCTTCGCTCCTCCACAGAAATAGCACCGCGGGCCGCCCGGGGCTGCTGCCGTCGTCTGGTCCGAGTGTGAGCACGCCATTACGCAGCATTTCGAACCCGAGGGACGAGGAGGGATTGGCGACTGCTCCTGCCAGGTTGTCTCCACATGGTCCTCCGGATATAATACTAAGCTTTTGGAGGCCGTCTTGAGCATCTCTGCTAGCTCGATTGCCTGGGTAAGATTAAGGTTACCCTTCTCCAACAGTTTAAGTCGAATGTACGACGATCCGACCCCGGCCACAAACGCATCTCGGGCGAGGTCGTTCATGCTCTGCTCAGCCGACACAGCTTTGCAGTTACAGCCCCTGGCTAGCTGTAGGAGCTCGTTCGCATATTCCTCCATCGTTTCGCCAGACTGCCGTCGTCGAGTGGCTAGTAGGTAACGAGCGTGTATCTCATTGGGTGGTTTGATATAGCGCTTCTTCAGAAGCTCGAGGGCCTTAGTATAATCGGTGGCCGCACGGATCGCGAGGTAGACAGTGTCGCTTACCCTCGCATGGAGGACCCGGAGTCTGTCATCATCTGTGGTGACCGCTGCGGAGGCTGCCAGGTAGTCTTCGAAACACTTCAGCCAGTGGTCGAAGGTGTTAGAAGCGCCCACCGCACGTGGATCTAGCGTAAGGCGTTCCGGCTTCAGAATTTGCTCCATACTCTCTTTTTTTTCTCCGATGAGAGTTTAACGACAGTAAATAAAATTGATGCGCTACTCAAACACGAGGCCTGAAGCTCAGTAAATGAAAGGCTTTTATTTACTGTAATGAAGCTGCCAGAACTTGCATACACTATCCCAGACTGAAGGGGTCCCGGCCAGAGCAGGGACTCTTATACCTCTCCCAGGAGGCGGAGCCCGACTGGGATGTGCCACAACACTACAGTACAAAGGTGTAACAACCCCACCCTAACCCCAACAGCAACAATAGCACAACCCAACAGTAACATATGTACATCCTTGTAGTACTGGCCAGCCCCTGGCTCAGTACTATCCAGTGGGAACCAACGATGGTTCACCACACCGTGAAACCACCATCGAACCTCGGATGTAAGTGGCTTCATCACTGAATAACCTGGAACTGTGCACTCATTATAGGAGCGATGCTGGGGGGCGGGGGGGGGGGGGGGAATGGTGGATACTGTGCGGCCCAGGACTCAGCGTTGGAACAACCATTGTTTCTAATTTACAGAAATGACCCAGATATGTCTTGCAACATGGTTAGATTTTCAGGTATTGCCACTGCAGGAGGGGGAGTGGAATTCTTAGAAATCTTAGAAACCCTACAGCACAGAAAGAGGCCATTCGGCCCATCGAGTCTGCACCGACCACAATCCCACCCAGGCCCTACCCCCATATCCCTATATATTTACCCGCTAATCCCTCTAACCTATGCATCCTAGGACACTAAGGGCAATTTTAGCATGGCCAATCAACCTAACCCGCACATCTTTGGACTGTGGGAGGAAACCGGAGCACCCGGAGGATGATGACGCAGACACGATGAGAATTTGCAAACTCCACACAGACAGTGACCCGAGCCGGGAATCGAACCCAGGTCCCTGGAGCTGTGAAGCAGCAGTGCTAACCACTGTGCTACCGTGCCGCCCCTGAGAATTGGAGGGAGGCAGCTCAGACTTTTCAGCACTGAAGATATTGGGGTTGGGTAACATAATGGTCATGTTCTGGACTAGTTAACCCAGAGCGCTGGACTGATGATCTGGAAACATGACTTAACATTGACTAAATAATGAATCTGGAATCAAAAGCTAATATCAGTAATGGTGACCACGGTACTGTTGGAACATCCTTGGCTAGAGTTCTCCAGCCATTCACGCCAGTGGGATTCTCTGGTCCCACCGGCAGCGCACCCCTGCCTGCGGGTTTCGTGGCAGAGTGGGGTGACATCAATAATGAGAAATCCCATTAACAACGGCGGGACCAGAGAATCCTGTCGCTAACGAACAGCACGTCACCTTCCACTGCTGAGAAACGCGTGGCTGGGAGGCCGGAGAATCTCACCCATTGGTTCATTAATGTCCTTTAGGGAAGGAAATCTGCCGCTTTCACTCAGCCTGGCCTACATGTGGCAGACAGAGATGTGGCTGACTCTTCACTATCCTGTGAAATAACAGAGCAGCTTATCCAGCTGTATTCAAGAAGGCAGCTCAATGTCACCATCTCAAGGGCAATTAAAGAATGGGCAATAAGTGCTGGCCTTGCCAGTTATACTGACATTCTGTGAATAATAATGTGTTGGAGAAATTGCTTGACTGTGCAAAAAAATTGAGGTGAGATTTAATGAAGACAAATGCATTAACTTACTGCATATAGGGGGGAAAGAAACAGCTATGTATACAAATCTATGTTTATGTGGCACCTTTGCTATCCTTAGTACATTTCAATGTGCTTTACAGCCTGTAATGCCTTTCAAAGTATAGCCATTCCTGCTTTATATATACACACTAATTTACACACAGCAAGGTCCCACAAACACTAAATATATTCTGGTGTCGCAGGTTGAAGAATGAATATTGACTCAGGAACTGGAGGATTCCCTTGTTCTTCCTCAAGCACAGCCAGGGGTCATTTAGATGCACTTCAGTCTATGGTTTCAGCTGAGAAAGGGGGGAGTGTTGGGGGTGAACGCGTTAGATTCTGATTCAGAGTGTTACCACGGAGACAAAGCTCAGAATGACGGGAAGTTTGTGCTGTTGAGCCACTGCTCTTTGGAACAGAAATAAAATCAATCAAATTCGTATTGCACAGCCAGCTGAAGTGACTTGCACTCAGCTGCGCGGAGTGTGTTCAAATCCAACTTTTAAAGAGGAATGGGCAATGACAAACAGTTCACTAATTGTTCTGGTAATATTTCTGTGGTATTAATATAACGGTGAAAAGCTTACTTTTACATATCTTTAATTGTTATATATTTTATCATGCTTTCAGCATCTTGGAGCAGAATTTAATGTTGTGACGGGGGTCTTGTCTGCTGGATGGAAAACCAATGGGAGACCCACATCAACTGTGTTGGGGAAAGGCCCGCAGGAATTAAATGTTCATTTGGCACTTAACTGGCTACTGTTGGGCCTTCCCCAGGATTTAGGGCTTCTGAGGGCAGAAATTCCTCCCCTTCCCCAAGAGCTACCAGCGATTAGACACTGGCAGCTCTCCATTGCCCAGTAGCGCACTGCTCCTTCTGGCTGCTGCTGGTAATGCACTCACCAAAGGCTTTGGATCACCGAGAGACCCAGGGCACAGTTGAGTGGGGGTTGGACGAGGCTTACGGGAAAGGGGTCACTGGCTAGCAAAAGGGACGAGTAACCCTCCACAGGCTCACCTCTTTCCGATGCCAGGTCCCTTGATCAGCTCATCACACCCCCACCTGGAAGCCCGCAATTCAACCGTGCTTTTTGGGCTCCCCACACAGCAACTACTCTGCCCGCCACTCGTTGAGTGCCAGCATTGGCAGGAATTGGGATCTGGGTGGGAAAACTGTCCATGAGCCTTTGTGGCGGGAGGTGGTTTTTCCAAGTTCTACAAACTCACTGGCAGGAAGGGAGGGGGGGTTGGATGTGAGGCATTAAATTCCACCCTCTGGTTCTGGAGCTAACACTGGTGCTTTTTCACATTATCTGGAAACAAAGGCAGTGTGAACGCTTTTACTGAAATGGGTGGGTCAGGAAGAATGTTTCCTCTCATCATGCTTTTGTTTGTCAGCGCAAGTCAGACTCCACACCTAATCTAGCAAAGCAGTTGCTGCAACTAACCTCAACTCTTAGGGCAATTCTAGGATCTCCAACCAACCATTTCAAATTGCAAGGTGTTCAAAACAGATAGGAAAGGCAGAGAGGCGGAGGTATTGGTTAATGAGAGCATTGCAATGCTGGAGAAAGGGGATGTCCCTGAGGCTTCAAGGACAGAATCAATTTGGCTAGAGCTAAGGAACAACACTGGGACTACAAAGAGACAGATACGTTAAGTGGACAAAGATCTGGCAAATGCAGTATAATGTGGGCAAATGTGAAATTCTCCATTTTGACAAGAAAAATAAAAAACTATTATCTAAAAGGTTGCAGAGCTCTGAGATTCAGAGAGATGTGTGTGTCCTAGTGCATGAATCACAAAAGTGGGGACAGCAAGTCATTCGGAAAGCTAGTAGAATATTATCATTTATTGTGATGGGAATTGAATATAAGAGCAGGGAAACTATGCTTCGGTTGTACAGGGCATTGGTGAGACACATCTGGAGTATTGGGTACAGTATTGGCCTCCTTAAACAAGAAGACTAGTACTGTACCCGATACTCCAGACGTGGCCTCACTGATGCTCTTTGAATTATCTTAAAGGATCAATTATTAAAAAGGATTATCTTGATGTTGGTTTTCCTTCATGGGTGGTGCAAACTGTTAATTTCTTTTGTGTTAATTTTCCTTTCTGGTCTTAGGATGTGAGCACTCTGCAACAATATACTTTTATCTTCATCTCTTGACTATGAAATAGGAAAATACATTAGAATATCGGGGGCAAGAATAGGTCATTCAGTCAATGCACCTTCCAGACTTAGTTCCATGATCCAGACTGACTATTTTCATCTTTATCTCAAAAGCCAGCCTTGCCCTTCTTAATCCAGAACTGACCTTTCTCGATGCTTCAGCCAATATAACATCTAACCTCAATGACTGAAAGTGTGACAAAGTTCTTACTTATACAGAGTTCCACTTGCAATTTCTAGATGTACTCTAGTTACCCTAACTAACGTCACAGCAAATACTTGTCTACACCCATGAATTTGGTTTTATAATTTCAAACAAGTGAAGTTTGCCCCTCCCCACATCTTTTCATTTCCAAATGAGCATTGTATATGAATGAAGGTTGTACAATGCAGGCAAACTGGTGATCTCTTGCTTACCCAGATTAATCATCCTGCACTGCGAGTCATTCAAGGTGATAACATTTAAACCCACAGATTGCTGACACATGTCAGAACATCCTGGATGTCATTGTCCGATGAGGATATTCTAACATTGGAAATTAGTTCAGAGAGTGGAAATGCAGGAACAGGCAAACTGGTCAATAGCTTCCCAAATTGTGTGGAACATATCCCAATGGGAGGGTTCATACTGATTAGCCGGAACAATGGGAAGATGGAATTGATAAGTAGACAAGCAGCAAAATCACATTAGTCATGGCATTCATTTCATCTCATGCTCCTTTGAAATTCCAGACAGGAAACTACAGTTTAAATTGATTAGTAGCTAAACAAAGCACAAAGATGCTAACCACAGTTTTAACATTCCAGAAGATGAAATAGTTGGGTTTCAAGGGAGGGCAAACTCTCCAAGCGGCAAGAAAGCCGCTTACTTGTTCTTCAGATTCTTCAAAGCAGAAGGAGGCCATTCAGCCCATTGAGTCTGTACCAACTCTCCAAAGGAGCATCTCACCCAGCCTGCTCTTGATCATCAGTAAAGGGTCATCAACAGTGTTATCAAGTGGCACCTACTCAGCTATAACCTGCTCACTGATGCCCAGTTTGGGGTTCTGCTAGGGTCACTCAGCTGCTGACTTCATTACAGCCTTGGTTCAAACATGGACAAAAGGGTGGAACTTTAGAGGGGAAGTGAGAATAACTGCCCTTGATATCAAAGCAGCAATTGACTGAGTGTGGCATCAAGGAGCCCAAGCAAAGTCAATAGGAATCAGGGGGAAAACTCTCCACTGGTTGGACTCATACCGAGCACAGAGGAAGATGGTTGTGATTGTTGGAGGTCAATCGACTCAGTTCCAGGACATCAGTGCAGGAGTTCATCAGGGAAGTGTCTTAGGCCCAACCATCTTCAGCTGCTTCATCAATGACCTGCCTTCCATAATAAGGTCAGAAATGGGGATGTTTACAGATTATTGGACAATGTTCAGCACTATTCACGACTCCTCAGACACTGAAGTAGTGCATGTCCAAATACAACATGACTTGGACAACATCCAGGTTTGGGCTGACAAGTAGCAAGTAACATTCACACCACACAAGTGACAGGCAATAACCCTCTCCAACAAGAGTGAATCTAACTATCGCCCCTTGACATTCAATGGCATTACCATTGCTGAATCCCCCACTATCAACATCCTGGGGATTACCATTGACCAGAAACTGGACTAGCCATATAAATGCTGTGGCTACAAGGGCAGATCAGAGGGTAGGAATCCTGTGGTGAATATAACTTACCTCCTGACTCCCCAAAGCCTGTCTGCCATCTGCAAGGCACAAGTCAGGAGTGTGATGGAATACTCGCCACTTGCCTGGATGAGTGCGGCTCCAACAACACTCAAGATGCTGGACATCATCTAGGACAAAGCAGCCCACCTGCTTGGCACCACATCCAAAAACATTCACTCCCTCCACAGCTCTTGAGAAAGCACCTTCCAAACCCATGACTGCTACCATCTAGAAGGACAAGAGCAGCAGACACATTGGAACACCACCACCTGCAAGTTCCCCTCCAGGCCACACATCGTCTTGACTTGGAAATATATCATGCAGTTGCCATGGCTTTGAAAGGAAAAAGAAGTGACACTGAAGGGAGTGTTGGGGAGTGGGAAATGACATCCATTGAAGAGCAGTTTGTGAGAGGCAACACAGAACGTAGGTTAGTGATGAGAAATTGGTGAGTATTGTGTGAGAATGAAATGGTATTCCATACACTTAACTAACATAACTAAATATCCTCTATTTCATAATTATATTTGCTATTTTTAGGAATGGAATTACCAATGAATTAAAGCACAGTACCCAATGGTGCTAGTTAAGACCTGCCTTTGTTCATTGTCAATATGTTCAACAATTCCAAAACCTGAGAGAATGAAACTCCACACATGTACTAGTGAGTTATCAGTGCCAGAGAGGTCGATTGATAGTAATTAAAGTTTATCACGTAGATACTTGTGTTTGTAATGAAAAGATTTCAGTTTCTGTGGCAAGTTAAATGGAAGATTAATGGGCAAATGTATTGGGACAGAATTTTCTATCAAAATAAGGGTGAGAGAATGACTTTCACTGTTATTTATGGGCAAGTGATATAGGAGGTTTAGTCAAAGAGCATGTGCACAATTAGTTGTTAATATTCAAAGGTTGCTGTCGAATATAGTGGACAGGAAGTGCACGCTCATTATTTATCATAGAATCATAGAATCCTATAATGCAGAAGGAGGCCATTTGGCCCATCGAGTCTGCACTGACCACAATCCCACTCGGGCCCTATCCCCATAAACTCATGTATTTACCCTAGCTCGTCTCCCTGATACTACAGTCTATTTAGCTTGGCCAATCCACCTAACCCGCACATCTTTGGACTGTGGGAGGAAACCAGAGCACCTGGAAGAAACCCACGCAGACACGGGGAGAATGTGCAAACCCCACACAGACAGTGACCCAAACCGGGAATCGGACCCGGGTCCCTGGTGCTGTGAGGCAACACTATACTGCCTGCCATATTGGTATCGGGGCAAAAATATCAACATGGAGGGTCTATGCCTGAAACCGGTGTTAGGTACTTTACACATGCAAATGCTGTTTCATCTGACATAAAAGCCCAGAAGTGAATGGCTCCCTGACACATTCCCTGCTCTTGCCTATCCAAAATACAGTTCAGGACTGAAGCTAATGAGGAAAATCTCACCTGCAATTTTATACCTTGACAAACATTTTCTTCCCTTTCTTGTTAACCCAAAATATTGTCCTTTGTCTTAATGTCCTTTAGGGAAGGAAATCTGCCGTCCTTACCTGGTCTGGCCTATATGTGACTCCAGAGCCACAGCAACAGACAACTAGGGCTGGACAATAAATGCTGACCAGCCAGCGATGCCCATGTCCCACAAGTGAATTAAAAAAAATTGAAGTCTGGAATTCAAGAAAATAATTTTAAATGCTTCTTGTGAATATAGATTGCTTTTAAAGACCATAAGAAGTAGGAACAGAAGTAGGCCATTCGGCCCATCGAGCCTGCTCCGCTATTCAATAGGATCATGGCTGATCTGGAGACATTCCTCGCGTCCACTTTCCTGCCCTTTCCCCATAACCCTTGATTCCCACACTGATCAAAAGTCTATCTCAGCCCTAAAGGTACACAAGTTCTCTGCCCTCACAGCTCTCTATGGCAAGGAGTTCCAAAGACTCACAATCCTCTAAGCGAAGAAATTCCTCCTCATCTCAGTCTTAAATTGGTGCCCCTTTATTCTGAAACTATACCCCCTGGTCCTAGACTCTCCCATGAGGAAAAACATCCTCGTGACATTTATCCTGTCAAGCCTCTTAAGAATCCTCTATGTTTCAGTGAGATCACCTCTCATTCTTCTAAATTCTGAGTAGAGTCCCAACCTTTCCTCATAAGACAATCCCTCCATACCGGGGATCATCCAAGTGAACCTTCTCTGAAATCCCCCCAATGAAATAATGGCCGGAATTCTCTGGTCGATCACACCGGTGGGATTCTCCGGTCCTGTCGGCAGTACACTGCCACCCGTGGGCTTCCCGCCGACGTGGGGGTGATGTCAATGGGAATTCCCAGTGGGACCAGAGAATCCTGCCTTTATCAAACAATGCACCACTTCCTGCTGGCGGGAAACACGTAGCTGGGAGGCCAGAGAATCTCGCTCAATTTCTTTCCTTAAAGAAGGGGACCGAAACTGCTCACAGTTCTCCAGATGTGGTCTCACCAGTACCTTGTACAGCTGCAGCAAGACTTCCCAACTCTTATACTACAACCCCCTTGAAATAAGGACCAACATTCCATTAGCCTTCCTGAGTACCTGCTGCACCTGTGTGCTAGCTTTCTATGTTTTGTGCACAAGCCCCCCTTTGTGTTGAAGCTTTCTGCAGTTTTTCTCCATTTCCCACTGGGAGTACTGTGCTCAGTTCTGGTCGCCTCACTATAGGAAGGATGTGGAAAAGATTGAAAGGGTGCAGAGGAGATTTACAAGGATGTTGCCTGGATTGAGTGGCATGCCTTATGAGGAAAGGCTGGGGGAGCTTGATCTTTTCTCCCTGGAGAGACGAAGGATGAGAGGAGACCTCATAGAGGTGTATAAGATGTTGAGAGGCATAGATCGGGTGGACTCTCAGAGGCTTTTTCCCAGGGTAGAAATGTCTGCTACGAGAGGACACAGGTTTAGGGTGCTGCGGGGTAGGTACAGGGGAGATGTTAGGGGTAAGTTTTTCACACAGAGGGTAGTGGGCGAGTGGAATCGGCTGCAGTCAGTGGTGGTGGAGGCGAACTCAATAGGGTCTTCTAAGAGACTCCTGGATGAGTACATGGAGCGTAATAGGATGGAGGGTTATAGGTAGGTCTAGAAGGTAGGGATGTGTTCGGCACAACTTGTGGGCCGAAGGGCCTGTTTGTGCTGTAGTTTTTCTATGTTTCTATGTTTATAAATAATATAGTCCTGTGTGACCATTTCAGGCCAAAAAACTCCTCTGTATATTCATAGAATCATAGAATCCTATAGTGCAGAAGGAGGCCATTCAGCCCATCGAGTCTGCACCAACCACAATCCCACCCAGGCCCTATCCCCATAACCCCACGCATTTACCCTAGCTAGTCCCCCTGACACTAAGGGGCAATTTAGCTTGGCCAATCCACCTAACCCGCACATCTTTGGACTGTGAGAAGAAACCGGAGCACCCGGAGGAAACCCACGCAGTCACGGGGAGAATGTGCAAATTCCACACAGACAGTGACCCAAGCCGGGAATCGAACCCAAGTCCCTGGCGCTGTGAGGCAGCAGTGCTACCGTGCCGCCCTATTACATTACATTTAATCCATTGCAGAATGCCATATCGATGTGCACCTGTGCTGACAGGGTGGGTGCAGCTCACAGAGTATTCTGCCTCACTTCACATCCGCCTGAGGGGTTATGTCTTACAAGAAGGCGGGTCAGAAAAAATTCACTCAATCTCTTGCCTCGAGTCAAGAATCGCTTTCACACAATGCAAGCAGAATATGTCTGTGACTCACCAAGGGAGTTTAGGCCCAATTCCATTTTCTCTGAGAGCTAAATAGGAATGTGATTAAAACAGAACACTTGAGAATGGCAGATGGAAAGACGGTTGCCACTCTGTATAGAGCTCCTCTGCGCAAACAGGCAAGAGAGACCTAATTTCAATTAGCACATAGAGGTTTCTGCACATCTCTTGAGGCCTTATTTGGAGGATCCAGAATGATTTGCTATTAAATTAGAAAATGCTGGATACACACAAAAAGTCTGGCAGCTACTGAGAACAGAAAAGATAGGTTAATATCTCAGATAGATACCTTTCTTTGAAACTGACTGCTGTGGTTCAGTCTTTACTGCAATATGGTTATTCATGCTTGGAGATAGCCTGCAATAGCCAGTCTGGGCCTATTACCAACTGGACTTGCATCTTTTTTTTCTGCTTTGAATGGGCTGCATGTTTAGGTTAATCAATTATCACCAAATAATATAATTCATGTTGTCTTGGCATCTAAGAAAGTAACATAATGCCAGACCAATGCATACAGGCTAAAGTTACTTGGTCAGACTTATCTATGTAAAAACGCAGAACACAACACTAATTTTGTACACAAGGCCAACCCACATTGTGAACTCACCGGTCTATTTAACAAAAAAGGAAAATAAATTGGGGCCAGTCCGCCTGGCGGGAACAGGGCAGTAACAGGTTGAAACTACCACCTTGTTTCTGATCCTGCTACCATTTTCGTACTGCCCTTGCATGAGTTTCTGAGGTACTAATGGAAAGAAGCTGAGCCATGCCATGATCCCCATGGGCATCAAACATTGACCTGTCTTGCCAGCATTTACCCCATACCCGAGCAAATAATTCTATCCATTTACCCCACTCGGTTCCCAAATCTTTCAATTCCCCTTCCCCACCTATAAAAATGTGAGCAAAAGTATGTGTGACATCTATGTTGGGTGGCACTTAGGTTGTGCCAACTGCATGCACGACTTCAGATATAATGGATATCTTCTGGCATGTAATAAGTCAGCAAAATCAGTATCTCTCTTACCTTTCTTTATTATCATCTTGAGCTTTTTTTTCAATTCTGCTTGTTTGTCAAAAGATTTTCTTGGCCCTTGATCTTTTTCCATCATATTATCCTTTCTCTCTAGGAGAGGGGAGATTCCTAACGTGATGCGGTGTGGCCTGACTTGGGCTGGTGAGAAAAAGAGAAGTTATTGAGAGTCACAGGCTTCATTTCCCAGTGTTTCCCCATGCTCCCAACGATTCTCTCCTTCCTTTGATTTGATTTGATTTATTATTGTCACATGTATTGCTATATGGTGAAAAATATTGTTTCTTGCGCACTATACAGACAAAACATACTGTTCATAGAGTATTTTGGGGAGAAGGAAAGAAAAGGGTGCAGAATGTAGTGTTACAGTCATAGATAGGGTGTAGGGAAAGATCAGCTTAATATAAGATCGGTCCATTCAAAAGTCTGATGGCAGCAGGGAAGAAGCTGTTCCTAAGTCGGTTGGTATGTGACCTCAGACTTTTGTGTCTTTTTTCCGACAGAAGAAGGTGGAAGCGAGTATGTCCAAGGTGCGTGGAGTCCTTAATTATGCTGGTTGCTTTCCTGAGGCAGCGGGAAGTGTTACACGGAGTCAATGGATGGGAGGCTTGTTTGTGTGATGGATTGGGCTACATTCACAAGCCTTTGTAGTTTCTTGCGGTCTTGGACAGAGCAGGAGCCATACCAAGCTGTGATACATCCGGAAAGGATGCCTTCCATGGGATGATCCCATTTACCCACTCTTCTTCTCACCACCTGCACACCCTCAGCCTTTCCTCCTCCTCTCACTCTAGATGTTACTCACCTCATGCCTATCCATTCCTCCACCCTCCTCTCACTCCTACTGATTTGATCAAGTGAATCATTGTGTGGGATCAGAGCCACGAGTAACTAATCAACAGTGTAGGTCACCCTGCAAATAAACCCTCTCTCCTTAGTACAATTCAAGACCTCATTCTGTAGTCTTGACACTTCATGGGTGGGCACACATTAGCTTTTTATTTCCTCATGTTACTCAAGGCTCGTGTTTAATGTTCCACCTTATTTTTAAAAGTACGAGTTTGGTTAAATGTGAAAACTAGCCTATTCCCGCAGTGTAATTTGAAGTTAAAATCACACCCTGAGAGGTGGAACTTGAAGGCAGTAAACAAATTGGTGAACACACAAATTTCAGCAAATGTTAACAGCTTCACATGCACGCCAATTCCTGTTATATCATTCATCACTTGTGGCTTCCACCCTAATAGGGAAAATATTTATAAAAACTCTATAACCATTACTGTTACTTAAATCATTTTCTCCACTATTTCTAACATTCTTGGCGATTTGTGTTGAATGGACCACTTGAGGGGAATAATTTTAGGTTTATTTGCTTAAATTATAGTGGTTTTTCCAAATGTAGCAAGCACTAATTTAATTATTAGGGACCTAATTAGAACAGGGAGGATATTGTGACATTTTGTCTCATCAAATCTCCCAGGTGTGTCAGATACAATGGTCTGAATTTTCTCACTACCATCAGTCGCATCTGGGAACAATGGTTGAGGGGAAATCTTTAGTGGACCCATTTTTGCCAGGTTAACGTCCTGCTTTAGTCCTGAGAAAATTGCTGACAGGATAAGATATGATGCTTCAAGTGCCTATCTCCTTTATAGCAAACGTCCTCAAATAAAATCATTATGGCGTTATCGGACGCATTTCCGAATTCTCATCATTACTGTTTCTGTTGGATAGGGTATAAACAACGGTATAAATGAGGTTCATGACCTGCAGATCCTGGATACTTGCCTTATTCAAAGTAGCCCCTCGCCTGCAGAACCTTTGCTGATATCTCAGCACTTACTGATGGATTTTGATGTTCCTTTTAGTTGGTGAGTTGCTGGGATCTTCAAATGGTCAGAGCAAGGGAATCTTCAGTAATCTACATGTTTTGCCCACCACCACAATACATTGAAACCAAGGGATTTCCTATGGGAATTCCCACTTTTTATCATAAGCAAAATACTGTGGGTGCACATACTGCACGGTGACACAGTGGTTAGCACTGCTGTCTCACAGCGCCAAGGACCTGGGTTCAATTCCAGCCTCGGGTCACTGTCAGTGTGGATTTTGCATGTTCTCCCCATGTCTGCGTGGGTTTCCTCCAGGTGCTCCGGTTTCCTCCCACAGTCCAAAGGTGTGTGGGTTAGGTTGATTGGTCACACTAAATTGACCCTAGTGTCAGGGGATTAACAAGGTTAATTAGTGGAGTTGCGGGAATAGGGCCTGGGTGGGACTGTGGTCGGTGTAGACTCGATGGACCGAATGGCTTCCTTCTGCACTGTAGGGATCCTATGATTCTATGATCTATGCTGGAATCTGAAACAAGAACAGAAGATACTGGGAAAATTCAGCAGGTCTGGAAGCATCCGTCAGGAGAGAAAGAGTTTTCCCGGCATCCTGTGGTCTTGTTCCACTTTTTATCCTGTTTGGTGAAGAGGAGTAAGGTTCTCAAAGAGGTGTATAAGGAGCACAGGAGAAGACTAATGCTAACAGGCTCACCTGGCAATAGCCATTCATAGTGTTTGTAAGGCCAGGAGATTGCAGAAAGGTAAGAGTGAGGAGCTGTGTCTCGGCGAAGCTTGGATCATATGTGTCAGCATCTCGATCCGGATCTCCAGCGGTCTCCCAACAGCTCTGCCAATGCTGGCAACAGTTAAGCCCTTATCCTTTGAGCCAATTAGCCTCTTTCAGGCTGCTAGCAGGAGCTTGTATAAATTCAGATAAGCTGCAATCTATGTTTGTATTCACCCAGTGATGGGTTCCTTCTTTAGGAAATGCTGGGAACTTAATCAGATTGGTTATGAGGACAGTTGTATAACAGGCTGGCACTATTCTCCAAAGGCAATGGATACTATCCATATTGCCATACCAGACCCATCCATTAACACAATGAATTTCTTTAACATAAGGGAATGGCACTCTGTCCATACCCAATTAGCATGTGACCAGCAGTATCGAATGTGTTATGCAAATGTCTGCTCTTTTCGGAGTTATTCTAGTGCATTTGCCAGGTAGCAGACTATCCTGCTAATGCTTTCCTAGAGGAGATATGAAACAGTATGGGCATATAGACATACCTGCTGTTTCTCTGGCTGATGCAGGTTGTTACCTGCATCCACCAGTGTGGTCATAGTGTGAATTACTGGACTATTGAAGGGGTGATTCCAATGCTCTGACAGATCTGGAGGAACACTACACTATCTGCGGAATTTTCCCATCCCGCTCGCCACGGGAATCGTAGTGAGTGGGACACGCACCATGCAAAGGCCCGTTGACCTCGGGCAGGATTTTCCAGACTTGCGGTGAGAGTGGCTGGAAAATCCTGCCCTATGTCTCTAAATGGGCCCTTCACATCTTGAGGGTTTTGCTGTGAACTTCCCAAGTTCATTTTCCAGAAAGATCCAGAAGTGGACTCCCAGACATGGAAGGTTTGACTGCTGGGATTGCAGAAGAAGCTGGAGGAGTTTACAGAAAGCTCTGGACTTGAGGAATCGATAGTCACAGCTGCCAGATGTTCAGCAGAGATTGCAATCTCTACCCTTATCTCCACACCTCTCACTATAGCCTGGGTTTTAAGACGGAGCATTTTTAGACAGGACGGGAGTTCTCCACAGATCCTTGGAGATGATCTCCGGGTCATTCCATCTTCTGAGTCTCATTTAAGTATATCTCAACAACTGACTTCCCAAAGATGGTAGGATTGATGCAGGGCCATTGGGAGAGCGAGAGCCTGATAATGTCAGGGACCTAAAGAAACATTCGCTGATACACCTGTAAGTGAGCTTTAGGAAACAAGATTTGACATGTGAATAATCCTCACAATTAGATGTCTTCACAGCGTCCCACAGTCATTGGCAAGCCTAGGCTTTGAGTCTGACAATCGACAATGGCCACCATTAGAATTATAATTCCAGACCGTTGATGAATTCAAATTTCACCATCTGCCATGGTGGGATTTGAACCCGGGTGCCCAGAGCTGTGCCCTGTTTCTCTGGATTACTAGTCCAGTGTCAATACCACGGGTTGCCCTCAATGCCTAATCTCCTTGCCCTAATCCCCCCACTTCCCAGCCAGCATCTGAGCTCCCAGTGCAGAAGGGTCAGGGACCCACAGTGGCCTCTCCACCTGCAGACCAGATGGATTGCAGTGGGGCTATGAGACATCACCGTACCATGTTGAGAAGCTCTTTTATGCACAGTCCGCATGGATGGTGCCCTTGCCACTGAGGCCCAGTCCCCTCTACCACTCAGTGAGATGAGTGTGAGCAGTTGAAGGATCACTTACCCTGGCGGAGTGGATGAAGCCATTGTGGCACTGCAGGGCAGGCCTCTGGTGGAGAACCCTGGGCACTGACAACCCTGGAAACTTGGTCTGATGGCGCGACCTCCTCCTTCCATCCTCAGGGTAGCGGACGTACCTCCGGGCCTTCACTACATTGAGCAGGACTTCAAGCGAAGCGTCACTGGATCTGGGGGATGGAGTTCCCTGTGATTGGCTGGTCATCTCCTTCAACGGTGGGTAAGTTGATGTCAGGTGCCTTTTTAAAATGGCACCTGGATATAAGGGCGGGGTGCACGGCATCTAGCTCCTGCCCACCATGCCATGCAAAACATCGGGTAACCTCCCCACCCCCAATGCATAATTAATTAGGTCAGCATCACGTGCGAACTCCCAGCAGCCTCCACTGTGGGAAAGACTCCCAGTTCCTGCCCCTCCGCCGTAGGGGGACATAAGGCCCAGAATGGCAAATCCCCTTTTTATTTATAGTCCAAACATCAAGTTATGCTTAATTTAAATTTGTTTTATAGTATAAATGGAACTTTGCTTTCCTGGTACTTGACATTTTTACATGCCTTAAAATAAATGCCATTTTTCTGCACACTGTTATCTTAAACTCACTTCCCTCAGTTACATCAGCCTTTCAGACAATCTCATGGAAATAAAAAGGCAGATTTTCCTCCTCAATGTGCTGAACGTGAGTAATGTTATTAATAGGATATGCCACAACATTTATACTGCGACTCTAATTGTAACTGTTGACCGCCGTATCTCGCTTGATTAAATTGGTATTTTATTTCCACCAGCATAACAGACGCACCACAGGGTCAAATATATATTGGAATTTGTGAACTAACTAATCTTATCTAATGCGACATCAATGTCCAGTGTTTACTACATGTAGAAAGCTTGAATAAGTAACACTCACAGTTACATTATCTTGCCTGTATTTCCCTGTAAAATTGTCTCTATGTCCAGAAGGAACTTACTGTGAAAGGTCTTTTCTCAAGAGTTCTTTTTTCAATGACAGGCCAGAATGGAGATAGCCAAGCAATCCTTCACATTCACCAACCCAAAGGAGCCCACCGACTTCATGTCCCCTCTATGGTCCCCAATGCACTTTATCCAAAAGAAGGCATTTCTGGCAGTACAGCACCTGCTCAGTACTGCGCTTGGAGAGTCCAGCTAGATTTTCATACACAAATCTCTGGAGCCTTCCTCCCATGCAGGGTTGGTCTGACATCTCAGCCTCCTCCTTCCATCTTCAGGGTACAGGGCACCCCTTCCTGACCTCACTGCATTGAGCAACACTTCAAGGGAAGCATCACTGAATCTGGCGCCAGAGTTCCCCATGGTCAGCTGGTCATCTCCTCCTTCAATGGTGGGTACGTTGATGTCTGGGCACCTTTTAAATATGGTGCCCAGATATGACGGAAGGGCGTGCACCATCCAAACCTGCCCACCCCATCACACAAGACTTTGGTAAACTCCCATTTGCATAATTAATTAGAGCAGCATCACACAATTCAGTGTGAATTCCTACCAACCTCTGAGGTGGAAAACATTCCAGTTATGAGTTTTTAAGTTTATTTACTAGTGTCAGAAATAGGCTTACATTAACACTGCAATGAAGTTACTGTGAAAATCCCCTAGTCGCCACACTCCGGTGCCTGTTCAGGTACACTGAGGGAGAATTTAGCAAGGCCAATGCACCTAACCAGCACGTCTTTTAGACTGTGAGAGGAAACCGGAGCACCCGGAGGAAACCCACGCAGACACGGAGAGAATGTGCAGACTCCACGCAGACAGTGACCCAAACCAGGAATCAAACCCAGGTCCCTGGCGCTGCGAGGCGGCAGTGCTAACTACTGTGCCGCCCAAACCGCAATCTTCTGATTCAGCAGCAAGAGTGTACCTCTATCAGCTCTTCATAATGTGGAGATGCCGGTGTTGGACTGGGGTAGGCACAGTAAGAGGTCTCACAACATCAGGTTAAAGTCCAACAGGTTTATTTGGAATCACAAGCTTTTGGAGTGCTGTTCCTTCATAGGCAGTGATCTGCTGCTCATGAATATTCTGCAGCACTGTCATCGAAATGGAAGAATGTGCTGGGCCATAAGGGGAAATGGCACCAGGTGAGTCGCTCATTCAGAGAGCTGGTGCGGGCATGATGGACCAAGTGGCCTCCTCCTGTCCTGTAACAATTCTATGATCTTTGGCTACAAGAATACCTGTGTCAGAAGAAGGGACCTTTCTTGAAATAGCCAATTAATTCCTGATGTCAACAGAGAGCTAATAGTCTGTTTGCCATTAGTGTCGATGAGATGATGAAGCCAAACATTGAGACAGAACAACATTTAATTTTTATAGATCATCAGCAGAGACAAGATGCACAGACGGAAAGTATGATTTCTTTCCAAAGGCATGGCGGCGGCTAATAAAAGCTATATGTGATCAAAGTTGACTGATTTCCATATAGACACCCAAAGTTACTGAGGCGAGTGCTTTCCACAATGGATCCTGGAAAAATCATTATGCAGTGTTTGATTGAAAATGGATAGCGTGTGACCAGTCTTTTATGTGCACAGAGAAACCATAGCATATAAATGTCGAATTTCATGACAACCTTTGAACAAAGTCATTCAGAGTAAAATAGACAGGGTTGTTGCTTTCAAACAATTTCCTTTCAGGAATCATGGAGGGTGGACATTAAATAGAGCAGGGGTCCATCCTTTCTACTCTCTGTCTGCCTGTATCCAACCTCGGTTTCCAACTCACTTCAGTGGAAGAAACGTGAGAGAGAGAAAAAAAAATCAAAGAACGTCATTAAAAGACAAAACAATATGGAATCACCGAAGGTAAAATAGAAATATTCTATTTTAAATCCCAGATAGTGTGGAGAATGCAGAACTTGCGACCACAATGAGTTGTTGAAGCGATTAATAGAAGCTCGATAATGACGTGAAGGAGACAGGAATGGAAGGATATGCTGATGGGGAGATGAAATAAGGTGAGAGGAACATAAGCACTGGCATAAACCTGTTGGGCCAAATGGCCAGTTACTGTGCTGTAAGATTCTATGAAATTCTGTGTCATATTTCTCTGTTGTTTTTCTTCAGGTTTGAGATTCTAGAGGTGTGATTGTTGTCTTAGTCAGTGTACATTGCCTCTCTGTTGGTTCAATCTCATTTCTATGAAACCCAATTTTCTTCCTGCCCTTTATTATTCCTTTTGTCTCATTCAGTCTCCTTTTTCATCTCCAAGCTCTAAGTGCTTCATTAAAAAAAAGTGATTCTGAAAAATATATCATTACAATTGATCCTACAGTCCTTGGATCCTCTCTCATTCTCATGACACAATGATTTTCATTTCATCGCAACTGAAACCCTCACAAATAATGGGCAGAATTTTACCAGCATGTCCGCCCGAGGTTTGTACGATCCCGCCCGAGGCCAACGGAGAATGCCGTTCTCCGAGCCTTGTCCACCCCCGGAATCAGGATGTGTCGGTAAAACTCTAGCCCAATGTTTCAGCAAGATTGGTCTGGCTCATGTATATCCCACATCAACTACTGAGACATTCTTTTCTTGCGCAAATCCACATTCCCAGCTTTTTTTGGTGACTATTTTATATTGATGGTCTTTAGTTCTGCTCTTCCCCTCAGAGGAAATATTCTCTCTGTGTTCTCTCCATCAAAACCTTTCATAATTTTAAATGGCTCTATTAAGTTACCCCCTTATCCTTCTTTTTTTAAGAGACAAGAGACCGGCCACGCTCACTCCAAGACTGGAAAATCCCAACCGAGATCAACGAATCTTTGCATGGTCTGCCCCCGCCCGCTATGATTCCCGTGGCAGGCAAGATGGCAAAATTCTGCCCCCAGACTTTCAATCGTTAGCAGAGAAATTACTCCTTTGACTCTCCATTTAGCAAGATTTTGATTGTGAATCTGCTGTTACGGGGTGTCCCCGAGTCTTTGCTTTACACAGCTATGAGGAAAGGAAGATTGAGAGTCGAGGTATCCCATGTTACTCTCATCTTCCACCTGATGGCCTCATATAGGGCAACATTGAAGAGGCCTGCTTATCAAAGCTGAGGATTGTTTGAGGTATAACTATCCCTTCTCCGTATTTCATTGCCAATAGTTCCATTTCAATGGGCAAATACCTCCACTAAAATGGATTCATGAATGTACATACATCACAATATTCACCTATAGATCATCCATTATCCCATCGATGAATGTTTGAAATTGAAAACGCCAGAACTGCTGGCTGCAGGCAAGCACGACAGCAATTCTCTTCAACAGATTAAGAGATTAGAAGTTGATTTTAGCACACTGAAATCATGTGGCTGGGTGAAATTCCTCTCTGACTCATTGATCAATTTATTGTAAACTGATTAACGACAGTGTTAAAACAGCACCACAGGAATTTTATGCAAATATGTCATCAGTGCATTATAACAGGCGGACTTTTCCCATCCCACCCACCACGGGAATCGTAGCGGACCCAGGTGGACCATGCAAAGGTTCATTGACCCCGGGTGGGAATTTCCAGCCTTAGGGTGAGCGCAGCTGGAAAATCCCGCCCAATCCATTTGAGCCTCCACCTTCCCACTGGTTAGAACTTATTACAGCTAAGAATGGCTATTCCATTAGCATTTCAACAGATAGAGTCATAGAGGTTTACAGCATGGAAACAGGCCCTTCGGCCCAACTTGTCTATGCTGCTCTTTTTTTTAAAAACCCCTAAACTAATCCCAATTGCCCGCATTTGGCCCAGGGAAAAAAGTCCTAGTCTATCCAGCCTCTCCTTATAACTCAATCCATCAAGGCCCGGTAGCATCCTAGTAAATCTTTTCTGCACTCTTTCTAGTTTAATAATATCCTTTCTATAATAGGCCCTCCAATTGTATACTTATGGTGGAAAGTATTTACACTGAAGTCACATGTAAATCTCTGGTGAAGGAAACAGCTGAAACACCTGTACAGTGAATACTGAGAAAAAACAAGGAGCAAAAAACACAAACATTTCAGAAGTAATTTTTTATTTGGGGTGAACATTGCTTACCCCACCCAGATGAGGAAGTTGGAATCTCAGGTTCGCAATGATTCCGCTAATTAATTATTGTCACCACAGGGGTTTTTCTCAGGTAGCAATGTTGGATACTCTGTGGGGATTGAGTAAGTCTGTTTTTCAGTCAGTACAGTCCCATGTGCATACCTGTCTGCCTATGTCAACAAATAGCACAAACCATTTCCAAAGCAGTGACAAGTCTACCACTTGTAACAGGGTAAGCACATAAAGTGCTTCAGGAAACAGCCAATCAGCTTTCTTATATGATAGACCAAATAACATACCTGGATCATGGCCAATACATTTGGCGATGTAATGTTTGCTATTCTCGCATGAACTGGCCTACTGAAACCCCAAACTGGCGGCAGCTAGGACACTCACAATATTGGCAGCATCTGTAAGGAGAGAAAAGAGCTGAAGTTTCGAGTCCAGGTGACCCTTAGTGAAAGCTAAAAGGCATAGAAAGTGGGAGATATATATACAACACGAAACGTCAGCTCTTTTCCCTCCCTACAGATGCTGCCAGACCTGCTGAGATTTTCCAGCATTTTCTCTTTTGGTTTCAGATTCCAGCATCCGCAGTATTGTTTATCACTCACAGTATTGCATTGCCTGCCATCTTGGTTAAGGAAATGAAATGGGTGTCTAGGGATGTTATGTAATGTAAAGCAATACATCTCTGTTTGATTAGTCACGTAACCTGTAGTGACATCATTAGAGACATCCATGGGTTTTTTCCTTCTCTTTCATCCTGGATTGTAAGCTAGCAACACCTATCTAATAAATCTCGGCTACCTGGTTAAGTAACCCACTGTGTGGCAACCTCTTCATCCTTTTATCTTGCTGTACAAGTGAGCAGACCACATTAATATATAACAAAGGCCCAGACTGGAAACAAGCTTTAGGTCCCTGATTTGCAAGTTTGAGTCCCCCGCCACGAGACCGATCTGCTGGCTGCACTTAAACCGGATCATGGTGAAACGTATATTTTTCATATTTACTGACCTGAATGTGAATGAATGCAAGCGCACCATCGAACTTCACATTCAAAGAACACAGGCTATAGCTTCCTCCATGTCCCCGATCCCCTCCCCAGCCCCAGTTATTGATCCTGCTCCCTGGCCTCCTCTCCAGCTCTGCCCTGCTACCTCTTGACGAGGAGCCTGGCTGCTACAGCGCTAACAGAGGCCCATGTGTGGTTTACACCTCGCCAGTTCCATTGAACTGAGTCCCGATGGCTGTCGGTAGCAACCTGGGCATTGTCCAATCAGATGAAGGGAGTTTATCCTATGCCCAAAATGTGCACTGGCACCAAGGAGAGGGCATAAAATGGTTCCCATGCTCTTGACTTGCCTGACACTCCCACAATGGTTCGCCTTTTTTCCAAATATATAGATTTGAAGAATTGACCGCCTACTAATGTCAGTAAAGGAGCTGGAGATAGAAATACAATCATTTTCAACATATGAAAGTTTTTTTGTGAAGGAATTGCAGCCGATAGGATAGAAAGCCATTAAGAAATGACTGAAATGAGCTCAGTAATACCGTGTTCTCCAGTATACTCACCACTTTCCAGTAACCTCGGACTCTCGTGTTACACATAGATATATTGAATATCGAACATCCTATTTCCTTCCTACCTGCAGAGACTGAGTCTCATTATACGCACTGCCCATCCATCAGGCTTTGGATTTTGCCACTTGGGTAGTTTGCCTTGTGAGGCATCCATTTCCCACATCTCCTGCGCTGTTCGACATTACCAAAAATGGCTACTGCCCTCATGCTGTGTGGTTGAAAATAATTCCACTGTAACCATTGCTGCTGCTACTTAATCAATGCTAAATAAACCAAAAGAGAAAATACTGGAAAATCTCAGCAGATCTGGCAGCATCTGTAAGCAGAGAAAAGAGCTGACATTTCGAGTCCAAATGACCCTTTGTCAAAGCTCAACAAAGCTTTGACAAAGAGTCATCTGGACTCGAAACGTCAGCTCTTTTCTCTCCTTACAGGTGCTGCCAGACCTGCTGAGATTTTCCAGCGTTTTCTCTTTTGGTTTCAGATTCCAGTATCTGCAATAATTTGCTTTTATCCAATGCTAAATAAACCTTCCCCTCCCTCACCTGAAAAGTGACACTTTAAACATGAGTCACTTTTTATTCATGCTCACCACCCCCACCCCACTGAGTACACCCCTTTCACGATTCTGCAACAGGTTCTCTTGTTTAAGTTCATTTATTAGTGTCACAAGTAGGCTTACATTAACACTGCAATGAAGTTACTGTAAAACTCCTCTAATCACCACACTTTGGCACCTGTTCGGGTACACTGAGGGAGAATTTAGCATAGCCAATTCACCTAACCAGCACGTCTTTTGGACCGTGGGAGGAAACTGGAGCATTCGGAGGAAATCCACGCAGACACTGTGCAGGCTCCACCCAGACAGTGACCCAAGCCGGGAATCGAACCCGGGTCCCTGGTGCTGTGAGGCAGCAGTGCTAACCACTGTGCCACCGTGCCACCCCTTGTTTGGCATCCAACAAGGTCTTGACAATCATAAACATCCTTCCCTATTCCCAGTGTCTCTTCCTTTGGCTACTTTGCATATTTTACATCCTAAAATGTCCAATCCTTGTCTAGATTTATGAAGATACCAATTGGAGTGACTCATTCTGCTGCTGATGCCTGTAAGTGAGAGGGTGAGTGTCGGTGCGAGGACATTTCTGTGCATGCTCCCTGAAGCAAATGTTAAAGGTCCCAGCATCGCAACCATTTCCCTGGATCTCTCAACATTCCCCCTTGCTTCTAGCTCCTGCAATGAGAAAAGGCAGAGAAAATGCATTGAATTCACTTGTCATCCGATTTTTCCTTACTGTTTTGTTGACGCAAGTGTGATGTGTCACTGATGTATGAGTCAGAAAAGTGATTTTTGAAAAACTAACATTAACTTGCTCTTCATAAACTAGCTGTAGGTGCAGGACCTCCCACATCTCCCCATCACCTTCATTCAATGGGATCCTATTATCTCAATGGCTGTTTTGCCTGCTAGACTAATTGATGACTGCTCTATTATTCATTTGAATAATATATACATTTTTCTTGCATGGGAACAGTATGTTTATTACTTTCAGACACAAAACTGACTCTTTAACAACTACAGAAGAACTTGTATAATTTCTCTCAAGGAGTTTACGTAAAGAAAAAGGGTTCGTCAATGGGGGACGATTGAATTGCAAGACTTTCCAGTGAGATAATTTTATTTCCTTATATTTGCTGCTGCACTTTGAGGGTTAATTTCAATCTGCAATCGGTAAAGTTTAAACTAGGCTATTGATGGCAGCTACCTGTACTCCACATATCTTTGCTGACCTTGTGAGGTTATTAAACTTCTTCCTTCACTAGAGTATTGTTGGGGGCAAGATATTGCTTGTGCCATCTCTTTCCGTGTGGCTCTTGCTGCTATATTAACACACCTACTGTTCAATTTATCCACCGCCTAATTTAATAAGAAGAATATATCAGTTGTTTAAAGGTTTGCTGATCATCTTTTAGTTGTTCCTACAGGGTCCATTTTTCCACCTTGCTGCATCGGATTCAGTTTTACGGGCAGTCCAGTTTTAATCTCACAGCTCCATGCGCAGAGTAACTATTCCTCCACCCACTCACCCCAGGCCTCCCGAGTACACAGCTTTACCTTGTGCTTTGTCATCGCAAGTAAACTCAATATTAAGAACACTGAGGGGAGACGGTGGTGTCGCAGTAATGTCATTGGACAAGTAATCAGAGGCCCAGGCTAATGCCCCAGGGACATGGGTTCAGATGGCAACTAATGGAATTTTAAAAAACATATCTGCACACACAAACACGTGTGCACACACACACACAGATGTGTGCACATACGCGCACACACAAACAAGTGTGCACACACACGTGTGCACACACACAAACATGTATGTGCACACACATGCACAGACACACACATACACATGCGCATGCACACACACATGCACATGCACAGACATGCATGTGCGCACACACACATACATGCGCACACACACACATGCACACACACACAGACATGCACGTGCTCACACACACACACACACATACACACACACAAGCCAACATGTTCTCCAAACACATAGCAATGTGGTTGACTTTTCACTGCTCCAATCTGAAATGGCCTAGTGAGCTCAAGAAGATTTAAGGATGGGCAACAAATGCTGGTTTTGTCAGTGATCTCCAAATCCCATCAAAGAATAAAAAAATACTAAAATTGGTCAGCAGGAAAAAGGACCCCAGTGTTATTGTGCACAGATCGCTCAAGGAACGTGACCACTGCTGAGATGCCAAAGACAAAACATGCTTACCCCAAGACAAAACAATCAGGACAGTGGGTTGTATTAGTGCAGGTCAAATATCCTTTATCCATGTATCAGAACACTGAATACATCCAAAAACAAATACATCATCGACCTTTAGCGCGGGAAGTCTAGTTGTTTGTTTGCACTGTTTACCTTGTCAGTTTTGTGGTGAACATATCAAAAAGAAACTTATTACAGGTGCCCTGTATTTATTATTCGGTGATACATCTTACTTTCTGAGCCATTTTACTGACTTCAGACTATCACTAGCTTAGGCTATTGTGATGTGAGTTTATACACAGTATCTGAAAAATGAAATGATCTGAAATCCAAAATACAATCGTCCCTGTGGGTTTTGGATAAAGGATACTCGACCTGTAGAAATAAGCTCACATGAAAGGAGATGATTCTGTTTTGATACAGGACTTTGGTGAGATTGTTTCCAGAGTACAGCACACAACTGAGATTCCCTCAGTGGAACCGGTTCAGAGGAGAGCCAAAAGATTGATTCTTAGTTTAAAGAATTTTAGTTACCTGGATAAATGTAAAGAGGTGGGCTCCGAAAGCTCATGATTCCAAATAAGCCTGTTGGACTTTAACCTGGTGTTGTGAGACTTCTTACTATTTACACTAAAATTAGCTTTGACTCAGAGCGAAAGCAAAATAACACATTTGCTGGAAGTCTGAAATGAAAACAGAAAATGCTGGAAACACCCAACAGGTTTGTGAGGAGAGAAACAGAATTAGTGTATTAGTACAATGACCTTTGCAAGGGAGCTAGGTCAGCTCTTGGCCATAAATGTGGTTTAATAGTTAACATAAACATCTTCCATGTGGTCCCTGGACTAATTTTAATCAGCTGAGGGAGCTGATTAGATCATTTCCAGATTACTCCCCCCATTTTTGGCCTTGAGTTTCTTATTTCTTTTGTCTGTCTCCCTCCCGCCCCCCCTGGAGATTTACATGATTGCAGGAGGAAGTGTTCAGACAGGCATCAGGGACATGGAGCAATTTTGATGAACCAGCAGTACTTTCCCTGCCTGTCATTTCACAAATAAACTAACCCTGCAATCAATGGCAGTCAGAGTGGCGCAATGGGCCAATTGGAATCCCTGTGTCCCTGTGCCGCACTTCCGTGGGAATTGGAATTTTGCGGGTGTTATTTTTAATCAAGATTGGTGGCATCAAATATCTGGGTTAATGGGGGAGGGTGAATATTGATGTGGGATCCATTATCGCAGCTCACCCGTTCCCTCTTATTGTGGTTTGGGAGGGCGGGGGGAATATGGGGTAAATAGTTTGTGTATCCAGCTAATCTCGGAGAGGAACGTGGGGCTAAAGATGACACATTGTGGAAGAATAGCTGCCAGTTCCGCTTCGAATGCTCCCATTGTAATGGATGCCTGTGTATGAAACGGGTGTACAAATTTGGAATGGTTGATTTGTCTACAACAGCTGATGGTGGGTCAACTCAAAGGGAAAGACCATCTTGGAAAACGACCAGTTTTGTTTGCATTTGAAACACCTTTGGCTGCCAGAACCCACTTACTGGCCAACAATGTAAATTCCTTGATTTCTATAACCCCCCCCCCCACTCCCCCCCACCTCCCCCCCCAACCTCCGCCACCCATCTCCCGTGAATCATGTCCGCCCGAGATTCGTATGATCCCGCGCGAGGCCAACGGAGAATGCCGTTCTCCGAGCCTCACCCACCCCTGGAATCGGGGCAGGCATGCCGGTAAAATTCCGGCCATAGGCTTTAAACCATGCAGGCCTCTTAATGGAACAAGTGCATGTCGTCACTTCGGGTGATGTTCCTTGTCCCGAGTGTGTTGTTCCGGTGCCCCTTGTTACCTTGATGACTGTTGTTTGTGACCTCTGGGATTGATGGTAGTTCTGTATTTAGTACAGCAGTGTGCCAGGCTGGCAGTGCCCAAAGGACACTCCTGCCCCCAACCTCCCGGGAAGACCTCAATGGCCTCTGGTCCTACCGGTGAGTCCATCACATCTGGTCCCCATTGATGGTGCGAAGCCGATTTCTCAGCTCTCTCGCAGTCTTACCGCTTGCCCCACTGGCCGGGTAAGATCGCGGCCAATGTCTCTGCTGGGTGAATGATCATGTCGAGCTGCTGCTGCGTTTTGAATCTGGAAGATTTCACGTTCTGTTGTAGCCTCCTCAACATTTTCCATGGGGAGTGCTGCTCTTGACAGCATGTCTTCACTGTTCATCTGTCTTCCTTGCTTGTCTGTCACATCCAGATCTTGGCAAATGAAGTTACAGCCTTTGTTCTGGAGCAGTTAGTAGCTGTTTGTGAAGGGGCTTGTGAGATTCCACTGTTACTTTGTCTCTCCCAAGCGGGATATGCTCACAGGTAAAAACAATAGCCAGACATAGAAAGGGAAGGGCTCTGTAAAGATGAGAGAGCATTCCATGAGGGGATGGAGTTGATGAAGATGAAAGGGTGTGATAGAGCAAGACAGCGCAGACCACGACAAACAGATATCTAGGAAACTTTGAGAAGTCATTTGAGTGTGAGGAAGTGGGCCGGCAGGGCAGGTATGCGAGCACCTCACACAGGTGCCAGTCCTTGTATAGGCAGTGCCAGCAACGGGACATGACCACCGACGGCCCCTCGAAAGATGTCCTGTTCCGGTACTGTCCAGGCCTCTGCATCCTCCTTCTTCTGGCCACCCTTTGAGGAGACTGCTCTCCCACCTCATGGCCGTCAGCGGCAGTCCCCTGCACTCCTTCCCCAGGGCCTGCACTCCTTCCTCAGGGCCTGCCACTGGCTGCTCCTGGAGTGGCCTCTCTACGCCCTCCATCTCCTGAGCTGCCGCCTCCTTCTCCTCAGCCGCCACCATGATGGCCAGTTCTAAACCAATGGGCCTGTGATCCATTCTGCACGATGGCGGTTGATGCTGGCAACACAACACAGTCTGTGGTGTCATGTGTCACCTGATTAGGTTGCCTCCATTGGCCTCGTGAACATGGCCGGCAGGGAAAGCATAAGATTGGTGTGTGGGCATGGCCATTGCACTCCCTTGAGCCATTGCCATGAGTGCATCTACAGCATTCCCTTCCAGGCATCTATTGTATGTCAGGTACACGGGGCAGGGACAGACTCCTAATTATCACAAGTTGGGTTCCATTCACTGTAGAGTACATGCAGTATGAGTGTCCGTGTTAACCAGAGCACCCCTGCTTGGAGCAACAGCTGTCTGAACTGATGAGCCCTCAAGCAGAACATGGTGCCCTCCCCCCGCTCCCCCCATCCCTTGCCTCGCTAAAACCCCATCACTCAATCCAGTCCCTCACCACACCCTACAGCCAGAAAATGGAACAGCCCAATGGCTGCAAACAGCAGCCTGACCAGCACTCAGTGAAGCACAACACCCCACCCCACAGAGTCTACATGGAACATCTCTGGGCCTGGGGACAGCACTTCCAGCTCTCGAGGCAGTGCCCCACGGCGAGCAGAAAGTTCCCAGGCCCTGCCTCCATCCTCCCCTGCACTCCGTAAGGCTGTAGCCCCATAAGACTTACCTCCTTACTCCTGTTCAACGCTGCCACGCCAACTGCCGACTTTTATACAGCCGCTGTAAACCCCGCCAGCATGATGTCATGCCAGAGAGGGGGGAGACGCTAGCGGGGGCAGAGATTCTAGTCGTGCACCCGCTAATAACGTATGTAAACGCTAATGTCCGTTACCTTGATTTCCGTCCATACCAAAATCTTAGGCTGGGAGACACATGGAGGCCCAGCGCGAATCGGGTGAATCGGCCAACGCTTGAGTCTCCCGGCCCGCTGCGCTGATAAATTAGCACAGAGGGATGGGAAAATCGCCCCCCCCCCCACCTTATTCCTCCGATCTAAAACACAGAGGCACATGATACTGGATCTCCACCTCTCTATACTGCTCAGGGTTTTTTGAGCCGCTAAGTCCGTTGCTTTCCTCCGCCAACCTGCTGGTGCCAACCTTACCAGGGGGCAGTACCGGTGCGGAGCCCAGCGGCAGCCTCAAGGGGAAGGAAGAGATTTGTTTCTTTATGGTGGTGGAGGGCAGCTGGGGATGCCGGCGACAGGTTTTTGGGTGGTGGAGGGTTCGGGGGGGGCAAGGGAGGGTGGCAGTGCTGGCATTGACTGTTTGAACATAGAACATAGAACATTACAGCGCAGTACAGGCCCTTCGGCCCTCAATGTTGTGCCGACCTGTGAAACCAATCTAAAGTCCATCCAACCTACACTATTCCAATGTCATCCATATGTTTATCCAATGACCCTTTAAATGCCCTTAATGTTGACGAGTCCACTACTGCTGCAGGCAGGGCATTCCGTGCCCTTACTACTCTCTGAGTAAAGAACCGACCTCTGACATCTGTCCTATATCTATCGCCCCTCAATTTAAAGCTGTGTCCCCTCGTGCTAGGCATCACCATCCGAGGAAAAAGGCTCTCACTGTCCACCCTATCTAATCCTCTGATCATCTTGTATGCCTCTATTAAGTCACCTCTTAACCTTCTTCTCTCCAACGAAAGCAGCCTCAAGTCACTCAGCCTTTCCTCATAAGACCTTCCCACCATGCCAGGCAACATCCTGGTAAATCTCCTCTGCACCCTTTCCAATGCTTCCACATACTTCCTATAATGCGGTGACCAGAACTGTACACAATACTCCAAGTGCGGCCGCACCCTGGCTCCGAAACTCAATCCCTCTACCGTGGCTCTGAGCGTGGAAGGGGCGGCGACAGATGCCAGCGACTGTTGGGAGAGAGTGGGGTGCCGGCATTGACTTTTGGGGGGGTAGGTGCTGGCTCTGATCGTGGTAGGAGGGGAGGGGATGGTGAATGCCGGCTCTAACCGGGGAGGGGGGGGGTCGGCGGATAGATGCCAGCAATATTCAGGGGCAAGGTGGGGCGGGGGGGCGGGGGGGGGGGGGGGGTGCAGAGCCGTCATTGACTGTTTGAGGGGGTTTGGGGGAGGGGCAGCATTGACGGTTTGAGGGGGTTTGGGGGAGGGGCAGCATTGACTGTTTGAGGGGGTGTGGGGGAGGGGCAGCACTGACAGAGGGTGTGTGGGGGAGGGGCAGCACTGACTGTTTAAGGGGGAGGGGTTTGCTGGCTTTGATCGTGCAGGGGGGGGGGGCAGTGGGGGGGTGGGTGGGTGATGAATGCTCATTCTGATTGTGGGCTGGGTGGGGTTGGGGGGGGGGGGGGGGGAGAAGGAGTTTAGGGGGAGCACCTGAGACTCCCGTGGTGGGGTGGGGGCGAGGTTACTTTTTCCTCTGATTGGGACGCCCATTAGACACGGTGTAGCCGGGTTTTGCTGGAATGTTTAGGCCCCACCTCCTACATGACGGTGTGAAACACACCCACCTGTTTTTTTTGACAGAGTGTGCCATGGTCTGGAATGAAAACTGACCTGTTTTTCTGGAGAGAACCACACCGTTTTTCTCACCGGAACCAACACTGCAATTTTGTGGTAAGATTTTGCCCACTGGCTTTTCAATGCAGATTTATTTAATTAATTGAATATAAATCCTATCAGCTGCGGTGATGGGATTTGAACTCATCTCCCTGGATCATTAGCTCAGGTCACTGGATTATTAGTCTAGCTACTATTCCCTGGAACTTCCCTCTTTGTGTTTGATCAGTGGATTCGAATGGTTTTCTTACGGACTGCAGTATATTTGCTACTTAAGCATCAAGCAGACAGAATTGAGTTGTGACCTTTCTGAATGACTGAGTTGTATTTTCTGCACTTGTATTTTAACACACTGCTAATGAAGGTCAGAGTGATCAAAACTCTAACTCCAGAAACATCCAGTCAAATCGTGAAAAACACCCAACCATTTTGCCAGAAAACATTACAAATCAGATTTTTCTCAGACACTGAATCAGACCTTGGCGAGTAAATCAGTGACTAATAACAATACGCTGGAATTCTAACATGAATAGTGTCACCCTCTGAGTCAGAGAGTGGTGAGTTCCAGTCCCGCCCAGGGGACCTGACCACATCATTCCAAGCTGGCACTTCAGTGCCGTACTGAGGGAGTGCAGTAATGTGGGAGGTGCTTCCTTACAGATGACACATTAACCTGAGACACTGGATGGAAAGGATTCATTGAATCATAGAATCCACAGTGCAGAAGGAGGCCATTCGACCCATTGAGTCTGCACCTACCCACAATCCCACCCAGACCCTATCCCCACAACCCCAAGCATTTACTCGAACGAGTCCCCCTGACACTAAGCAGCAATTTAGCACGGTCAATCCCTCTAACCTACACATCCCGGGACACTATGGGCAATTTAGCATGGCCAATCAACCTAACCCGCCCATCTTTGGACTGTGGGAGGAAACCGGAGCACCCAGAGGAAACCTACGCAGACACGAGGAGAATGTGCAAACTCCACACAGACAGTGACCCAAGCCGGGAATTGAACTCAGGTCCCTGGCGCTGTGAGGCAGCAGTGCCAACCACTGTGCCACCGTGCCGCATTGTGTGATACTTATTCAAAGAGTGGCCCCATTTCCTACGCCCGATGAACAGGCGGGGAGTGCATACCCACCAGAGAGTGAACTGGGGGATGGGAGATCCGGATAAAAGCAAATTACTGCAGATGCTGGATTCTGAAACCAAAAGAGAAAACGCTGGAAAATCTCAGCAGGTCTGGCAGCATCTGTAAGGAGAGAAAAGAGCTGACGTTTCGAGTCCAGAAGGATATAAGGACTCTCTCCTTTCTCTCCTTTTGATGCTGAGATTTTCCAGCATTTTCTCTTTTGATGGGAGATCAGACTTGCTTCAGTTGAGGCCTGTACTCGTTCCTGCACTTTCAGGACAAAACCAATTCCATACTCCGCATACACCGGAAAAAAAAACAATCCTGTCGCAAAGAATAAACATTCAGCCCCACATAGCAAAGAAATTTCCAAACACTACTGAACTGCCCCCATATTTCCAATTGTTTACACAAATATTTGTCTCACTGGGTCTCCAATTGGAGTTGACCAAGAATGGGGCTAAGTTGATTGTGGTGCTCCTGTTCATGTCGGTTCAGAGACTGCGCTGCTTTGGTTGCAATGACTCCTTGGCACTGAAGAAGCTCGGTGCTGGCACTGTTCATGTTCCTCATTTCATGGCGGGATCTTCTGTTCTGATGTAAAATCACAGACCTGGAACATGGGTCTCAGTGGGGGACCATTTTGGGAACAGTGATCACAATTCTATAAGTTTCAAGATACTTGTAGAAAAGGATAGAAGTAGTCCCAGAGTGAAACTACCAAACTGGGGGAAGGCTACCTACGACAGTATTAGGCAGGAGCCAAGGAATATAGACTAGGGGTGGCTGTTTGAGGGTAAATCCACATCTGATATGTGGAAGTCTTTTAAAAGTCAGTTGCTAACAATTCAGTCCCTGTAAAAATGAAGGATAAAGATGACAAGATTCGGGAACCCTAGATGACAAGAGAGATTGTGAGGTTAGTGAAAAAGAAGAAGGAGGCATACATAAATTTCAGGAAATTGAAAACGGATAAGGCTCCTAAGGAATACAAAGATAGCAGGGAAGAGCTTAAACAGGGACTTGGGAGGGCAAAAAGGGGCCATGAAATGTTCTTGGCAGGCAGGATTAAGAATAATCCCAAGGCTTTGCATATATAAGAGGAAGAGGGTAGCTAAGGAAAGGGTAGGTCCACTCAAGGACAATAGAGGGAATTTGTGTGTGGAGCCAGATGAGGTGGGTGAGGCCCTTAATGAGTACTTTGCGTCACTATTCACAAAAGAGAAGGATGTGGTGGATGGTGAGTGTAGAAAAGAGAATGTTGACATTCTAGGATATGTTGAGATAAAAAAGGAGGTGGTATTGGAGGTTTTGAAAAACATTAAGGTGGACAAGTCCCCAGGGCCAGATAAGGTCTATCCCAGAATCCTGAGAGAGGCAAGGGAAGAAATTGCTGAGGCCTTGGCAAAAATCTTTGTATCCTCTTTAGCCACGGGCAAGGTACCAGAGAATTGGAGAGCAGCTAACATTGTTCCTCTGTTTAAGGGCAGAAGAGACAATCTGAGAAATTACAGGCCTGTGAGCCTTACATTAATGGTAGGGAAATTATTGGAGAAGATTCTTAGGGACAGGATGTACTCACATCTGGAAAAGAATAGGCTTATCAGCGATAGGCAGCATGGTTTTGTGAAGGGGAGGTCATGTCTCACAAACTTGATTAGAACATAAGAACATAAGAAATAGGAGCAGGAGTAGGCCATCTAGCCCCTCGAGCCTGCCCCGCCATTCAATACGATCATGGCTGATCTGAAGTGGATCAGTTCCACTTACCCGCCTGATCCCCATAACCCCTAATTCCCTTACCGATCAGGAATCCATCTATCCGTGATTTAAACATATTCAACGAGGTAGCCTCCACCACTTCAGTGGGCAGAGAATTCCAGAGATTCACCACCCTCTGAGAGAAGAAGTTCCTCCTCAACTCTGTCCTCAACTGACCCCCCTTTATTTTGAGGTTGTGCCCTCTAGTTCTAGCTTCCTTTCTAAGTGGAAAGAATCTCTCCACCTCTACCCTATCCAGCCCCCTCATTATCTTATAGGTCTCTATAAGATCCCCCCTCAGCCTTCTAAATTCCAAATTTGAGTTCTTTGAGGAAGTGACAAAAAAATTGACCAGGGCAGGACAGTGGATGTTGTAGATATGGACTTTAGTAAAGCCTTCGATAAGGTTCCTTATGGCAGGCTGATACAGAAGGTGAAGTCATATGGGATCCGAATGGTAAGATGGATAGACTGGCTTGGGGCATAGAAAGCAGAAAGTAGCAGTGGAAGGGCACTTTTCTAACTGGAGGTCTGTGACAAGCAGCGTTCCACAAGGATCAGTGCTGGGGCCTCTGTTGTTTGTAATATACATATAAATGATTTGGAGGAAAATGTTGGCGGTCTGATTAGTAAATTTGCAGATGATACAAAAATTGGGGGAGTAGCAAATAGTGAGGAGAGTTATCAGAGGATACAGCAGGGTATAAATCAGCTGGAGACCTGGGCCGAAAGATGACAGATGGAATTTAACCCGGAAAAATGTGAGGTGATGCAATTTGGAAGGTCTACTGCAGAAGGGAAGTACACAGTAAATGGTAGAGCCCTTAGAAATATTAGCATACAGAAGTGTACAGATCCATATTTCCCTGAAAGTGGCAACTCAGGTGTACAAGGTGGTCAAGAAGGCGTATGGCATGCTGGTCTTCAATGGTCGGGGCGTTGAGTATAGGAATTGGAAAATTATGTTGCAGCTGTATAAGACTTTGGTTCGGCTGCATTTGGAGTATTGTGTACAATTCTGGTCGCCACACTACCGAAAGAATGTTGATGCATTGGAAAGGGTGCAGAAGAGATTTACCAGGACGTTGCCTGGTTTGGAGGATATGGACTATGAAAAAAGGTTGAACAAATTTGGATTGTTTTCATTGGAGCGTCGGAGGATGTGGGGGGACCTGATAGAGGTTTACAAGATTATGACAGGCTTGGATAGAATGGATAGTCAGAGTCTTTTTCCCAGGGTCGGAGGGTCAATTACTCGGGGGGCATAGGTTGAAAGTGAGAGGGGGAAAGTTTAAAAGAGATGTAAGGGGCAAGGTTTTCACACAGAGGGTGATGAATGCAGTGCTGGAGGAGGTGGTGGAAGCAGATTCTATAACAACATTCAAGAGGCATCCGGATGGATACATGAATCGGCAGGGCATAGAGGGATAGGGACCACATAGAGGTAAGAAAATATTAGAGGGGCATCTTTGTCGGCACAGGCTTGGAGGGCCAAAGGACTTGTTCCTGTGCTGTACTGTTCTTAGTTCTTGTTCACTAACTCTGCTTCTCTCTCCACAGATGCTGCCAGACCGACTGAGGTTTACAACATTTTCCAGGTTTTTCTCCCAGCTTTCCAGCATCAGCAGTATGTTGCTTTTCCATTGGGAAGGTGATAAAATTCCTGGTGCTCTACAAACAGTGGACCTGCGTCCTCCTTGGCTGCAGCTTGCAGCAACTGAGAAATGTTAGTCATGTCACTTGCTGGACGTTGGAATGAGCCCAATGCATAAACGTGCAGGGCTATGGTGACCTTGACAGTCGCAGATCGCTTTAAATCAAAGGCTTCCAAAGACGCCAGAAGAAGTGGTAAGCCTGACGATTGGGAGTAATTTAGAACCCAGTAAAGAAGGACCAAGAAACTGATTAAGATGCTGTAAAAGAATCATAGAAATCATAGAATCCCTACAGAAGGAAGCCATTCGGCCCATCGAGTCTAGACTGACAACAATCCCACCCCAGGGCTTATCCCCACAACCCCACACATTTACCCCGCTAATCCCTCTAACCTACACATCCTGAGACACTATGGGCAATTTAGCATGGCCAATCCACCTAACCCGCACATCTTTGGACTGTGGGAGGAAACCGGAGCACCCGGAGGAAACCCATGCAGGCACGGGGAGAACGTGCAAACACTACACAGACAGTGACCCAAGCTGGGAATCGAACCCAGGTCCCTGGAGCTGTGAGGCAGCAGTGCTAACCACTGCGCTACCGTGCCGTCCAAAAAGTTGTAAAAGCTTTTTTCAGCATGTGAAAAGGAAAAGATTAGCAAGGACAAATATTGGCCCATTGCAGGTAGGGACAAGAGAATTTATAGTGATGGTGAGGGGAATGGTGGAGAAACTAAACAGTTACTTTGTGTCTGCCGTCACAGAAAAAGACACAGAAAATCTCTCGGACATACGAGGTGACCAAAGGGTTTGTGAAACTGAGGAACTAAAAGAAATTGGCATTAGTAAAGAGATAGTACTTGAAAAGTTATGTGGATCAGAGGTCGATAAATCCCAAGGACCACACAAGCTTCATCTCGGAGTGTCGATAGAGGTGGCTGCAGAGGTAGGTTAAAATTCACCCGTCTTGCCCGCCTCAGGAATCGTAGCGGGCGAGACAGAAAACCAGGTGAGCTTGGGAGGGAATTTCCGGTCTTGGGGCGCGTGAGGCCGGAGAATCACACCCATAGTGGATGCACTGGTGGTTATCCTTCAAACTTCCATCATTTCTGGAAAGGTTCTCTCAGACTGGAAAGTAGTAAATGTAAAACTACTGTTTAAGAAGGGAGGAAGAGGGGGAATAGAGAACCACAAACCTGTTAGTCCGACCCCAGTAGTAGTGAAAATGTTAGAATCTATTATAAAGAATGTGATAACTGGACATTTAGAAAAGAATGGTAAAATTGGACAGAGTCAAGATGGATTTATAAAAGAGAAATCATGTTTGACAAACCTTTTAGAGTTTTTTGAGGATTTTACTTGTAGCACTGATAAAGGAAATGTGGTGTATTTGGATTTTCAGAAGGTTTTTGATAAGGTCCCACACAGGAGGTTAACAAATAACATTAGAGCACATGGGATTGCGGGAAATATACTCATATGAGTTGCAAATTGGCTAACAAATAGAAAGCAGAGAGTCAGAATAAACAGATAATTCTCAGAATGGCAGTTCCACAAGCATCAGTGCTGGTCCCCAGCTGTTCACAATCTAGATAAATGATTTGGATGGATGGGGGGACCAATTGTAATATTTCCAAATTTGCTGATGACACCAAGCTGTGTGGAAACATAAATTGTGAGGAGGATGAAAGGAGGCTTCAAGTGGATTTGGACAGGCTAAATAAATGGGCTGGGTCATGGCAGGTAATAGACAATGTTTCTTGTTGTTGTGGCAGAATTGCATTTTTAGTGCCATGCCCATGGCATTTACAGAATGGTACCAACCTTCCTGCTGACGCTATTCCTTAAAGCTCATTCTCACATTGTGGCATTACTGGCAAGGCTGGAATTCTTGCCCATCCCAAGTTGCTCTGAGACTTATAATTGATTTCTCCAACTAAGTGATTTGCTAGGCCATTAACAAAGGTGTGGTGACTGGAGATACATATAGGCCAGAGTGAGAAAGGCTGGCAAGTTTTCTGCCCTGTATGTTAGCTAGTTTTTATTTTAAGGGGGTGTAGTATAAATGTAAGAGGGGAGTGCACAGAGGGACCTGGGTGTCCTTGTGCACCAGTCACTGAAGGTAAGCGTGCAGGTGCAGCAGGTGGTAAAGAAGGCAAATGGTATGTTGGCTTTCATTGCGAGAGGTCTCGAGTACAGGAGCAGGGATGTGTTGTTTCAATTATCTAGGGCCTTAGTGGGGCCACACCTAGAGTATTGTGGCAGTTTTGGTCTCCTTTTCTGAGGAAGGATGTTCTTGCTCTCGAGAGAGTGCAGTGAAGGTTTACCAGGCTGATTCCGGGGATGGCAGAACTGATGTATGAAAGACTGACTAGGTTAGGATTGTTATCGTTGGAGTTCAGGCGAATGAGGGGGCTCTCATAGAGACTTATATAATTCTAACCGGACTAGACAGGGTAGATGCAGGGAGGCTATTCCCGAGGGTGGGGGAGCCCAGAACCAGAGGTCACAGTCTGAGGATTCAGGGTAGACCTTTTAGGACGGAGGTGAGGAGACATTTCTTCACACAAAGAGTGGTGAGCCTGTGGAATTCATTACCACAGGAAGTAGTTGATGCCAAAACATTGAATGTATTCAAGAGGCAGCTGGATATCTCACCTGGGGCGAATGCGATCAAAGGTTATGGGGAGAAAACAGGGATTAGGCTATTGAGTTGGACGATCAGCTATGATCGTAATGAATGGCAGAGCAGGCTCGAAGGGCCAAATGGCCTCCTCCTGCTCCTATCTTCTGTGTTTCTGTGTTTCTATGTAAGGAAATCTTGCTGGAATAAATAAGACTTTGGTGACATCACATCTGGAATACTGAGTACAGCTTTGGTCTCCTTACAGAAGGAAGGATAGATTTTCCCCCAAGGGAGTTGACTAAATTGATTCCTGGGATCTGAAGGCTGGTCTACCAGGAGAGATTAAGTAGGATAGGCCCATATTCTTTGAAGTGCAGAAGAACAGGAGGTGATCTCATTGAAACAAATTAAATTCTTAGAGGGATTTACAGAGTTGATGCCGAGAGGATGTCTGCCCTGGTATCAGGAGAGTCTAGAACCAGGGGTCATAGTTTCAGGATAATGAGCCGGCCATTTAGGACTGAGATGGGGAGAAATTTCTTCACTTAATGGGGTTATCAATCTTTGGAATATTCTACCCCAGAGGGCTGTGGACGCGCAGTTGTTGAGTTTATTCAAAGTTGATCTCAATGAATTCTGTGATTCCTTTAATGTTCAAAATCTATTGAACATTAAAGGAATCACAGAATTCATTGAATTCCTACAGTGCAGAAAGAGATCATTCGGCCCATCGAGTCTGAACCGAAAACAATCCCACACAGACCCAATTCCTGTGACCCCACACATTTACCCTGCTAATCCCCATGACAGTAAGAGGCAATTTAGCATGGCCAATCAACCGAACCAGCACAGTGCCACCATGCCACCCATGAAGAGATAGGACAAATAAGTGGCGATTAGCCAGATCTTATTGAACAGGGAAGCAGGTTGAGGGGCCATATAGCTTATTCATTTCTTGTAGTCTTGTGTGCCAAGGACCGTCGTGAACCAGCAGACATTCCTTTAATGACAATCCAACAGCTTCAGAGTCACCTTTACTGATATCAGTTTTTTAATGATTTTTAAACAGAATTCAAACTTTCAAACTGCCAATGGGATTTGAACAAAATTCTCTGGATTAAAACCCCAGGCCTCTTGCACTGATCCCGTAACAATATTATTTGGCAATATTATCAACAACATTCTGAAGCAAAATTATCTACAGTTGATAATTATTTATATATAGTTTATTATATATATATGTCATTCAAGATGGCACCGGAGCGAGGGCACTTCTTGCAAGCTTTCTAATTCCCTCCAATTCTATTTTTTACTCTCGTTCTATGCTTTTAAAACTGTCTTATAAACTCTCTTAACAATGCTACACCCTAGCTATGACTGTAAGAATACATTTTGCACCTTTTCCTTCTCCCCTATGTGCTCTATGAACGGTATGTTTTGTCTATATAGTGCGCAATAATACTTTAATACAATAATCCAAGCAATACTTTTCACTGTATACTGGTACATGTGACAATAACAAATCAAATCAAATATGTATATTTATATGTATTTATACATACATTCAGGTACCTCATATTTCTGAAATAGCTGATAAGTGCTGGAATTTCTATTCATATTGTAAAATAGCTCAAACTAGGAAGATTTCTGTTAGTTTAATTCTAATAGGGAGATGCCAAACCGAAAACAAAAGAGGAAGCAAAACCCACAGAAACATGTCAGCCACTTGTTAGAATTTTGGGGGTAAACCCTCCCGCAATGGGAAATTCAATTCGCAAGCAAAGCTCCCGAATTCTAGGTAGATTTCAGAGCGGAAACCGCCAATTGTAATTGCATTGTTAGGTATCAGAATGGATTCTTTTCTCCACTTACGTTTGACCTGACCGTTGCTCGGCTCTTTGTGGAGTAGCCTGGAGGGAATTCGTGACAGTCTGAGAAAAGTGGCAGAAAGGTTTTGGTCTTGTCTGGGTGAATCATTCCCTTTGGGAATGGGAAACGAGCGAGGGAGATTTAAGCGTGTGTGGCGCTTCGGCATCATCTGTGGGAGCTGACATTGAAATAGCCGATTGGAAGAGTTCCCATGGGATTTCAGCGATCAGCAATGAGGGTTCCTAAAGCTCATAGTCTTGTATATTCCAGCCTCTCCCAACTTCTCTTCATGGATCTGGACTAGGAATGTGTGTGTATTCATCAACTAGACAGCATCCTCTCCACCTCCCCGGTTGAGCAACAACCCAGGAGAGCTAGTTAGTTAGCTGCAGACAGGGGCACCAGGGTGAGAATGCAGCGCCACATCACAAACCTCGTTTACATGACGTTAATCATTAAGCCACCAGACATTCTGAAACTTGCAATGGAGGGGGAGGGGGTTTGACAAAAACACAACTTCAGGCACAGCAAGGGGGAAAGACTTGATTCATTCATCTTCAGCCCAGGGAGCCCTGGATTCCAGTTGAGTAACTGAGCTTGGTCAGTGCTGCCAAGGGATTTGCTATTTATTAAAACCAACGGATGGAACATCTTCTGAGTCCCAGCAGTAATCCCCTGAGCACTCTGATCTCCAGTATTTAATTTGTAATATCATTAAATTTTCACAGGGCATAATCAAAGATACGTTCACTAATTCCATTCCCCCCCCTCAGTGGCAAACATTCACTTAAATGGGTCATTTTGTCTGTGGGTTCTGATGATAAATGGGTGCTATCACTCCGGCTGCCAATACATCACTCCCAATTTTCTTTTGACATGTATAATATTAACTTGCAGGTTTGTCTGGGACCAAGTGGGGTGAATCCCAACCTCACTGCTAGGCCTAACTCATGTCCATTCCATTTCCACTTAGTCAAAGCATAGCATCATATTTTGGTTTCGAATCTACCACAGAAGGTTACTATCATTCCAAACTTCCATCAGCAGACATGTCATTGTGGAGCCAACTTGACCCCAAAGACACACTGCTTATTCCCCCTCAGGGACGATAGTTGTTAGTTAATTACTGGCGGTATGGCGGCACAGTGATTAGCGCTGCTGCCTCACTGAGTCAGGGACCCGGGTTTGATTCCAGCCTTGGGTGACTGTCAATGTGGAGTTTGCACGTTCTCCCCTGTGTGGGTTTCTTCTGGGTGTTCTGGTTTCCTCCCACAGTCCAAAGATGTGTAGGTTAGGTGGATTGGCCATGCTAAATTGCCCCTAGTGTCCAAAGATGTGTAGGTTGGGGGGATTAGCGGGGTAAGTGCATGGGGTCAAGGGAATGGGGTGGGGTGTGGCCTGGGTAAAAAGCTTTATCAGAGACTGAGTGCAGACTGGATGGGGCAAATGGCCTCCTTCTGCGTTGTAGGGAATCTATGATCTAATTGTTAATTGTCAGATAACAGACATTTTCAGTTTTTACCATGAGTAGGCAGAAAGCAAATGCCAGGTTTTTCTTGAGGGCAGCATTTATGAACAGTGCAACTAACCATAAAGTTTCTGAGTCCATTGCAATCATCTTCACAGGGTGGACACACAGCATATCTCACTGAATAATGGTGCCATCAGGTTAATGATGTGCATAGGCTGAGTAACATCTGTTTTCAGTAGTGGTGAGGATTGCACCATGCATGTGTAGGAATGTGTTTCCATGTCCAATTTCCAGATAATGGGGGAATCTTGACATCCCGCCCGCCACGGGAATTGTAGTGGGCAGGGGGCGGACCATGCAAAGGTCCGTTGACCTCGGGTGAGATTTTCCGGTTTTGGGGTGAGCACGGCCAGAAAATCCCACCCAATGTCTTCTAGCAATTGTCATTCCAAGTTGTAAGGCTTTCCTTCTCTGTCTTCTGTAAGGGCCTTTTACAGGAACAAAGGTCATTGATCCATCTTAGCTTGTCCTCCAATCTACTCATCAAAGCATCCAACTGTTTCCGAAATGATTCCAGGCTTTTGCTTCCCCCCCACAACGTACTGACAAAATCCACTAAATATTGAGTAATTTTGATCTTTTGAAATCAGCAAATTCTCCCTCAGTGTACCCAAATAGGCGCTGGAGTTTGATTTGATTTGATTTGATTTATTATTGTCACATGTATTAACATACAATGAAAAGTATTGTTTCTTGCGCGCTATACAGACAAAACATACCGTTCATAGAGAAGGAAATGAGAGAGTGCAGAATGTAGTGTTACAGTCATAGCTAGGATGTAGCGAAAGATCAACTTAATGTAAGGTAGGTCCATTCAAAAGTCTGACAGCAGCAGGGAAGAAGCTGTTCTTGAGACGGTTGGTACGTGACCTCAGACTTTTGTATCTTTTTCCCGAAGGAAAAAGGTGGAAGAGAGAATGCCCGGGTGCGTGGGGTTCTTAATTATGCTGGCTGCTTTGCCGAGGCAGCAGGAAGTGTAGACAGAGTCAATGGATGGGAGGCTGGTTTGCGTGATAGATTAGGCTACATTCACGACCTTCTGTAGTTTCTTGCGGTCTTGGGCAGAACAGGAGCCATACCAAAGCTGTGATACAACCAGAAAGAATGCTTTCTATGGTGCATCTGTAAAAGTTGGTGAGAGTCGTAGCTGACACGCCAAATTTCCTTAGTCTTCTGAGAAAGTAGAGGCGTTGGTGGGCTTTCTTAACTATAGTGTTGGCATGGGGGGACCAGGACAGGTTGTTGGTGATCTGGACACCTAAAAACTTGAAACTCTCGACTCTTTCTTTGTCCCCGTTGATTTATACAGGGGCATGTTCTCTACACTTCCTGAAGTCGCTGACAATCTCCTTTGTTTTGTTGACATTGAGGGAGAGATTATTGTTGCTGCACCAGTTCACCAGGAGTGTGGCAACTAGGGGATTTTCACAGTAACTTCATTGCAGTGTTAATATAAGCCTATTTGTGACTAAATAAGCTTTATTTATTCTTCACTTTTCACTGATTGGTGTTGGTGCAATCATGAGTTGACTTGAAGCCAAATCCCCTGTGTTTTGTGGGTTTTAGAGAACCATTCATTTGGTAAGCAACAAGAAATACATAATTTAAATGAAATCCACACTGTCTATTCAAATGTAGAGTTAAAACTTTAATCAAAGAAGTCACGAGAAAGACAGCACATGGTGCAGTGCAAAACCTTTAAGTGAACTTCACTGGCTTGATTTGTACAGAATAACCAGTCTGATCTAGCTGAGTAAGAGACTGCTGTTGATTTACCCAATGACAGCTCTTCCAAGTCATTAAAAATGCCTTTACGAGGTAGCCGTGTAGACAATTGTTGGTCTCTTTTGAAGCTGAAGAACTTCTGATATTGAAGATTCAGTCTGAAGCATGAGTAGGCAAACTAAAGATTACGAAAGTCTCTCATTAAGAACTCAAACTCCACATCGCTCCATTTCATCAGCACCATGAAGAATAAATAATCCTAAATCTGGTCCAATATATACTTTCATATTCTGCTACTGCAGTGCATTGAAGTAAAGGTTATGGAAAACCTATGTCCCCTGTCTATGATAACTGATGATCCATGTTTTATGTTTAACGCACTTGCCATTTTACCAACTGTCCAGTCAAGTAACATACTTTATAAATCGAATGCAATAGATTCCATTTACGACATGCATTAAGATGTTTATTTCCAGTATCCGAAAGATATTGAAGTGCCTTTCTGCACATTTCAAATGGAAATGTTCATATTTAAAAGTCACTGAGCTTTGATGTTCATTAAGATCAAATAAACGTTGGTTTAATTGCCTGGATTAAAGATGTGTTCCCTTCGAATGGTACTTTGCATGAAAAGTAAATGGATCTTTAATGGAGCTTTAAATAACATCGGCTGTACATCCTTCTGAAATGCACAGCAAGCAAAACAGCCATGTAACATTTGTAAACTGAAGTTACCTAATCAATTAACAACTCTTAGAACATCATTGAAAGAAGCACATCACTCAGGAGCAACCAATAAGAATGAGTGATTCCAAACAGTAACTAGTGGTAAAATTGCATTACCTCAAAAAGTCTGTAAAATTAATAACAGAAGCTCATTACGGTCCATGCTCCAGAGGAATCACACAAAAAGGATTGCCATTAAATCTAGTTAAGTTTCATTGCTTCATGCATGGTAAGGAAAATTCTGCAATTTTTCTCTCTCTATGAATGGCATTACTCAAGCTTTTGCAGCTCAGTGTGAGGATCCAGGATGTAGTGATGTAGGAATTGGGTAGTGACAAGAGACAATATGGTTAAGGGTAACATGATTTACCTGCAATATTCCATCCCAATCCTGACTTTCCAGTAGCTATGTCTCAGTAATCCCCTCCACAACTGGTTCCGTGCAATGTATTATTGCCTCCAGTTAAGACCATAAGATATTGGAGCAGAATTAGGCCATTCGGTCCATTGAGTCTGCTCCGCCATTCAATTATAGCTGATAAGTCTCTCAACCCCTTTCTCCCACCTTTTCCTGTAACCTTTGATCCTCTTACCAATCAAGCACCTATCTATCTCTGTCTTGAATACACTCAGTGACCTGGCCACCACAGTCTTCTGTGGCAATGAATTCCATAGATTCACAATCTTCCGGCTGAAGAAATTCCTCCTCATCTCAGTTCTAAAGGGTCGTCCTTTCACTCTGAGACTGTGTCCTCGGATCCTAGTCTCTCCCACTAATGGAAACATCTTCTTCGCGTCTACTGTATCCAGTTCTCTTGTTTTTTTGCAGAAACTGAAGAGAATCTAGTGCCGGCGATGAGTGTCTTGGCTGCTAGCAGGAGAGCCAGTGAGAGTCCCGGGGTGTCTCTTTTAGGACAAGCCTGCTGTAACCTGTTCCATTCGGGCCTTTGACAAGCCAGAGCCTGGCCTTCCCCCAGGATCAAGGACTCTGGGAAGGAGAGGGGAGGAATCTGCCAATTAGTGGCCATTAGTTTAATTGAACTGCTGCATCACTGGGGAGGCAGTGGCTGGTACCACATCCACCTGAGACGTAGGATTGCTGCTGGATCCCAGGTCAAAGGTAAGCGATAGCGGGTGAGGAGTCACAAGGTTGGGGTAACATTGATGGAGGGATTGCCAGCAAGGGAAGGGTGACCATTTTCTCAATGCCAGGTCCCTCGATGGACTGAGTGGTTTTGAATAAGTGACTGCTTCCCCTCCCCCTCCCCCTCCCCCTCCCCCTCCCCCTCCCCCTCCCCCTCCCCCTCCCCCTCCCCCTCCCCCATCCCCTCCCCCTCCCCCTCCCCCATCCCCTCCCCCATCCCCTCCCCCATCCCCTCCCCCATCCCCTCCCCCATCCCCTCCCCCATCCCCTCCCCCATCCCCTCCCCCATCCCCTCCCCCATCCCCTCCCCCATCCCCTCCCCCATCCCCTCCCCCATCCCCTCCCCTCCCCTCCCCCATCCCCTCCCCCATCCCCTCCCCTCCCCTCCCCTCCCCCTCCCCTCCCCCATCCCCTAGAGGCCCACAAACATGGGTTAATATCAGTGGCAGCAGCAGGATGAGGCCTATAAGTGGGGACTAATTGTCTACTTAAGGGCCTCAATTGGCAGTCGGGCAGGAATGCTGTGCACGGGTCTTCCTGCGATAGATTTAATTGGAATGGAGTAAGGAAAGTGGAGGAGACCCCACCAGGTATCCTCCTGCCTGATTAAATGTGCCCCCTGCCAGCAAGGTGTCCTAAGAGAAGGCACAAGATTCTGCCCATGGTGTGTATTGACAGCTGGCTTAACTCACCCTTAATAGCAAGTCCCTCTCATTTTATTTTTAACCATCATTTTGCACTCCGGTTCCATAAATCTAGTTATTCCCTGGCCGTTTATAGCCTTCCTTTCCTCTTTCATTTCTATTGAAGCTTGTTTTCATTTCTTGTAGCTCCTTGGTAATTTAAGAGGAATATTTGATAAAGCTAAGTGTAGAAAAAGAAACAGCAGAATTCAATATGCGCCACTCGTCAGCTCCTGGGCTGTTTAACAAAGCCAGCTAGGAGATGGTTGATGTTAGTCACTTCCAGTATGTAAACTGTGCCACTGGAGTGGAGAGTAAATGATGTTCTCTTCAAGAGAGAAAATTAAACCGCATCATTCAAAATAAAATTAGTGAGTATTTGGAAATGCATGGGTTGGTTAAGACAGCCAACATTGATTTATTAAAGACAGGAGGCTTTTGAAAAATTTAATAGTGTTGTTTGAAGAGTGACTAATTGGTTATTTACAGAGAATGCAGTAAATGTAGCTTATATTCCACAACCTATCTCACAGGAAGCTTGCAGCGAATTAAAAAGTACGCTACAAAATGAAATGCAACAGCATAGAAAGAAAACTGTTAAAAGTTTATTTATTAGTGTCACAACTAGGCTTACATTGACACTGCAATGAAGTTACTGTGAAAATCCCCCAGTCACCATACTCCGCGCCTGTTCGGGTACACTGAGGGAGAATTTAGCATGGCCAATGCACCTAATCAGCACATCTTTCAGACTGTGGGAGGAAATCGGAGCACCCGGAGGAAACCCACGCAGACATGGGAGGACGTGCAGACTTCGTACAGACAGTGACCCAAGCCAGGAATCGGGTCCCTGGCGCTGTGAGGTAGCTGTGCTATCCATTGTGCCGTCCTGAATAAAGGTGGCATGGTGGCACTGTAGTTAGCACTGCTGCCTCACAGTTTCAGAGACCCAGATTGGATTCCAGCTTTGAATGACTGTCTGTGTGGAGTTTGCATGTTCTCCCGTGTCCGGTGGGTTGCCTCCAGGTGCTCCCACAGTCCAAAGATGTGCGGGTTAGGTTGATTGGCCATGCTAAATTGACCATTAGTGTCAGGAGGATTAGCAGGGTAAATGCATGGGGTAACGGATAGGACGTGGGTGGGATTGTTGTCGGTGTAGACTCAATGATTTGAGTTGATTTGATGTATTATTGTCACATGTATTAGTATACAGTGAAAAGTATTGTTTCTTGCGCGCTATACAAAGCATACTGTACATAGAGAAGGAAAGGAGAGAGTACAGAATGTAGTGTTACAGTCATAGCTACAGTGTAGAGAAAGATCAACTTAATGCAAGGTAGGTACATTCAAAAGTCTGATGGCAGCAGAGAAGAAGCTGTTCTTGAGTCCGTTGGTACGTGTCCTCAGACTTTTGCATCTTTTTTCCGATGGAAGCAGGTGGAAGAGAGAATGTCCGGGGTGTGTGGGATCCTTAATTATGCTGGCTGCTTTTCAGAGGCAGCGGGAAGTGTAGACAGAGTCACTGGATGGGAGGCTGATTTGATTGATGGTCTGGACTTCGTTCATGACCCTTTGTAGTTTTTGCCGTCTTGGACAGAGCAGGAGCCATACCAAGCTGTGATACAACCAGAAAGAATGCTTTCTATGGTGCACCTGTAAAAGTGGCGCGAGTCGTAGCAGACATGCTAAATTTCCTTAGCCTCCTAAGAAAGTAGAGGTGTTGGTGGGCTTTCTTAACTATAGCGTCAGCATGGAGGGACCAGGACTGGTTGTTGGTGGTGGGCCAAATGGCCTCCTTCTGCATTGTAGGGATTCTCTGATTCTATGATATTGGCAATGCACTGGCAGCATACACTAAACACATGGGCATAGTTAGTGTTGAGAATTGGTAAGGATCCCTCATTATTCAGGAATAAGTGAGCTGCCAGGAATAGACCAGGAGCTGATGAGTGGCACATATTGAATCAAGAGTTTCAATAATGGGTGGTTCTGATGATGCTTAATGAGTGGCTCTTTAAGAGGAGATAACCCTCGTCTGCGGGTAGTCAGGCTACTAAGGAGATGGCAGACGAAGGAAAAACTTTAAATATACCTCCTGCTTCTCAGCTGCAACATTGGAAATGATTGGCTGGAAGAAGGGCATGTCCTTTCCACCAAATGACAGGAATGTATCCTGAAAAGCAGAGAGCCCATGAAGCTAAGCTGATCTGTGACAAGAATGTAACTTGATCGGATTTGTCTGCAATGCAGGAAAGTAATTTAATGGTCTGAACCTCACCCCCCTCCCAAGCACCATACCCCATCCCCCAACTGCGATAACAAGTTGGGGAAACAGTCAATCAGTAATAACTCTATAAAGGCAGCCCTTAGGATTAATGTGTGTGGGTTACAGGAATAGGGCTTGTCATAGAGGTTTACAGCATGAAAACGGGCCCTTTGGCCCAACTTATCCGTGCCACCCTTTTTAGGGCGGCACGGTAGCACAGTGGTTAGCACTGCTGCTTCACAGCTCCAGGGTCACGGGTTCGATTCCCGGCTCGGGTCACTGTCTGTGTGGAGTTTGCACATTCTCCTCATGTCTGCGTGGGTGTCCTCCGGGTGCTCCGGTTTCCTCCCACAGTCCAAAGATGTGCGGGTTAGGTTGATTGGCCAGGTTAAAAATTGCCCCTTAGAGTCCTGAGATGCGTAGGTTAGAGGGATTAGCGGGTAAAATATGTGGGGGTAGGGCCTGGGTGGGATTGTGGTCGGTGCAGACTCGATGGGCCGAATGGCCTCCTTCTGCACTGTAGGGTTTCTATGATTTCTATGATTATGTCGACAAAGCTTCATTAAAACTGCTACACTGATTTATGTTTTACTCTCAGAGACACAGGCAGACAGCTTTATTTAAAGATTTAAAGGGCAGGGGATTTAAATAACCAGAGAGCTTGACAGTTCTACATAACTCGTCCAGTCTTCATGGGCATTCACGTCTCCACTCTGAAGTTATGGAGCACACACTGTGGATTGAGGCCATTCCTGGAATGAAAATTGTGTCTGTTTGTTCTGTGCAGAGTTTAAATGGCCCAGCAGGATTTGGGTTTCTCTCATTAGTATTTCACACTCTGTCCCGTTTCCCCTACGAGTGAAAAAGGGATCTGTCAGAAATGGGAGCGAGCCTTCCAAATCCATTTCCTGCCTTCCATTTTTAGAGGTCCCTGAAGTGTCCTTGGCGCTGCAAAAATATTGAACTGAGGCCCCATTTACTCTCTGAGGTCTCTGATCCCATGAAATGGATTCTATGGTCATTATCACATGACTGTTTGTGGGACCTTGCTATGCAAATTTTGGCTGCCATGTTTCCTGCATTACAACAGTGCCTACACTTTATAAGTACTTTACCAACTGTAAAACAGCTTGGAACATATAGAGATCAGGAAATATTCCGTATAAATGGACATCTCTTTTTTTAATGTTAGCATAACACAGTGATGTAACAATACCGCCCCCTTGTGATTGAAGCTGGATATTTTTACTTTTTTACGTGTTGTTCTTGGCAGACCTGGTTAACACCACAGAAAGCAAAATTGGTTTATATTAAAAGGTGCTTCCGTCCCCAGTAAAGTGAAAGGTGCAGAGCGATTTGTTGAGATCAGAATCACTTGTTGAACTGGTGGAATGTATAGTCTAGAAAATATATATCGTAAAGAACACATCACTACCCTACCTCAGTGAGTCAACTTACTTAAACATAACCTTCTGCACTTTGTCCATGGCCCAGGGAATAATCATTATCACCAGAGTCACCTGGGCAGAATTCCCCATTTTTGAGACTAAATGCAGTGGAGGGTGACTTAGAGGTGTCTTTCCCACTGGACAGAAAGGCAAGATCCCGTGCTGGATTCTATGCCTGGAAGCTCATTCATTATGCTCAGGCGAGTTCCTCTCCACATTCCCCTGGTGGGTCATTGGGAGAATTCCGCTCCCTTTGTCTCAGCCTTTTACTATCTGCCTGAGCAATGTCCTGTTTACAAATTTGCCTTTTGGTACTTTGAATCTTTTTTTAATATTAACTTCAATGTCAGCAGCCAACCCCCCCTCAGCCCCCACCACCCCAACCCCACTTTCCTCGTCCCCTACCATCCAGCCACCTAGCGAGGTATCAACCAGCCTCACCTGGTAATAATGACTCCAGTCGAGTTTAAATGATTTAGATTGTTGCAGTGACAGTCAGCATGAATGATCACCGTCTTGTCAATTGACCTTTCATTGTTTGCAGAGTGCTGGTTCAGGCACCCTGTCAGGAATGAATGGAGTTTTGCTGCCTGGTGAATTTAATTTCTTTAAAGCAAGCTTTAATTTAGAAATATCAACTTTGGCACAGTGGTTAGCACTGCTGTCTCACAGCTCCAGGGACCCAGGTTCGATTCCCGGCTTGGGTGACTGTCTGTGTGGAGTTTACACGTTCTCCCCGTGTCTGCGTGGGTTTCCTCCGGGTGCTCCGGTTTCCTTCCGGTGCTCCGGTTTCCTCCCACAGTCCAAAGATGTGCAGGTTAAGTGGATTGGACATGCTAGATTGCCCTTTGGTGTTAGGGGGACCAGCTAGGGTGGATGCATGGGGTTACGGGGATGGGGCCTGGCTGGGATTGTGGTCTGTGCGGACTCGATGGGCTGAATGGCCTTCTTCGGCACTTTAGGGATTCTGTGACCTATTCTATGACCTATGGCATTTCTCATCCCAGGGTATCTCTCCCAGTGTCTTATAGAATCATAGAATCCCTACAGTGCAGAAAAGGCCATTTGGCCCATTCAGGCTGCACTGACCCTCCAACAGAGCATCCCACCCAGGCCCTCTCCCCCGCCCTTTCCCTGCAATCCAAAACACCCACCCTGGCTAATCCATCCAACCCACACTTCTTAGGACACTCTGGGGCAATTTAACATGGTCAATCCACCCAATCTTTTCTTCTTTCCTTTACATTTTACTTTCCTTTCCTCTATCCCTTCATTCCCACCCATCTCCACCTCATCTTTCACTTTAATTTTCATTCTTTATTGCCACTCTTCTTCTTAATTTCTGTGGACATTTTTTTACCTCCTTGTCGGGGTCATACTCACTCATTTTGTACTCTGTGCTTTACAAAGCCCTCACTGCTGAAACCCACTGACAGAATCCCCCTCCCACTGGGTGCATATAGCTATGCTGGTGCTTGCCGTTGTAAGATTAGATGATGTTATGAGTTGCTCAGTTAAGACTATGCTTTGGGCTCCAACAGTTTTTCTGACTGGATACCTGTTTTAGAATGTTGATAACCCTTGAAACAGACCCATGGGCCATGTGTTACGGTCCATCACTGAAATGGGTGCCCATGTGTGAAGGAAAGAGTGAATCAGTAACTAAGGAAATTGTTACAACCCCTGTTGAGACCGATAATCTCTAAGAGATACAAATTTCCAATAACTGACACAAAGGAATCATACAAGATTTAACATTCAGATTTTTACTGTAACAAACTAAAATCAACATTGACGAAACAATACTTGATTAAATATTAATATTAAATATGATTTCCGATGGAGCTGATGATGTCAGATTTACTAGTTATTACTAATGGCCATGTTAAATTGCTCTGGAGTGTCCCAAGATGTGTTACTAATTAAATTACTAATACATCAAACTAAAGAAAAGGTATTCTCTATTAACTTCGAAAACTCAACTGAAAACTCCACGCCACCTTCATCCATTACACCATGCTGCCATCAAAAAACATAGTCTTATGTTTGAAATTCCAAACTCCTCCTGGCGTTAACAGGATCTCTTCCCCTGCCCCACAGTGAATCTTTCAGAGTCCTTTTGCAACATGGTCCCCTTCAATCAATCTTCTGAGCTTAATCGAATGGACTTCCAGCAGCAAGGCATCTTGGTCTCTAACTCTCCGCAAATCTTAATTTCTTTGAATGCAGAATCCATTCTCAGTAGCATCCTGCTTGATGATTAACACAAAAACAGTCCATTTCTTCTGCCTGGCATAACAACGCTCGTTTCCAGTTTTCTTTCATCTCTCTGGCCCCATGAATCATTATTGTTGGAAATGTTCTTGTCAGTCTAAGTGAAGAGCTAAAATGATGAATTGTTGCAAACTACATGATTCCATGTGTGCACACATTATGGGGCGATTCTCCCAGCCCGCTACACAGCTCGAGCAGCGCAAAGGAAGCCATTTAGCAGGCTCCTGAGCCAGGATTTCTGACATCATCAGCTCCATGCTGGAAATCATATTTAATATAAATATTTAATCAATATTAAAATTACCATTTGCGTCCCATTAGTGGGCCCGGAACTGAAGTCTCCAGGCCCGCTAGCCGCTCCTCCCACCACCAGGAGTGGTTCACTCCAGCGGGGTTTACAGCAACTCCCCACTAACAGGGAGCTGGCGGCCTGACCCCGCTGAAGTGAAGGGAGGCCATGGAGGCCCCCTCCAAGAGATTGGGAGTAAGGGGGGCTGCCACCTGGGCATTGCCAGCCTGGCCTCCTGTCACTGCCCAAGGGGGGAAAGTGGCAATGCCCAAGGGGTATCTCGACACTGCCCACTGAGCATCAGGCAGTGCTAATGGGGCAGGGCAAGAGGGGGCAGGGCCTATTGGGGTGGGGCCTATGGGGGGAGATTGGTGGGGGGTCCCGCTGTCACTCTGCAGCCGGGATCAGTGATAGAGCGAGGGAAGGGGCTGATTAGGGCTGGCCATCAGGGTGGGGTTGGGGGGGGGGGAACAGCCGGGAGGGTGGAGGGTGGGGGCTGCCAGGGGGGTGGTGATTGGGAGATCAGGGCTGGCGGGGGGAGGGCGGAGACATCGGGAGATGTCCGGTAGGCCAGAGATTGGGGGGTGGGGGAGTCACATGGCCAGCAATGTGGGGGTCGTGGGGTTGGCCAGTGATTGGGCTACTGCGTGTGCGCCAATCTCCGCTGTGACAGATCAGCGCATGTGCAGTAGCCCACTCCGCACTATGCTGCCGACCTCTCGGGTGGGAATTCAGTGTGAATCTCCCTGAGGCACTCAGCAGTGCACAGAGTGTGGGAGATTCCTTTTGAAAATCCTGTTGAAAAACCCAGAGAGAATTATTGCAGATTTTACACGAATTCGGCACTTAGAATATTTTTGGGATAATCCCGGCCTATAACTTCATGGTTTATCCACACTTTGTACAGACGGTAACAGTACAGGTTTCTTGGTGGAAAATCAACCAGTGACCTATAAATAACAGGTCAGAGCTCACAAGCTGATGGGCATATTGGCTCTGAATTTATTGCAGGCCTTTTCCAATGTCTCACTGTAACTATGATGGAGGATTGGCAGAAACCTTGTGAAAGTGGCATAAGCAGTTGCTTTTAGCCTGTGGAAATTATAAATAGATGACTTTGAAAGTTTGCATTGTAAATATTAGCATATGAATGCTAAATGGATTGTGTAAATTGCTGTAGTTTAATTTTAATACAGTATAGCTGTTAATCTGTTTGAATAACTGGATTAAGCCTCTGTTAAAAAAGCAGATAAAGGAATTTCATACCAATATTTTAAGTACCTGGTGCCCTAATATTTGCACAGGCCAACGTCAAGGACATTTGTTGTTTTGAAATTAGCCTGCCCCAACACGCACTGTCTACACTTGCACAGGTGAAGAACAGTTACATGGTATGGTATCACTTGATAAATCCTGGATAATTGAGGGACTGGTCAAAAGGAAAAGAGAGGCGTATGTTAGGTCCAATCAGCTAAAAACGGAGGGAGCTCTGGAGGAGTACAATGAAAGTAGGAAAATACTCAAACGGGGAATTAGAAGAGCAAAAAGGGGTCACGAAATGTTCTTGGCAGACAGGATTAAGGAGAATCCCAAGGCATTTTATTCATACGTTAGGAACAAAAGGGTTGTTAGGGAAAAAATCGGACCTCTCAGGGACAAAAGTGGGGACTTATGCTTGGAGCCCAAAGAGGTAGGGGAGATCCTAAATGAATACTTTGCCTCGGTATTCACAAAGGAGAGGGATGTGTTGACTGGGAGTGTCTCGGAGGGGAGTGTTGAACCGTTGGAGAAAATCTCCATTACAAAGGAGGAAGTGTTAGGTTTGTTAGAGAATATAAAGACTGACAAATCCCCAGGGCCTGATGGAATCTATCCAAGGCTGCTCAGGGAGACGAGAGGTGAAATCGTTGGGCCTCTGACGCAAATCTTTGTCTCGTCACTGGACACAGGTGAGGTCCCAGAGGATTGGAGGATAGCCAATGTGGTCCCGTTATTTAAGAAGGGTAGGAAGGATAACCCGGGTAATTATAGGCCGGTGAGCTTGACGTCCGTGGTGGGGAAGTTGTTGGAGAAGATTCTTAAAGATAGGATGTATGCGCATTTAGAAAGGAATAAACTCATTAACGATAGTCAACATGGTTTTGTGAGAGGGAGGTCATGCCTCACTAACCTGGTGGTGTTTTTTGAAGAAGTGACCAAAATGGTTGACGAAGGAAGGGCCGTGGATGTTGTCTATATGGACTTTAGTAAAGCGTTTGACAAAGTCCCTCATGGTAGGCTAGTGAAAAAGGTTGGATCCCATGGGATAAAGGGGGAGGTGGCTAGATGGGTGGAGAACTGGCTTGGTCATAGAAGACAGAGGGTGGTAGTGGAAGGGTCTTTTTCCGGCTGGAGGCCTGTGACTAGTGGTGTACCGCAGGGCTCTGTATTGGGACCTCTGCTGTTTGTGATTTATATAAATGATCTGGAAGAAGGAGTAACTGGGGTGATCAGTAAGTTTGCGGACGACACAAAACTGGCAGGACTTGCAGAAAGTGAGGAACATTGTCAGAGGCTACAGAAGGATATAGATAGGCTGGAAATTTGGGCAAGGAAATGGCAGATGGAGTTCAATCCTGATAAATGCGAAGTGATGCATTTTGGTGGGAATAATGTAAGGAGGAGCTACACGATAAATGGAAGAACCATAAAGGGTGTAGAGACGCAGAGGGACCTGGGTGTGCAAGTCCACAGATCTTTGAAGGTGACGTCACAGGTGGAGAAGGTGGTGAAGAAGGCATATGGCATGCTTGCCTTTATAGGACGGGGCATAGAGTATAAAAGTTGGGGTCTGATGTTGCAGATGTATAGAACGTTGGTTCGGCCGCATTTGGAATACTGCGTCCAGTTCTGGTCGCCACACTACCAGAAGGACGTGGAGGCTTTGGAGAGAGTACAGAGGAGGTTTACCAGGATGTTGCCTGGTATGGAGGGACTTGGTTATGAGGAGAGATTGGGGAAACTGGGGTTGTTCTCCTTGGAAAGACGGAGGATGAGGGGAGACTTAATAGAGGTGTATAAAATTATGAAAGGCATGGATAGGGTGAACGGTGGGAAGCTTTTCCCCGGGTCGGTGGTGACGTTCACGAGGGGTCATAGGTTCAAGGTGAAGGGGGGGAGGTTTAACACAGATATCAGAAGGACATATTTCACACAGAGGGTCGTGGGGGCCTGGAATGTGTTGCCGGGCAAGGTGGTGGAGGCGGACACACTGGGAACGTTTAAGACTTATCTAGACAGCTATATGAACGGAGTGGGAATGGAGGGATACAAAAGAGTGGTCTAGTTTGGACCAGGGAGCGGCGCGGGCTAATTGTTCCTTGTTTCTCGTGGAAGTGGAAATGACTAGGGTTGGGAAGCATTTTCCGATCAGGGCCATTGTGATCTCCTGGACTCGTTTCGATCGCCTCAGGGAGTCGGAGAGGAATTTCCCAGATTTTTTTTTCCCCATATTGGCCCTGGGGTTTTTCACTCTGGGTTTTCGCCTCTCCCTGGAGATCACATGGTCTGGAATGGGGGGGTGGGGGTGAGTTAATAGGTTGTAATGAACAAAGCATCGTAGCTATGGGGGACAGCTCGGTGGATAGGATATTGGTATGTAGATAGGCTGGAAAATTGGGCGGGGATCCTGGATTCAGGATTCAATCCTGGACCGGGGAGCGGCGCGGGCTTGGAGGGCCGAAGGGCCTGTTCCTGTGCTGTATTGTTCTTTGTTCTTTGTATTATTCTCTCCCCAACTGCTGCCCTCCTGGATCAGCCTACATTCCTCAACTGTTTCCCTGGATCAAATCCCCACTTCCTCCCTAGTTTCTGGGATTCGGGATCACTGACGTCTGGACAGTTCTCTGCCCGTTCAATTATAGGAGGCGATGGCCTAGTGGTATTATCGCTAGACTTTTAATCCAGAAACTCAGCTAACGTTCGGGAGACCCAAGTTTGAATCCTGCTGCGGCAGATGGTGGAATTTGAAATCAATAAAACATATCTGGAGTTAAGAATCTACTTGAAACCATTGTCAATTGTTGGAAAAACCCATCTGCCGTCCTTACCTAATCTGGCCTACATGTGAGTCCAGGGCTACAGCAATGTGGTTGACTCTCAACTGCCCTTTGAACAAGGGAAACTAGGGATGGGCAATAAATGCTGGCCAGCCAGTGACGCCCATGTCCCATGAATGAATAAAAAAAATGGCAATTGAATTATCATAGAATCCTACAGTGCAGAAGGAGGCCATTTGGCCCATCGAGTCTGTACCAAACTCATTCTCACCCAGGCCCTATCCCCATAACCCCATGCATTTAATCATAGAATCACCCGCTCCTCTAGTCAGACCGAGATCAAATTCTACCTCTTCTGACTCTTGACTGGGATGTCACTTCTTTGTTGACTATAAGATTGGTCCTCATTGCTGCTGAGCCCCAAGTTAAACCTTTCTTTTCCCTGCTTATCCCTGAATCAGGTTCGTTTTTCTGTAGCCAAGAAGCGTAACCCTCTCAGGTTAGGCTTGCTGATGGCGGATTGCTTACTTCCTCTCATTCTTATTCTCATAATTCTACCTCTCTGCTACCATGGCAACATGCATGGACTGCCTGTCCAGTGTCAACTAATGGGTGAGTCATAATTCCTTCAAACTGAGCATTGGGAAGACAGATTTAATTGTTCCTCTGGTCCCCTCTCTAAACTCTGTTCCTCTGACATTAATTCCACCCCCGCCACAGCAACTCACTCAGGCTGAATCAGTGTGAAACGTGGGTGCTGTGTACGCCTACAAGCTGAACTTCAAACCCTATAGCCCGACCTTCACCAAAATCACGTTGTACCTTCGCTGCCTCCATCCTTCCTGAGCTGCTTCCCTGATGAAGTCCTTAGCTTTTGGAGTCAATGGGGGGAGGGATTTTCCACGTCCCTGCGGCGTGTTTCTCGGCAGCGAGAGGCAGCTTGCTGTTGGCTGGTGGGGAGATCCCCTGGTATATATGTGGTGGAACAAGATTTCTGCCTTCCCATTTGTCTTAGTATTGACCCCATCAGAAATCTTAATGAACAAATTTTAACATTGACATAACGCTATTTAAACCAGGAAAGCCTAGAAGTTAAGAAAGCCCATCCTTGCCTCTACTTTCTCAGAAGACTAAGGAAATTTGGCATGTCAGCTATGACTCTCACCAACTTTTACAGATGCACCATAGAAAGCATTCGTTCTGGTTATATCACAGCTCGGTATGGCTCCTGCTCTGCCCAAGACCGCAAGGAACTACAAAAGGTCGTGAACCAGCCTCCCGTCCATTGACTCTGTCTACACTTCCCACTGCCTCGGCAAAGCAGCCAGCATAATTAAGGACCCCATGAACCCGACATTCTCTCTTCCACCTTCTTCCTGCGGGAAAAACATATAAAAGTCTGAGGTCACGTACCAACCGACTCAAGAACAGCTTCTTCCCTGCTGCTGTCAGACTTTTGAATGGACTTATCTTGCATTAAGTTGATCTTTCTCTTCACCCTAGCTGTGACTGTAACACTACATTCTGCACTCCCTTGTTTCCTTCTCTATGAACGGTATGCTTTGTCTGTATAGTGCGCAAGAAACAATACTTTGCACTGTATGTTAATACATGTGACAAAAATAACTCAAATCAAATCTTTTAAACCAAGTTCCCATCTGCCCTCTTGGGTGCACACCAGTTAATATTTGAAGAAGACCCGGGAAAGATGTTAACGTTAATAACTCAGAGGTCATTTGTCGCATGCTGTTCGTGGGGCCTTGTTGTGTGTAATATTCCAGAAGGCCAGGTGATGAAGGATAGAACTGGAGCCAATCTTTATACACTTTCGTAAATAATCATTTGCAGATATCCACATTAGAAATATGCACCTCATCATCTCATAAGCATAGTTTTCCTCTGATTGTTTTGTGGGGGAACCAATGAATCTCTAGTTAATGCCACTACTTGCATACAATTAAATAGAATTAGCATGCAATGGCACTAGTTGGTTGCCGTGCTTCTCCATATCACAATAGTGGCTATAGTTCCAAATGATCTCATTGACTGTGAAGCAGTTTGACATATGGTGAAAAGTTCAATGTAAATGTAAGTTTGTTCCTCCTTTCTTAGATATTCATCAAGCTGAAATTCAGCACAGCGGCAGAGAAAACAGGCTCATAACAAGAGAGTTGCCAATCCAGCAGCTGTGATTATGTGGAAGAAAGCAGAATAGGTATAAAGTAGCAACACCTGAACCACCAGGTCCTCCTTGATTTGATTTGATTTGATTTATTATTGTCACATGTATTAACATACAGTGAAAAGTATTGTTTCTTGCGTGCTACGCAGACTAAACATACCGTTCATAGAGAAGGAAACGAGAGAGTGCAGAATGTAGTGTTACAGTCATAGCTAGGGTGTAGAGAAAAATCAACTTAATGCGAGGTAGGTCCATTCAAAAGTCTGATGGCAGCAGGGAAGAAGCTGTTCTTGAGTCGGTTGCTACGTGACCTCAAACTTTTGTATCTTTTTCCCGACGGCAGAAGGTGGAAGAGAGAATGTCCGGGGTGCGTGGGGTCCCTAATTATGCTGACTGCTTTTCCGAGGCAGCAGGAAATGTAGACAGAGTTAATGGATGGGAGGCTGGTTTGCGTGATGGATTGGGCTACATGTAGTTTGTAGTTCCCTGCAGTCTTGGGCAGAGCAGGAGCCATACCAAGCTGTCCCTGGAGAGTCTGATGACCCTAACAGGTAAAACAAAACAAGTATTATGGCTGTGAACCTCTGCTGATATGTATTTTGTTCATTTCAGACAGTAGATTGATACTAAAAGTTGCATTAAAAGTTGCATCTTGTGCACTAAATAACATGTAGTGAGTGATATCTGCATTTTAATAAAAAGGATGCACTATCCTACAATGTGTGCACATGTGTTGAAGCCTCACTACTTGAGCAGAAATTCCTCACAGGAACTGATGCCAATTCTCAAATAATTGTCAAATTCAACAGTTTGCAACTGATGTCAGTGAGAATCCTTGCCTAGCAGATAAAGATTGTGCACAATTCCTGAGAAGAAAGACTGTAGGGGGAGGAACAGTAAAAGAGGTTGGCACAGCAAATCCTGGCAACACATTATGCTGAAGCTGTGGGGATAGAGACATGGGAAGATCCCATGCCCACAGATAGTTTGTGATGACTATGTACCAAAATCACCAAGGGTCTTCATAGAAATCATACAGTGCAGAAGGAGGCCATTCAGCCCATCGAGTCTGCACCGACCACAATCCCACCCAGACCCTACCCCCACATATTTACCCGCTAATCCCTCTAACCTACACATCCCAGGACTCTAAGGGGCAATTTTTAACCTGGCCAATCAACCTAACCCGCACATCTTTGGACTGTGGGAGGAAACCGGAGCACCCGGAGGAAACCCACGCAGACACGAGGAGAATGTGCAAACTCCACACAGACAGTGACCCGAGCCGGGAATCAAACCTGGGACCCTAGAGCTGTGAAGCAGCAATGCTAACCACTGTGCTACCGTGCCGCCCCTTCTGACCTCATACTCTAAGGAAACCCATACATGTACAAAACAGGCAGGGAATTGTCAACAACAGGAACCTCATTGTATTTCTCATTCCTCTTAGCTCCATGGAAGTCAGAAGAAAGATGCTGGAGGGAAAGATAAGGAAGCAACAGCAGAATCTTTCAGATCCAACAGCATCAGCACAAATTAGTCCATTCCATCAGCAATACTATCTTCATTATTCACCAGCCCACATGCGTTCAGATGAAGAGTCGACATTGGGTGATTCACAGCTCACAAGGATACCAGAGGATCAGAAATTGAAGGTGGAACATGCTGTATCTGGATGGAATCAGATGATGATCTCACTGGCCCTGATATGGAATGCCAAATGCTTACAGGGCATCATATGGAGGCAGGAGGTATGGCAGATGGCATGGATGAGTCCAATGCCATCCTTGGCGGCACTATCTGAGTGGGCTCCTCTACGATGCCAAGCATTCTCATTGCACATAACCCTGATGTGTTGCCTTATGAAACTGACTTCCTGCTGTTCCATTTCCTCCTGTAATAAATAAAAATCATAAGGAGGGAATTCCCTTTGGGAAAAGAAAACATTTGTAGTCTTTGTTTTAGAGAAAACACCAAATAACAAGTGAAATCTCCAAATCCAACACAGAGACAAAAAGATTAATTCATAATAAATTTGTCAACTTCCAAGAACTCAGCCTCTGCCTTCCTTAGCTGCTGTTCTAAGTTACTCGTTTTATAATGACACAGTTTAGATTGGAAGATCAGAGGGGAACATTTTGACATTCAGGACTGAACCCGGGCCCCTGGCGCTGTGAGGCAGCAGCGCTGACCACTTTGCCACCGTGCCGTCCCTTATCTGCTCATGCTGTTGTTCAGGACTAATGGTCCAAATGGTTGGCCCATTCCCATGCAGAAACATAACATCCACATGGGTCTGCCTCTGGGACTGACCAAGGTGGTCACTCAGAGGTCAAGGTTGGATACTGAATGTGGGAGCGGCGTGGCTACCTGTCTCCATCTTTCTGATAAAATGTTAAATTGGGGCGTTGTCTGGAGACATAGAAGATCCCATGGCACGATTTCGAAGAACAGCAGGGGAGTTATACCAATATTGATCCCTCAATCAACATTGCAAAAACAGATTATCTGGTCATTGTCACATTGCTGTTGGTGGGAGCTTGCTGTGCGCTAATTGGTTGCCACATTTCCGACATTATAACAGTGACTGCACTGCAGAAAGTGCTCCTCCATTGGCTGTAAAGTGCTTTGGGGTGTCCTCTGCTCATGAAGTGTGCCATTTAAATATAAAGTCAGTTTTGAGGCTGAACCTGCCTCGGAGGAAGGTGTTTGCCTATAGGCCTGTGGGGTTCCGCGAAGGGTGGGCAGTGCAGGGTCTGTCCTGGGAGATGTCCACCAATATTAACAGCATTGAAACTGGAAGTCTCTTTGTCAGCCCTCTTAAAAAAAGGGGAGCTGCGCCCCATTTCAAAAAAGGAGAGTTGTGCCCCCCTTAAAAAGGGGGAGGACATTGGCTGGGGTGATTAGATGTCCTGTTGGGGATAAGGGTGAAGGGGTGGGGTGAGGGGGGTGGGATGTGGGGGGGGTAGGGGGGATGGGGTGAGGGGGGTAGGGGGTGAGGTGAGGGGGGTAGCGGGTGGGGTGAGGGGGTGGGGAGGTAGGGTGAGGGGGGTAGGGGTGGGGTGAGGGGGGTAGGGTTGGGGTGAGGGGGGTAGGGGGTGGGGTGAGGGGAATGGGGGTGGGGTAAGGGGGTGGGGTGAAATGGTGGGGGGTGGAGTGAGGGGGGTAAGGGGGTTAGGGAGGGTTGGGTGAGGGGGGCAGCCCAGTTAATGAAGGGAAAGACAGAGATAGTAATGACTGGGACTCCCTGGCTGGGTTTTCGTGCTGTTGGTGGGGGGGTCACAGCATCGCTATGGTGACGAATTGTTACCTGGCTGGCTGACAACAGCAGTGTGACTGGGGGGGGCGGGGGGAGAGGTGTTTGTGAGAGGGGGTCTGTGAGGGGGGAGAAGCCTGGCGCTGTCAAGGCGGGAAGAATGCGCGGCGCCTCTCCGCTCTTCACCTGCACAGGTGCTCTGGGCCGCCCTCAGCAACATGGCCAGCGAATGGAAGCAAGTCTGTGACAACCTCAGCACCAACTACAGCAAATACTGGCCCCCTTCCACCAGCGTGCAGGACAGACAACAGGACAAGCGGCAGCTCGCGTAAGAGCAACAGCTACCCCAGCCCCGGCCAGAGCCCACTGGGAGGGGGGAGAGGAGGGAGAGAGAGGGGGGAATGAGGTTAGAGGGGGTGGGAGGGGGGAGTGTGGAGAGATGGGGGTTGGATGGGGGAGTGAGGATAGAGGGGGTAGGAGGGGGGAGTGTGGAGAGATGGGGGTAAGAGGGGAGAATGTGGAGAGGTGGGTGGGAGGGTGGATTGAGGGCATCAGAACTTTCTCAATTACTCATTGTCAATTGTTGGAAAATCCATCTAGTTCACGAATGTCCTCAAGGAATGGAAATCTGCCGTCCTTACCCACTCTGACCTACAATAAGAAGTCTCACAACACCAGGTTAAAGTCCAACAGGTTTATTTGGAACCACGAGCTTTCGGAGCACTGCTTCTCCTGAGGGAGGAGCATCACCTGATGAAGGAGCAGCGCTCTGAAAGCTCATGATTCCAAATGAACCTGTTGGACTTTAACCTGGTGTTGTGAGACTTCTTACTTTGCCCCCCCCCCCCCGCCCAGTCCAAGACTGGCATCTCCATATCAGTCTGGCCTACATGTGACTCCAGAGCCACAACAATGTGGTTGACTCTCAACTGCCCTCTGAAATAAAGAACAAAGAAAAGTCCAGCACAGGAACAGGCCCTTCGGCCCTCCAAGCCTGTGCCGATCATAATGCCCTAACTAAACTAAAAAAAACCTTCTGCCCTTACCTGGTCTGCATCCCTCTGTTCCCTCCCTATTCATGTATCCATCCAGATGCCTCTTAAATGTTGCTAAAGTGCCTGCTTCCACCACCTCCTCTGGCAGCGTGTTCCAGGCACCCACCACTCTGCATGAAAAACATGCCCCACACATCTCCCTTAAACTTTCCCCCTCTCACCTTGAACCTGTGCCCCCTTGTAATTGAAACTTCCACCCTGGGAAAAAGCCTCTGACTATCCACCTTGTCTCTGCCTCTCATAATTTTGTAGACCTCTATCAGGTCTCCCCTCAGCCTCCGTCTTTCCAGCGAAAATGGCCCAGCAAGCTACTCAGTTTAAGGGCAGCTAGGGATGGGCAATAAACTCTGGCCCATCCACCGACACCCATGGCCCACGAATGAATATAAAAAAGTTACAAAATGTTATCTCCAGTTGATGCCTATTTGTCGTTGCATTCGCAGAGTTAAAAAGAAAGTTTACTTCTCGGCCATTGGTGAGGTGTGGAGGACTCCAAACATCCGCAATAGATTTGGGGTGAACCAACTTTACTCAAACCAGTTCCAACAGGTAGGCCTGTTACAGGGGCAGGGATAGACTGGATGCTTTGTTCCTGGCAATGCCCATGATTCATTCTGGCAGCTTGTTGCCTGTTTTATTAGGTTTCACTCGCCCAAAACTCTAGCTCAGGTTTTCAAATCTTTCTGTCTCGGGGTGCATTGATCTATTGGAGTAAGGTTGTTTCTACAAAAGGATAATGCTAAGACAGTCTGATGCCAGCCCCCCCCACCTCCCCGCAAATCCCCCCCCCCCCCAACCTTACAGCAGCAAGAAAGTTCCCTTAATGCTGTAAGGCCCATTGAGTTCATGCCAGCGGTAGAACAGTCTGGAATAAAATCGGGAATTAAAATGCAAATGATGACCATGAAACCATTGTCAATTGTTGGAAAAACGCATCTGGTTCGGTAATGTCCTTTAGGGAATAGTACTCATAAATCTTTTCTAGGTCTTCTCCAGTGCTTCTGTTTGTTTTTTGTAATATGAAACTGAGAACTGGACAGTGTAGACGTGGCCTAACCAAAGTTTTTTATACGATTATGGGGTTGCACAATGGCACAGTGGTTAGCACTCCTGCCTCACAGCGCCAGGAACCTGGGTTCAATTCTGACTTTAGGTGACTGTCGGTGTAGAATTCTCCCCATATCTGCATGGGTTTCCTCCGGGTGCTCTGGTTTCCTCCCACAGTCCAAACATGTGCAGGTTAGGTAGATTGGCCATGCTAAATTGCCCTTTAGTGTCCAAAGATGTGCAGGTTAGGTGGATTGGCCATGCTAAATTGCCCCTTAGTGTCCAAAGATGTGTAGGTTAGGAGGATTAGTGGGGTAAATGCATGGAGTTATGGGGGTTGGGGCTGGGTGGGATGCTCTGTCAAAGAGCCGGTGCAGACTCGATGGGACAAATGGCCTCCAGCTGCACTGTGGGATTCTATGATTAACATAACTTCTCTGCTTTTGAATTCTGTTCCTCAAGAAATGAACACCAGACATTGAGATTATTGACAGCTGCTGTTTTAATGCTCATTAAATCTTTACATAAATATGTTGATTTTTAGAATTTGATATGAAAAGTGTTGTAAACTTTATTGTAATCTGCAACCCTGTATAAGTGTTAAAATTTATATTCGGAAAACACGATGAGCAACCAAAGGACATAATAATCTATTAGTGAGTTAACTTGATAACTCACCAATTCTATAAACTTGAGAGAAATATTTACAGTAAACAGCTCATCATGATGACTTATGGATCACCATGTGAGACAGTAATTAAGATTATAAACAAGCAATCTCAATAGCAACATTGTTTTAAAAATGCTTACAGAATTGTTTATTATTATATATGGAACTATCCCTACATAATGGGGCGACACGGTGGCACGATGGTTAGCACTGCTGCCTCACAGCGCCAGGGACCCAGGTTCAATTCCTGGTTTGGGTCACTGTCTGTGTGGAGTTTGCACATTCTCCCCGTGTCTGCGTGGGTTTCCTCCGGGTGCTCCGGTTTCCTCCCACAGTCCAAAGACGTGCAGGTTAGGTGGATTGGCCATGCTAAATTCTCCCTCAGTGTACCCAAACAGGCGCCGGAGTGTGGCATCCAGGGGATTTTCACAGTAACTTCATTACAGTGTTAATGTAAGCCTACTTGTGACTAATAAATAAACTTACTTAACTTATAATTTGAGAAGTGTTTCATGGAGATGCTGTCATTGTGTGAATATAAAGAAAGGATGTTTGATGGACCTCAATACTTGACAGAATAATTACTTTTCAGTAGACTTGTGATTACAAGTTCTTCTGGTATAACACTTGGCAATATTCCAAACACATTCAAGATTCTGTTTGTAGTATTTCAGTTAAATTGAAAGTGTGTTGTCAGAATGTGTTTATTATTTCATCAGCAACAGTGAAGAGAGGAAGTGATGTTCTCGCAGGGTTAATGCTGGATCCATGGTTTTTGTTTGATACAGTGATGCAGTGGCATGGTGGCATAGGGGCGGCACGGTGGCACAGTGGTTAGCACTGATGCCTCACAGCACCAGGGACCCGGTTCGATTCCCGGCTTGGGTCACTGTCAGTGCGGAGTCTGCACGTTCTCCCCGTGTCTGCGTGAGTTTCCTTCAGGTGCTCCGGTTTCCTTCCACAGTTCAAAAAATGTGCTGGTTAGGTGCTAAATTCACCCTCAGTGTACTTGAACGGGCGCCGGAGTGTGGCGACTAGGGAATTTTTACAGTAACTTTATTGCAGTGTTAATGTAGTTACTTATGCCACTAATAAATAAACTTAACTTTAAACATTTATAAATGACTTGGATATTAGAGTACAGAATGAAATTTCTAAATTTTCCGATGATACCAAACTTGGAAGTTTGCAGTGAGGGTGATACCAATTAACTGCAACAAGACATATATAGGCTAGCAAAATAGGCAGGCAAGTGGCAGATGGGATTTCAGATGGAGAAGGGTGAGGTACATATTTTGGCAGAATGGAAAGGGAGAGGCAATATAGGTTAAAGGCACAGTTTTAAAAGAGTGTACAGAGACAGAGCTTCATGTGCATTGATCTTTGAAGGCGGCATGACTACTTGAGAGAGTAATTGAGAGAGCAAGGCATATTGAATCTTAATTTTCTCAACTAGGGGTATAGAGTACAAAAGCAGGGAAGTTATGCTGAATCTTTGTGAAGTTTGGGTTAGGTTACAACTTGAGTATTGCATCCAGTCCTGGTCACTACACTTTAGGAAATTCTTTGAGAGTGCAGAGATTTGTTAGAATGTTCCTGGAGGGATTTAGCTGCAAGGTTAGGTTGGAAATGCTGTGGTTGTTCTCTATGAAGCAAAGAAGATGAAGGAGAGATTTTGATAGAGGTATATAAAATTGTGACAGGTGTGGATCAGGTAGACAGAGAAAGAAGCTGTTCCCATTAGCAGATGCTAGAAGGATTAGGCGACATAGATTTACGGTTTTGCATAAGTGATGCAAAATGTGAGGAAGAATTCTTTGATGGACCGAGTGGTAATGACCTGAAACTCGCTGCCTACAAGGGTCAGTGATTTCAACAGGAAATTGGATGAGCAGCTGAAGGAAATTAACTTGCAGGGCTATGGAGATAGAGAGCAGGAATGTGACTGATTGGATTGCTGTACAGAGAGCTAGCATGGATCAAATGGGCTGAATGGCACCTGTGCTATAGTGATGCCACGACTTCACTGGTGCATTCACAATGCAGCAACACATGATGTAGAAAAATTAAGACAATAACTACTTCAATTTGACTAACAATTGCGGAAGGCTGCAGGATAATCTGTGTATTGTGGGGACGAATTCATTGCCAAGACATGGTTGGAAAAATGGAGCATAATGGAAAAAGTGGGTAATGATAGAGGATGATTGGGATAGAGAGACCAGGAGCATTAAATAGAAAAAGCCTATTTCAGGTGAAGAACTATTTTCTGCGGTTCATAGTTGACATTCAAAATTTTTTCTATTGCTGCTGTCACTGGGAATACACACTGAATTTTGGCATCAATTAAATAAAAGTGCCAGAAATCTTTCCAATATAATCTACAGCAAATGGTTTTCAGTGAACATTTTTGGATTTAACGCTGTAATATGGAGAGGGTAGAAGATCTACTGCCCCAATTTACATTGGCCTTGATGGAACGCTCAATGTCGGAGCCAATCTTTGAAAATAAATTAACCTATGGCCATGTTGCTGAAAGCACCAAGACATGCTTTGAGAGGGAACTTTGCTTATTGCACCATTTCTGAGCCTTGTTCCTGGAAAACACAAACAGTAACTGTTGCTCTTTGCCCATACAAGTCACCATTGTACATTTAGCATACAGTCTTCTGCTGCACAGACCTTCCATTGACAAAATCACTATTGTAAATCATAAGTATACAATAGACTTAAAGTCATGCTGATGCTATCAAAGCGACGATAGATGTGCAGTTCCTGCATTGTTCCTGTGCTTGGGGTACGGATGGAGTTGGAATAGCAGTAAAGGAAATTGATTTACCTTATAGAATCATTTCCAAAGAAAGTAGTTGCTTAATAGAAAATAAAATCCAATTGAAGAGGAGTCAACATTGTCACTGGGGAATCCTATTCCATTTATGGTCTTCAAATATTGATGTGGAGATGCCGGCGTTGGACTGGGGTGAACACAGTAAGAAGTCTCACAACACCAGGTTAAAGTCCAACAGGTTTGCTACCAAATAAACCTGTTGGACTTTAACCTGGTGTTGTGAGACTTCTTACTGTCTTCAAATATTGGCCAGTAGTATTTTTTGTTCTTCAAAACTAGCAAACAGGGCTCCAGTTTTTATGTCCTGTTCAATACATGGCATCTCTGCCAGTGCTGCACTGAAGTCTCAGTCTACAATTATGTGTGGGACTTGAACCCATACCGTCTGTTTCAGAGATGGGAGCTGTGTCACTAATCCATGGAATGGCAAAAACAAATGATGGGTACAATTGCCTCCTTTTCTCCATGGATGCTTAATCTATGGCCGGAATTCTACTGGCACGCTCGCCCGAGACTTGTAAGATCGTGTCCGAGGCCAACAGAGAATGCTGTTCTACAAGGGGCGGGTATGCAGGTAAAATCAGGGCCTATGTCTCCATCTCTGATCAGTGTGATTTATAAAACCTCCATTTTTTACTCAAGCAGTGCTCCAGCCAGTCTCCATTTGCTATTATCTTACTTTACTTTAGCTGAATTTGCTCTCAACCTCGACAAGTCTTTTCCCTCTATTACAACAATGTCCAAAACTGTGCGGGTTGGGTGATTGGCCATGGTAAATTGCTCCTTAGTGTCAGGAGGATTGGTAGGGTAAATATATGGGGTTACGGGAATAGGGCCTGGGTGGGATTGTGCTCGATGGGCCGAATGGCCTCCTTCTGCCCTGTAGGGATTCTATGTATTCTACACTTCTAAAGTCCTTTATTAGCTGCAAAGTGCTTTGAGACACCCAAAGTCTGTGAAAGGTGTTTTATAAACTTCCTTTCTTCCACACAAATGTTTTGCAAATCTAAAATGCCACTCTGGAATCCATATGTTCCGGGAATGCTTATCTTTTCTGAGGATAGGTGGAACTGTTTGTTCTAGTCAAGCCCACTGTTCTAGTGAACGCTCCCGCTCTCGCTACTGGCACAGATCAAACCCTCTTCATAGTCACTGATCCTCCCTTTCTTTTCAACTGGGACAAGGGGTTTGTTACAGTTTCTCTGTCTGCATCAATCTGCACCATACCAAAGTTTGGGAAATGTCCTTCAGCCTCTGCCAAGGCTTTTCTCATCTGTGACCCATCAAACAACTTAATGAAATAAAAGCAAATTACTGCGGATGCTGGAATCTGAAACCAAAAGAGAAAATGCTGGAAAATCTCAGCAGGTCTGGCAGCATCTGTAAGGAGAGAAAAGAGCTGACCGTTTCGGGTCCAGGTGACCCTTTAACAAAGCTAAAAGGCATAAAAAGTGGGAGATATTTATATTGCAAGGTGAGGGAATGAAAGATGAGTCATAGTCACGGAAACAAGGGGAAAGGCTGCTAATGGCAGTCCATAGAGAGAATAGAAGGTGTGAATGGCCAAAAGGCAGAGAAGCTGAAATCAGAGGGTAAACTGCGACAGATGTAGATGTGGGGGAGGGGGGGGGGGCGGCTGGGAATGGGTGGGAGAGAAGTAAAATTGAGAAAAAGGGGGAAAGGGATTAAATTAAATTGTTCTACTTCTGGCATTTCTGCTAACAGATGGAAGAAAAAGTGTTTCTGTCCTTGAATTGCAGACCATCCAGAAGAGCACTTGCTGTTTGTGTTACTGGGATAACAGGCGTAATTTTAACTGGGAGTGGGATTCGGGCAGGTCCCTGGCATCAGTGTGAGGCCCAGATATGACTCCAACTCCATGCCTTATTTGAATAGGATTGGCAGACTGCCCTCTGATAGTCGTGGAAACGGGCAACTAATCAATTTGAATGGCAAGATTTTTGGCAGGCCACCTAAAGACTAACTCAAATAAGAACGTACTTCTGAAGATTGCATGCCCTGCATTGAGCCTGTACTGGAACCGTTTCATAGAATACTCCTAACAGAAAGAACTGAAGGGTTCTCATCAAGTTCCCTGATGCCTCCCTGGAGATCCTGGCAAAGGATGTCAGGATAAGGAAGGAAATCCCGTTTCCCAGCATGGAGAAGAAGGTGCCACAGACCAATATTCAACAGGTCTGGAGAGAGGTGACAAGAACATCAGCCAGAGATCCTGGCTTCAATGTAGGAAGAGGTTCAAGAAGCAACAAAGGTAAAGACAGCTCTTTCAGTCGCACCTGGCAGCTGTCCTTTCAACCCATCCCCCAGCTGTGTGGCCAACACCTATGACTGTGTGGCCAAATCCCCTCCAACTCGATTTTCAAGTTTGCTGATGACACCACCAAAGGGGGTCGGATCTCAAACAATGATGAGTACAGGAAAGAGATAGAGAATCTGGTGAATTGGTGTGATGACAATAATCTCTTTCTCAATGTCAGTAAAACAAAGGAGATAGTCATCGATTTCAGGAAACGTAATGGAGGACATACCACTGCCTAGATCAGCGGGTTTGAAGTGGAAATGGTTGAGAGCTTCAAGTTTCTAGGTGCCCAGATCACCAACAGTCTGTCCTGGTCCCTCCACACCAACGCTATAGTTAGGGAAGCTCACCAACGCCTCTACTTTCTTAGGAGGCCAAGGAAATTCAGCATGTTCTCTACAACTCTCACCAACTTCTCCAGATGCACCATAGAAAGCATCCTTTTTGGACATATCACAGCTTGGTATGGCTCTTGCTCTGTCCAAGACTACAAGAAACTACAAAGTGTTGTGAACGTAGCCCAGCCCATCACGCAAACCAGTCTCCCGTCCATTGACTCCATCTACACTTCCCATTGCCTCGGAAAAGCAACCAGCATAATCAAGGACCCTACACACCCTGGACATTCTCTCTTCCACCTTTTTCCATTGGGAAAAAGATGCAAAGTCTGAGGCCAGACTTGTAAAGGAGAGGGGCAAGGATGGGGAGGAACCCGGAAATAACATGACTCTCGCAACAATGAAGCAAGAGGTTCTGGAGATTAGTGACCCACCTGGCGCCATGAGGATTGGAGAAGGCATTGCTAATGGGCTTGTTTGAGCAGCTCTGATATTACTCGCACCCTTTAACCTCAAGAAATTCACATTAAACCAACTGAACATTACAAACTGGATTCTGAAGACTCAAGTCTGCTCATTTCCAGCCTCTCAGTGCCATGCTAAATCTTGACCCTTTTCTCTCTCCTCTAGGCACTTCTCAGAAGTAATCATCACATCAGATGACGATATGCCTTCTGAGGAAGCCTGGCGAAGCCAGGCCCATCCTGCTGAAGGATCAGCACAGAGACTGGCATTACCAGTGGGTTAACGAGTGGGGTAGAGGGTTCTGCATGAGGTTGTAGCACCCAACACAAGGAAGCAAGTAGTGGTACAAGGAACAGCGCATGAGATAATTCACTAGAGAGCAACATCTTCTCACAGCTCTGCTTAAGAGTTGGCATGTAGAGTGCCAACATGTAGACCTCAGGGGACCAACCCTGAAAAGAACTGTGTTTATCACACAAGAAACAGTTATATGATACATTAGCAGGATTCAGCAGCATGGCTGAAGTTATGGAGCTTGTGTGGTGTAATCCAACATGGCATTACTGCTCTGTCGTCCAATATGGACCATGAGGCCACCTCCAGGGTCGCTATAGCTAGGCCTTCACAATGGAAGTCCATCTTACCAGCCTTGGTGGAAGTCATCCAAACTCTGGTCTCCGCTTTATATAAAGTGGATCACTTTATTAGGGGTTTACTATCCGTTGATCAGTGAAAGAGATTAGCCAGAGCCCCATGGGAGTGGTTAGTGGTTACCCTTTCTCAAGAAGTCTACATGTTGGCACTCTACATGCCAACTCTTAAGCAGAGCTGTGAGAAGATGTTGCCCACTCCTTTGCCAGCCTCTCAATCTATTCCTGTTGTGCTGCTTAAACCATCAACTGGACCAGACTACTCCACTAGCATCTGAGAGAGAGAGAATCCAACTATCAACCCTTGACATTCAATGGCATTACCATTACTGAACCCCACTGTCAACGTCCTGGGGATTACCATTGCCCAGACACTGAATTGGACTCGTCATATAAATACTATGTCTGTAAGAGCAGGGCAGAGGCTGGGAATTCTGCATACATTCTCCATCTATGTCACCGAGGTTCCTTCGACAGCACTTCTAACCGACTTCTATCACCTGAAAGGGCAGGGACAGCTAATGGATGGAACACCACCAAGTGCAAGTTCCCCTCCAAGTCACGCATCATCCTGAATTGGAAATATATTGCAGTTCCTTCACTGTGGCTGGGTCAAAATCCTGGAACTCCCTCCCTAACAGCACTGTGGGTGTACCTACACCACATGGACTGCAGTGGTTCAAGAAGGGGCTTATCACCACCTTCTCAAGGGCAATTAGGGAAGGGCAGTAAATGCTAGCCTTGCCAGCGACACTCACATTCAAGTAATGAACAAAAAATGTTGCTGCCAAGCCTGCAAAAACTCAAGCATCCAGAAGTTACCAGTCATGGGCATGTCCGTGTATGAGGAATAGCAGAGTTTCACCAGCTTTGCCTGAAGCCAGTGTAAGAGAAGCTCTGAGAAGCAGTAGAGTTAATAAAACTCATTTTAAGGAAAGCACTACGGTTTGACACTCTTGAGAAATGAATTCAAGGCAATTATTGTTGTCGGATTAAATTAATCAACGTTACTAGATTTGACACATCTGGACTCCAGTGTGATTTTATAGCACTTTCTGTGCCAGCATTTTCAGTATGTTATTGGTATAGGTGTTGGATGAGTAATTTCGAAATACCTTAATGCAGGATTAAGGGAGTGGTGAAGGATTTAACAGTTATTGCAGAGAGGGTTTTGTGTAACTAACCAGAATCACTTTGCAATTAATTAATTCCAAGACTCTCTGACTCCAAGGTATTGGGGCACTATAAACCATTGATAAGCTTGCAGAATAGGCACACAAATGGCAAATTAATTTCAATATAGACAAGTGTCAGGTATTAGCTTTGGTAAGAAGAATAAGGAGGCCACACATTGCTTGAATAATTAGGGTCTAAAGTGGTAGAAGAGCAATGGGAGGCAGGGACACAGATACAGGTAGCTGTGAAGGTTAATAAGATTATTTTAATGAAACTCAAGATAGGCTATCTGATGATATCTACCCATTTGTCTTATACAAACAAGATAGGCACCAATCCAATGGGCAATTCAGGAGAAATGTCCTTACACAGATGGTGCTGAGAAAGTGAGGCAAATTCTGTAGATGCATTCAAGGGGTAGCTAGATAAACCCATGAGGGAGAAAGGAGTAGAAGGTTACACTGGTGTAGTTAAATGAAGAAGGGTGGGAGAAGGCGCCTGTGGAGCATAAAGGCTGGCACAGACCAGCTGGGCTGAATGGCCTGTCTCTGTGCCAAGTCCTCTATGTAATTTCGCCCAGGGGAACTGTACATGAACACCTGGCGCCAGGTGATTTATTAGTTTAGAGAGCCAGTGGAGTGAGTGAGGGTGTGCCATCTACCAAGCACTGACAAAGGAGAAGGCTTGTGACTCACAGGCATTCATCTGAAAATATAGATGTTCAAGAAACATGCCAACTACCTACAGGCCTTCAGATCAGGTATCCTTGGATGTGCAATAGGGCGGTACAGTGGCACAGTGGTTAGCACTGCTGCTTCACAGTGCTAGGGACAGGGGTTCGATTCCTGGCTTGGGTCACTGTCTGTGCGCAGTCTGCACATTCTCTCGTGGGTTTCCTCCCACAATCTGAAAGAGATGCTGGTTAGGTTCATTGGCCATGTTAGATATGAACTAAACATGCTACAGAAAGTGACATCTTATCATTTCAAACGTAATTAATCTTTTAATATGTAATTGTTAATTACTGCCAATCAACCTCACCGACATGAAAAATTAATTATGTCAAGTGTGGAATCTCATTCATTCAAGTACTAATTGTTGCTGGACATTTTAAAAATGTCAAATTTATTCTTTTTAAATCATATTTTTCCTTTCTATCTCTTTTTTCAATCCAATCTCTCGTTCGCTCTTTTTATTTCTTTTAATGTACCTTTTTCTGGTCTTCTTTGACAGTACTTTCCAAACCCACAAACCTCGACCACCTAGAAGGACAAAGACAGCAGATTCATGGGAACACCGCCATCTGCAACTTCCCCCCCAAGTCACACATCATCTTGACTTGGGAATATATCACTGTTGCTGGGTCAAAAACCTGGAACTCCCTCTCTAACAGCACTATGGATGTACCTACACAATGTGGACTGCGGCGGTTCAAGAAGGTGGCTCACCACCTACTTCTCAAGGGCGGTTAGAGATGGGCAATAAGTGTAGGTCTAGCCAGTGATGCTCACAGCTCATCAACAGATCAAAAACAATTTGAAACCTGGTTTAGTATCGAATTCGCCCCTTTTGATTCTCCTTCTCAATCCTTCAAATGTTTATTTCACAATCTTTAATTCTCTTGGTTAAGGAGGTACACAGTTGGTTGCCCTGTTCCCTCAGAACCCGATGCCCTGTTTCCCTCATTGCAATATTATCAGCTCAGGCTTTTAGCAGTTTAATGGACAAAACTTTTTTTTTATTCATTCAGGAGATGTGGTCTTCACTGGCTAGACCAGCATTTATTGCCCTTGAGAAGGTGGTGGTGAGTGTCTTCTTGAACTGTTGAAGTCCGTGTGTTGTAGGTACATCCACAGTGCTGTAGGGAGGGAATTCCAGGATTTTGACCCAGTGATAGTGAAGGAACAGCGATATATTTCCAAGTAAGGATGGTGAGTATTTTGGAGGGGAGTTTCCGGGTGGTGGCGTTCCTATGTGTCTGCTGCATTTGTCCTTCTAGATGGTACTGGTCATTGGTTTGGAAGTTGCTGTCTAAGGAGCCTAAGTGAGTTCTTGCAGTGTATCTTGTAGATGGTACACATTGCTGCCACTGTGCATTGGTGGTGGAGGGAGTGAATGTTTGTGGATGGGGTGCTAATCAAATGGGCTGCTTAGTGCAGGATGGTGTTAAGCATCTTGGAGCTGCGCTTCCCAGCCAAGTGGAGAGTATTCTATCACACTTCCTGCAGGAACCAGCAAATGGGATAAGAAGTTCCTTTTCAGCTTGGCATCCTGTAGCCAGTGAGGTTCTATATGAATCAGTATTGGGACACGAACTGCTTGATTTGATTTGATTTATTATTGTCACATGTATTGGGATACAATGAAAAAGTAAAGTAAAGTTTATTTATTAATCACAAGTAATGCTTACATTAACACTGCAATGAAGTTACTGTGAAAATCCCCTAGTTGCCACAGTCCAGTGCCTGTTCAGGTCAATGCACCTAACCAGCATGTCTTTCAGAATGTGGGAGGAAATCGGAGCACCTGGAGAAAACCCACGCAGACATGGGGAGAATGTGCAAACTCCACACAGACAGTGACCCAAGCCGGGAATCGAACCCGGGTCCCTAGCGCTGTGAAGCAGCAATGCTAACCACTGTGCTACCACGTTGCCCCAAAAGTAGTTTTTCCTGTTCGTTATACAGACAAAACATACTGTTAATAAAGTACATCGGGGAGAAGGAAAGGAGAGGGTGCAGAATATAGTGTTACAGTTATAGCTATGGCGGAGAGAAAGATCAACTTAATACATGGTAGGTTCTTTCAAAAGTCTGATGGCAGCAGGGAAGAAACTCTTCTTGAGTCGGTCGGTACGTGATCTCAGATTTGTGTATCTTTTTCCCGACGGAAGAAGGTGGAGGAGAGTATGTCCGGGGTGCGTGGGGTCCTTGATTATGCTGGCTGCTTTTATGACAATCAACAATGGACATCATTAGACTTTTAATTCCAGATTTTCTTTATTTATTTATTGAATTCAAATTCTACCATCTGCCATTGTGGGATTCAAACCTGGGTCCCTAGAGTATTACTTTGGGTGACTAGTCTAGCCATGATGCCACTGCCTTTCCCTTTGAGCTGAAGGATGCAGACACAGGCCAAGCTAATGGCAGACGCTGTTGGATGTTCTGCAACAGCAGAATCTGGCTCACCCTCAATTTAATCAACGTGAGATATGTATCTCATACCCTTAACCACTTAACGAGCGTATGATTGCTACGTGGTACAAAGTATATCTATTATTGTTGGAATGAAATTAATTACAAACCTGTGTATTAATTCAGATTTCACCTGACTGCAGTTTGGAACTGGACCTATCTTCCATGTACAGGAATGGGAATAAGTCAGAAACTGATTTGACAAAAAATGGTGAGTGTTTCAGTTTTGCTCTACAATATATCGTTCAGTTTTTGAATCTTGCAATTTAAGAATAACGCAATAAATGTAATGTTATTACCAAATAGCTCAATAAATGTAATTTTATTCCCACAGAAGAGTCAACACAGGCCAGAAACAAGGTAATTAGTTATGTTGATTTACACAATGTCCAATAATTATGATTAAGTGAGCTGAGAACTAAGGGGTTTTCCGTGGTAATGAATTGTGACTGTTTTTAGGTTCCATCTCCACTGTCTTATTTCTGGAAAAGTCATTTTAAGATGTTGATATTTATGGGGGAAGATTTTACACTTATTGGCTGTAAAGGACTTCCTGGCAGCATCACCAAGGAAATTCAGGTTGGGGCAGGGTGATGGCAGAGGGGATTGGGGTGCGGAACCAAATACCAATTGAGGGAGCCCATCTGATATTCCATCATTAATTCCAATAGGACTATGATCCTCCCCATTCAATGTTCCTCCATGATCCTTACCCAGGCAATCCTTTATTACAAGCACAATAAGAGGAATTGTTGCCCACATTCTCAGATTATTTCTGATCATTTTCTCCTGAAGGCGTTGATTCCTTGCCGCGATTTGGTCACATAACTATTCACCAGGACGTTGCCCAAGTAGCAATTATTCAAAAGACAGTCTAGCTAACCAGCATTGGCAGGAGCCTGTTTTGAAGATGGGAGCATCTCAGTTCAGCCAGATTATCTGACAATTGCATTAGGCTCACGGAATTGCAGTTGTGAACTGAAGCCTTGTATACTTATTCTTTCCCTAAAATGAGGGCACTAATAACAGTGTCCTTGGCCCTGCCATCTTCAGCTGCTTCATTAATTACCATTCCATCATAAGATCAGAAGTGGGATGTTCGCTGATGATTGCACGAAGTTAAATACCATTTGTTACTCCTCAGATAGTGATGCAGTCTGTGCCCGCATGCAGCAAGAGCTGGACAACATTCAGGCTTGGGTTGATAAGTGGCAAGTAACAATTGTGTCACCCAATGGCCATTTCCAGCAAGAGTGAGTCTAACCATCTCCTCTTGACATTCAATGGTATTACCATCGCTGAATCCTCCACCATTAACATCCTGGGGGTTATCATTGACCAGAAAACGGAACTGTACCAGCGATATAAATATTGTGGTCAAAGACTGGGAATTCTGCGGTGAGTAACTCACCTGCTATCTCCCCAAAGCCTGTCCACTATCCAGAAGGAAGAAGTCAGGAGTAAGATGGATAATCTCCATTTGCCTGGATGAGTGCAGTTCCAACAATACTCAAGAAGCTCAACACCACCATGGACAAAGCAGCCCTGCTTGATTGGTACCCCATGCACAAGCTTAAGCATTCACTCCCTCCACCACCGACACACAGTGGCAACTGTGTACAAATCCACTGCAGCAACTGCACCAAAGCTCCTTCAGCAGCACAATCCAAACATGTGACCGTTGCCATGTAGACGAACAAAAGCAGCAGGCACATGGGAACACCATGACCTGAGAGTTTGCCTCCAAGCCACTCACCATCCTGGCTTGGAAATATATCACTGTTCTTTCATAATCACTGGGTCAAAATCCTGGAACTCCCTCCCTAACAGCACTCTGGGTTTGGATCAATCAATTGCTGTGTCATTTAATTTTAAAATGCCTCCCAATGCCCTTTAGCAGTGCTAGGTGAGGGACTCACAGGCATCCATGTCTTCCCATGCCAAGGGCACAAACATGTTAACTATATTTCTATATTTGCATGTGCCCATCCCATCATGGGACAACAATTTGATGTGGAAAGAGGTACATTGAACCCAACATGTGTAAAAAAGTGGCAGAAGCTGATTCCTAAATTAATTCAGGAGGGATTCGGACAGATACTAGAAGGTGAGTATTCTTTGCAGGCTTCTGGAGAGTGTGTGTTACTGAGCACAACTTCCCTTTTAAAGAGTCAGCATTGGCATGATGGGTTGAATGGCCTCCTTCTGTGCTGTAAGTTGTTATGATTCCTACTAATCAGACAGTGCTCCAATTTTCCATCCCAACCCCGCGAAGATTCTGTTTTTTCACATTGAAACTATCATAGCATTTCAGTTGGTCCACTTTTTATTAAGCATTGGGTCTCACTTCATTGCTGGCAGGGGATTCAATGGGAAAAGATGTGAATCCAGGCAGGATTGGGCTGTATGTTTAACCGTCCCCCAGTTACAGTGATGCAGGCATCACATTAGGTCCATTCCATATAGTGATTGAAATGATTCCTGCTTGCAGCCAGTAATACCCACTATTGATCAGCTAGATACATACGGAAGGCCCCAAAGCTATTTTAAAGATAACCAGTGCCTCTTAACATCCTTCTTAAAATGGAGGTGCATTGTGGCAGCAACTGGCACTGAAGGTTTCGCTGATATCATGAAGAATAGCAGAAAGTGGCTGGGAGCATGCATCAAGTGGTGCCACACTTGGAGGCCTCAGTACAGGGGGTGAAAATGTGGAGTTCATTCTGTACCCATGGGGAAGCAGGGTAATCCAAAGCCTACATGGGCCTTGAAGAGGGGGTGAATGTCAAGACAATGGCTCCACATACTGCAATGCAACAGCATAAGGAGTTCAATGCTCTGATGAGTGTTGTTAAGGTAATGTCAATCTCCACATGGCATCTCAAAACAGTGGCACTGCCCGCCTGAACAACTGCTGTTGTTTACCCTGGCCCACCCCCAGCTACCTACAATCTTGAATCAGTCAGTACTCATCACTTCAATGCACTTGCTCAACATCATCCTCACACACTCAACACTTGAAAACTTCACACCTAGAAGCCATAGCTCACACGCCTACATACATTGGCAGTGATTCAACCCTGACAGCTACATTACCCAGACATGTGGCAGAACTATCATGAATACACTTCTCTCTTTAATGCAGGATAAAGGGTGCAGAACAGTAACTAGCTAAGGAACAACATGTCCTTCACGTACAGTGCTGGACATCTTGGCCATTGAGCACACTGCAGAGATCGATGATTAAGTTTTCCTCATACCTAATCCACTTCTCTCTTCTCATTCTTCCCTCGCTCCATGCACTCTGAATGAAAAACTCCAAACGGTGTCAGCACACACTCCTTCCTTATTCCTCTTTGCTCAGCACAACCTAACCTTTGTTCCTTTTTAATTTCAGGCCCCCAGTATAGGAGCAGTTCAATAAGTAGAGGCAGAAGAGTGGGATGATGCATTTTATATTCACCTCCACAAGCTCAGATACTGCACGGACTTTAAGACTTAGGATAGAGGAGGGATTTCTTAGTCACTGAACACAAGCATGCAAGGAGCCAGGGCGAGGTGAAGGGGTGAGGGAAGGACGCCATAGGTGTCAGCTTGTTAGCAGATGCGGTCACGCACTAGTTCTGCTGCAGGGGACTCAGACGATCACGTTAGTGGCCTAGGTTATAGAAGAAGGCTGAAGGACAAGCACCTTAACATGTTTGGTGTCCAGGGAAATGTGTTGGAAAACTCACATGCATTGTCAAGAATGTGAGAGTGTGGAGGTAACACACCACTAACTCGGCATGTGACTTTGTGTAGGATTTGGAACCCATCCACCCCAATGCTGGAAGGAGCGCAGCTCTGGAACCCGCCATGATGGAGCATCTTCCAGTTGCCTGCCAGCCAGTCCAGGCTGAGATGGTGCAGCCGAGACCCTTAAGGATCAGAGCTGTCTCGAGCTCACCCTCCAAGCCTATGTGTTGTCCTCTCAAATAAAGCTCAAAATCAGGCACCAAGGAAATGGACAACAGTAACTCATTTCATTGTACAGGCTTTGCTCAATGGTTCAATTAATCAATTTTGATTTGAATTTGAATCTTGTTTAGTTTTTGGGTTGAGTTCTCCGACCTCGACCGCAGCTGGGATTATTCAGTCCCGCTGCTGTGAATGGAGATTTGGCTGAGCGCCAAGTTCTCCGTTCTCGCTGGCAGTGGTAGCAAGGGGTGTGAGACTGGAGAATCCTGGCCTTTATGTCTGCAGTTAAGTGAGGAAGATACTAATATATGTTCCCCAAAGAGCCTAACCTGATGGTTATTGAGAGAGGATAGGTGAGGTATGTGGGACAGCTGAGGTTGGTGGAAGCAATAAGTTGATTTAGGGCTGTGTAGGTTACGGCCTATCCTCTTCCTCCTCTTCTTCCTCCTTGTCCTCCTCCTCCTCGGGTTGTTATCAGGCAGCCGCTGATCTCTCCTGGTGGCTGAGCTGTTTACAATGAGATGGTTAGCCAGCCGCAGAACTAGATTCCTGTTCACCTGTGTACTGCAGGGTTTATCCTGAATGATCCAGAAACATTGTTCTAAGACACAGAGTGTTTATGATGCTCCTTCTGATTGCCTGACACTTTACTCCTGCTGTGCAGACAACTATGGGTTCCTGGCGAGAGTCATGAGCCTCTCTCAATAACCGCCAGGTTAGCCTCTTCTGCAAACATTTATTATTTCCCTCACTGAACTTACTGGAGTTATAAGCCACGTTAGGTAAGGATAATCCTTCACCCCTGATAACCAGCTGTCGGCTTAAAGGACTGTTTGGAATTTAGGGACCATACAGGACTGCCACAGAATGAAGAAGAATGGTTGCTGCCTGTACAACAGGCACAGATCGACTTAATACATTTCCTGTGATTGTAAATCAGCTTGGGGGAGTGAAGTCTCATTATATTTACAGAGATTGCAGAGTTCTCATGAGGAACACGCAATCCACAGATTGGATGCGCAGGCCATCTAATTAACAGCCCATTGAACCATGGGAAAGTCTGCAAAGCCAGCAAAGCCTTGTTGCTTCCTCCTGCTTCTCCATGGTAAATGGGAATTTAATGTATATACTTCTCTTGGTATTGAGAGCTTTAGCACCCTCTGCGATATGGAAGTGAACTGCAAACTGGGAGGCGCTGCCAACATCTTGCAGACTGAAATGAACCCATCATCCGGAGGTTTAGAGCAGTGGTTACTTTGGCAGCCAGAGGCAGTGCTGTCCTTGCCCTGCTTTGAGGCTACAACAGCAGATATAGCTCAGTGACAACCTTCTTGGTGAAGTGAAGCCACCTCATGCACTGCTCCTCAGGTTAGGAGAGAAGCTTGCTGAAGATCTTCTATGAATATGACCTCTTGCATGATGCTCTCCTCCTCCTCCCTCGTCTGGCAGCTTGTTTTGCTCTGTGATGTCCTCCTTCATGCTCTCAGTCAGGTTCTATTCCCCTTGGTTGGCCTACAAGGCCACCCATGTGCAGAGGCAAATAACTTGTGCATTGATAACAGCCACAAAGCTGCATGAGGAGTTGGATCTTTCCGTATATTACTGAAACATCCAACAGCCCTAGAACTTATTGAAAAACAACCTTACCTGTGACTCTGTGTGATCCATTTAAAAACCAATTGTGGAGTCCCTTCATGCTTTTTAATGCCAGGCTCTGCAGGGCGGGGTCAGTCATGACATTGGTTTGATTGTGGCCTTCCAAAATGGCAATGGGAGTCTTAATTCTGGGTTGTACATTAATCCATGTCATCGTCTTACTGCTCTCTACATGTTACTGGTGTTTAGTAGGCCCGTACACACTACGTCCTTTACCATGGGAATGTGCACACACATCTTAGATGTTAATTTCAGACCTTAAGTGGAAATCAAGAAACGAACACTAGGCAGCCCAACTTAAACCCTTCATATCTGGAGAAAATGCATTGAGAGCAGTTTTGGGGGCTATGGGAGCAGGTCCCAGGAAAAATACAGCATTGGCCTTAGTTGGTTGTTTCCGATTTTCTCATCTTCCACCTACAACCCGCTGTTTCACAATTCCCAGCCTCCTAGATCAGCGCGTCAAGTCGGGATGTGGAGGAACTGCAAACTCATGTTTCGCCATGTGCTGCACGATATTACTCTCTGTGAAAATGAATTTAACACCAATCAAAAATGTCTAAAAGTCTTCTTGCGTTTTTTCTTAGCCGAATATGTTTGAAATTTGTAAGTCATTATTTATGGAAGATGGTATCACATGTTGTACATTGTGATACCTTCTTAATCTATTTAACCAAATCATCTCATAGATTTTGGTGATATTATAAAGAAGTGCTATATCTTTGTTGGAAAAAAAAGGTCACTTTAAAAAAGTTACGTGCTGTATGCAAACCATGGTAACACTGACAGATAATTATTTTCTATCCACTAGCACAATGAAGCTTGCTTTTAAATGTACATTTTGTACAGTCCAACTTAGTCAATGCGAATGATGTAACATTTTTTATGCAGTTAATGAGTCACTTAACAAGTGTTAATGTCCCAAGGTTACTTCATTTGCGAATTACATGTTTTTTATATGCATTATTGCAAACTTGCTGATTTGCCTTGTAAAATGAATCATAGGCGATATTCCTCAGTCTCTTGTCAATGCAAAAAAAACTCCTACTGTTCCCCACTCATTGCGTAAGGTATTGATTAAGATTTCAACAATTAATTTATCCTCAAAGACAGGGTACGAAGCTTGTTTTATAGAAAAGCTTTATTATGCACTTCAACTACTGCAGGATCTTACTGAGTCACCCAGGTAGAGAGTGAGTGAATAAAGGTTTTTTTTCAGTTGATTGGTCAGGTTTGCTGGAATCATTAAAATCAGAATGGAGAACAAGGCCATTAGGGCCATCGTGCTGGCTTTACAATTTGAACTGTGCTACTCTCAATTCCTGGTCCTTTCACCATGTCACCGAACAAATAGATGATATTTCCTCAACAAATGTCCAATTTCCCTTTTAAATGTAGTCTCTGTCTCGAGGGGCACTTTTGGTACAATATTCCACATTGTAATCACTCTCTGTACCGAAAAATATCTTCCAATGTCATTCTATATTCCCTGAGTGATAATAGAACAACAAACAAAGAACAAAGAACAATACAGCACAGGAACAGGCCCTTCGGCCCTCCAAGCCCGCGCCGCTCCCCGGTCCAGGATTGAATCCTGAATCCAGGATCCCCGCCCAATTTTCCAGCCTATCTACATCCTAATATCCTATCCACCGAGCTGTCCCTCACAGCTACGATGCTTTGTTCATCACAACCTATTAACTCACCCACACCCCCCCGTTCCAGACCATGTGATCTCCAGGGAGAGGCGAAAACCCAGAGTGAAAACCCCAGGGCCAATATGGGGAAACAAAATCTGGGAAATTCCTCTCCGACCCCCTGTGGCGATCGAAACGAGTCCAGGAGATCACACTGGCCCTGATCAGAAAATGCTTCCCAACCCTATTCATTTCCACATAATCTTGGATAGATGCCCCATAATTACTGATTTCCCCTTTCCCCTCAAAACCTTTCATAATTTTGGAGGCCTCAATTCGGTGCACCTTGTTTTTCTCTCTTGTCCAGCACCCAATGGTAGCTGGAAGGGATGTGCTGAGGTTGCAGAGAAATTTCACATCTTGATTAATGAATGATTTTGGGTTGGTTTGGTAGGCACATCAGCAGAATGGCACGCATAGTCTATGATGTAGTGACTATTAAAGCTACTACCACAGGCTGATGGGAGAATGTTTGTTAGAGTAGCCCTGCTGTCCTCATTTGTTGACAGTTTGAGTTTGGCCCTAAAATGCTGTCTTTGTGAAATGCTGGTGATTAACATTTTTATTGTTTTCTGTCATACAGCAGTGATATTAGTGCTTTCTATCATGGTACTTGCTTGACCATTAGCGCATCATCCATCTTGTTGACTTCCTTGAGGTGATTCTCGGTGGAAGAAGCAATTGTACTAACTGGATGGAGAGTTTCAATGTGTCATGTTGAGATGCAGGAGTCTCTGCAGCTCCTTGTCTACTAATGGCTTTGTAATTGTCTCTGCAACGTCTGTGCCTTTACGTCCGTCCGGTACTGCTGACTTGCGGACACATCTGGTCGGAGGTGACTGGGTGATCTTGACATAGAATTGGCCTCATACTTTCCTACTCCAGTGATAGGTTGAGAGAAGACATTTGGCCAACAACAAAGCGATCAATGTTTTCTCAATCTAATCGCTCATCATGCTGAAGCCAGACCTTTTGTAGATCTAAGTTGAAGGACCTTTTCACAGCAGTCTGAGCATTCATGAAATATATTTCATCTGGTCACAGGGCCTCTGCAACTGGACCCATATCTCTGGAGTTACCATGGTGACCTTCAATGTATAAAAGATCGTCTGCACCACTTCAAAGACCCATTTAATAGACTTCACCACAAATACCTTTGAGCTCTGGACTCCTGTAGACACGATTGAAAATCTTGGGTCTGCAATCCAGTAAGTTGAGAAATGAGCTCTCAATTCTTTGGGTTCTTGTCATGGATTGCCAGCTCCCTCTGTGCTCAATAATTAATATGATACAAACTCCTTTTGCAATACCCCAGGTAATTGTCTGTGTGAAAGTTGGAGTGAGTGACAGAGTCTTTTGATGTGTGACCTACTTCTAGAAGAGGAAGAATGTTCGTGATAAGATATCTCTTCAAACAGTCATGAAATATATTTCATCTGGTCACAGGGCCTCTGCAACTGGACCCATATCTCTGGAGTTACCATGGTGACCTTCAATGTATAAAATATATAACTTGAAGTTGTGCTGGAGTAAATCTACAAATAGGTGGTAAGGTGGCACAGTGGTTAGCACTGCTGCCTCACAGCGCCAGGGACCCGGGTTCGATTCCAACCTTGGGTGACTGTGTGGAGTTTGCACGTTCTCCCCATGTCTGCGTGGGTTTCCTCCAGGTGCTCCCACAGTCCAAAGATGTGCAAGTTTAGGTGGATTGGCCATCCTAAATTGCCCCTTAGTGTCCCAAGATGTGTAGGTTACGGGGGTTAGTTGGGTAAATGGGTGGGGTTATGGGGACATGCCCTGGGTTAGATGCTCTGTCGCAAAGTTAGTGCCAACTCGATGGACTGAATAGCCTTCTTCTGCACTGTAGGGATTCTATGATAGCAGTGTAGGAAGGAGATAGGCAGAAGCCACAGAGTGATACAGTGTTGGGTCTACAGTGAGGAAAGCCATGAATCCTGAGAAATTGAGTGCAGAACTTGGAGTCAGTCAACATGAGTGATTCTAGCTTTCTGGAACATGGATTAAGCTACCTCTCTTTCTGCTGACCAGCATTCAGTCGCTGACCCTGATGTTTCTGACAGGGTGTCAGCAGGTGGGAGCCCTACATTACCACGACTGTGAGCTTTCTGAGGTCTCAGGAGTTTCAGAACTGAATCTAAATGATGTTTGCATGTTAACAGTTGCACATTTTGAAGAGCTGATAAGAAAAGACTTTGCATGTAGATATGTCCAGAATCACTGGTAGCAATTGAATTTTTCCCTTAAAACAAGTTCCGACCTGAATGGAGAGATTTTATAGGCCTTGCCGCCAGTGGAAACTGTGTGGTAATGCCCCCCAAAACATTGGGAAATGCCTGTTTGCACTGTCACAACATTCCTCTTCCTGAGTCAAGCAGCAGGTTCTATGACGTGTGTCGGAAGCCATTTGTCATTTGAGGGGAATTCTGGATGGGAACATCTGCTGCACATCCATCGCCCAGGGTCAGTCCAACTGAAGGGAACCCAATGGTAAGTTGTGCTGAGTCCCTGGGGGTCAGAAGGAGGAAAAGGAGGAAGATTGTTGCTCTGTCTCCCGTTCCAACCCAAAAATTGGACTTGGACACATGTAGGTCTGTCTGTGAATGAGACCAGGCCATCAAATACAGCAGCACCAGGGGGAAACTTTACCCTGAGAAGTCAGTACCTATAACCAAATCCTCATCTGCTTGTGCCGGCAGTCCCCCCTTCACAGTGTCTCATTTATCTCCGAAGTTTCTTATCCAACCTTACACTCATCCACGTTAATATCTTTCAGCCTTTCCTCTTACTCCATCCACTTGATTGAGCCTGATCCTTTCAAATATATTACCACTTGCCTTACACATCACCTGTAAAGGTTACTTATCCCGAGCAGGTCCTGCTCCACCGACCCAACCTGGGCAGAAATCCATTAAAGTTCCAGAGTTCAACTCACAGCAGCATCTTGGAGCAGGAGAATCCCCGTGGAAATTCCTGGTGTTAGTGCCAGGGACAGATGTTGTAATGTCTTCCACATCCAGAACAGAACACTGGGGGACTCATTGCTCTTTTGACTTGTCATTATCCTCTATGCTTTCCGTTGCAAAACCCATTACAATTCACCGACTTAAGTCTATTGTGTCAGTAAAATTTTCTTATTTGATTCTTGATAGGGGTCGTATAAAATGCTAATCCAGCAACTGGAAGAATTAAGCATGATAAGGCATGACAGGAAGTTCAGAAAGGTAGGAGTCTCTGATTTGCTACTTTGCAGCATTTTGATCTCATCCAATTCTTGCCATGTCACATGGAAGCATCATGATATTAAAGTTCTCTCACCGTGCTAGCATTATAAAACTGACTCTCTCCAAATACATATTTAAACAGATAAAGCCGCATTGTGAATTAGAGGCTTAAATTATGACTTGAAAAAAACCTAAAACAAATTTAGAGTTTATGAATTATTAACTGTGAGTCCTGGAGGTAGAAGTTTCCTGGCTCAATGTCCTCAGTGGAGTCCTGCTTGCAGTTGACAGCTTGTCTTCTACCCTTTCTTACAAAACCGCCAGTAATTTGCCATCTATCGGCATTGAATGTGAGGAAAGCAAGAGCGATGCATCTGCAATTCTGGGATAGCTCACCTGCTGGTGACACCGGGAAATCCCATCCTGAACCTCTGCAAATAGTTGGCTGAGGAAAAGAAGAGGAAGGGGAAATTCCCTGATGTAGCATTCGGGGAGAGGTGCCCATGCCCTCAGTAGAGGGGGTAGTGGGGAATCAGTTGGGCAGACCCCCCCAGACCAGGTGGTGCTGCACGCTGAGTTCTGGTGATCCCAAAGGTCTGTGACGTTCTTGGGGTCACTCTGAGAGTGTGACATTTAAAAGCTGCAATGCACTGGATTCGCTGATACTACCTCCCCCACTTCCCCCCTTGTCCCCCCCAACCCCCCTGGATCCCCACACGCATCCTGCTCCCCCCCCCCCCACACCACCCCCACACCATCCACTCCCCACACTACTATCAACACAGTGGAAAAGGTAGAGGGGAATTTATACAAATTACTTCAAAGCTCATTCACCCTGAGGATTCAAGAGTGAGACCAGTGCAGCGTTAATGTTCTGTAGTGATAATCCTGAGGCCCAGGCTAATGCTCTGGTGCCATTGGTTCAAATCCCACCCCAGCGACTGATGGAAAATCCTACCTCAGTGACTGATGGAATTTAAATTCAGTTTAAAAATAAAGTGGAATTGAAAGCTAGTCTCAGTAATGGTAACCGCGAACCTATCATCGATTGTAGCAAAACCTGACCAGTCCCACCACCTGACTATCTGCATCCCCCCCCCTCACCCCATCCATCAACCTTCGGACTACCCCCTGCCTAGCACCCACCCAGCCTGACAATCTCTCCTGACCCAGATATCTCCAACTCATCCACCACCCTATCCACTTGCCACCTTGCCAACCTATCATTGCGATCTGGTTCATGAATGCCCTTGGGGCAAGGAAATCTACCGTTCTTACCTGGTCAGACCCACAGCAATTGTGGTTGACACTTAACTGCTCTCAAGGGATGGGAATCAAATGTTGGACTTGCCAGCGATACCCACATCCCATGAATGAGTAAACAAAATCCAGGGAAGGTTGGCTGGTCACCCAAGCTCTGTCGCTAATCTCACGGTTGCTGAGAGTGTGAACCATTTATGACACAATCGCAGAGTCAGTTTTAATGGTCTTCAGGGGAACGTTACTCTTGTTTTTACAGCTCTACAGCCCTGAACCAGATTCTGAGGAAGTGACAAAAAAGAACACAACAAACCACTACACCAAACACGTCTCTCCCAACAGGAACAGGTGAATATTGTTTTCTCTATAAGATCTTGCAACTAACAATTATGGCCCAGATCTTCTGGCCTCTAGACTGTCAGAGACTGGGAGTAGCCCACAAGATGTACTTCAGGTCACTGAGCAAGGCTGAATGCACTGGTACCATGGGAATTGCCCGGGAAGTTTGAACTTCCGACGGGCATTTCGCCTGCTCCCTGGGACATCCCCCACACAAGTCTCCAACCCTGAGTTAGAATCAGAAACTTCAAACGATTCCAAATCCAGTTACCCAGGAAATGCTAAACAGAAAAATCCTAGTCCAACTCCTAGGAATCTATAAAACTGTCCCCCCATCCCACCAATCACACACACTGACTAACCCACGCACCCCCCCCCCCCCCCCGCCCCCCCCACAACCCATCCTGACTAGTCTCACTAATCCCCATCCCCCAACTTTTTGGCTACCCTCCTCACCCTGCAACTACCCCTGCCTACTCCTCGACCTGGCCAGTCCCTAACCTAGCAATCTCTCCTGATCCGACCATCTCCAACCCATCAACCACCATACCCACCCATCACACCCACTCCACTCTACTCATTCACCAACACATTGAAAAGCTGTTTAAATGCCCCAGAGCTTTTTCGTGTCTCAGTCAACACTTACCAGAATATGGTAAGTGGTGCTGTAAAAAGGGGTCATGGCTTTGTCTCCATCCCCCCCCACTCCCCCCCCCCCCCAGCCACCCCGATGGTGAGTGTTGCTCTTGCGTAACATTCAAGCCCTTATTTTGACTAAACTGTTTAAAACACATATATCAATAGATAAGCACATTATATGATAGGAGGTGATGGCCTAGTGGTATTATCGCTAGACTATTAATCCAGAAACTCAGCTAATCTTCCGGGGACCCGGCTTCGAATCCCCCCTCAACAGATGGTGGAATTTGAATTCAATAAAACAAAAATCTGACATTAAGGATCTACTGATGACCATGAAACCATTGTGGATTGTCGGAAAAACCCATCTGGTTCACTAATGTCCCTTTAGGGAAGGAAATCTGCCGTCCTTACGCGGTCTGGCCTACATGTGACTCCAGAGCCACAGCAGTGTGGTTGACTCTCAACTGCTCTCGGACAACTAGAGATGGGCAATAAATGCTGGCCAGCCAGCAACGCCCATGTCCCACGAATGAATAATTGATTGCACTTATCATTGATTTATAACAATGAATTGGCAGCATGATCATTAACTATATAGAAAAAGTCCTGAGTTATTTTTAAAATACAGCCCAGCTGCTATATCTGTCTCCATCTACTCACCCTCCACCACAAGAGTGTCAATGTTGAGGTGCAGGAGCTGGAATGCTAGTATATTATACGATAGACTTTCAAATAGAATCCCTACAGTGCAGAAGGAGGCTATTCGGCCCATTGAGTCTACACCAAACACAATCCCACCCAAGCCCTATTCCCGTACCCCACGTATTTACCCTGCTAATTCCTCTGACGCTAGGGGCAATTTAGCATGGCCAATCAACCTAACCCGCACATCTTTGGACTGTGGGAGCAAACCGGAGCACCCGGAGGAAACCCACGCATACATGGGGAGAATGTGCAAACTCCACACAGACAGTGACCCAAGCCGGGAATCGAACCCGGGTCCCTGGCGCTGTGAGGCAGCAGTGCTAACCAGTGTGCCACCACTGTGCCACCCAGTGTTAAATCACATCCTACAGCTCTGCAAACAGCAGCTGCTTCACAGCAGGAATTCACTCCATTTCCCTGCACTGAGCAGCAAATCAGCCCCTGAATTCTCACTCCCGCCTCTTCTCCAGTACCACTGTGTGTGTTATCATTGTTGTCCCATGTTACACCCCCACTCTACCGAGAATCATTTCCCCTTCCCGTCATGTTTCCCTGACCTTCCTCCTTGCTTTCCATCTTTTCCTCTCCCAATATTTCATCCTCCCTCCTGCCTTCCCTACGTTTCTTCCCCTCCCCGTTCCTCCTCATGTCCTTCATCATAACCTTTCCCCTGCCCTCCGCCCACCTGTGTTGTAGAGATTTATTCCATGATTGCCTTTTTACCATGAAGGCAATTAGTAACTGAATAAGTCTGATTTTATTTTTATTACATGTGATTTGGGGATTATAATTGATTTTTATTTTGGATTAGATTTCCGAGATTCCCATCTTTTTCACATGAAAACCTTAAATTATCGGCCTTTTTTTGGTAAAGACATAAAGAATGAAAACAGAAAATGCTGGAGAAACTCAGCAGGTCTGTCAGCATCTGTGGAGAGAGAATAGAGCCAGGATAGAATCTGGGTCAGACTCAAAACGTTAGCTCTACTCTCTCGCCACAGGGGCAGCACGGTGGCACAGTGATTAGCACTGCTGCCTCACAGCACCAGGAACCTGATTCCCGGCTTGGGTCACCGTCTGTGCGGAGTTTGCACGTTCTCCCCATGTCTGCGTGGGTTTCCTCTGGGTGCTCCGGTTTCCTCCCACAGTCCAAAGACATGCTGGTTACATGCATTGGCCGTGCTAAATTCTCCCTCAGTATACCCGAACAGCGCCAGAGTGTGGCGACTAGGGGATTTACACAGTAACTTCATTGAGGTGTTAATGCAAGCCGACTTGTGACACTAATAAACAAACTTTAATACTGTCAGACCTGCTGAGTTTCTCCAGCATTATCTATTCTTGTTTCAGATTCCAGCATCTGCAGTATTTTGCCTTTACATATAGAATTAGGGATAGATTTTTGGGTGGGCGATTGAGGGCTTGGAGTGGGGTGCTTACCTTTCACAATTCATCTTTGACTAACCTACTAAAATTTCCACTTTCAGAGGCTATTCAAGAGATGGGTCTGGAAAAAACCAGAGAGACATTTTAATCATTTCTGACCAGGAGAAACTCAAACACTTGTCCAACAGCCTGACGACCCTGGATCCTCCGAGAAAGGGGGATGAAGTGTCAGGCTTCTCTTCCACTGTGTCCACCCCCAGCAATGAGCAGCGAGAAATGTTGCTGGAAAGTGATTGCCAAAAGGGTGAAAATAAGCCGGCTGACTACTCCCGTTACAGGCGGAACGAGCAAAACTTATTTTTCCCTCTTTGGATTTTGAAATCGGCTGAAAATAAGACCAATTATTTGGAGATTGACCACTCGGAGACCTTTCCTCCCAGCTGTTTCCAGCAGTGTTTGGACTTCACCCCCGAGGTGGTGGACAATGATAGCGTGTCCTCCGGCTGCATCCGTGAACAAGAAGGGAACTTGTACCCCTACCCCGACTTCCTCCCACCACCCTTCAACAGGATAGACTTCAGTGAGTTGTCCATGCTGGAGGACTACACGTGGAAAGAAGCTTTGCCGGCGCAACCCAACAGGCCACTGGAGCAGCTGATTGACCGCATTGTGCAGATGGAGAAGAACCAGTTCATGACCATCCAGAAGGAGAAGGGCAGAATCGCCGGGGTTTTGCCCAGTGCGGCGGCCAACACTTGCAGCTCCCGGAAAAATTCGAAGAGGACCCGGAAATCTCGGCAGTGCGACCTGCTGTGCGTGCAGCCGCCACATGTGGAGGTTTGCTTCAAGAAAGGCAGCCCCAGCAAACTGGACAAACGCAAGTATCTGTACCGAATCGGCTCCGGCCACCCCTGTACCGAATCCACCGATTTTCAACTGTCCAATGACAATGTCAAGTTCAAGAGGCGCCTTCGAGCAAACTGCAACGTGTACAAGCATTTTAGAAGGTCTATGTATGGCTCCAACCAGCTCATACTGAGCAGGGCTGCCTCTAACTATGCCAACAGTCAAGCCTTTGCTGCAACGAAATCCGCAAAGCCCCTGCCTGGGCAAAAATCTGCGGTCAACAGCCCCTGTAAATTCAAAAAGAAACAGAAATATATGCAAGCAGCCTTAGGGAAGTCCATGGAAGGAAGATCCAAGCACTGTTTTCTCAGTAAAGAAATTCATTAATTGATGCTTCGACATCGTTAATTACACAATGGATAATAATTGCCAAATGTTGCTTCCACCAAACTTATAGAACAAAACTATACTTTTTAAAGATAACTTATATAATGTACTTTTGATGCTGGAAATAAAGGTGAATTTTAATTCTTTAAAATCCTTGAAACTTTCACCGTAGCGTGCATATCTTTCAATTTAAAAAAAAACACATGCAACAGACTGGGTATTTCTCAATAAGCATTAAGTACACACAGGGAGGCATGGTGGCACAGTGGTTAGTACTGCTGCCTCACAGTGCCAGGGACCCAGGTTCGATTCCCGGCTTAAGCAAGGAGTAAGAAGGGCTAAAAGAGGTCATGAAAAAGCATTGGCCAGCAGGATTAAGGAAAATCCCAAGGCTTTTTATACATATATAAAGAGCAAGAGGGTAGCCAGGGAGAGGGTTGGCCCATTCAAGGACAAGGGAGGGAATCTATGTGTGGAGCCAGAGGAAATGGGCGAGATATTAAATGAGTACTTTACGTCAGTATTCACCAAAGAGAAGGACTTGGTGGATGATGAGTCTGGGAAAGGATGTGTAGATAGTTTGAGTCATGTTGAGATCAAAAAGGATCTCTCACTAATAGGAGGAGGTATTGGGGTTCTTGAGAAACATGAAGGTAGACAAGTCCCCAGGGCCTGATGGGATATACTCCAGAATATTGAGAGAGGCAAGGGAGGAAATTGCTGGGGCCTTGAGAGAAATCTTTGTACTTCCCCGGCTGTACAGGGGAGGTCCCAGAGGATTGGAGAATAGCCAATGTTGTTCCTTTGTTTAAGAAGGGTAGCAAGAATAATCCAGGTAATTACAGGCTGGTGAGCCTTACATCAGTGGTAGGGAAATTATTGGAGAGGATTCTTCGAGACAGGATTTATTCCCACTTGGAAATAAGTGGACTTATTAGTGAGAGGCAACATGGTTTTGTGAAGGGGAGGTCGTGTCTCACGAACTTGATCGAGTTTTTCGAGGAAGTGATGAAGATGATTGATGAGGGCAGGGCAGTGGATGTTGTCTACATGAACTTCAGTAAGGCCTTTGACAAGGTCCACTGTGGGAGTGCTGCTCGGGCTGCAGTAGAGTGTGACAGTTGGTGTCTCACTGTGGGAGTGCTGCTCGGGCTGCAGTAGAGTAATTAATTTATTTAATTATTTTTCAGTTCAATTAGTGAAAAAAATCGGAGGTTTTTTTTTCTAAACAGGAAATAGGCCCAGCAGCAGCCTGGGAAGATTTTGGAGGGTTTAAAAGTAGGCCGCACCTTTGAGCGGGCAGCGTCGTTAGCGGGCAGTGGAGTGAGCAGGGGACAGAGTGAGAGCTAAAAGGGCTTTGGCTCACAGGGCTTCGGCGAGGAAGGTTGTTTGTTTGTTTTTCTTCGGTTACACCCCCTTTTTGTTTTATCCCCAAAACTAAAAAGGACATGGCTGGTATGAGTGGGAGGCCAGTATACTGCATTCGGTGTGGGATGTGGGAGTTCCTGGAGACAACTTGCCTCCCGGAAGTCCATATCTGTGCCAGATGTGTGGAACTGCATCTCCTGAAGGATCGTGTAAGGGAGCTGGAGCTGAGGCTCAATGAACTCAGTTTAGTTAGGGAAAATGAGAGAGTCATAGATAAAAGTTATAGTCAGGTAGTGACACCAGGGTCTCGGAAGGAAGACACGTGGGTCACGGTTAGGAGGGGTAATAGTCAGAAGGGTGATGTGCCAGAAAGCACCCCAGTGGCAGTCTCCCATAAGAGAAAGGGATGGGCAACAGATGGGAGAAGGGAAGGGAGTGAGCAGTCTGTGGAGGGATCCCCTGTGGTTGTCCCCCTCCACAATAGGTATATTGTTTTGGATTCTGTGGAGGGGGATGACCCTCCAGGGGTAAGCCACGAGGACCAGATCGCCTCCACGGGGACAGGCTCAGGGGTCCGGAAGGGAAAGAAGGGGTTTAGGAGAGCGATAGTTGTGGGGGACGCAATAGTTAGAGACACGGACAGGCGCTTCTGTGGGACTGAACGAGAATCCAGGATGGTAGTCTGCCTCCCTGGTGCCGGGGTACTGGATGTCTCCGAGAGGGTAGGAAGCATATTTAAAAAGGAAGGTAGTCAAACGGATGTGATTGTACACATTGGGGGAAATGATGTAGGTAGGAAGAGCAGGGGGGTCATACGAGAGAAATTCAGGGAGTTGGGTGCTAGGCTAAAAAGTAAGACCTCCAGTGTAGCAATCTCTGGACTGCTCCCGGTGCCTAGTGCAAGTGAGGCTCGGAACAGGGAGATTCTACAGTTGAACGCGTGGCTAAAGGACTGGTGCAAGAGGGAGGGTTTTAAATTCATAGATAACTGGGAAATCTTCAAGTCAGGATGGCAACTGTACAGAAAGGATGGGTTACACCTTAACTGGAAGGGAGCAAATATCCTGGCTGGGAGTTTTGCTCGAGTGTTTCGGCAGGATTTAAACTAGTGTGGCAGGGGGGTGGGGAACAAAACAGGAGGTCAGTAAATACTGAGGCTGGGGTCGAGCTGGGGGCCAGGGCAAGGCTAGCTAAGAAGAGGAGCACTCTGGAGGAGGAGGACCTGACTGGGCCTGGAGGTCTGGAGTGCATCTGCTTCAATGCGAGGAGTGTAACGGGTAAAACAGACGAACTTAGGGCCTTAATGCTTGTGCGGAATTTGGATGTGGTTGCGGTGACGGAAACTTGGTTAAAAGAAGGACAGGACTGGCAGCTGAATATTCCGGGGTATCAGTGTTTTAGGCGAGACAGAGGAGGGGCTAAAAAAGGTGGGGGAGTAGCGATATTAGTTAAAGAGCATATTACCGCGGTGCAGAGGGTAGACAACTTAGAGGGGTCATGTACTGAGTCGCTGTGGGTGGAACTCAGAAACAGGAAGGGTGCAGTCACTATGCTGGGGGTGTACTACAGACCACCCAACAGCCCACGGGAAGTGGAGGAAAGGATATGTCAGGAGATTCTGGATAGGTGCAGAAAACATAGGGTTGTTGTAGTGGGGGACTTTAATTTCCCTGGCACAGACTGGAAAGTGCTTAGAGCTGGGGGACCGGACGGGGAGGAATTTGTAAAATGCGTACTGGAAGGTTCTTTGGAACAGTATGTAGATAGCCCGACTAGAGAGGGGGCTATACTGGACCTAGTTCTGGGAAATGAGCCCGGTCAGGTCGTCAAAGTTTCGGTAGGGGAACATGTGGCAAATAGTGACCACAACTCTGTTAACTTTAGGATAGTAATGGACAAGGATGAGTGCTGTCCTACGGGCAGGGTGCTAAATTGGGGGAAGGCTGACTATAGCCGGATTAGGCAGGAATTGGTGGATGTTGATTGGGAGAGGATGTTCGAGGGTAAGTCCGCGTCTGGCATGTGGGAGTCTTTTAAGGAACTATTGATAAGGCTGCAGGATAGGCATGTGCCTGTAAAAAGGAAAGATAGGAAAGGTAGGATTCGAGAGCCGTGGATAACCAGGGAAATTGAGGATCTGATTAAAATGAAAAGGGAGGCGTACGTTAAGTCCAGGCAACTGAAAACAGATGGAGCTCTGGAGGAATACAGAGAGAGTAGGAAAGATCTCAAACGGGGAGTTAGAAGGGCAAAAAGAGGGCACGAGATGTTCTTGGCAGGCAGGATTAAGGAGAATCCTAAGGCATTCTATTCATACGTTAGGAACAAAAGAGTTGTCAGGGAGAAAATCGGACCTCTCAGGGACAAAGGAGGGGAATTATGCTTAGAACCCAAGGGAATAGGGGAGATCCTAAATGAATACTTTGCATCGGTATTCACGAAGGAGAGGGGCGTGTTAACCGGGAGTGTCTCGGAGGGAGGTGTTGACCCGTTAGAGAAAATCTCCATTACGAGAGAGGAAGTGTTAGGTTTTTTAGGGAACATTAAAACTGACAAAGCCCCAGGGCCTGATGGCATCTATCCTCGACTGCTCAGGGAGACGAGAGATGAAATTGCTGGGCCTCTGACGGAAATCTTTGTCGCTTCTTTGGACACGGGTGAGGTCCCTGAGGATTGGAGGATAGCGAATGTGGTCCCGTTGTTTAAGAAGGGTAGCAGGGATAACCCAGGAAATTATAGGCCTGTGAGCTTGACGTCCGTGGTAGGGAAGTTGTTGGAGAGGATTCTTAGAGACAGGATGTATGTGCATTTAGAACGGAACAATCTCATTAGTGACAGACAGCATGGTTTTGTAAGAGGGAGGTCGTGCCTTACAAATTTGGTGGAGTTTTTTGAGGAAGTGACAAAAACGGTTGATGAAGGAAGGGCCGTGGATGTCGTCTATATGGATTTCAGTAAGGCATTTGACAAAGTCCCACATGGCAGGTTGGTTAAGAAGGTTAAGGCTCATGGGATACAAGGAGAAGTGGCTAGATGGGTGGAGAACTGGCTTGGCCATAGGAGACAGAGGGTAGTGGTCGAAGGGTCTTTTTCCGGCTGGAGGTCTGTGACCAGTGGTGTTCCGCAGGGCTCTGTACTGGGACCTCTGCTATTTGTGATATATATAAATGATTTGGAAGAAGGTGTAACTGGTGTAATCAGCAAGTTTGCGGATGACACAAAGATGGCTGGAATTGCGGATAGCGAAGAGCATTGTCGGGCAATACAGCAGGATATAGATAGGCTGGAAAATTGGGCGGAGAGGTGGCAGATGGAATTTAATCCGGATAAATGCGAAGTGATGCATTTTGGAAGAAATAATGTAGGGAGGAGTTATGCAATAAATGGCAGAGTCATCAGGAGTATAGAAACACAGAGGGACCTAGGTGTGCAAGTCCACAAATCCTTGAAGGTGGCAACACAGGTGGAGAAGGTGGTGAAGAAGGCATATGGTATGCTTGCCTTTATAGGACGGGGTATAGAGTATAAAAGCTGGAGTCTGATGATGCAGCTGTATAGAACGCTGGTTAGGCCGCATTTGGAGTACTGCGTCCAGTTCTGGTCGCCGCACTACCAGAAGGACGTGGAGGCATTGGAGAGAGTGCAGAGAAGGTTTACCAGGATGTTGCCTGGTATGGAGGGTCTTAGCTATGAGGAGAGATTGGGTAGACTGGGGTTGTTCTCCTTGGAAAGACGGAGAATGAGGGGAGATCTAATAGAGGTATACAAGATTATGAAGGGTATAGATAGGGTGAACAGTGGGAAGCTTTTTCCCAGGTCGGAGGTGACGATCACGAGGGGTCACGGGCTCAAGCTGAGAGGGGCGAAGTATAACTCAGACATCAGAGGGACGTTTTTTACACAGAGGGTGGTGGGGGCCTGGAATGCGCTGCCAAGTAGGGTGGTGGAGGCAGGCACGCTGACATCGTTTAAGACTTACCTGGATAGTCACATGAGCAGCCTGGGAATGGAGGGATACAAACGATTGGTCTAGTTGGACCAAGGAGCGGCACAGGCTTGGAGGGCCGAAGGCCTGTTTCCTGTGCTGTACTGTTCTTTGTTCTTTGTTCTTTGAAGGGGGGGAGGTTTAACACAGATATCAGAAGGACATATTTCACACAGAGGGTCGTGGGGGCCTGGAATGTGTTGCCGGGCAAGGTGGTGGAGGCGGACACACTGGGAACGTTTAAGACTTATCTAGACAGCTATATGACCGGAGTGGGAATGGAGGGATACAAAAGAGTGGTCTAGTTTGGACCAGGGAGCGGCGCGGGCTAATTGTTCCTTGTTTCTCGTTTCAAGGCTTCATTCTATGATCATCTTGCTGGTGCCAGTACAGAGTGAGACTGCGGATAGTTGGGAACCTGTCTCGGGGGCAGGGAATTCATATGGTGTTCATGGAAGTGGAAATGACTAGGGTTGGGAAGCATTTTCCGATCAGGGCCATTGTGATCTCCTGGACTCGTTTCGATCGCCTCAGGGGGTCGGAGAGGAATTTCCCAGATTTTTTTTTTTCCCCATATTGGCCCTGGGGTTTTTCACTCTGGGTTTTCGCCTCTCCCTGGGGATCACATGGTCTGGAATAGGGGGGTGGGGGTGAGTTAATAGGTTGTAATGAACAAAGCATCGTAGCTGTGAGGGACAGCTCGGTGGATAGGATATTGGTATGTAGATAGGCTGGAAAATTGGGCGGGGATCCTGGATTCAGGATTCAATCCTGGACCGGGGAGCGGCGCAGGCTTGGAGGGCCGAAGGGCCTGTTCCTGTGCTGTATTGTTCTTTGTTCTTTGTTCTTTGTCCCTCATGGCAGACTGGTGCAGAAGGTGATGTCGCATGGGATCAGAGGTGAGCTGGCAAGGTGGATACAAAACTGGCTCGGTCAAAGAAGACAGAGGGTAGCAGTGGAAGGGTGCGTTTCTGAATGGAGGGCTGTGACAAGTGGTGCTCCTCAGGGATCTGTGCTGGGACCTTTGCTGTTTGTAATATATAGAACATAGAACAGTACAGCACAGAACAGGCCCTTCGGCCCACGATGTTGTGCCGAGCTTTATCTGAAACCAAGATCAAGCTATCCCACTCCCTATCATCCTGGTGTGCTCCATGTGCCTATCCAATAACCGCTTAAATGTTCCTAAAGTGTCTGACTCCACTATCACTGCAGGCAGTCCATTCCACATCCCAACCACTCTCTGCGTAAAGAACCTACCTCTGATATCCTTCCTATATCTCCCACCATGAACCCTATAGTTATGCCCCCTTGTAATAGCTCCATCCACCCGAGGAAATAGTCTTTGAACGTTCACTCTATCTATCCCCTTCATCATTTTATAAACCTCTATTAAGTCTCCCCTCAGCCTCCTCCGCTCCAGAGAGAACAGCCCTAGCTCCCTCAACCTTTCCTCATAAGACCTACCCTCCAAACCAGGCAGCATCCTGGTAAATCTCCTCTGCACTCTTTCCATCGCTTCCACATCCTTCTTATAGTGAGGTGACCAGAACTGCACGCAATATTCCAAATGTGGTCTCACCAAGGTCCTGTACAGTTGCAGCATAACCCCACGGCTCTTAAACTCCAACCCCCTGTTAATAAAAGCTAACACACTATAGGCCTTCTTCACAGCCCTATCCACTTGAGTGGCAACCTTTAGAGATCTGTGGATATGGACCCCAAGATCTCTCTGTTCCTCCACAGTCTTCAGAACCCTACTTTTGACCCTGTAATCCACATTTAAATTAGTCCTACCAAAATGAATCACCTCACATTTATCACATTTATAAATGATTTGGAGGAAAATGTAACTGGATTGATTAGTAAGTTTGTGGACGACACAAAGGTTGGTGGATTTGCGGATAGCGATGAGGACCATCAGAGGATACAGCAGGATATATAGATCAGTTGGAGACTTGGGCGGAGAGATGGCAGATGGAGTTTAATCCGGACAAATGTGAAGTAATGCATTTTGGAAGGTCTAATACAGATAGGAAATATACAGTAAATGGCAGAACTCTTAAGAGTATTGATATGCAAAGACATCTGAGTGTACAGATACACAGGTCACTGAAAGTGGCAATGCAGGTGGAGAAGGTAGTCAAGAAGGCATACGGCATGCTTGCCTTCATCGGCCGGGGTATTGAGTTTAAAAATTGGCAAGTCATGTTGCAGCTTTATAGAACCTTAGTTAGGCCGCACTTGGAATATAGTGTTCAATTCTTGTCGCCACACTACCAGAAGGATGTGGAGGCTTTGGAGAGGATACAGAAAAGATTTACCAGGATGTTGCCTGGTATAGAGGGCATTAGCTATGAGGAGAGGTTGGAGAAACTTGGTTTGTTCTCACTGGAGCGACGGAGGTTGAGGGGAGACCTGATAGAAGTCTACAAGATTATGAGAGGCATGGACAGAATGGATAGTCAGAAGCTTTTTCCCAGGGTCGAAGAGTCAATTACTCGGGGGCATAGGTTTAATGTGCGAGGGGCAAGGTTTAAAGGAAATGTACGAGGCAGGTTTTTTACACAGAGAGTAGTGGGTGCCTGGAACCCGTTGCCAGGGGAAGTAGTGGAAGCGGATACGGTAGTGACTTTTAAGGGACGTCTTGACAAGTACATGAATAGGATGGGAATAGAGGGATATGGTCCCCGGAAGGGTAGGGGATTTTAGTTAACTCGGGCAGCATGGTCAGTGCAGGCTTGGAGGGCCGAAGGGCCTGCTCCTGTGCTGTAATTTTCTTTGTTCTTGGTTCACTGTCTGTGTGGAGTTTCCACATTCTCCCTGTGTCTGCGTGGGTTTCCTCCGGGTGCTCCGGTTTCCTCCCACAGTCCAAAGATGTGTGGGTTAGCTGGCCATGCTAAATTGCCCCTTAGTGTGAGGGGGACTAGCTGGGATAAATGCATGGGGTTCTGGGGATAAGGCCTGGGTGGGATTGTGGTCGGTGCAGATTTGATAGGCCGAATAGCCTCCTTCTGCACTGTATGATTTTATGATCAGCTTTGGTCAATAGTGGTAGCATTCTTACCTCCGTGAGTTAGAAATTCATGGGAAGGCTTTGGCCTAGTGGTATTATCACTCGACTATTAATCCAGAAACTCAGCTAATGTTCTGGGGACCTGGGTTCAAATCCCACCACAGCAGATGATGGAATTTGAATTCAATAAGAAATATCTGGAATTAAGAATCTACTGATGACCATGAAACCATTATCGATTGTTGGGAAAATAAATCTGGTTCCTTTAGAGAAGGAAATCTGCTGTCCTTACCTGGTCTGGCCTACGTGTAACTCCAGAGCCATAACAACTGCCCTCTGAAATAGCTTAGCAAGCCATTCAGTTGTGTTTCATGAAAACAGCTCACCACCACCAACTAGCCAATGACATCCATGACCCACAAATGAATTTTTTAAAAACCCACTCCAGAAACTCAAGCACATTATTTGGGCCAGCAGTTTAATGCAGAGCTGCGGGAGTGCTGCACTGTCAGAGGTATGCCAAGTTGAGATGTTCTCTTGGATGCATGTAAAGGATTCTTTGATTCTACTGAAGAGCAGGAGATGTCTCCCCATGTTCCTTGATTAACATCACTAAAAAATGATCTGACCATGCATCTCATCGTTATATTCTCTATATAGAATAATGAGAGGCGATCTCATTGAAGCATACAAAATTTTCACAGGGCTGGGCAGGAAGAATATTTCCCCTGCCAGGGGGTTCCAGAACCAGGGGCCACAGTCTCAGAATAAGAGGGAAGGCCATTGAAGACTGAGATGAGGAGGAATTTCTTCAGTCGGAGGTTGGTGAATCTTTAGTATTTTCTGCCCCAGACAACAGTGGAAACTCAGCCGTTAATTATATTCAAGACTGAGATCGCTAGATTTCTAGATATTAAAGATGTAAAGGAATATGGGGATAGTGCAGAAAAAAGGCATTATAAAGCATGAATGACCTATTCTTCATCCCATTTCCTATGTTGTCTGTGGGACCTGGCTATGTACATATTGGCTGCTGCGTTTTCCTGCATAATGCACTGACTCCAAAAATTCCACAAGTAATGACTTGGCTGTGAGGCACTTTGGGTCATTGTGAGGTTCTGGGGATAAGGCCTGGGTGGGATTGTGGTCAGTGCAGACTTGATAGGCCGAATAGCCTCCTCGAGAAATGTGCTATATATATATATGCAAATTCTTTCATTCTTTCTTTAAATTGGAGTTTAGAAGTCCAAATAGGGCAGCACAGTGGCAGAGCGGTTAACACTGCCGCCTCACCAGGGACCGGGTTCAATTTCAGCCTTGGGTGATGTCTGTGTGGAGTTTGCACATTCTCTCCGTGTCTGCGTGGGTTTCCTCTGGGTGCTCTGGTTTCCTCTCGCAGTCTGAAGATGTGCGGGTTAGTTTAATGGCCATTCTAAATTTACCCTTAGTGTCAGGGGGATTAGCTAGGGTAATGTGGGGTTACAGGGATAGGGCCTGGGTGGGATTGTTGTCAGTGCAGTCTCGATGGGCTGAATGGGCCTTCTGCACTGCAGGGATTCTGTGATTCTATTCTATGATTCTACGTCGAACTTCCTTCTTCTATACTGTTCAACTTGGAAATTCATTATGTATAGGCTCAAGTAAGCTGGGACAAAGGGCCAAATTAAAAATATTTCACTATGTGTAGCATTTTGACTATTCAAATAATCTATTAAAAAGATGAAGTCGCCATAGTCCCAGATGACCATAGGTCGCTCACCCCCTTTGAGGAGGTTTGCTGACTGGTGGCGATTTAACCTGAGGGTCACCACACCTCAGGCAAGGTTGAGAAGGTGGGACCTTCATGAATAAGCTAATTTTTTCATTTGTGTGCAGTTATATTGTTTTAATGTGTGGATATGGCTATCGCATGTTCTTTCATGTAAGTTAAAACTCTACAAAGTTCCTCAGGTAAACTCGGTTGTGCAAATAACTCAATGCCCAAATCTTCCTGCAGTTTTGCTGAATGGATTAAGCGTGTTGATTTTTATGGTGGGGGTGAGTGCTTCAGCAAGCCTCATGGTTTGAAATCTTGAATGACCCGGACAACATTCAGGTTTGGGTTGATATGTGTGATGCACCATCAATCGAGCAAAGACTAGTTTGTGTGCAAGAACAAATAGGCTTTTATTAGCAAAAGACTTGGAGCACACCCATGCCGATGAACTGGTCCAGACTGAGGCAGTGGGGTGGGGAGCAGTCGCCTTTATACCTGGACCGGGGGGGGGGGGGGGGGGGGGGGGGGGGGCAGGAGTCTCGGGTAGGGCCAGCAGGGATGTGTCCAGGCATGTCACATATACAGGTAATAAGCTAACAGTGGTTTACCACAATGTGGCAAGTAACATTCGCACCACACAAGTGTCAACTTCATCAAGACAGATTCTAACCATCTCCCCTGACCTTCAGTGGCACTACCATCGCTGAATCCCCCACTATCAACATCCTTGGGGTTACCATTGACCAGAAGCTGAACTGGGCAAGCCATATTAATACCGTAACTACAAGAACAGGCCAGAAACTGGGTATTCTGTGGTGAGTAACTCACCTTAAGACACTCCAAAGCCTGTCCACCATCTACACAAGGCACAAATCTGGAGTGTGAGGGAATACTTGGGAATGCTTGCTTGGATGAGTGCAGCTCTAACAACACCCATAAAGCTGAATACCATCCAGAACAAAGCAGCTGCTTGATTGACATCCCATACACCAACTCCAACATCCATTCCCTCCATCACCAATACAGAGTGGCAGCAGTGTGTACCATCTACAGGTAGGCACAGTGGCACCAGCACTGCTGCCTCATGGCACCAGGGAGCCGGATTCAATTCCTGTCTTGGGTCACTGTCTGTGCGGGGTCTGCCATGTTCTCCTCGTGTCTGTGTGGGTTTCCTCCGGGTGCTCCTGTTTCCTCCCACAGACTGAAAGATGTGCTGGTTAGGGTGCAGTGGCCGTGCTAAATTCTCCTTCAGTGTACCCGAACAGGCGCTGGAGTGTGGCGACAAGGGGATTTTCACAGTAACTTCATTGCAGTGTTAATGTAAGCCTTACTTGTGACACTAATAAATAAGAAAAAGCTAAACATCTACAAGATGCGCTATATAGTAACGCATCAAAGTTCCTTTGACATCAGCTCCCAAAACTGTGACCTCTACCGTCTAGGATAAAGGCAGCAAATGCATGAGAACACCACTACCTGCAAGTTCCCCTCCAAGCCACACACCAGCCTGACTTGGAACTATATCACCCTTCCTGGAACTCCTTCCCTAATAGCACTGTGGGTGTACCTACACCACATGGACTGCAGTGGTTGAAGAAGGCAGCTCACCACCATCTTCTCGAGGGCAATTAGCTTTGGGCAATAAATGCTGCTCTCCTGAATGAATAAAAACAGAGTACTAAAAATTGGGTTGTGTTCCACTTACGTGCAGTGTTATATCCTCCGCTCCCCTCCCAAAATAAATTGTACCGTGTAAAGATTCATCATTGAAGGAGAGAAAGTTATTCAGTCGATTGTCTGACCTGTTGCTACACTGCGGCTGCCATTGGAGCTATAATCAACTGTTTAAACATATAATTAAATCAGCAGCAGCTGATTGTGAAAAATACATTTTTTGGTTCTTTTAATCAATTTGAGAAGTTTCATTATACGAAAGATAAATTAATGCAGTTACAAGAAGTCCAAAATCAATCATTATATAATTTTCAGAGCCAAATTAAATTGGCAATGGCAATATTTTTATTGATTCCAGTAAAATATGTAAAGATCCTTTACACCGTCTGCATAATCGATAGCATAAAAATAACAGAGCTTCTGTGCGGAAAAGTGGAAAATTCCACGTGTCGGAGAAGCTGAAAACCCTCATTGATCCCCAACTAACAGCCCCAAGATATTAAATTAACCACTCAGTGTAGAGGTTTACGCAGCTATCCCCTCTATTATAAAAGAACTCAGAGGGTGGCATTTTCCACTCCCACGCTGTGTATTGCAGTGGCAGCTCGCTCACCATTGGTTGGCAGCATTTTCTTCAGGTCTTCTGCGTTAATGGGTTTTCCCCGTTGTTCACACCCTCCACCACTGGGGAACCCACCGTGAACAGTCGCTGTCGATGGGGCCAGAAGATCCCGCCGACGGGAACAGCTGGATAATGTCGACCAAGGTCTCTGATCCCTAAAGCAAGCCCCAACTGCAGGAGGGAGTAGGAGCTGATGCAAGTTCCCCTCCAAGCCACACACCATCCTGAATTGGAACTATATCCGCGTTTCTTCACTGTCGTTGAGTACAAATCCTGGAACTCCCTCCCTAACAGCACTGTGGGTGTACCTGCATCACAGGGGCAGCAGCGATTCAAGAAGGCAGCTCACTACCTCCTTCTCAAGGGCAATTAGGGATGGGCAATAAATACTGGCCTAGCCAGCGACACCCCCATCCCTTGAATGAATAAATTTAAAAAGTGGCTACAAATCAGTGTGCCCAAATATTTTACCCCCCTCCACTGATCAACATTCATAAGTGAGGACAGAGGCAAAAATACAAGTTTGTTCATAGTTTCTCTGTTTATATTTTGCTTTATAAAAATACAGTTTTAAACATCACCTTTAAACATCACCAACCCACCAGGTCCTGAACTCTTCAGGAATTAAAGTGTTATCACTACAACGATGGTATAGTGGTAATGGCACCAAGGATCCAGGCTAATGCTGCACACAGGTTCAAATCCCACCATGGCAACTGGCGGGAGTGATGAATCTGGAACGTAAAACTATTCGCAGTGATGGTGACCACGTTGTTAAAAAAACATCTGGCTTGCCAATGCCCTACATTCCAATGAAACCTGAACTTGGAGATGAGTTGGTTCTTGCTCAATTCTTAGCCTTTGTCAGCCTTCAGCAGGCAACATGGCTGCTCTGCCAATTGTGTGCCCATTTCCGGTGAACATTAATGATAACTCCCCTACAATTCATGCATCAGTTATTTGGCTTTTGTTGCCAAGGTGCATTTAATTAAATTGGTTCCTGTGTAAGTTTATGCTTACGCAGTTCATACAAGGGTTGTTTTCACTGCGGAGAAATTAATATGGTCTCAGAAGTAAATTATTCCAAGTTCTGTAAGAGTTCAGCGATTTTTTTTCTCACTAGCTTAATTAACCCACTGTGAACTGCGACCAGATTTTGTATGGTACAGTCCAAATATCACTGATATAGTTTGCCTCTGAAAATAACTCCATCCATACTGGATTAACAGTTTAACAACTATCAGGCCTGATTATCATCTGTCCTTTGAAATGATATGAGGGAATCTTGCAGATTGGCTGGTAGTAAGATGACTATAAAGCAGACTGTTCTTTACTCAGTGAAACAGGATATCTCAAAGTGTTTTACTGCCATGATGTACATTTTTTGTAAACAACGTGGCAGGAAATTTGCATACAGTAAGTTCCCGCAAACAATAACATGATAACATCCAGATAATGTTTTTGCGATGTTGGTTAAGGGATTAAATATTGGCCAAGACATCCATGAGTATACAAAATAGTCATAGAGGTTTACAACATGGAAACAGGCCCTTCGGCCCAACTCATCCACGCCGCCCTTTTTTTTAAACCACTCAGCTAGTCCCAATTGCCCATGTTTGGCCCATATCCCTCTATACCCATCCTACCCATGTAACTGTCTAAATGCTTTTTAAAAGACAAAATTGTACCCGCCTCTACTACTACCTCTGGCAGCTCGTTCCAGACACTCACCACCCTCGGTGTGAAACAATTGCCCCTCTGGACCCTTTTGTATCTTTCCCCTCTCACCTTAAAGCTATGCCCTCTAGTTTTAGACTCCCCTACCTTTGGGAAAAGATGTTGACTATCTAGCTGACCTATGCCCCTCAATATGTTATAGACCTCTATAAGATCATCCCTAAGCCTTCTATGCTCCAGGAAAAAAGTCCCAATCTATCCAGCCTCTCCTTATAACTCAAACTATCAAGTCCCGGTAGCTGTGGGATTTTTTATATCCGTCTGAGAGGGCAGTCAAGGCCTCAGTTTAACGTCTCATCTAAAAGATGGTACCTCTGACAGTGCAGCACTTCCTCAATCATCTTCATTTTTGTGCTTAACGTACTGGGACGGAACCTGAACCCACAAACTTCGGACTTGGACAGGAGGGTGCCCATCAACTGAGCCACAGCTGACACTATATCCCATGCACTAAATACATGGGGGTCAAGGACCAAATCTTAGGGAGTCTGTTGTCTTTTGTGGGGGGAGCAAGCTCAAACAGTAACAATTAATGGTAGTCAAAGGGGTTCCATATCACTTGCAGACCAAAATGCCTGAAAGGAAAGAGAAGTGATAAGCAATTAAAAAAACAAAGCAGGATTCAGACGTGGAATACAGTCTGGATTTAGCCGCAGAGCAGATGTTGGAGACTGGAAATAAAAACAGGAAACTCTGGAAACACTCAGTGAGTCAGGTAGTAGCTGTGAAGAGAGAAACAGAGTCAATGGGCAGGATCTTACAACCTCGCTCGTCACGAAACCGTAAAGCACGGTGGCACAGTGGTTGGCACTGCTACCTCAAAGCGCCAGGGACCTGGGTTCAATACCTGGCTTGCAGACTTCGCACCGTCTGTGCGGAGTCTGCACGATCTCCCAGCGTCTGTGTGGGTTTCCTCCCGGTGCTCCGGTTTCCTCCCACAGTCCAAAAGACATGCCAGTTAGGTGCATTGGCTATGCTAAATTCTCCCTCAGTGTACCCGAACAGGTGCCGGATGTGGCGGCTAGGGGATTTTCACAGTAACTTCAATGCAGTGTTAATATAAGCCAACTTGTGATACTAATAAATAAATTTTAAACTTTAAAATCCCGCCCGAGGTCAACGGACCTTTCCATTGTCTGCCCCTCGCCCGCTCCGATTCCCGTGGTGGGCAGGACGGTAAAATTCTGGTGAATGTTTCAGTTCATTGAGTTATCAGACTTGGAAAAGGTTTGAGAGTTAATAGTTTCTAAGCGATTATGGAAGAAAGGGAGAAAGAACAAAAGGTGAGGGTTTGTGATTGGATGGAAAGTGGGAGTGATTAAATGACGAAAGGGATGATGGTACGAGGCAAAAAGGTGTGGTAACGGGACAAGAAATGAAAGACTCAGCCAGTGAATGACCACAGTGAGAATGTTAACAGTAGCTGGAAAAAGTAGGAAGAGTGATTTCAATAAATTCAGTTCATGACTAAATTGCCCAACTGAAAGATGACATGTCACTCCCCACATTTCCATCGAGTTTCATTGGCAGCACTAGCCCATGGCTAGAAAAATAGTGAGAACCAGCTCATGTGTCAATGGAAGTGAAAAATAAAGAGTGTTTACCAGTTGAAAATGACAAGTAGGAAGAAAATGAACAACTAACTGCACAAGTATGTGCAGGCTCTGTATATAGAGGATACTGAAGGAGTGGAGCAGCAATAACTTCACAATAGCAGGATGACTTCAAACCAAAACAGTCCAGATGAAAATATGGGAAAGCTCCCCACAATCTGGTATGTGACAGACTTTTTAAGTCTAATCTTATTCCAAAATTGATGGACTGGGCAGACTTGGTTAGACCTTTAAGGAAATTTGAATTGCAAGCACATGCTTGCAGTTGGACCTGTGAAAAGGTGGGCAGAGTAACAAGATTGCGTTACTCAGTGGAAAAGGCCACTCTCCCAAAGAGATGCAGAACTGGGTTTCAATTACAATACAAAGAATTGCACCTAATTATGGGTCCAATGAGGAGATATAGGATGCACAGAAGCTGGCTAGAAATACAAAGTAAGAGTTTTAACGACACCAGGTTAAAATCCAACAGGTTTATTTGGTAGCAAATGCCATTAGCTTTCGGAGCGCTGCTCCTTTGTCAGATGGAGTGGATATCTGCTGTCAAACAGGGCATACAGAGACACAAACTCAAGTTACAGAATACTGATTAGAATGCGAATCTCTACAACCAACCAGGTCTTAAAGATACAGACAATGTGAGTGGAGGGAGCATTCTAATCAGTATTCTGTAACTTGATTTTGTGTCTCTGTATGCCCTGTTTGAGAGCAGATATCCACTCCATCTGACGAAGGAGCAGTGCTCCGAAAGCTAATGGCATTTGCTACCAAATAAACCTGTTGGACTTTAACCTGGTGTTGTTATAACTCTTACTTTGTATTTCTAGCCAGCTTCTGTGCATCCTATATCTCCTCATTGGACCCATAATTAGATGCAATTCTTTGTATTGTAATTGAAACCCAGTTCTGCATCTCTTTGGGAGAGTGGCCTTTTCCACTGAGTAACACAATCTTGTTACTCTGCCCACCTTTTCACAGGTCCAACTGCAAGCATGTGTTTGCAATTCAAATTTCCTTAAAGGTCTAACCAAGTCTGCCCAGTCAATCAACCTGTTGGACTTTAACCTGGTGTTGTTAAAACTCTTATTGTGTTTACCCCAGTCCAACGCCGGCATCTCCACATCATTAGAAATACAAATGCAGAACTGGGAAGCGAAAGATGCCATAAAATTAGTTTCTAGAAGTCATCTTTCCAGACCATTTGTATTTAGCGTTAAAGGGCAGCATATGAATCAGACTAACCCAAAGATTGTGCTCCAGAGCTAGCTATACCCTAATCAAGCTGTTTCAATACAGCCAAAACACTGACATCTACCAAGCAATGGGGAAATTTCCCCAGGTACATCCTGCACACAAAAAGCAGGGCAAATCCAACCTGACCAATTACCACCTCCATCACTCTACTCTTGATCATCTGTAAAGTGATGGGACATGGGATCGACAGTGCTTTCAAGCAGCACTTACTCAGCAATAACCTGCTCACTGATGTTCAGTTTAGGTCCCGTCAGGGTTACTCTTGACAACCTTGGACCAAACATGGATAAAAGAGTTGAATTCAAGAGGTGATGTGAGAATGACAGCCCTTGTCAGTAAGGCAGTATTTGACTGAGTGTGGATGCAAAGAGCCCTAGAAAAAATGGGTTTAATAGGGATTAAGGGGGAAAACGTTCCACTGGTTGGAGTGGTACCTAGCACAAAGATCGTTGTGATTGTTTCGAGGTCAATCATCTCAGTCCTGGGACATTGTTGCGGGAATTTCTTGGGGTAGAGTCCTAGATCCACCCATCTCGAGTTGTTTCATCAATGGCATTTCTTTCATCATAAGGTCAGAATTGGGGACATTTACAGATGACTGTACAATGTCTGCATTTGCGACTCCTCAGATACTGGAGTGGTCCATGTCCATATGTAGCAAGACCAGAACAATATTGAGGCTTGGGTTGATAAGTGGCAAGTAACATTTGTGCCACACAATGCCAACAAGACAGAACTTAACCATTGTCCTTTGATATTTAATGGCATTACCACCACTGAATGCCCACTATCAACATCCGAGCTGGGAGGGGGGGGGGCAGGGTGTCCATTGGCTAGAAACGCCAGAGTTTAGGCAGTTGATAGCACACTTAACAATAGTGAATTGATGAAAATCAGTGATGCACAATAGGCAGATTTCTCAAGAGGATGGTAAGAGTTAACAGATAGGGGAAAAGACCCTGGGAGGATTTGAAAACAAATGTGACATTTTTAAAATCTATCAGGTGCCACTGAGCAGAGGTTGATGGGTGAGAGATGGGGAAATGGGCAGCAAAGATTTGGATGAACTCGGGCTTACAGAAGGTGGTCGGTCAGCCAGGATAGCATTAGAATAGTTAGTCAATAGAGGATCACACCAGATGCAGAATCAGCTACAACCAAGAAATACATCCCAAAAGTGTGACCTTAATAAATAATCATGGTCCGAGTGTAATAAGATCAGGAAGAGGGTCTGAAACTCAGAGAAGGTGACCAAATATCGACACAAAACTCTGGTCAGATATAAAAATGATGCAATGTACTTCCAACAAGGCCTTAAGCAGTTCAAGATCCCAGTACTCAAGAGTAATCAGCCGGTATCTGCTTTATTGAATTCAAGGCATAGAATTAGCAATTACAAATTAATAGCTGATGGGGAGAGGGTCCTCCACCATGGTTTTTACGTAAAAAAAACAAAGACCCTGTGCTAAAGAGTTACCTGGACTATCCATACTCAAACAGGCAAATGCATGCTGGGACCAGTAAACAATTGAGCTATTACTGGAGAACAACTTGACATAATGAGAAAAACAGACTGAAAACCAGACTAAGGAGTTATCGGCAGGTGCTGCTGGCAATGTTCCACAGCAATAAACTTCACAATTTAAATTCCAGAATCAGCAGGATACCATGTGGTGAAAATGTTCCACCTGCTGAGTTTTCCAGCATTTTCTGTTTTTATTATCGTTTATTGCGCTGTCTTTGTTGGCTGAGACGGAATGGGCTGACTATCCACATCTTTTATTACTTGTAGCTTGGACTATTCCACTGCGCCAGGCCAGCTCCCAATCTGCCACTCCCTCCAAACAAAAAGAAATAAGCTCATCCTTAACTCTGGTGTTTTTCTAAATGAGAAAATGCTTAGGAAATCAGAAACACAAAGGGACTTGGGAGTCATTGTTCAAGATTCTCTTAAGGTTAACGTGCAGGTTCAATTGGCAGTTAGGAAGGTAAATGCAATGTTAGCATTCATGTCGAGAGGGCTAGAATACAAGAGCAGGGATGTACTTCCGAGGCTGTATAAGGCTCTGGTAAGACCCCATTTGGAGTATTGTGAGCAGTTTTGGGCCCCATATCTAAGGAAGGATGCGCTGTCCTTGGAAGGGTCCAGAGGAGGTTCACAAGAATGATCCCTGAAATGAAGAGCTTGTCGTATGAGTAACGGTTGAGGTCTCTAGGTCTGTACTCGTTGGAATTTAGAAGGATGAGGGGGGATCTTATTGAAACTTACAGGATACTGCGAGACCTGGATAGAGTGGACGTGGAGAGAATGTTTCCACTACCAGGAAAAATTAGAACCAGAGGGCACAACCTCAGGCTAAAGGGACGATTCTTTAAAACAGAGATGAGGATGAATTTCTTCAGCCAGAGAGTGGTAAATCTGTGGAACTCTTTGCCGCAGAAGGCTGTGGAGGCCATGTCATTGAGTGTCTTTAAGACAGAGATGGATAGTTCTTGATTAATAAGGGGCTCAGGGGTTATGGGGAAAAGGCAGGTGAATGGGGATGAGAAAAATATCAACCATGATTGAATGGCGGAGCAGACCCGATGGACTGAGTGGCCTAATTCTGCTCCTATGTCTTATGGTCCATATCCTCACTCACACTAAGTCCCATTCACCTATTTATTACCTTTGTCCTCCTTGACCTACACTTGCTCCCAGTTACACAAAGCCTCGATTTAAACCCCCTACGGTCTTGTCTTACAAACCCGATAATTGCACTCCTCCAACCTCTGCTCTCTTGAGCATCTTTCACTTTTAATCGCTCCATTGGTAGCGTGCCTTAAGCTGCCAATGCCTTAAGCTCTGGCATTCCCTCCCTAATCCTTTCCACCTCTTTTCAAGGAAATAACTTCATTTCTGAAAGATCCAGGTTTTCAAAATGCCTGAAATTCCACAAACCCCAGTAATAAAAGTGCAATGTTGAGTATTTAGAAGAATTTCCAGCGTAGTGTAATCAGCGAATTGTTTTTAATTATATAATTCAGTGCTTCAGGAAACTGCATTGGCTACAAGTGGTAATAAATGATTATGGTTAATAGATATAATAAAAAATATGAAACCCATTGCTTACATGCACATGTCTTTATTGTGATCTTTACCCAAATAATTTCCTGATGGAAGATTGCATGGTTTCACATGTGCCAGTCAGAGCAAAGAAGCTATACAATCATGGCTGATCCTCTATCTCAATCCTATATTCCTGCTTTCGCCCTTGAAACCACTCAAGCATTTATCTGTTTCTTGCTTGAATACATTCAGTGACTTGGCTTCCACAGCGTTTTGAAAGAGAATTCCACAGGCTCACTACCCTTTGAGTGGAGTTATTTTTCCTCATCTCAATCCTAAACGGTTTATCCCATACCTGGAGTCTGTGTCCCCGGTTCAAGACTCCCCAACCAGGGAAAACATCTTCCCAGCATCTAGTCTGTCTAGCCCTGTGAGAATTGTATGTTTCAATCAGATTTTATCTCATTCTTCTAAACACTAGTGAACATTCCAAAACTCTATTGAAATAAACTCTAGAGTCAGAGGTTTACAGCATGGAAACAGGCCCTTCGGCCCAACTTGTCTATGAGCCCTTCTTTAAACCACTAAGTTAGTCAGTCCCATATCCCTCTACACCCATCTTACCCATGTAACTGTCTAAATGCTTTTTTAAAAAAAATTGTACTCTACTACTACCTCTGGCAGCTCATTCCAGACACACACCACCCTGTGAAAAAATTGCCCCTCTGGGCCCTTTTGTATCTCTCCCCTCTTACCTTAAACCTATGCCCTCTAGTTTTAGACTCCCCTACCTTTGAGAAAAGATGTTGACTATCCATGTTGACTCATTATTTTATAATCCTCCATAAGATCATCCCCGAAGCCTCCTACACTCCAGGGAAAAAAGTCCTAGTCTATCCAGCCTCTCCTTATAACTCAAACCATCAAGTGCCGGTAGCATCTTAGTAAATCTTTTCTGCACTCTTTCTAGTTTAGTCATATCCTTTCTATAATAGGGTGACCAGAACTTACATAGTATTCCAAGTGTGGCCTTATCAACTTCAACAAGCTCTTACCTGGGTTAAATAATTAGCTGAGAAAAGAAATGTTTCAGCATCAATGGCAGGGCAAGGGGGAGAGGGGAAGGAGAGGTGGGGGTGGGTGGGCGGAGAAGCACTATATCATTCACTTTCAGGAAATAAAAACAACAAAGCTTGAAGCACATGCAGCAAACAGCCTCAAAAGTTAATCCAAGACTGTACACATCAGCAGATTTCAGAAGGCCATCGGACACCGTAGCATCAACATTTTAAAACAACACGTCACCCCTCCATCAGAAGTCTCAGAAAAGAGACTTCTCTTCTGTCTTACCTGATGATTAAACCTCAGTTCTGGTATCATCCTTAAATTTATTTTGTACCTTCAATGCCTTTGTATCCTTTCTGTAATATGGAGACCAAAACTGTACATAGTATTCCAAATGTGGTCTAAAAAATTTGACGTCAATTCTAGAAATGAATTAGTGCTAATTTTGTTTATATTTTTAAAAAAGGCCTTATTCACTTGTGTCACTAGCTTTTGTAATTGGTAATGTACATACCTAAATCTACGTCACTAGGGCTTTTACGTTGCAAGCCTTTGGTCTCTATTTCTACCAAAATTCACCCCCTCACATCAAATTTCTCTAAGTGAATTAAATTCTACTCCAACTCTTGGACAGTCCACTCATGTTCCCAATCTCTCCCTTTTAGCAATAATTAGGCAGCATGAACTTTAATAACTCAATGACCTTTGGAAATAATGCCCACTCTCTCTCTCTCTCTCTTAGTAAATAGTCCCACAACACCAGGTTCAAGTCCAACAGGTTTATTTGGTAGCACAAGCTTTTGGAGCGCTGTTCCTTCATCAGGTGAGCCTGATAAAGGAGCAGTTCTCCGAAAGCTCGTGCTACCAAATAAACCTGTTGGACTTGAACCTGGTGTTGAGAGAATACTTACTGCGCCTACCCCAGTCCAACGTCGGCAACACCACATCATCTTGCTTAGACAGTTCTTCGAGTTTGAGGATGACTTGCTTCCACACTAAAAATAAGTCCTCAGGTGACTGAGGAATTCAATGCGTGACATACAGCCTCTGGTAGTTGGGGCAGACAGTAGTTGTAGTAGTGGGTGGGTGGGGTGCCTGGGTTGGCACGCATTCCTTTCACTGACAATGCTTCGAATCACCTTGCCCTCGGTGATGAAACTTTGGGTGTTCAGCTCCTTCCCGGATGCTTTTCTCCATTTGGGGCAGTCTTGGGCCAGGATTCTCATATCAGTGGGGATAGTGCACTTTCTTAGAGGTTTTGAGGGTATCCTTTAAGTGTTTCCTCTGCCCTCCTGGGGTATGGTTACCGAGCCGAAAGTCCAAGTAGAGCGCTTCCTTTGGGAGTCTCGTGTCAAGTATGTGGACAATGACACCCAGCAGGGCTGATCAAGTATGGTCAATGCTGGGGATATTGACATGAACGAGAACACAAAATACTGGTGCTGCACTGGTTGTACTTCAAGGTTTTGAGATGCCCGTTATACATAATCCATGTTTGAGTCATACAGAAAGGCAGGTACCACTACTACTCCATAGATCAGCTTGATGCGGGGACTCAGATCCTGGTCTTCAAATATTCTCTGGTAACCAAAGACTGCACTATACACTGAAGGCAGTGTTGAACCTTGTTGTCAATATCTGCCCTTGTTGATAGTAAGCTCCCAAGGTATAGCAAGTGGTCCACATTGTCCAAGGCCGCGTCATGGATTTTGGTAACCAGCTGGTAGTGGTGTGTGCAGGTTGGTAGAGGACCTTTGTCTGAAGAATGTTTAGTGTAAATAGAAACAATCCTGGGAGCATTGCAACGAGCAAGGTTTCTACAAAAATGCTTCATTTTTGACAGGCATTTTTGGTTAGATTGCTTTGAGCTTAAGGATCGGCTAGGCCTAATCAACAGGGGGCATGGTGGCACAGTGGTTAGCACTGCTGCTTCACAGCACCAGGTTCAATTCCAGCCTTGAGTGACTGTGAGAGTTCACAAGTTCTCCCTGTGACTGCATTTCCACCACATGCTCTGGCTTCCTCCCACAGTCCAAAGATGTGCAGATTAGCTATGCTAAATTGCCCTTTAGTGTCCAAAGGTGCGTAGGTTAGGTGATGCCAAACGCACAGAGTTAGGGGGGTCTGGGCTTGGGTAATATGTTTTTTCAGTCGGTGCAGACTCGGTGGACTGAATGGCCTCCTCATCCACTGTAGGGACTCCATGATTGTACGAACTCAAGTTAACTTTGTGACATTCCTCGTTTCGGAGAAGTGTTCAGATAAACGGAATGATTTACTTTGAGCGCCTTATTCTCGGTCTACCCTCTGCCTACCTTGAGCCAGGAAAAATGCACCAGTCAGTTGGGAGTACTTTAGAAAAGCACTTGCAATGTGAAAGAAATAAACAGATCACAAACTTTTCATGCCACTCAAATCAAAATGGAAAGTGGTGCCAACATTTATCGCCATTATGTATTGGCAAAAGTGAGGGTGCAAAAACATTGGAGGCAGTCTTTTGATCAACCAAAATTGATTGGAAGGTAGATGACTAGAGTGGGGATAAAGGATCTGTAATTGGAATGGCAGAATGTGGCAAGTGTTATTTTTGCAACTATATTGCCACTCCTTCATTGTTGCTGGGTCAAAATCCTCCCCAACAGCACTACAGATGTACCTATGTCACATGGGCTACAGGTTTAAGGTGGCTCACCACCCCCTCTCCAAAGGAATGAGGGATGAAAATCAGTTGGAGAGCCTTGGTCAGGTGCCATCTGGAACACTGCATTCTTTTGGGCACTATACTATAGGAAGGGGTTAGAGTACAATTACAAGCAAAGACTGCATAAACTCAGTTTGCATTCCAGGACTAGAGGAGACCGAGGAGTGATCTGGTCAAGGTGCTTACGTTTGTTTGTAGAAGGATTCAATAGGGTAGATTTGGAGAAACAATTTCTTCTGGATGGGGATTCAAGAATGAGGAGATATAAAATTAGAACTACTTCACACAAAATGGTCATAGAAATCTTTCTCCCACAAAAGGACAACTGATGCTTTCAACACAGCTGGATTTTCTATACGTGTAGCGAGGAATATGAAGCAATGGTGGGTAAATGGGGTTGAAGTGCAGATAAGCCATGATTTGACTGAATGGAGGTATAGGCCTAAAGGGATGAATGCTCTACACTCTCCTTTCCCCAATATCCTTATCAGCAGGAGAAAACCAACATGCGTTGCAAAAGCCAATAGGGAAATTTCAGCAAACCAGACCTTAAAAACTGAGCTCTGCTCATCAATAACAAATTCTTAAAAGGAAACAATCACTTTGATACTAAATTATTTTAATGAAAGGGATTCAATTGGCAATGAACAAAATATTTAGTGTTGCCAAAGTAATAAATTTACAATGCTGCAGCTAGACAAACAAAATGCATACATTACTGTGGTTTCAACACTTAGAAATGAGCATTCCAGCCACCACCAAGATGTCTTGGGGTTTAAGATATTTTATTGAGCTTATGGGGCTGACGATGTATCAGAATGATCGGTACCCAAGATTAGCAAAACAGTTGAATTCTTGCATAATATACACATATCTGCAATTTAAATCGGACATATTTTGACAAACAGCAATACACTTATACTCTTGGGTATAACGGTATTGAAAAGTAAGTGTGAGAAACCACCGTCTTCACTTTCATTCAACACTGAAGAATTCTTTTGCTGTCAGTAACTTGTGTTGAAGCTAAGATAATGAATCATCATTCGCAGGTGAAGGCATTTTACATTTGTGGTCCCTACCTATGAAATAAAACACAGAATAAGAAAATTGTACAACATGATTCAAACATGAAACAAGCTTACTTATGAATCACCTCAACTTGCAACATCCACCTGTCTGTTTATAAACTCTGCTTAACTAGATTCCCTGCGCCAAAAGGGTTATATTATCGCATAATAGTTAACTAGGCCAATGGAAATGGGAGTCAAACTTGGATATGGGGTGCTACAATGGTAATTAGAACTTTCAGAATGATAGCTGTGGGGATTATCTGCTCTATTAATTTTGATATATATTAGAGCTTTCACATATAACCCAAATAGATCCTGCAAAAAGAATATCACTAGTGAAGTCACAATCAAAAATCTTAAGAAAATTAAAATTTATCACCAGAGACTATAATGCAGAGTTCAAGCTGGCCTTGCAACTCTCTTTAAAAAAAACCTTATTCCAGCAAATCATTCTCTTCACTATAAAGATAGTGTCCAACAGAGTGGGACAATTTTGGTTTCTGAAATTGCAAAAGTCATTGGTAAAGATCCAAGTGTCAGGCTCCTCGATTTTACAAGGTAACTATAGGCCAAACTTGCACTACTTTTCCTCATTAAATTAACTACCCAAAATCCAAGATCAATTTAAAGCCTGCACAGTTCATTTAAACCTGTCAACAATTTGTCAATCTTTCACTAGAAGAGTAACAACAAAGGCAAAATACTGGTCCTTGCCAGTTGAGATTTAGCAGTGAAGGACTTTAAAGAGACTACTTTAATTGAAAAATCACAAGCAAACAGTGATATTTCAGTTACTTAAAGTCACTGTAAGTGTTGTCTTTATGGGACAGAAACCTTAATTCAGTCTTCATTTTCTTGCAATATGCATCGTCTCCCATCAGGGTGCACCTAAGAGACAGAGAACAAGTAAAGAAACACCTTGATCCCTTAAGTTTTGCTGTGCTTTTTCTTTAAAAAAAATAGCCTGTGAAAAGATTCTGCATAACAATAAGGAATTTAAATAATTTTCTTGAGTAAACACTTCAAGTTTGAAGCTCTCAAACTTAATTTTAAATTGTTTATATACATCACAATTCAACTGGTGCAAAGCAAAGAATCCTTAGAAGTGTCAGCTATTCAAAGAAAGGTGTTTTATTCTCATTAAAGATAACAGTTGCAAGAAATGCACTTTTCATCTGGTATGAAATGCTTATCTAGGCATGCCGTCAGAAATGACCTTGTGGAGAAGGTGAAGGAGAAGGTGTCTCATTCAAAGTAGGCCCATGGAATAGGCGGCGTGGCCTGCTGCCTCCCAGCTTAGCAACATAACGTGCTTTTCTTTCTCTCTCAGCACCATCGAAGGGAAGTAAGAAAACAGTACAAAACATTAGTTATTTTGTAGTATCAGGGTAACTGGATCAGACTTCCAAACAGCTTTGTGAATTGTGGTGACCTTTTAACTGGCATTACTCTGATTTCCAATAAGTAACATCACCTCTTAACAGGTACTTTCACAGTAAGTTAGAATATTAACTAAACTGATTGGTAAAGACACTAGGAAACTGATCAACTACTCCTTTGCTTAAATCATTTTTACCAGTTTTTATTTTATTTTGAAATAGTAAGTGAAAGGCTTACAGCAACTAAAGGCAATTTACGTTGAGTGCATTGATTTGTGACTTGATAATCTTACTTTTTTTACTTTGTACAAAAGGTTGTTGGATAAAAATGTCACATTTACATAGAAAATGACGCTCGTTAAACATCTCATTCCAAGACAATTGGGATAATAAAATAAAAAAACAGATCAGATCAGCAAGTCACCACTGTAGTTTTATCGCTGTACAGAGACTTGACTGCACATTTGGATCACTGTGAAATAGTTATAATGTTTGTTCAAAATGAACACTTTATTCACCAATGTATCTATAAATACATACCAAAATCCTTCAGTATTCTGCATGGGTAACTTTAGGTGCAGGAAGAGTATTCTGCTGTCTGACAAAATGCCCCAACTTACCTTTTATATATACAGTATAAGCAAAGGCATTGTGCAATTATTTTAACTCCTTCACTGGCTGTTTAAGAGTCTGTAGGCCTTAGTACAATACTAAGTTCCGATCAGTTAGTCTCTGAAGGTTACTTTTCTTTGTGGGCTCATTTCAATGAGGATATCAAAAGATTTCGGCCCATTTTGAGAATGGATTGCCCCATGGGTGCAAAGGTTTACTAAATCAAAAAGCAAATGCCACGCAAACTGAAACCACAGGGTTAACAAGTCCGTTTTCAGTCTGAAAATCAAATTTTGACTTGTGCCAGTGAAGGGGCTAAGCGAGGAGCTAAAATTTAAAGTCATCACAACTCATCTTAAAAATCTAAATGCCAAATTAAAATGTACAAAAGAAAAAAGGTAAAGAAGCAATTACCGCTTTAAAAAGCAGCTTCTTTGCTCAAGAGTGGAAGGTTATGTGTACGCCTGTATTGAGAGACAACATGATCACAAATAATGAAACCAATGCACATAACGTAGCAAAGGAAATTCTTACTGTAAAACAATTTCTTAATTTTAATTTTTAAAAATTCAGAAAGTGTCATATTTAGCCATCTACAAAGAAATATAAAATCCCAATCTTGTTTCCATTTTAATGACTAAATGAAACTGTTTCTGTTTATTAATGGACTATAGGTACAGATTTACTAAAACAGAATTTTATGGCATTGACAAATTTCTACCACAATTCTATAACAGTGTCAAAATGGTGATAAACAGTACACTGAAGGTGCTATATCATCAAGCTTCCCTGCACTGAAAGTCTATAAATTGGCATAGTTTCAGAAGTACATTAGCAAATTCACAAGCTAGTTTAATATCTTATCACATTCGCCAGCATGCAAGGCATTCTGCCATGATGCTAATATTTCTCATTCATGAGCTGTGCCTATCTGTGACAATGAATGCTAATACACCAGTAATGTTGATGGTTTAGCTTACCTTCAGTGTACTGAAAGTGGTACACAACCTGCTTTAAATGATGTGACCATCCCTGCGAGCAGGCACAGGTAGGGACAGGCCCCTTCGGCACTGAGTACACCAAGGGCATGCTGGCCTGCGTACACACACCTAGGAAAATGTGAATATAAATATCATTTTACCTCGGCCATTGTTTCAGAGACAAGGATGGGCTAAGCCTGCACAAAAACAAAGGCGCATTTTGCAGAGTTGCAGCCAAAATTCTTCTCCAAAAACACCACTGTTTACAAGATCTTAAAATATTTTTTTTTAATAAACAGTTTGTGTGCAGTCTTAGCTGTTAAAACAATTCAACAAAACTACAGTGAAAGTATGAAGAAAACATTTGGAAAAAACAAATCAATATATTTACAGTGACTCATATTCCTACTAGAAGTAACATTTCTCTTTTAACTTAACTTCATGCATATTTCACGGTAAACATCGTGTTTCACATATACTAAAATACTTTTCTCTGACTTTGCCAGTCTTTGTTTAATTGCTCAAACCCGTTAAATCCTGCGATTAAATCTTCTCCTGAATGAATGGGTGCTGCAGCGCCTGGTTAATGCTGACGCGTTTGGCTGGGTCTAACATGAGAATCTGCTCCAGCAAGTCTTTGAGTTGGTGAACTTTTTTACGCTGGTCTTCTGGCAAACGCTGACAACCAATCATGTCAGACAACAGGTCCTTAGTAGAATTAATAGTGCTCATAACAGTGACTTTCTCCTAAAGCAAAACATAAAAGAAAAATCAGTCTTTGCCTGGATGCTTCATGCACTTCAATATTTTGGCCATGCAAAGAATTTTCAAAGCATCATATCCAAAGACAAAGCAAGCTCAAAGTTGGGTACAACAACGATTAAGCCTGCAAACATTGTAAAACATTTTAATTTAGAGTTAAAGTTCAAAGTAACCATAACAGTTTTTATACTGATTTGTAAAGTTACCTGCAAATAGTCGCACAGAAAAGCAAGTATAAAGGGTTAGAGGCACCACAGCTGGAGCGGAACACAGTGATCTTAAAGACAAGCCAAACAGTTTGGAGTAGATTCTTATTTGTGTCACAAGTAGGCTTACATTAACACTGCAATGAAGTTACTGTGAAAATCCCTTAGTCGCCACACTCCGGCGCCTGTTCGGGGACACTGAGGGAGAATTTAGCATGGCCAATACACCTAACCAGCACGCCATTCGGACTGTGGGTGGAAACCAGAGCACCCGGAGGAAACCCGCGCAGACACGGGGAGAATGTGCAGACGCGGCACAGATTCTTCTCAAATTGTCAATTTCTGCAGGGTTAAGTCTCAATCATCACTTTGCAAAGATACTGTAGCTCAAGTATCAATCCATACTATATACCCTACAGAGTTGGGTAGAACTAATTTGCCAAATGCCAGGACATCCAAATTAAAAGGTTTCTGCTGAATTCTATGTTTTCAAAGCATTAGATCTAAATATTTTCTTTGACATATTCTTCTTCGGATCCTTTGTGGATCTTACCACTTGCATAATTTGAGTGGTAGTGTGTACTTCACAGGTTTCTTCTCTAAGTATAGAATAGTTTCATAATCTGAATGATGTCCATGGCATATCACAAGATCTGTACACTTAGACTGTTACATTTATCATTTTTACACCATACCAAAGCAACAGGTATATCTAAAACAGTAATGGTTGTTAGTAGTTTGTGCTTTATGCCCTTACTGTTTTAAATCACAGATCCCAGAATTTGGTTTAATTTGAAATCAAAGCATGAATGCATAGATAATCAAACTTTACATGCGAACAAACCTTTGCACAGTTTATATGGTGTCAAAGGTATCATCTCCAAACAGTACAGTCTAGCATATTTTCCATAATCAGCGTTAGCTAAGCAAAAGCACTCACATCTGAGTCGGAAGATTGGGAGGTGGGGATGATTGAGGGATCTACTGCATCACTGGATGTACATTTTAAGACAAAATGCTGAACTGAGTCAAGATCTCCTCTCATTTCAATTACAAGGATTGTTTGAAGTTAATAACGTGAGGAACACACTGCTGAATGACACAATTCATGTTTTTTTAACAAATGCAGCAGGTTGTTTTGTGTAGTCAAAACCAGAAAAATGGAATATAATACATAATAGAAATTTAAAAATACACCGTACTATTAAATTCAAGATTTCTCAACTCAGAGGGCAGTCTGTTAATGGGAACATATTAAGGATTTGGCTCTAAAATACATTAGAAACTGTGGTATACTAACCCTTTCTGTCACTTTATCCACTTCAATGTACATGAAGTTCAGATTCTGATCAAAGTGCTGGTCCTTGAAAACACCTTTTCTGATCATCTGAGAAGAATTAAATACATTTTACGCAATTGTACAAATACACAATAAGTCAACCAGAGGTACAGTTTAACACTCAAAGAACCCAATTTTTATAAATCACAGAAAAATATAGCTGCGGCATTGAACACTGAAAAAGGTCTGCACAAGTTCCCTGCCCCCCAAAGCAGCATGCAAAAATATAGCGTTTTAGACTGGCAAGGTAACAAAATAAAGATTGGTAAAAACATAATAACTAGAACCAATAGGTATTAGCATAAACCAATGGACAGGAAATTATGATTCAGATATTGGCACTGCACCCAAGCTTTAAAGTCTGGTAAAAAGTATAATTCATAAATACATAGGGGTGTGTTACTGAAAGTTTCTGTGACAGTGATTTTATAATTTTCATCAAGATACACAGCCACAAAATAGAACTTTATTTTAGGCAGAAACAAAATAAAACTTGAAAAGACTTACTGAGCTGCAGCGGAGCTCAAAACTGGTAAAGAATGTAACGGACAGGAAAAACACTAATGCACCAACCTTGGATCTGGCTTTCCACACAGTGGACGTAGTTCAACCTCCACAGACAATTCAAAATTCCAAGCATGCAGAGTCCTTTGCACCAGCATCCAAGTACCAATAAAGCTTTTAGTTTTAGCAAAGAGCCAGTAAGACAGTTGGCTTTTTGACAATAAAAATAAAGATAGAGATGATCTTAGCCAGTTCAACTGCTTAAAGTGTGATATATGTGGGGTCAAAATCCTGGAACTCCCTTTCTAACAGCACTGTGGATGTACCTACACCACAGGGATTGCAGCGGTTCAAGAGAGCAGTTCACTAACTCAAGGGCAATTATGAATGGACACTAAATGGTGGCCGTGCCAGCAACATTCACATCCCATGAATGAAAGAAAACGCACTGCAGTGCAGGAATACCTACTTTACTGTTTTGAAAACAAAAGCCTATGGTTAAGTCCCCAAAGATTCTGTTATCAGCTTGACAGAAAATACTATGTATTGGTGACTCATTAAGACACATCGGAGTACAAATATGATAGTATCTACACAGAGAGCATGCATCAATTTCTTGTTACTATGATTTAATGTTATAAGAAAACTAAACGCTCACACAGCATAAAGCACTTTACTACCCAAAAAGTTATTCTACTTCTAAAGAAATTTAATTTTAAAATTGATTTCCTTTAGTAATCTGACAATAAGGAATTAGAGAATTTGTTGCCAAAGCATCAATGCAAATGATCGATAATCTAGAAAGTTAAAGTTCTCATCACCTAACGAATAGAAATCAAATTCCAAGATTAATTTTCCTACCTTATTTGGCATTTTGCCCTTTAGGTCCATCATGAGTTTCAGCATATGATTATTAGTTTTGCCAGGAAATAGGATTTTTCCTGTGTATAGCTCATAAAGTGTGCAACCAACAGACCACAAGTCTATGGCATAATCATAAACTTTTCCAATAACTGTAAAAGATAAACAAAGTAAATAAGCTTGGATAAACATATGCACTGAAATATTCCTGCTTATGGTTAGTGCATTTTGATTAACCAAAGAGCTAAAACCAAAGCTTAAAAAGCTAAAGCTATGTCAGTGTATATAAACAGGTCATGTTCTCAAGCGTACATATTCAAGGCACACAAATGAGACCGCACCAAGGGACTCTTCAAAATGACGGTGAAACATCGGATTATAGGTATTATTTTAAAAAGTGAACACATGATTTTAGCTAAATCATTGGAGTAAGACACCGAAAAAGATGCAAGGCAGTTCTCCAAATGCAAAAAAATTAATTATCTCAGACTGTTTCCTTAATGTGATTAGTGATTAGGAATATCTTGCATTTATGCAGTATTTTAATGTAGTAAATTGTTCCAAAGCACCGGAAAAAGCCTTGTGGTGAGGGAAAAACCTGATAGATCAAAAAAATACAATTTTATTAGGAGCTTTGTGTAGAGGACAACCTATAAATAGGAACAACGCAGCACTCCGACACATCATCACAGCATGCAAGCTTGCGTCTATAATTTGCCCAGGCTACGCTCTTGAACTGTAAAATGCTGACCTAGTCTTTCAGCTAGCTGCTATTTTTCAGCTGTAAAACAGCAAAATAGTAGATTTGATAGAAAAAGTCTCCACTTTAATCTCATGGTCAGAATAAATGTGGATTGTCGATAGATGCAAGAGGATGAAAAAGGTTCGGAAATCCAATTATCATAAAAGTAAAAAAAAACAAGCACATTTTCATCTGCTTCAGATGTTAACTAAGTATTTAAAACTTACTGATTTCAGGGGCTCGGTAAAATCTGCTGACGAGGTATGGGGTTATATCATTATCAGCCACATGTGAAGCTGAGCCAAAGTCACAAAGCTTCAGGATGGTTTTGGATTCATTGACCTGCAAAGAAGAAATCATTGCATATACATTTGGCAATTAATTCCTGAGTCAACATAGAAAATTCAGACGTTTTTGACAGTACAAATTGTAACGTTTTAAGAATTTCCAGCACTCGATAATAGGATTTCAGATAGAAACTAGAAGGCGGCCATTCGGCCCTTCAAGCCTGCTCCGCCATTCGTTTTGATCATGGCTAATCATCAAATTCAATATCCTGATCCCTCTTCTCCCCCATATCCCTTGAACCCTAAGAGCTATATCTAATTTCTTCTTGAAATCAGACAACGTTTTGGCCGCAACTACTTTCAGTGGTAGCAAATTCCACACATTCACCACCCTCTGGGTGAAGATATTTCTCCTCACCTCAGTTCTAAAAGATTTATCCTTTATCCTCAAACTATGACCTCTAGTTCTGGATTCCCCCACCATTGGGAACATTCTTTCTGAATCTACCCTGTCTAACCCTGTTAGAATTTTATAAGCTTCTATGAGATCCCCTCTCACACTTCTAAACTCCAGTGAATATAATCCTAACTGACTTAGTCTCTCCTCATATGACAGACCTGCCTTCCCAGGAATCAGCCTGGTAAACCTTCGCTGTACTTCCTCTATAGCAAGAGGAATCCTTCCTCAGATAAGGACACCAAAACTGCACACAATACTCCAGGTGTGGCCTTAGCAACGCCCTGTACAACTGCAGCAAAACATCCTTATTCCTATACTCAAAAACTATCGCCATGAAGGCCAACATACCATTTGCCTTCTTTACTGCCTATACCTGCACGCTTACTTTCAGCGACTGACGCAATTTACACCCATTCAAGTAATAATCTGCCTTCCTATTATTGCTATCAAAGTGGATAACCTCACATTGATCCACATTATACTGCAACTGCCATGCGTATGCCCACACACTCAGCCGGTCCAAATCATGCTGAAGTATCTCTGCATCCTCCTTCCCACCCAACTTTGTATCATCTGAAAATTTGGAGATAATACTTTTGGTTTCCTCTTCTAAATCATTAATATTTAATATGAACAGTTGGGGGTCCAAGCATAGATCCCTGCAGAATCCCACTAGTCATTGACTGCCAATCAGAAAAAGATGTTGATCAATTCCAGTGACATTTAGGGGCGGCAGGATGGCATAATGGTTAGCACTGCTGTCTCACAGCTCCAGGGACCTGGGTTCGATTCCCGGCTTGGGTCACTGCCTGTGTGGAGTTTGCGTGGGTTTCCTCCGGGTGCTCTGGTTTCCTCCCACAGTCCAAAGATGTGTGGGATAGGTTGATTGGCCATGCTCAATTGCCCCTTAGTGTCCCAGGATTAGCAGGGTAAATAGGTGGGATAGCTGTCGATGCAGACACGATGGGACGAATAGCCTCCTTCTGCACTGTATGGGTTCTATGATTAATTTCAGAGCAAACAGTTTGTGACCTTATACTATGGCAGTGTGCACTCCATGTCAAAATATCATGGTGCATAACACAACTAATTACTTTTGAACTGCATTCTGATCTTAGATGTTTGCTTCAGTTTCACAAAGACTATAACAATCTTCACCTCCAACTGTCTGTTACTAATCTCAAGGATTTAACCTGTGGCTGTACGCTTCTGATGTTAAATAAAGACTTAAAACTTACTGATTTCAGGGGTTCAGTAAAATCTGACAAGGAATGGTGTTACATCATTATCAGCTATATGTGAAGCCGAGTTAGTCACGAAGTAGTTTCATCTTGACAAATATTCGCAAAATACACAAATAGTTTGATAGTAAATTGGCTCAAGAATCTGCATGTTCGAAAACCAATACTTGTGTATATGTTCTCTCAGATTATCTTCCTAGATTTTCCATATTCAACCCTTTAGTCATGTTGCCCCAGTAAAGAATCACTTTGTTTAAGCAGGCATTATATCCTATATACAGAATTATGAATAGGTCTCAACAAAACTTTCCCTCCATAAGAGAAATGTATATTTCAATGTTACCACACAAATGAACCTAAAAGCACACTGGAGTAATTTGCAAAAACGGCTGTGAATCTGAAAAATAAATATGCCCGTGTTTATATCTGTGAACTAAAATGCAACCACTCCACGAATCTTAACTCCTCCTATTTTCCACTCCAAACTTTATCTAGCCATTCTGCTACCTTCCGTTCCTCCTTTTGCTTCCTTGTGTTTTGTTTTCTTTCAAGAAAATCTAGTGACCAATTCAAGAATTTATAAAACTCAACTGACAAAAAAAAGGAGTGCTCTACCAATGCATGCTACCCGTGACAAAAAGACATTTTAAAACTTGGGGTTCTCTTTCCCCCACCCCACGAATATCAGGGTATCAATGACTTTTCATGGACTAATGCTGCAACTTACCAGAATATTATCAGGTTTGATGTCAGCATGCAGGATGTTACATCTCTTCAACAATTTCAGAGCTAGGAAAAGCTGTTGACTGTACGACCTTACAGCCTTTATATGAAGGCCAACGTCTTTCCCATATTTTTTTAACACCTCACGCAAGTTCATACTGTGCAAAAAGGGAAGAAATTGTTTTAGTATCCAAATTGTATAAATGTACATAATAAAGATATAGACGTCACCCAGTAATGTGATGTTTGGAGCACACAACTCATTTTAAACAAAATTATAAATACAAGGGGAATCAATTTACATCGTTTTTATTTGTTCTAATTTAGTAAAATGGTTTAAGTCCATATCTTTTTAAACATACCAAGTGATAATCAAATTAAGTCAAAATATCTCACACCTATTTGGTCTTTCAGTTCCAAGCTGAAAACCAAAAACAACCTCAATATTGCTTCAGGCAGGAGTTGTTAAAGAACAAGCCCTCGTGTCCACAATGCCAACACATTTAGCTGTGCTCAAGTACAAATTGTGCTGACATTATGAGAATCATTCCATTTTAACCTCCGAGTAAAGTCCGTTTGCTTCCATTTTCACAATAGCTTTGCTACAAGTACTTCAGCATCGGTCAACATCCTATTTTTAAACAAATTCACTTCCTCATCAATCGTGGATTCTTAGCTTTGTTCAATTGCTAGCGAAATAGAGTCAGAGGTTTACAGTATGGAAACAGGCCCTTCAGCCCAACTTGTCCATGCCGTAAAGGGAAAGTGCACCAATATCAACTCTCTAAATAGGATGGAGCTGGGATTTTCAGTATTTAAAAATGCTTCAGCAAATCATAAATGCTACCTTCAACTCATACCCTGTCAATATCCTCAGTGGGTACTGCCCCTCATTCGCTACCCTCTGAACTTCCTTGTAAAGACCAGGAGGATGAAACTCCTTTTGCCAAGTTCTTTAAATAGAAAGCATCCTCCACTTACCACAAGGATAACCTCTAGTTACCACTAAGGAGAATCACGAAACAGTGCCCTGAAAGAGATTATGAGCCAGAATGTTACAACTCTAGTGCGGTCCCTTTGTTCCCCTTCCTGTGGTAACAAATTTGTACTGAGGATGAACAAAAATAAAGTTTACTGGTCAAAAGAAAGATGCAAGTCGTGCAGTTTGAGATTCCCCTCTCCCCAAACTGCTCAATAATAGAGCTCATAGTAAAAAAAGCTATTGTGAAAAGATCCCATTGGCAGCACTGAAATCATCACTGCAACACCAAAAATCACAAGGAGAAATTCTATACTTGAGCAATACGAAAATGCTTTGTGCTGAACTTTGCCAGGAGACTGCACCCCACACCAAAGGGCGAACAAACATTTAAACGTCAATTTAGTGTTGAAGTATTGGTGCCAAATGACGTCCAAGACTTGAATGGCAATGTTTGGTTCAAAAAAAATACAAAAACAAAATACTGCGGATGCCGGAAATCTGAAATAATATACTCAACAGATCAGCTAGAATCAGTGGAGAGGAACAGCATTAATGCTGCAGCAGTTTAATGAAAGGTCATCTTGATTTAAAATGTAGGGTGGATTTCTCCGTACATGGTGGGGGGAACAGAGTGTTATCTGCTGCAGATCTCATTCATTATGCAAGCAGTTGTTTTGCACTGTATCCCATGGCCTGATGTGGTGTAGACCACCAACTTATCCGGATGCCATATTGAAAGGGTGCCCAATATCAGTGACCCACTATTGAAGAAAGAATGCGGAGCTCCTGAAAATGAAGATGCAACTCCAGGAACATTAAGGCTGGAAGATGGACCACCTCAGACACCAAATCCAGGAGGTCCAACTGTAGATGCTCCCCCCACCCACTGCTGTGGTATCCTGGAATCCAGATTTGCTGTTGGCCTCCATCCTGATCTCTGGAGGTAGCGCCAGGCATTATTCAGCTGACACCTTCACACCACGTGTTCGAGGCATTCTTTCCCATCGGCACTGTGGAGAATCCAGCATGGGGGGAGTCAGGCCTTCAGCTGCACCCAATTAGCAGGATGCAAATGAGTTTCACCCTCAGCGGGTTTCCCAATCTACCATGGTGGGCACCGGTGGAAGATCCTGCTGTAAACTCACACTGACGCAAAACCATTTTTTGGGCATCGTGTCAAATTCTCCCTCCCCCACCCCGCCACTGAACCACCCTCAGAGGCTCGAGAGAATTCTGCTTCAGAACTGTTTCTTGTCATCGATACTGCCTGACATGTTTAGTATTACCAGCATTTTTGTTTTTATGTCAAAGGAAATGACAGTCCAGTGGTTGTCGTCACAGCTCATGCTTAACATGGTCAATATGTCAAGCAAGACACATCAACAAAGATGATTTAGTAGGTCTTAACCTTGTATTAAGACTACCCAATGAAATTGACCATCAGAATGGGACAAAAAGCACGTGAGGAAATTATTTATGACCAGACCCATAAATTTTCTGATATCACAAGTGATAGCGTGTTGCATCTGGGTGGATTTTGAAGAATCTTAAATTTTTCAGTATTGTGACCTTAAAGCTTCTTGGACAACCCACCTCAAGAAACAATGAGACCGCATTGGCTCATCTATTGATATTTACAGTGGCTTCAGCATCAAGTGTATTCATCTCAGGAATTCAGTGTTCCTGAGTTGACAGCTTAAGACTAAGGGAAGTTGTTCTGTGTTGGTGGTTTGGCCAAGGGAGGAAATATTGGCCAAGAAACTATGAATTCTCTCTTCTTTAAAAATAGTGCTCAAGAATTGTTGAGGCATATTTGTTGAGAAAGTATAACTTTTAGTAATCATAAAACAATGATTTTCAAAATGGGGAAGTCAGTAATCCCCAGGAGCATTTCTAAAAATGCAGCACAGAATTGACACACTGACATTAACGTTCAAAACATCCTAAATGAGGTGTCGCTTTCCAAATTGTCCCTATTGACGCCCTTGCTTACCCCAAGTAATACAGGAGTTATCAATGCAGTTGCAATATTACCAGTAGCTACCACCTACAGAACTCTTCTACCATAACATTATGAATACCCTATTATGAATAACTATTTACATGGGTACGATGGGTATAGTGGGATATGGGCCAAATGCTGGCAATTGGGATTAGCTTTGGGGTTTTTTTTTTTTAAAAAAGGGCGGCATGGATCAGTTGGGCCGAAGGGCCTGTTTCCATGCTGTAAACCTCTGACTCTAATACCCATTCTGCACTGCAGCCATACAGAGGTGACAATGGCCCAAGGACCCCTCCATATTAGAAGAGCCCCAGAATGAAATGCCTAATAAGGCTGTTCACAGCAGTTTGTTTGCTTCTCCTCCTCCCAGTTTTTCAACCAAGATATTAGTAGCTGTAGTAAGGGATGGGTAAGGAAGATTTATACTCACAAGGTTATACAATAGTCAATTACCTTAGAGGTTCAAAGACCAAGCAGAGATGTTGCTTGTGGTAGAAATGCCTGAAGAGTCTCAGGCAATGGAATTTATCATCCGGATCAGCATCGTTCAGCTTTTTCAGGAATTCCAGCTCCTTCAAACCAGTCTTTTGCCTATCAACACAAGCAACAATTACCCTTAGTTTTATTCAAAAGAAAACTAAAACTATGTTATACAATTTAGAAGCAAAAATACAATACAGTCGATGTTACAAGTGCTAGGTTGGGAAGAGGCAGATTAGCCACAATTCTGCTGCAAGCGCACGTGAGTATTGGGCGAGGACAGTATAGGACTGAACTCTGCAGTTCCTCAACTAATATCCAGCTAACTCGCATCATCCGAACCCACATGATTAAAAATAACAAGCAACAGACTTATTCGGAAAATGGAAGTACATGGTATTGAAGGGAGTGGCAAATTGGAACGTAGGAGAAGCCTCTTTGGCCTTTGGAGCCTCTTCTATCATTAAGATCATGGCTGATCTGCAACTAAATTCCATAAACCCACTTTTGTCCCATATTCTTTAATACTTTTAGCTAACCAAAATACCTCAAGTTTTAAAATGAACAATTGATTTAGAGTCGAGTATTCTAAACTTCCACAGCTCTTTTACAGAAAGTGTATTTCCTATTGTCACTCTGGGACTTAAGACTATTCTCTCTCGTCCTTGACTCTGCAACCAACAGAAATAGCTTCAATTTAACCTGTTCCCTTTCATATTGCAAAGGTTTTGATCAAATCACTGCATAATCTTCTAAATTCCAGCTAATACAAGCCTTGCTGGTGTACTTGCTCTTAATTTAATCCTTAAAGTCTAGATACCATTCTAGTAAATATAAACAGCATTCCTTTAAAGGTCAATATACCCTTAAGGTGTGGTGTCCAGAACAGTTCACAATACTCCAGAGTAATCTAATCAGGAACCCTGATTCCCTCTCATTTGCCTATATTAAAAGCTATTTGTCACACGCCAATTCTCTCAATCTATCAATATCTCTATAGCTTTACACTTTCATCTATATTACTTACAATGCTGCCTATTTTTGGGTCACCGGCAGGTCTGGATGTGGCCTTTTATCCGATCATCTAAGAGAGAGAGTAGTTGAGGTCCCAGCACAGATCCTTGCAGGACACCACTAGTCACATCTTGCTGATTAGCGTACCTGCCTATTATCCCTTCTGTCACTCCTAACACCAATTTCCTCACAGGTCAGTAATTGGCCTTCAATTCCAGGAGGGGTTTATCTTAATTTACAGAAGGTATTTGATAAGTAATATCCAAAGACATTCCCTTGCCCACTACTTTAATCACCTCTTGGTAAAGTTCAATCAGATTTATCAAGCATGGTCTACCCTTACAAAACCATGCTGGTTCACTTTGATCTGCTGAGATTTTTTATGGTGTTCAGTCACCCTATCCTCAATTGTAGACTTTAGCAATTTTCCAACAGCTGATTTAGGCCATACAGACTATAATTCCCTCACCTTCCATGAACAGCTCAGTGACTTGCACATTTCCCAATCTAAAGGAACAGTTCCTGCAGAGAACTTTGAAGGAGTATCATTAGGGAATCTACAATGTTCCCTTGTAGCTCTTTTAAAACCTAAGGGTGTCACGGTGGCACAGTGGTTAGCACTGCTGCCTCATACCTGGCCTCATAGTGCCAGGGACGCAGATTTGATCCCCGGCTTGAGTCACTGTGTGTGGAGCTTGTACATTCTCCCCGTGTCTGCGTGGGTTTCCTCCAGGTGCTCTGGTTTCCTTCCACAGTCCGAAAGACGTGCTGGTTAGGTGCATTGGCCGTCCTAAATTCTCCCTCAGTGTACCCGAACAGGTGCCGGAGTGTGGCGATTAGGGGATTTTTACAGTAACTTCATTGCAGTGTTAATGTAAGCCTACTTGTGACACTAATAAATAAACTTTAAACACTGAGGTGAGAGCCACCTGGTCCTGAGGATCCATCACGCTTTAGTGCCATCAATCTTACTGTTATCTTGCTTATGTTCATTTTACTGAACCCACCCCAATAATAGTTTCTTTGGGTTATCTGGCATGCTAACATTCTCCTCTACGGTAAATACTGATGCAAAATAACTATATTCAACTTGTCCAACATTTCCTTATCACCAGGAACACCATTATCAGTTTACAAGGGGGCCCTTTTTCCTAATGCAATGGTACAGGTTTTTATGTTTGCATAATTGGCTACGGTATAGAGAATATTGGTGATGGGATGCTTATCTAATTGGAGAACAGTATGCAGTGGGGATACAAAGGGTCAGTGTTTGAATCACTGCTTTTCTTTTCATAGATTACTTGGATATATGCAGCACAATTTTGAAGTATGTGGAAGATATTGATGGGCAGTAATAGTGAGGATAGTTGCAGGCTTCAAGAAGACAGGATGGTGAAGTGGACAGCGTACAGATGCAATTTAATGCAGATAAGTATGAAAGTTTAAAGTTGTTAAAGTTTATTTATTAGTGACACAAGTAGGCTCACATTAACACTGCAATAAAGTTACTGTGAAAATCCCCTAGTTGCCACACTCCGACTCCTGTTCAGTTACACTGAGGCAGAATTTAGCATGGCCAATGCACCTAACCAGCACGTCTTTCAGACTGTGGGAGAAAACCGGAACAACCGGAGGAAACCCACACAGCCAAGGGGAGAACGTGCAAACTCCACACAGTTACCCAAACCGGGAATCGAACCTGGCGTTGTGAGGCAGCAGTGCTAAATGAGGCACATTGGAAGAATCAATATGAACATCTAAATCCAATGACTGGGTGCAAGGCCAGGAGGACCTGGAGATATACATTTACAAATCTTTGAAGGTGGTAAGGAAAATTAAGGCGGTTGAACAAAATGTTTCTTCCAGCGAGAGAGTCAGAAATCAAGTCAAATTTAAAATAATTGCCAAAAGAACTAGAGAGAAAAATAAATACATTTCTTCACAGGGTCGGCGTGATCTGAATCACACGACCTTAAAGGGTGGTGGAAAGATTCCACAGGAACTTGTAGAAAGTAATTGGACATGTACTCAAAGAGGACCAGTTTGCAGGGTTATGGATAAAAGGTGTGGGACTAAATTAAAAAGCTCTTTCATAGAGCTGGTACAGCCTGGACAGTGGCTACAATATTGTATTATTTTATAACACATGTGCAAAGTTAAATCATACTTTTCCTTATAATCAAGGTTACAGTGGCCCAAAAATAATCATGGAAATATACCCCAAAATGAATGAACAAGTTATTTATTCATCAACATGACACCCCAACCTACCTCTTTGCCCGTTTTATGGATCAGAATTTGTTTTAGTTTAATTTATGGGCCAGAATTAGTTTTAGTTTAATTGGTCCAGAAAGACTTTCAGGAAAAAATAGCACCTCATCTGCAAAACAAAGTTCTGGATCATCCTGATCTGCAAGGGTGACTGCCCAAGTACTGAGAGAGCACCCCTCCCATGTATGTGCATTTGTTTTACAAGTGCTCTTGCAAAATATTTGTATTCGATGCCTTTGCTACAGTAATGCTCTTGTACATTGCAGTAATCATACTTGGCAGTGCAGAATGCTACCATAACTAAGGTCTCAAGTCAGGACCTTGGCACTGTTGAAACTTCCCTGCAGCACAGACTTACATAAGCTCATTGTTCCTGATGATTTTGACTGCCACCTCCTGGCTAGCTCTTGCCATGTCTCTGGCACGTACAACGTTACTGAAAACTCCTTGACCAGTGTAACCATATACACTGTAACGCTTATCGAGAACTTCCCCAATATTTACTCCTGCAAAACAAGATGAACATATACAGTGGGTTATAACTCAAACAATGATGTTGCATGAAAGAGAACTGTTCATCAAATGACCGAGGATTACTCATGATCAACAAATGCATGGTCAGGTTGACCAGGATTTACTGCTTTCCCCATAACTAACCGGAGATTTGTTTTAGAATTTGTAATAAGCTACTTAAGATACTACTTCCTGCAGCTGTTTACTGTGTGTGTCCTTTATTCAGTGGTTTCTCTCCCTTGTAAGGTCCACTAGCATCATTGAATTAGTTCCCATGTTTCACAAATGGGTCAAATTCTCCGGCTAACCTATCCTCCCTATCGGGAAGCAATTCATGACTTCATGTCAATGGATCCAGCTTGAATTATGCAGAATATCATGGGGGAGCAAATATAATTGTCTACTGCTAACGAACATACCAGATCAAAACATTTTATCATGTTTGAATGCCTATTTACAGTGGGTTGAATTGTTCAGTGTCATTTTTCATTATGTGGTCGATTGAAGTGATTGGCAAGGTCTTAGCTCAGTTTAACTCAAGACCAACAGATCTGTTCTAAATCCTTAATATCATTCACAGACGGTCTTATACCACTTCAGAGCTTGAATGCTCATTACCAAAGTATGGTCAAATGTGGGCTTGTGCCAGAGAGAAGTCACCATGGGACTCTTCTTATGTGCCTCCTGGAGGCCAGCTTAATAGCAGTCCTGGCAGATGCCTGGAAGGTCTCTTACTTGCCCTCTCAGCTGGAACTGGTGTGAGACTCGGAGAGCTGAATATGGGAAGAGAAAATAATTTAAAATCAACAGTAGCTTGCAGCAACTATCTTTCCACCCCCCAACCCCAAAGGAAAATTAAAATTCCTCCCTCATCTCTACATTAATAATCAGGGCAACTAAAGGCAGACAAATGTAAATTTGTTAGCGTAGATCTCTTTTGACTATTGTGTCAGTAGTTTAGCAAGGATTTGCCCTTGCCATGAACTCCCCCCAAAATAGATGGGTCAGTGCCACAAGCTGTGGGAGAAGACCCAGTATCTATAACACTGCAGAAATAAAATTAGGCTGCTAAGGATCTCTGGGAGATAGGAATGTCAGACATCAGAGTCTGTTGTACTCAGTTTGCCTCAACTTTATCACAAATAATCGGAAAAATCTCTGGAGGTAGGTGGAAACGAATATTGAGCATAGCTGTCCAATTTTCAGTACAACATCATTTCCACTCAATCACACAATTGTGGTTTGTTAGATAGCAACAAGGAGAATACTAGTGACAGAATCTGACACTTAACTACAGAACTTAATGTTTTGCTCAGGTACAGAATGAAATAAGCTTGTCAAAAAAAAACCTGAACCAAAAGAGCAAACAGGTCTCAAAGGGGAGAAATATCTTCACTGCAGTTCTCAGTTAAAATTAATATGATTGAGATACAGGGAAAATTAGAGATTAGTGCAGAGGAGAAACTCAGGGATTAGTATAAACAAAAAGAGTCACAGAAACTTAATGGGAATAAATCGAGAAAAGATACTTGGAGTCCAGACAGTGTGCACCAAATTAAAGAGCTGATGAATGGGCATGTGGTAATCATAACATTTCAAAGGTCCACAAATTTAGGGACAACACCAAAGGATTAGAAGGCAGCAAATGTTACACATACGATGGTTACTTCAGATGACAGCACAGGTTCATCAATGTCGACATACACCGATTTTCAGGGGCTATTTGAACAGGTATGCATAAGTAGATTTACTTGCTAAAACACGACACTGGGAGTGCAACAATCTAGGGGTATAACTGAAAAGGGTGATTGGGAGCTATGGAAGAAGCTAGGTAAGGATACAAGTAACATTGTCGCACTGACAGAAGTAACATGCGGTGTTCTCCCGCAGTCAGCACTAATGGCCTCAGTTTTTCATCGATTGAGAACAGCTGGTGCAGTTTAACAACCAGGAGGTAGGTAGCCCATCTTGGTCATAAGAATGGCAGATAGGTTGCTCACATTAAGTCAATAATCCTGCACTTCAGGAGAAAGTCCAACTCAAGAGACAGTTTATAGCCCCTAGACTCCAACACAAACTCCTTGCAAGCATGACTTGGAATATCAAATTAGCCCTACAGTCGATCTAAATTTACATAGGAAATAAAATATTGAACGTTGACAAGAATGCAATTGTGTTCCTCTGAATATGACAGTGATAAAAGCTCGACTTTGTTCATAATGAATACTATACCCAACCTGGATGTACTTGATCCCAACAAGTGAATCGTAGAAGTAGAAAGGTTTCAGTACTCAACAATGGCAGGCAATGTCAAGCATTCCATAGTCCTTACTATTTTATACTGGAGATGCTCAGAATCCATTCATCAGGATAATTTTTCTCAATTGGGGAAAAGTAACTAGAATATAATACAGCTAATTTCTCCAAACATTGTACTTTTAAACAATAAAACACGGTGGCACAGTGGTTAGCACTGCTGCCTCACAGCGTCAGGGACCCGGGTTCAATTCCGGCCTTGGCTCATTGTCTGTGTGAAGGTTGCACATTCTCCCCATGTCTGCGTGAGTTTCCTCCGGGTGCTCTGGTTTCCTCCCACAATCCAAAGATGTGCGGGTTAGGTTGACTGGCCATACTAAATTGAGCCTAGTGTCAGGGGGACTGGCAGGGTAAATATGTGGGGAATAGGGCTCGAGTGGGATTATGGTCGGTGCAGACTCGATGGGCCGAATGACCTCTGCACTGTTGGGATTCTTTAAAAAAAGATGCATTAGTTAAGGGGATTAGCCAGTAAATATATGGAGTTACAGGCTTTTATACAGCCCGTGATCTCAGAATGCCCCAAAGACTTTTTTAGTTCAACTACTTTTAAATTAAGTACTTTTGATCATGCTCTGTTATAATGGAAGGAAACAAAACAATTAAATCAATGAACAGAAATCTTCTTTAGTAATGTTGTTCTGAGGGATAAATATTGACCAGAACACCAGAAGAATTTTGTTTCTTTTCAAATAGTTTTTTTTGCCCCTCCATCTCAAACGAAGAGGGCTCTTTGATTAACATGTGATTTGAAAGTTAGCACTTCACTCAGTACAGCAATGATGTAACAACCGAGATTATGTGGCTGAGGCAGAGGAAACATCATTTCACTAAGTCTTTCTGAGCCACTTTTCAATATTTATTGGAAAAGCTGAAAGAATTTTCAAATACTCACGATAGTAGCCTTCTGCATCAGTCCAGTTATCCCTGAGATTGGGATTCTCTTTGAAATCTTTTCCAAATCCAGCAGCTCTCAGATGAGCACTCTGGAGACGAATAAAATAACCTTAGATTTTAAGGCTTTATTGATCATTGATGCTTCCAAGTAGACTCTGCTGAGACTCTTGAAATCAATGGTTTTCTCCCCACCCAAAAATATGCAGTCTACAAGACTGAACACTGAGAAACTATATTCAAAGCAAGACAGCACAGATTTCTAAAAGGCATATTATCCTTTGACCACATAGAACCTTTTGTAGAAATAGAAAGGATATAGGAAATGCTCTTTCAAAAGCTTTTTTCTAAAATACTATGTCAAAAGAGATCCATGAGAGAGAATGACAAGTAAAATTAAAGGCAATAAAGTCAAATAATCAATGCTGTTTGCAAAATATTTGTGACAGGGAACTGCACATCCTAACCATTTGTCATATGAACCCTTCTATAATTCATGCTTAAATCTGCATCTTGGTACAAATTTAACAGTCACAAGCTTTCATATTATTCAAGGCCTTCAACAGGTCATCCCTTGAAATGTTTCAACTCCAGTCAAAAAAAAAGCTCGACTTTCGCAATTCTCTTTCATAATCACAATCCCTCATCTTTGCTAACACCCTAAGGAATCTGCAACATTCCCACTGTTTGTGTAGGTCTCCTGCAGTAGGGTATCCAAAACTTGACAACCCCCAGCAGCAGTAACCTACAGTTTTGCCATAGGTTCAATATTACCTTTTGTTTTGTATTCTATACCTTTGGATGCAAAAATAACAATTATTTGGGTTTTCTTTAATGGCCTTGCCCATTTCTGGTGCTACCTATAATTGCCCTGTGTATTTGCATATCAAATTTCACCTGCAATATTGCTCCACTTAAAATTCTGAAATTTAAAGTGTATTTGCTCTTAGCATTATTTCCAAAGTGCATTACTTTATTTTTTATATACCCAACTACATCTGGCACACATATACCATCCCCGCAAGTCTCTCTAAACCCCCATCAAAACTGGTGGCCCTACCAGGCATATTGATTAAAGATTTCACAGGTGCTCTCTCAACTACTTAGATAGTGCATTTTGTTCGGAATAACTCAGGGCAAGGTATTTAAGCCCAAGCTGGAGATATAGACAGAATCCAAAGAATGCCAAGTTTTATACTACTGGAAATAGGCATTTCTGAAACTTGGGTATATGATACTGTATACAAGTTACCATGTTGCAGTCCAGGTTTTACATTAAATTTGAGTTTAACACTAGATATGAGATACAACCTGACATACACTTGAAGCAAGTTACTTTAATTCATTATAAAGTAACAAACATTTATTTTTCTTCCAATTGCACGTGCGTGTGTATGAGTGTGACATTTGCAGTTAACTAGAATCAAAAGATTTGGGCTGTATTTATTATCAACAATGGAAATAGAGTGGGGTGCAAAGGATGGGATTTAAAATTATAAAGTTACGATATAGTTTTGTCCCAGCACTTCAGATTTTGTATAATCTAACTGAACGAATTAGGTGTGAACATCTCTGAAACAAGAGGAAAGAAGGGGCAGAAATTACAAATTCGTGAGATTTTAAAGGGGAAAAGCTAAAAAGTCAAAACAACAAAAGAAAAAAATCATTCTGCAAGCACGAAGATTTGTATACTCTTGCCCTATCACTTGGAAGTGAATTATTCTCTTGAAACTTCAAATTGAAGACATGATATGAACGTACGAGCTTATTAACCGATAAACCACAATATGAAGCTTGCCCATAGCGGTCACATTAGATTAGGTAGTAATAAAGCTTTAAGCTTTAATTTGAAACAAGATGGTCAGATTGGAAATTACAATGTCAGCCTCAAAATTTTTGTTCAGCCTAATTTAAGAATATTTGAAGCAGCACCAACTTGCAAGTTCCACAAGCTAGAAAGTTAAACAAATTTGCATTCAAAAAGAGGTGAACTGGAGTTGACTTGAGCACAAACTTTGGCAGCACATGATCTTTGTAAAGCAAGATACAGCATACATACATCAAAGTAGGCAGCAAACATGTCATCAGATTCAGTGAACATATCTGGAACGGTTGGCTTTTTCGAAGCAGCTCCTGTGAATAAAAATAATTAAGTTCAGACAATACAACCAGAACTTCAAATACAAATCTAACATTGCAAACAAGTTAAATTCATGACTACCAACACTGGAAACAGAGCATTCTGTACAAGACTCTTGACACCACCCCTCAAGAAAACAATATATTGGTCATATCTTAAAATCAAATTGTTGGATAACACCACCCAAACCTGAAAGGGCAGTTGGTGGCAAACCACAAGGCAGAGCTTGAAAAATCTCCAACATGCGATACACTTTTGTTTCTCGCTGCTTAGAAAACAGAGAACATGTTTCGCAATGCTGATTGTGATTTTCAAATGGTTCCCAAAAAGAAGCATTTAATATATTACTACTTTAAACCAAGATGTGTAACCATTATGATTTTAATTCAAACTTTTGTGTTCCCTGTAACATTGATAGGAATGTTTAGTTCCCATAATGAATGGCTGCTTGCTCCAAGGCAACAATCGTGACTTGGACAGTAGGCCCTTCCTATTGCTGTGGAGTAATCTAAAAGACACATGACAGAGTCGGCACAGTAGCACAGTGGTTAGCACTGCTGCTTCACAGCTCCAGGGACCTGGGTTCGATTCCCGGCTTGGGTCACTGTCTGTGTGGAGTTTGCACATTCTCCTCGTGTCTGCGTGGGTTTCCTCCGGGTGCTCTGGTTTCCTCCCACAGTCCAAAGATGTGCGGGTTAGGTTGATTGGCCATGCTAAAATTGCCCCTTAGTGTCCTGAGATGCGTAGGTTAGAGGGATTAGTGGGTAAAATATGTAGGGATATGGGGGTAGGGCCTGGGTGGGATTGTGGTCGGTGCAGACTCGATGAGCCGAATGGCCTCTTTCTGTACTGTAGAGTTTCTATGAGAGTCAACTGGAGGTTAAAAAAAGACAAGCAGCAGCAGTTTACTCAGTAGAAGTGCATACACAGGAGAAATGCTCTAACAAGGAATTCAAAGTTCTAACGGTTATATGTCCCAACTTTGGGATACCTCATCATTAATTCATTATGTTCTTTCTTGTACACCTAGTTTGTCACATCTGTAATTCCAAATGAGTTTACAACACAAACATGAAATAACCTATTCAGCACATCCCAAATGACAGAGGAATTTGTAGAACAGTTATGAAATGACTTGACAATTACGATGTCCACAGTTTATTCCAAAACACGACCTTCGCGCATCTACCCTTAAGTTTCACTGCATCTTAGCTTGACCCTAAGGTCAAGTAATATGTTTATCACGGTATAACAGATAGTTCATCAACTTATTTTATCCTGACCCGAAGGTCATCCTCCTTCAGCTTATCATGGGCTGACCAACATGCCAGTTCATGTTCCTGGCCAACTTCCTGGTCTATTCATAATCCCTACTATATCTGCTCTGGTTTGTGTTTACTGCAGGCACTTTTAAAACTTATGTCCGCAACATGGCCAGGCCTGGGTGATCCCATGATGCATCCTGATATGCCACCACCACGATGCTTCTTGAAAATATCGAGCATAGCTTCCCCACAGTCAAAGTGTTCACTGTCCAATATCCTCTTCAGTAAGTCTGGTAGAACACTGAATATCTTCAGATAAACAACACGGCACAAGGCAAATGCCCAGGTGGCAATTTTACTGTTTGGCTGATGACACCCACATTAGTTCTGTACCTGGCAATGATTTTGATAGCGGTTGGGTCACCTTGGTGAATTATTCATCCAAGCCTCATGCCAAATTCCCAGTTTCTCAGATTAAATGGGAGTTCTCTCTTTGATGGGTAACCTCTTGTACACAGAGTAAGCAAACCAGTAGGATTTGTAAAACAGGAACCTTTTCAGCTACTTGGTGCATGGCACTATCTTAAATAACTGAGAACTCTTGGGGCTTTACTGGGACAAGAAAGGGCAGTCGAAGAGAAAGGGAACAATGCAAACACGTTTTGCAAAAATAGCTACCAGGCTGCCAAACCGGAGGCAGAGCCCTGAAGGTAGGTTGAAACTTCTAACTACTACTGGAGGAATGATGAAAGTTCCTACAATGTCTTCAGAGTTCCATGAACTGATTCAGAATATTGTTTGACACATCCATAAGCAAGTGGTCATGCACATGCTCCCTTTCTACATTCAATTCCCTAACGGACTTAGAAGGATCCCATGCCGAGCTGTAGCCTTAGATCGCTGCACCAGGATGATGCAAGCATGAGCAAGAGGTCGGTGGCCAAGATGACCTTTCAGAGGAAATAGCCAGGTTACACATTTCTGCTCAGTTGAGAACCGAATTCACGCTGCAAAATCACATGATTAAGGGAGAGAGATGTCATGGGAATCAATCACTTGAAATTGTATTTGGCTCTTAAAACACATTTTAAACACAGAAAGCAGAATCAAACAGCTTCTGCCTTGTGAGTCAACCAAATTAACTTCTTATCCCTTGGTGGCCTGCAAAGCAAAGTATAATAAAAATTGATCAAAGAATCTGACAGAGCTACAAATTAAAGTTAAATAATTCAAAGTGTGTTTTACTTTTGCCCAAGACGGCCAAAGGCAAAGATATGGACCTGTTCACAGTTAAGAATTAAAATGGTTTTTGGTCCTAAGTGAGATTCCCGGTCAGTACTGTGAGAAGCTGTTCTCAGCCAAGCCAGCAGCTGAAGAATGACTGCTGTTTCACTACCCCTAGATTGGGGGCCAGAAAACTAACCTGGGTTCCACTCATGCTCATTAACTATCAACCCTTGCTGAAAGAGAGTGACAAATATCATCTGAGCACATTATGAGGCTTGGTTGGATAATTCCACAGTGCAAAAACTGACATTCTACACTGACCTAGGCTCATACTGAAGTACTGTGATTCAGAGAAGGTACTAAAAGGGTGTACGATCACTATGGAATTGTGGCTCTGCATGAAGCCAACATCATTACAGGTAGAGAAAGGTAGGAATTAAACAAGAGGGGGAAATAAATGATCCATATATGGCACCTTTTAACAATGGGAGAAACAGGATTAAGAATGCAACCTCAAAGTGAATTCAGGAAGGTCAAAGAGCAAAAGAAACACTCAAGCTACCAAAGATTAAGTGATACCCGATCCATGCTCATTTCCGAATCCCACCTTCTTTCTGCTCAAGTGCCATGAGGTTGCGTTTGGCATTCACAGAAGCCTCAAACGTATCAACATTTTCCCTTTCGTATTCCTTGACATCAGCTGCAGCTCGCTCAAAAATGTCATCCGGAGAAGGAGAGCGGCTTCTAGTGCTGCTCTGAGGACTGTTTGGTTCAGACAATCCAGACATGTTGCTGTCCTCATTGGGGTTTCTATATTTCTACAAATAAAAGAAATTAGTTTCAATTCAGCACCTTAACATTTGCAAATGTTATCTCACATTTTTGGTTCTTATAATGTAAGATTATGCCCTAGCAGCAAAGCAAGACACGAGTGAAACTTGCATATTTAAGGAATGAAATGAATTGGCTACATTCTCATACATAAAGCATACATTGTTTGGATATGTAACTTACATTACTGGCGTACATAATGATTAAATCCATATAAATATACAAAATAGTTTCACAACTTAGAAATTTATGAGCAAACTTAACACCAAAAATATCAACTTGGGTGTTGTTTCATGGTGACAAGCTGTAAAGAGTTGCACTCGGGCTCATTTCTAGAGCAACAGAAATCAAAATGGAGAGGGGCGGAGTGTTGAAAGTTATACAAGACTTTGGATAGGCCTCAATTAGGGAGTACTGTGTACAGTTCTGGTCTTTATACTACAAGGATATTAAAGCACTGGAGAAAGTACAGGAGAGATTTACAAAGCTGCGATCAGAATTAAGAGACTGCAACTATCAGAAAAAAATAAGCAAGTTGTGAATCTTTTTACCAGAGATGGGATCAAGAGACCTGACAGAACCCTGAATTATGAAAGGATTTAATAGGGTGTCTGTGGAGAAAGTGCATCCACCTGAGGCATTAGATAACCACTACGGATCAAATAAAGCATTTATTTACATTAAGAGTGGAAAGAATGTGGAACTCTGACACAGGAAGTAAATGAAGCAGACAGTATTGATGCATTTAAAGGGAATCTTAATGCACACAAGACGACGACGGCAATGAAGGAAACAGTGGCCAGGGTGAGAAAAGGTAATTAGAGTAGCAGGCGCTCACATGGAATACAAAACTAAGATGGTCCCAATGGCCATTCAAATGAAATGTTAAAAAATCTTCCCCTTTTCAAAACCCAAATAGTCAGACCACTGACATTTTCACAAATGCAGAGTTCACATTAGTTATCTAAAAAAGATTCAAATATACAACAAGTGTAACATCTTCTTTATTATAACGTTTAGAATCATGGAGCAATTCAATAAATTAAAATGCATCCCAAGAACCATGAAAAGCTACTTACGACAATATCCATTACAATATTAACAGATGTTAGCAAATTGCTTTTGTTTTTAAGTTTCATTCCCCAAGTCTAACCAACTTGAACAGATAATAGATTTTCGATTTCAAAGCGAGAATCTAAAACCTGAAACCATACCTGAACAATTGCCAATCTCTGTTCGCGTCTTTGTTGAATAACAGCTTCTTCATCTTCCTCCTCTACGTCAAAATCCTCAAGACTAGATACAAAAAAAATGCAAAATGTAAATATTACATAACACAAACTGAAGGAGCTAAGCTTGGGTAAAAACATTCCTCCCGAATTTCCCATTGGATTTGATTATCTAAGATTCATCAGCCCCAGTTTTGGACTCACTACAAATGGAACTGTTTTCTCTGATCTACCTCATTAAATCCTTTCAAAATGTTAAAGACCTCTCTTTGGGCACACCTTAACTTTTCTTCCAGAGAGAAGAGCCCCAGCACGTTCAGCTTTTTGGTATAACTTCAGTTCTGATATAATTCTCAACATTTTTTTAACATCGTCTCTAGTGCCTTCTCAAGGGCAATTAGAGGGGAAATAAATGCTGGCCTGGCCAGATCCTGCGAAATAATACTTTTCAAATCTTTTGGTGATACGGAAACAGCTGTTCATAGTACTCTAGGTATGGTCCAACCAAGGATCTGTACAAATTTAACATAACCTCTCCCATTTAATTCTATCCCTTAGAAATTAACCCTTGTACCCATGACCTTAAAAGCCAGCGTCACAATGTAGTGATTTGTACAGCTGTTCTCCTCGATCCCTTTGCTTCTCTATGCCATTTAGACTTATTTTCCAAGGGGCGTGTGGCCTCTGTATCCCTTCTGCCAAAATGCAACTACTCTCACTTATCTATATTGAAATTAATGTCAACTTCATGCCCACTTTCCAAGTTTATTAATGTTTTGGCCGTCCTTCTACAGAATTAACTATTCCTCACAATTTGGCATCATCCATTAATTTTGAAATTGGACAACTGACTCAAAGTCTAAATATGATGTAGAGATGCTGGTGTTGGACTGGGGTGGACAAGATAAGAGGTCATACCACACCAGGTTATGGTCCAACAGATTTATTTGAAATCCCAAGCTTTCAGAGCGCTGCACTATACTGTCTGCATTTATCTTTTGACACTCTGGATTACCCGTTAGTGTCAGGCTATCGTCATTCCATCTATATATTCTGCATCTGGGCACCTCGCTCCACTTCACCTGATGAAGCAGCACTCCAAAAGATTGTGATTTCAAATAAACCTGTTGAACTATAACCTGGTGTCGTGTGATGTCTCAAAGTCTAAATAGTTTGAGGAAATGTTCAATACCAGTGGTACTTGCACCAATCCTTGTGGAACACTACCCACCACCTTTTTGCAGTCTGAATACCTACCCTTAACACTACTGTTTTGCATTGTAGTCAGCTTGCAATTCATTCTGCTCCTTGCCCCTTGATTACGCAACTCAACCTTAGACGTGAATCTATTTCTCCTTTTGAAATCTGCGATATTCTTTATTATATAAACTAAAGGAAGCTATTCAAATGTAATAATACACAAAGCTAATTAATTCACAAAACCATACTTTTGAATCCCATTACAATACATTGACAGTGGAGGGAAGGACTAGTTTCACCCTCATTTGCTAACACTTATTTTGTGATTTGCAAGTTTATAATTCTCACCCGCCATTGCTTTGTGACTTGTGACAATCTGCATAATGAATGGGAACACTTTAGTTTCTTTAACTTGGAGGAAATATAGTTTTATTCCCCTACTCTAAAGAAGGAAGCTGTGTGCCCACAGCTCTTATATATGTTAAGTTGTGATGATCTAGGTTGTGCTGATGTACAGCACTTTTAAAGAATCTTACTTTTCGTCAGAAGATTCCTGTTCAACTTTCATGCCCTCAGAAAGGCTTCCTTTAAATTTGTCTTCTTTGTCTCTCGTCCCACTTCTACGTCTGCGGCGACCTCGTGATCGGGATCGCCTTCTGCGGGATCTGCTTCTTCGATTCCAGTCTCGCTCTAAAGACCTGTGGGAGAAACGAATGGTTAAAGGAGGGGATACGCTAACTTTCTCTTGAGAGACTCAGTACATAGCATGGAACTCCAGAGGCCACCCATAAAACTGTACATCAAATTCAAGAAATGTTGTATATTAAAATATACAAGTTCTCTAATTAAAATACAACAAAATGAATTTTCAACGCAAACCAAAATCCCAGAACAGTGCCTATTTTGTTGCTTCCAATTGTTTTTGTTCATTGCTGATTCAGTTTTCACTAACTGCCTTTTCTCCATTTCCATTGGATTATTCTTTTGGCTTTATCAACTTCAAAAAAATTTGAAAAGTATGCTACGAGTGAAAAGGAGATGCAACTCCATTAGTGGTTCACATCCCTAAATTGAGGAAGACTGACATAAATGTGGAGAAATGTAGTTTAAGTGTACAAGTAGGAAATAAAAGAAGGGACTGGAAATTCACCAAGGTCGAATAATTGGAGCTTGTGAGCTGGAATCAACAGGGTATAGCTTGAACATACCAGGCACAGAAATAGAGGTGTGAAAATATATTCACTCCCCTTGAAGCTGAATGCATGAGGCACCGCCTGGTCTAGCAGTAATCTACAAGAGGCAGATGATCTCAGGTTCAATTTCTGAGCTATTCAGAGTGGCAGCCCTCAGTCAATATAGGCGAATGGTGGGTGTGAAAAAGAGCTAGCAATGCCCTTCACATTACCAACTGGAAAATGTTATTTTTTTTAATAGAATAGTTGGAACACTCACCATGTTGCCAGAGTGAAGATTTTTTTCTTAAATTAACTTTACACCATATTTACTTACAAAGCCCTTCATGGCCTTGTAAGTAAATATATTACCCAGCCACAGAACCAGTAAACTCCAGGATTGCACTGAGTGAAATAAATTGGATGCTACATCTACATTTCCAAAAAACATTTGGTAAGGTTTTGCAGAGGAACCTTTGGACAAAATTGAAGCGCAGAGTATTATGGACCTGTGGCAAAATTAATATGAAGTTAATGGAAGGATGGGAAACATGGATAGGAAAGGAGCATTATAAATAACTTAAAGACACAGGCAGGTCAATACACTGGACAACTAGATGGCATGTGGAATTTAATTCAGAAAATTGCGAAGTGGGACATTTTGATAACCGAATAATTAGATGAATAAAACAACTTGTTGCGATTTAGGGATTGAGATGTACAATCCCTAAATGTGAGGGGGTGATAAAGCTTTTTCTTTAAATAAGCAAATGGGTTTCATAAATAGAGAAAAAAACAGAAACAATGCTATAACAATACAAGACTTTGATTAGACCACAATTAGAACTCTGTTCAGTTTAAGCACCCTACTTTAGCAAAGTTGTCATGGCATGAGGAACTTTAGTTAGAAGAAACGTGATGCTAAAGTTATGAGATCTGATAGCCGTGTGCAAAAGTATGAAGAGTTTTGATGAGGTAAAGGGATATAAATAATTCCTACCGATAGTGAATTAATAACTCGAGAATAAATCTATCAAAAGAACAAAAAGGGGCTAGGAGTTTTTTTTACAATAGAGTTATCAATGTTCCCTACAAGCTGTGCAAGTGGCAGCACAGCAAGTCTAAAGGCACCACACAGGACACTCATGTCTCCTTTAAGATATTGCACAGGCAGACAAACCGGTCCCTTATAATGGAAAAAATTAGAGGGGACACTGGCTGTTAGGACACAGAATGCTCTATGAGGAACAACGTTAGTAACTTAAGAAGAAAATTCAGGATTTTTTTTAAACAAAAGAAAAATGTAATACATCGTACAAAACTAATCAATAACACTTTCAAGAGAGCTGGTGACAGTATCTCCACATAAAATTCTGAGCTATCAGCTTAGCAATCGGACTAATTGAACTTGCCCCTGCCTGCAGAGTATAAAGAAGGTAACCAGGGCAGGTTAGTATTGAGAATTTGTAATATTTTTTAGGTACAGTTTATGCAGAAAACTGTTCTTTACCCCATTTCCATTGTGTAGCAATCAACTAAATTAACGATTCTGGCACACCTAGGAAATGTTTTAAAACAATAAACTGCACCGAACTAAAATAAAATTCCGCTGTGCTCAACTTTATTAAAACAGGAGAGGAAACAACATGTCTCTAGAAAGAAATATATACAAAAAGGAGCAACTTAAATCAAAGCATGTTACAGTATCCATTTTGCACTCTTTTTAGGAATTTCAGTATCTTTCTTAAGCAATTTTAATTTGTACCAAATTCAATTATTTTATTTTTGCACCAAGTAAAAAAAAAATAACGGATCTGGTGAAAATACGAAACCTGAAGCTTCCCCTCAATACATCCTAAAGGAACAAACATGGTCATGAAGTGGAGAGTGTGGGCAGAAGTTGAATTGTGTTTTGATGCTTAATACTCAACTCTTGATCAATTAAACTTTAATTCTGCTGATTCTCAAGGAATTAAAATCTTATAATACAAGCAAGTATTTAAAAAAAGCATTTCACATATTTTCAGTGTTGAGGATTAAAATTTTTAAATTTTTATTAGGGGAGAAAAATGAGCTGAACACCCCAACAATATTTCTGCATTGCTGAATCTTGGTCTCCCAAATTGCATCTTTCCCCCCACCAATTACAATGCCTTAAAGTTCACAATTTCAGAAAAATAAGGTAATGCTTACCTCCTTCTAGATCGGCTTCTTCGCCTTGGAGAACGACTTCGTCTGAGCAGTGAACGAGATCTCCTGCGGATAGGGGATCGGCTGATCCTTCTCCGTGCTGGAGACCGCCGAGAGATGCTCATGTCCCTGGATCGTTCTAGCCTATTCATGGGTTCATCTCGTGACCTTGTTCTAAAGTTGACGAACACAGACAATACCTCAGCAAATGCTGAACAAAGACATCAAGATAGCAACACATTTTTCATCAGGTTCCAACAGCACAATCAAATTGTGCACTATTTCTCAGATATAGCATGGGATTCTCTGACCAAAAGCCTCTAGCAAGCAATATGAATTCTCCAACAAATTATGACAGAGTATATGAGCTTGTATGATAACAAGAAAAGGCCAATGGATTTTACAAAGCTGGGCTCTAGACAGTGGAATTCGTAATTCCAGTTAAAAAGACTTGGTTCCATTTCTCCAGAGCTTCCGCAAGGAGCCCAGGATAATACAATACTCTTTCTCGCTCACCACATAATGCAACATATTAGTATTGATTTGCATGGTACGGAATGCGGACGTTCTTCAGAATTAAAAAGAGTCAGGAATGTTACATGATTCACACGATTACATGAAAATTAAAACATTACAACTTCACGTGTCATTAGTTTTAGTTATAGCTTCTCTACATTACTCATGAACCTTCAGTGACCTGTGCACAATAGCACCTAGATCTTCTCTCTCAACTTGTTTTAGTATTATTCCCTGCAGTGATGTGTATTCAGCACTAGGGCTTGGCAACTTGCACGATACTGTACTTACTCAAATTAAGCATTTGCTCCTATGTGGCCCTCTTCCCTCACCCATTTAGATCTTTGCATGAAAGTGCATGAAGATTTTCTGATACCCTGACAGGTTTCTCTTCCCTGGGTTAAAGTTAATTGAGCTGGATCAGGAAAAGCGTCTACTCTAATCTGCTGACAGAAAATGGTCATGTGAAAATTTATTTTCTATTGTCTGTTGCAGCTTCACCATCCATTAGAATTTATAATAGCTTTCATATTTTCTTCTCTTTGCAGAAGATGCTTCTGCTAGGAGAATGGACTTTAGACATTTGTAGGGCATTAACAATATTATATGTTAAATTAATATACAGATCTGTTTCTATATTCAACACATTGAGTATAAATGATAGGACATCATTTCAGTTCGATACACGTTGCTGGTCAGACCACATCTGGAGTAATGTGTCTTGCTTCAGTCTCCTCTCCTCCCACACTTGAGTGAGACAACCCTGAGAAACCCTGCGGAGCAGGCTCAAGGAATCAGATGGCCTACTCCTGCTCCTAGATCTCATGTTCTCAAAAGGTCCAGAGAAGAGCGACAAAAATGATTCCTGGCTTAAGGAACGTCAAACGCTCAAGTCACACAAGAACCACAGTCAAATCAATTTGCAGCAACAAAGACTTGGTGATAACCTGACAGAAGACTATAAAATAATTCTGGAAGCTGGACAGTATTTGCACATTAAAAGAGTATTGAATAGATTGAAGTGGACCAGGGACACAAATTTAAGCTACAGAGAGGTTGGAATAGACTGGAAGTTAGGTGGATTTTCTGTTCCCAGAGGGTACAGTGCCTCTGGAATTCACTGCCAGCTGGTATATGCATGAAGATTGGCTTTATGTCTTGAAGAGGGAGCTGAACTGGTTCTTGACTGTAACTAATCACATCATATGGAATATAATTATGTTTATAGTTATCCAAAGTGATCTACAGGACTAGTTTTGATCACTTGAGGGGTTTGGGGAATAGGTTTCCGGAGTATTGTTTCCCTTATTAGGCCTAGGGTGCTCTTTTTGGGAACTCACAGCTAGTGGGAGGGTTTAGCTGAAAGAAGCAAAAAGAGTAGTATTCTGTTTAAAGCATTCTGTTTGAATGCGCCTAGCCATTTGGAGTAGCTTCAAACACAACTATAATGAGAACTCTGTTTAGGGTGTCATGGATACTAGAGAATCCAAGAGACCTCAAATAGTCCTGTAGTATCATAAAAGGTATAGGTTATAATCAAGGATTGCAAAAATTCACCAATGACTGTTCAACCTCCAGGTTAATGAGGCAATGAAGAGAGCCAACGGCAATATATTATGAAAACTGACAAATTAAAAGGTTTGATAGTCAAAGAAATGCAGATATTAGCAACGTAAACATTAGTGACATTATGTTCGTTAGGTCAAATCTTAAAGAAGGATGTCTCGTTACCTTGGAGATAAAGCTCTCGCTCGATCACTCTCTCTCCGTCTTTGTTCTATGGATCTACTTTTAGCTCTTCTGGGCGGGGACATATTCCGTGAGGGAGACTGACTTGGTTTAGGTGCACGATCATTAATAATAGGTGATCGACTATGTTTGGATGACCTTTCTCTATGTTGCTTCGGAGACAGACTTTTCCGTTTAGGAGAAAGTGCATGTTTCTTCAGAGGTGATCGATTCTCCTTTCCAGAAGGAATATCTTTAGATGGAGACTTAACAGATTTTTTTTCCTTTTCCATTTCAGATTTTCTAGATCTCTTCTCGCGATCTTTGGATTTGGATCTCTGACTTCTCTCTCCTGATTTACTCCTTTTCACAGGAGATTTTGATTTTTTATTCCGCTCCCTTGTTTTGCTTTCATTTGTTATAATCTTTCGATCCTTTGACTTAGTCCCATCTTCTGCAGGAGTTGATTTTTTATTCTTTTCTTGAGATCGTCTTTTAACTGATGTTGGGGACTTAGGCTTTTCTCCAGGCTTATTGCTTTTGATGGGAGTTCTTGATCGCTTTCGCTCATGTGATTTACTTCTCGTCTTTTCTTTCTCCTTTCTGTGTTCTGAACTTGGCCTACTTTTCTTTTTCTCAGATTTAGTATGTTTAGTCCTGTCTTTTGATCTGCTTTTACTTCGCCTCTTCGAAACAGGCTTAGATTCTATAGATTCTCGTTTAACTTTGTTGTCCCTAACAGGTAACATTTCAGAAACGTCACGACTGGATGCAACTCTTTCACCGTTACGAGTCTTCTCATGGATTTCCCCCTCTTCTTCAGAGTCGGACACATAACCCTGCAGAATTAAACCCATGCCTGATTGAACTTTCCCTCCCATTAGTTCACTGTCCAATTCGGCTTTAATCATTGCTCTCTGTTTCTCCAAGTCCTCTAGAAGAGCATAATCATCAAATTTAGGTCTTTTTATTGGCTGGTCATCATCCTTCTCAAAGCCTTCATTCTCTTTCCTTTTATGCTTTTTATGCTTGTGTTTGTGTTTATGTTTTCGTTCCTTGTCATCTTCAGAAGAATGCTTATGCTTCTTGTGTTTACTCCGATGTTTGTGTTTCTTTTTCTTGTGTTTAACAGCTTTGCTCGGAGCTGTATTTGGATCTCGATTTTCATCCGACACTTCTCCATTCTCTTCATTCCCACTTTTTTCGGATGAATCTGCAGCTTCCTGACTGCAAATAAAGAGAGAGATGTTCAAACTAAGATAACAATGAGAAAAATATTTATCAAAACAAAACCACAACTGGAGCTCACTGTTGAAGCAATTATATGGCAGTAATTTAATTAGTTTTTCAATAAAAGAGCCCCAAATATCAACAGCCCAGGGATCATGAACCTGCAAGTAAACCCACCCCCCCCAAAGAAAAATGCAGTGCAAATTTTAAGGTTTCCGCATTGCCAAGAGTCTTGAACTCCTGTTTAAAAAATGCAATACATCCCTCCACATCCATGTTGGACTGTACACAGCATAATAAAGGATTGGTGTTTGGAGTCCAATTCCTCTGCTGGAGTTGGCGAACATAGGAAACAATGTTTAGAAGCATCCAGAATACCTTCCCCGCACCCCAATCCGAAAAGATACAGGTGTGTTGGCTTTAGTTTCCCTGTGAACTGAGCTGCAAAGATAAGAAAAAATAACATTTCTGTATTGTATCTTGGGACACTTGGATATGTTCTGTGGACTTCATTAGTCTTGCAGGTCTTGCTCTCAACATTGATTCATTAAAATATATGAAACAATATTTTGTTTTGGAACTGACGACGACGAGGGGGGGGGCTGCGATTCTGAACCAGAGTTAAAATGAAGAATTTTAATTTTTTTTTAAACAGAAAAGCTAAATCTCAGATAGAAAACCTTGTATCACGTTGTACACAAACTTAAAAACATACCCAGCGCGCTGACATAGTATAAGAAAAGTTTGTAATATGGACAAAATGTTTTAAGAAATGATTCTCACCTTCAGTATACTTATAATACACTACTTAACCTGCTTGAAATATGGATGATCAACATCAGTTGATCCGTACCGTGACATCTGATAACAGACAACCCGCAAATGTTGACTCAAACCTTATTTGCAAATTGTGCACCATATTATCTCTGAAGTCCTCCCAGCACCTTCTAGAACCAGAATAATATTAAAAAAGGTTTCAACTTTTTAATTATGGAGGTAAAACTATCTCATCAGGGATTTAATTTCACTACAGTATATATTTCATTCTGAAACTGCAGATATTACAGTTGAGTCCTGCAAAGTTTTAACAGTGGGATTAGATTTTTTTTTAATATGGCCACTTGAAAAGGAAAAAGACCCAAGGATTCTGGATGCATTATGTTTGGGACCGAATAAAAAACAAGGAAGGGGGGGCTGAATTTGTACAAAGCAATTCACAGGTCAAAGACTCCAACACATTTTCAAGATGCTATCATAGGAGGGGTATTAAAAGATTCAAGAGTAAAGCAAAAATTAACTAGAGTGATATCAGGAATGAAAGATTATAGTTATTATAGATTGGACTACATATTGAAAACAAAATATGCTTCTCAACGAATAAAAGAGTTAAATTAACACAAAGTTAGTTTAAAATAATTTTACTTTGGTGTTGAGATTTGATTATGCAAAGTTCAAGCAAAGACCCATAATCCCAAACACAACTACTCTTTACTACTTTAATCTCTCTTCAGTCTCACAATGGAAAACCACTAAAAGCAGTTGCTTCCCACGTTTCCACAGAAAGATGTAGTCTATGTTCTTTACATTAGGGCATCCTAGTCATGAGAGTACTGCTCACCTGCCTTTACAGGCACCATCAATGCTCAAGTGTTTATAGAACGACACACGGTAATGATAGCAACCAAGTAACATTCAGCATGGCAAAGGAAATAGTGAAAAGGATGCTCCTATATCTAGAACAATATACTTGTTAGACAAGAATTGGGCCTGTTGTGTTCACACCTGGTCAGTTCCAATTTATAAATGCACTTTGGAAAAAAATGGGGAGAACAAGACTCTTTCCAGCCGCATAGGGAATAATCTATGAAAGAGTACAAAAACTCAAATTAGAAATGCCTGGAAAGATGAATTTAGGATGAGGAACGACCTCACTGAAAGCACAAAACAATAAAGAGGTATCCAAGGTAACCTCAGGGCATGACTTCAAAGTAATTTAGAAATGCAGAGGAAAAAGGATATACGTTTTATTTCAACAATTTAATATCAGGAACATTCCTCACTCAAAAATTGATGAACTTCAGAATCACAGAAATTTAAGAATTTTCAAAACACAGTTTGATACTAAGAGTAGCTACGGCACTGTAATATGTTCAATGGATGAATCACCATCTGATTTATTTTAGATTCTTATAAACTGGAAGTACATTTAAGGCTCAAGGAAAATTCAGACTTTGCATCACGATGTTCATCAGTACATTTCTACTCAAGATATTTATGAACATATGATGCATATTGTTCATACACCATATTACAGTGTTTGGGAAATATGGTAAAGAACCTATATACTTGCAATATTTTGAAACCTAGAAACATTACATTTCCTCCATCAACCATATCTAACCAGTTTTAAAACTGTTTGGAGTAAAGCGTTTGACTGCAGATAAGTACCTGAGCAGCAGAGGACATTTTCTGAAACTCCTTTGAGATTCTACAGAATCTACAGAATTATAGCAGAGCCAAGTGAGGAAAGGAGGAATAAAAAACAAATCTTCTAAATTTAATTGATTAACCTACATGAAAAATTGCTCAATACAATAAGAACTTCTTTCTGGCAGCCACGCAATGTTTCCATCACGGCATTACGAAGATATTTATGTTATCCAAATGAACTACTCAGTACTATAGTTAGAAACAGGGACGGGCCTACCATTTTAAGGTGGATCTGATAGTGCTAAAGTTATATAAGCAAAACAAAGTTACTTTTATCACCCATCTTTAGCTTCATTGTAATCTACAAGCTTCCTCATCCATAATATTTCTTAAGCACTCTACCACATTCAAGCTATTCCATGTTGCAAATAAAACTATTTTAATTTCTCACTTCCACTGACTTGCGACACAGCACTTGGAAGTGTTTTATAAGAACTTACACAAAAATCCTACATTTTTTCAACTACGAGACCCCTAATCTTTTGTTCTCACCCCACTTCCCTAAAGTCATCCAACACCATACAACAGTAGCAAAGTTACTATAACATAAACATATATTGCCATAAAAACAACAAGCACTCCACAGTCCATAATATAAGCAACATAAACAAGCAACATGAAACCAATTGCAATATTTGCATTATTATTCTAGTGCCTATGATTGCAAGCCTACCACACCTCCTCCCATTTGCCTTTTCTCCACATTTCAACAATTAGGATTCAAACAGGAAAATAAATGCTTGAAGTTTTAAAATTTCCACAATGTAGCTTTACTTCAGCATTGTAGCATCCCCACTGCTGCTCAGCCAGTGCCATATAGATATCTTACATTTGCAGGCTAAAGGAAATCAAGAACAGAAATATATCCTCACTTGTCTCTTTGGCTGATCGACTTTGACCTAATTCCCGAGTTTGAAGGATTTTGGGGGAGGGGGGGTTTGACATTAGGTACCCGCAGATTTCACCGAATATCCTCCATAATTATGGCATTCTAAAGCCATGCATTGATTTTATTTAAACATTCATAAAAACAAACCACCTCCTGCACCATTCTGCACTCTCTCAATTCCTTCTCTATGAACGGTATGTTTTGTCTGTATAGCACGCAGGAAACAATACTTTTCACTATATTAATACATGTGACAATAATAAATCAAATCAAATCAAACCACCTTTCGAAGTAATTTAAGCCCTATTTCTAAGCGAGAAAATCCCATGCCTCAAAGATTCCAAAATCATGACTTTTCCTTTTCCATGTGAAACTACTTACATTTAGTCCTTAAGATTTTGTGGATACTAACCCCAAAGACAAAGAGTGTGTTGATAATTGAAATTGAAATCTTAAGCAAGCTAATTAGACTCAATCCTCGGGACAGATGGTATTTATCCAAGAACACAGAGATACAAGTTTTGAGAAACACTGTCAAATCACTATGTGGAAGACAGTGAACATACAAGGTATCAGAATATTGGAAACAATCTAATGTGGTGCCCATAATCAAAAGCAAAAAACAGACAAGTAACCATTAAGTGTTGCTTCCGTTCCATGTAAAATAGAATCAATCATCAGTTGCAAACTTGAGCATTCAAACATTCACCAAAACAAACCAACTTTCAGAGTAATGAAAGTTCATTAAGCCCTATTTCTAGCTGAGAAAATCAAACAGCTCTTTTGCAAACCTGACAGACCCATATCTCAGATTTCAAATTCATGATTTTTCCTTTTCCATATGTGAAAATACTTGCATTTAGTCACTAAGATTGTGTGGGTTATATTTCAATATAACCAGTCAGCGTGGGGAAACCCTGTTTGTTTCATCTCAACTTGGAGGAAGCAACACAAGTGTGCCGTATGTTAAATTACCCTGAATTCCAAAAGACTATTTCTTAAACTTAAAGTCGTGATAATTCAGGATTTGCCCAAGAAACAAACAATACAGCTCAAGGATATGAAACAATCTGTTCTCCTTAAAGAAGTTACCACAGACAGGGAATGCAGAAAATTGAGGAAAAGAGGGATGGGGAAGAGGTGGGGGAAAGTCTCCGGGCTCAATGTTGGGACCAGCAATCTTTAAGTTCAAAATCACCTGGGTTCATATAAATGTGTAAATTGATCAAATTTGTAGATCATTCCAAACCAGGAGATACTGGAATTAGAGGACGTTCAGACACCAAAGAACTAATAACACTAAATATAAAAGTGGGCACCGCAATTGCAGATGAAATTTAACAATAAATACAAAGTACTGCACAGAGAAAGAACAAAAATACACAATCCCTTTTACAGGGTTTATATAGTTAATGAGGAAATCCCAACAGATCTAGGAGTCTCGGTTGAACAAATGTCAAACTTGTCCATCTAATGGAGAGTAGCAAACAACAAAAGCCAACAGGATGTTCAACTATGGTGCCAAAACTGTATAATACAGGTAATGATCAAACTTTACAATGCAGCAGTGAGACTGCACCTTGAACACTGCACCCAATTCTGGCTGCCAATGAGGCATTCACATGTTTGAGGCAGTGCAAAGGAGAGCTGCAAGACAGATCTTCAATGTTATTAGGAAAGAGCGAGAGAAGGATCTTTTAGTTAGGAGAGTGCATCAAACAAAAATGTTAAGGTGCAGAAAATGTTATCCTGGATTATGTAAAACTGTGGGAATAGAATACAACTTCAAACTAGAGAAGCATACTTCTCCAAAAGATGCCAACTTTCCAACAGATTGATCAGCATGTGGAATAAATTTCCAGATATTAACAGTGACAAAAGCCTGGGATCCTTTAAGATGTAACTAAATGAACATAGGACTTGGAGCGGGGAGATAGGACTCTTCAAGCCTGTTCCCATGTGCAATAAGATCATGGCTTTTGATCTCAACTCCTTTCCAACCTCTCTTCATAATCTTTGATGCCCTTTATCAAAAATCTAACTCAGCCTTGAATAAACTGGATTATCCTGCCTCTTTCCTTTGAGAAAGAACTCCACGGAGTAACAACCTGAGAGAGAAAATTCTCATCTTTTGTCTTAAATGTGAGACCACTTAATCTTGAACTGTTTTCTAGTTCCACTCTCCATCTAGGTATAACAAAATAGAAGTAGGCCATTCAGCCCTTCGAGCCTGCTCCACTATGCATTATGATCATGACTGATCATTCAACTCAATAGCCTGATCCTACCTTCCCCATATCCTTTGATCCCCTTACAAAGGGGAGGTGCACTGATGGATGATTTTAGCACCAAATGTACCACACATCAATAATTATCTTAAGATGTGTATAAACAAATTCTCAAACACAAGGTGCTTTGTGATCAATGAAATACCAATTCACCTTAAAAAAACTTAAAAGTATCTCACCAATGAACTACAAGCTTTCCCTTCCCAAAGATTAACAACTCATAACTCTCAGACAGTCTTCCAAACTCATCATATTTGAAATATATTCCTTGCATCTGAATATATGTTGCTTCTCGTAAGCATAAACGAGCCATGTTATGGGTTCTGCTCATTATCATAAAGTGGCTGCTAACATAGCTATTAGCACACCCAGGATTGTTCAGATCAACCACAGAAAGAAAGTTATCTCTGATTGCAACGGGATCTTGATCAATTGGGCCAGTGGGCTGATGAATGGCAGATGGAGGTTAATTTAGATAAATGTGAGGTGACGCATTTTGGTAGATTGAACCAGGGCAGGACTTAGCTAACGGTAGGGCGTTGGGGAGAGTTACAGAACACAGATCATGGGGTACATATTCATAGCTCCATGAAAGTGGAGTCACAGGTGGACAGAGTGGTAAAGAAGGCATTCAGCATACTTGGTTTCATTGGTCAGAACATTGAATACAGGAGTTGGGATGTCTTGGTGAAGTTGTACAAGACATTGGTACGGCCATACTTGGAATACTGTGTACAGTTCTGGTCATCATATCATAGAAAGGATATTATTAAACTAGAAAAAGTGCAGAAAAGATTTACTAGGATGCTACTGGGACTTGATGGTTTGTGTTATGAGAGGCTGGATAGACTGGGACTTTCTTCTCTGGAGCGTAGAAGGCTGAGGGGTGATCTTATAGAGAACTATAAAATAATGAGGGGCACAGATCAGCTAGATAGTCAATATCTTTTCCCAAAGGTAGGGGAGTCTAAAACTAGAGGGCATAGGTTTAAGGTGAGAGGGGAGAGATACAAAAGTGTCCAGAGGGGCAATTTTTTCACACAGTGTCTGGAAGAAACTGCCAGAGGTAGTAGTAGAGGCGGGTACAATTTTGTCTTTTAAAAAGCATCTAGACAGTTACTTGGGTAAGATGGGTATAGAGGGATAAGGGCCAAATGCAGGAAATTGGGATTAGTTTAGGAGTTTAAAAAGGGTGGCATGGCCAAGTTGGACCGAAGGGCCTGTTTCCATGCTGTAAACCTCTATGAGAATGTAGATGCTTGGGTTTTGCATGTGGGCTGGCTGAATATGGTCTGAACTCCACACATTTATGAACAACCAAAGGAATGCACTGCTTGATTTGATCAACCAATCTCTGGGGCATGCAGCCTACATACCTGGTATTGTACTAAAATTAAAATTCATACACAATGTTCCTGAATTGTGCAACTGGCAGAATTTTGGACTGATGGCAGCAACCTGTTGGTTGAAAATACCACTCAGTCAAAAACATGTTCAAGCCTTGCTCCTGGGAGCTTGGGAAGCCTATAGTTCTCTGTTGCTTTCTCTATGGCAATGCCTTGGCCAATGAGAGTCAACCTGCCAACCAATCAGCACCCTTTTCTCTGGTATAAATTGCTGTGATCATTTGAAATTTGATTTTCTTGCGTCTGTCCTGATCAGTGTCAGAGGAAATGCTCCGGCAACATCTCTCTCTTTTCAGAAAGATTGAAACTATTTCTGTACTCAAACTCATCGATATTGTTGTGGCATAGGTAAACATTAAAACAAGCAACGCGGCAATGCCTAAAAAGCTTACCGGGAGGGGGGAAAAAACTCAAGACAAACACAAGAATAGAAAGTGGAATTTATTTTCATAACGGAAAGTGGCAAATGATAAATCTGTTGGTCAGAGTATTACAGTACAAAAATCTCAGCTTGACTCCACTTGTAACATATCTGTGATGAAAAGAACAATTTTTGAAGACAGGGGACTGGCATTATATTGCTGGAGATATTTGGTGAAACATTAAACTGAGATTCTGTCTGCAACCTCCAGTTGTTTTTAAATTCATTCAAGTGATGCAGGCTTCACTAGCTAGGCCAGCATTCATTACGCATCCCTAATTGCCCTTGAGAAGGTGATGGTGAGCTGCTTACTTGAACCTCTGCGGTCCAACAAGAATGTTGCCAGAGCTGGAGATACAAGGGGAGATTGGATATGTTCGGACTGTTTTCCCCGGAACAAAGGTAGTTGAGGGGTGACTAGATTGAGGTGTACAAAATCATGAGGGAAAGAGATAGAGTCAACGGGTTAAAATTGTTTCCCTTTGCGGAGAGTTCTAGAATGAAGCAACATAAATTCAAGATAAATGGCAGAAGGTGTAGAAGGGGCATGGGGACAACTTTTTTTTTTAACGCACAGGGTAGTGGGTATCTGGAATTTACTGCCCATGGTGGTGGAAGCAAAGACCCTAATCTCTTTTAAAAAGTACCTGAATCTGCATCTTAAGTACTGTAAGGCACAGAGCTACGGGCCAGGTGCAGGAAGGTGGGATTGGAAAAAGCACCTTGGTGACCTCTAGCTGGCGTAGACGAGATGGACCAAATGGCCTCCTACTGTGCTGTAAGTTTTTTATAGTTCTATGTGGTGTAGGTACACAGACAGTGCTGTTAGGGAGGGAGTTACAGGATTTTGAGCCAGTGACAGTGAAGGAACAGTGATATATTCCCAAGTCAGGATGGTGAGTGACTTGGAGGGGAACTTCCAAGTGGTGGCATTCCCATCTATCTGATGCCTTTGTCCTCCTAGATGGTAGTGGTCGTAGGTTTGAAGGTGCTGTCAAAGAAGCTTAGGGAGTTCCTGTAGTGTATATTGTGGACAGTACACATTGCCGCTATTGTGTCGATTGTGGGAGAGAGTGAATGTTTGTGGAAGAGATGTTTCTCAAGTGGGTTACTTTACCCTGGATGGTGTCAATGTTCTTGAATGTTTGTGGAACTGCACTCATCGGGCAAGGGAAGAGCTTTCTATTACACTCCTGATATTTTGGGGAGTCAGGAAGTGAGTTACTTGTCACAGGATTGTAGCCTCTGACCTGCTAGAGCTGGTCTTTGTGACTAGTTCAGTTCAGTTTCTGGTCATGGCAACCCCCAGGATTTGGATAGTTGAGGATTCAGCAGTGATAATGCCATTGAACTGCCACGGGACAATGGTCAGGTTCTTTCTTTTTGGAGATGATCATTGCCTAACACGTGTGGCATGAATGCCACTTGCCAGCCCAAGTCTGAATATATTCCAAGTTTGAATATATTCCAAGTCTTGTTGCATTTGGATATGGACTTCTTCAGTATGAGGAGTCACGAACATCCCCTCTTCTGACCTTACGATAGAAGGAAAGTCACTGAGCCTAAGACACTACAGTGAGGAATGCCCGCAGTGATGAGCCTAGATGACTGACCTCCAATGACTACCTTCCTTTGTATATGACTCCAACCAGCTGGATGCCCTCTCCCCTGCCACTTACCACCCCCCCCCCCCCCCCCCGGGATTCCCACTGTAGTCGCATGCGCAAACTACAGTGGCCATCTCTCTCTGCCATTTCCATGAACTGATATGAATTCTCCTCACGCCCGCCCGCACACCACTTTCTGTTGTACGGTGATTGTATTTTTAAAAAACTTGTTACTCCTTTTATTACTCCTTGATGCCACACTACATCGTATATAGCCTTGATGCCAAGGGCTCACCTCTGGAGTTGAACTCTTTAGTCTATGTTTCAACCAAGGCTGTAACAACGTCAGAAGCTGAGTGGCCTTGGTGGAACCCAAACCGAGTTTCATTTGCTAAGCAAGTGCCACTTGATTGCACTGTTGATGACCCCTTCCATCACTTTACTGGAGAGTAGACTGTGGGGTGATAATTGGCTGGGTTGGATTTGTCCTGCTTTCTGTGTACAGGACATACTTGGGCAATTTTCGACATTGCCAGGTAGATGCCAGTGTTGTAGCTGTACTGGAACAGCTTACTTGGCCAGGGGTGCAGAAGTTCTGGACCACAAGTGAGAAAAAAAATCCTTTAAAACCATTTGAGACAGTGAGAAATTCTTCCAGTTTTATAGCAAATAATCATCCTTCAACTAACACCACCAAGAGAGATTACCTGGTCATGCATTCATTCGCTCTCCATGCTGAAACTACCAGCTATGTTTGTATACAGAGCTGTATTTCAAAAAAATAATAAGCACTAAGATATTGAGTATGTAATATGGCAACGTTTAACTGCAAGTTGATTCAATTATTTATATAGATTATTGTTCTACATTGTCAGTATTTAGAAAAGACCAAAAAAAATTGTCCCAGTCAATACAATCTATTAGTCTAGTAAACTGACTTGTAGATCAAAGTGGAAATAGGCAGACAGGTTACTTCAACAGCAAAAAAAAATGATTTAGTCTGAAACACAATAAATAATCACAAAGTAGGATAAATAAATACTAAGTATAATTAATTCAGAATGTGGGGGGTAAGAATTACAAGATGAGCAAATCGACAGGAAGTGTAAAGAAATAGAAACAAAAAAAAACAATGCTGGGAACCCTCAACATGTCTGTGGAAATAAAAGGATAATGAACTTAGCACAGAGGGATGAATCAGTGGGGAGGAGAATAACGTGGGATCCAGGAGGGATGTGAAGGGCGCAACCATCCCTCACCTGCCCTCCTGATACCACTAGAGAGCGAGGCCCACAGCAGCCGGGTGGAAAGTTCTTTGCGGCCGGAGAGAAGGCGGAAGAGCGGCGGGAGGGGACACGCGGCAGCCCCGGCGCGTGTAGTGAGCGTAGGGGCTGGGCTGGGCTGGCCATCAAGGCCGCTCGTTATTATTTAAACCGCAAACAGCGCGACCGCCGCGTACCGGCTCTCTCCCACTCATTCACTCACACACGAGGCTTAATGGAAGGGTCATTTACAATGGCCGCCGCCAAATTAATTATATCCGCATCGGTAACGAATGCTGCCCCCTTACTCTTCCTCCAAGGTGGCCGTCAGCCGCTCGTTCCGGCGCCAGTCCGGCTCTTCCTCCTGGCTCTGAACATCCGCCATTTCACCAGGGCCGTCTTTCACCATCCGCTCGGCTCTGCCACTATCCCACAATGCCACCGCGCACGTCCTCCACTATCCCACAATGCTAGCGCGCTCGGCTCTGCCACTATCCCACAATGCCGCCGCGCACGTCCTCCACTATCCCAGGATGCCGCTGCCCCGCACGTCCTCCACCATCCCACAATGCTGCTGCACTCAACGGCGCATGGGTCCCAAGCCAGCGCGCATGCGCCTAAAGAGCAACTGAGCGTAGTGGAGGGACATTCAGTGGGAAAACTTACTATTACACTAGCTCTCATTTTACAGGTTGTTTTAGGAAATACCATATTTAGCATCTTAATCAAATAAATAGAAAGTTGGAAATAGAAAGTTAAAACAAAAATTAGTATATATATAGTAGGCATGTCACCAATTGTCAAGAGGAAAAACAACTTAATATTTAGATTGCAGACTGAAAATTGAAAAGTGAATGAACTACTTAATGGGAACAAAACACAATTGGAAAACGGGAAATAATGGGTAACCCATTGTGAGGGAACTAAGATCCCACACTATATATATATATATAAAACATAGCATTGCTGCCTCACAGCGCCAGGGACCCAAGGTCGATTTCCAGCTTGAGTCATTGTGTGGAGTTTGCACATTCTCACCGTGTCTCCGTGGGTTTCGTCCGGGTGCTCCGGTTTCCTCCCAAACTCCAAAGATGTGCAGGTTAGGTGGATTGGGCTATGCTAAATTGGCCCGAGTGTCAAGGGGACTAGCTAAGGTAAATGCATGAGGTTATGGGGATAGGGCCTGGGTGCGATTGTGGTCAGCGCAGACTCGATGGGCTGAATGGTCTCCTGCACTGTAGGATTCTATGATATATGAATATCCTCATGGTTATTTCTAACATTTTAAAAACTGGACATTTGAAAGATCTTTGAAAATGTCAATCTGTCTATGACCCTCAAACAAAAGGAGCAACTTGGCAGTAGAGAAAAAACATGAACTTCACTATCTCTGAAGACATGCTAACAATCTCTGGGCTGCACAGAACAAATTCAAAGGCAGCTATACAAAGGCCACTTGCATTTCAAAACCCTGGCTGGCCAACTAAGTCTACTCATCTGCTAGGACAAAGGACCCCTTAGCTTCCTTCCAATTCTTAATTGTTGGAACCTTTAACAATTTGGTTTGATTTATTATTGTCACATGTATTAGCATACAGTGAAAAGTATTGTTTCTTGCGCGCTATACAGACAAAGCATACCATTCATAGAGAAGGAAGCGATAGTGGAGAGTTTAACTGAGAGTGAAGTTTTAGAAGCATAGAACGAGAGTAAAAGATAGAATGAGAAGATATGCTGGGCACAGCTTGCAAGAAGTCGCCTCACTCTGCCGTCATCTTGGAAAAACAACCTCAAGGACCCAGATGAGGGATACATGACCTTTGTCAAAGGCAATGTGGAGAGATGGGAGTCATGTGACCTCACAGAAAAGGAACTCTGTCCAGGTGGAAAATTTGGCCCCATCTACATTTCTATTGGGACTTCTGTACCATTGTTCACAAGATTGATTTATTTCTACATGCCTTCGTCATTGGGCGAAGTCAGCACCACCAGAAAAGTGAATTAACCAGCATCAGTTTTCAACCTGCTGACCTCCATAAAGGATACCTCATTGGACCTTGAATCAGGACTTTGGAACTCACGCAAAACCATAATTGTTTTCTCTGTCGGCTTTGCCCTGTAAATCTTAGTACGAGTGCACAAGGAGGCAACTTTATGACCCTGCTTCTGTATTTTGAAGAGTGTTTAAATAAACTACCCCTTTGAGTTGATATCTCAAGGTTTCTCTGGGGTTACAAAGAACAAAGAACAGTACAGCACAGGAAACAGGCCCTTCGGCCCTCCAAGCCTGTGCCGCTCCTTGGTCCAACTAGACCAATCGTTTGTATCCCTCCATTCCCAGGCTGCTCATGTGACTATCCAGGTAAGTCTTAAACGATGTCAGCATGCCTGCCTCCACCACCCTACTTGGCAGTGCATTCCAGGCCCCCACCACTCTCTGTGTAAAAAACATCCCTCTAATATCTGAGTTATACTTCGCCCCTCTCACCTTGAGCCCGTGACCCCTTGTGAACGTCACTTCTGATCTGGGTAAAAGCTTCCCACCGTTCACCCTATCTATCCCCTTCATAATCTTGTACACCTCTATTAGATCTCCCCTCATTCTCCGTCTTTCCAGGGAGAACAACCCCAGTTTACCCAATCTCTCCTCATAGCTAAGACCCTCCATACCAGGCAACATCCTGGTAAACCTTCTCTGCACTCTCTCTAACGCCTCCACGTCCTTCTGGTAGTGCGGCGACCAGAACTGGACGCAGTACTCCAAATGTGGCCTAACCAGCGTTCTATACAGCTGCATCATCAGACTCCAGCTTTTATACTCTATACCCCGTCCTATAAAGGCAAGCATACCATATGCCTTCTTCACCACCTTCTCCACCTGTGTTGCCACCTTCAAGGATTTGTGGACTTGCACACCTAGGTCCCTCTGTGTTTCTATACTCCTGATGACTCTGCCATTTATTGTATAACTCCTCCCTACATTATTTCTTCCAAAATGCATCACTTCGCATTCATCCGGATTAAACTCCATCTGCCACCTCTCCGCCCAATTTTCCAGCCTATCTATATCCTGCTGTATTGCCCGACAATGCTCTTCGCTATCCGCAAGTCCAGCCGTTATTAATAGAAATTGTTATTAATAGAAATTGTTCCACACCAAAACTGAGGGGTTGGGAAGTACACCACCGCTTATAAAGAGGGATGCAAAACAAAAACACCTTTCTCTTTACAGAGGAGAACTTAGTGCTATTTAAATTAATCACCCCTCCTATCTGTAACACAATTCTTCATGAGTGGTGTTGAATTAGTTAAATATAGCATTAACAACCCTAGTGGATGGAATTCTCAGGTGTCTGGCCATGTGAAGTTGGTAAAAGTCATTCTCTGTATCTTATTAAAGTTGAGGTCTCTCTCATTGAGAATGTTTGAGCATAGTTTCACACCAGATGTTTTGTGAATCAGAAGGCCATCTCTGAGCAGCTGAAGAAGGGAGAAAAGCCTTGCATGCATATTGCACCTCTCATGAATTCCCAAAGTGCTTTACAGACAATGCAGTACTTTTGAAGTGTCACTGTTGGCATGTTAGCAATGTGGCAGCCAATTTGTACATGATAAGCACCCACAAAGAACGGTGATAATGGCAGATAATCTGTTATGTGTAATGTTGATTGAGAATTAAAATCAGCCTGCACACTGGGGAGAGCTTCCCTGCTCTTCTATAGAGATCTTTTACATCCATCTGAGAAGAGCTTTGACTTAACATCTCATCTGAAGGACAGCACCTCTGCAGCATCCTCTCAATACTGCATGGGAGTTTCAGCCTTGATTTTTGTGCTGGAGTGGGACTCGAACCACTAACCTTTCGACTCAGGTTAAGTGCTACCAACTGAACTACAGCTGACACTATAACATTGAAAATTTCCCTTTCAACTCTACTCACTTCCTCCAATTGGCAGGTGTTCCAATGGATCTTAGTTATACCTACTTTTTCCTTGGGGTATGAGAAATATTCTTTATCGCCATCCTACTCAGGCCCCCTCCTGTTTGTTCCAGAACATCAATGATAATATCGGTGTCTCTTCCCATCTGAAGTGGGAAGTTTCATAATCTTTGCTTGCAATTAATGCCCCTCTTTCGCCTTCACCAGGCCGATCTTCAACTCTTCCCTTCTTTGAATTCTCCATCTCCACTTCTGGGGATAGATTGAGAACTAGCCTCTACAGTAAACCCTCTCACCCCCATAGCCACCTTGATGATATTTCCTCACAACTTGCCTCCTATAGGGACGTTCAAATAGTCTAGTTTCTCTGCTGCATCCGTTCTGATGATGCCATCTTCCACATAATGATTTCAAAATAGTCACTCGAATCATGTGATCTTCTTTCTCCACAATGATGTCAAAAGGGATGTTCATTTATTTTCTGGAACAGGCCTTGGTTTCAGCCATTATCCTTTTAAATGTTACCATCCATATTGAGGTTCTTGTGTTGGGAAGCCATTGTCTAGGCAGACCCTCTGACTCCACTGAAGGTCTAAGCCTAGCAAGATGTAAATGACATTCATTGTTTCCTCAATGATTCCCTTTTGAAATGGACCTGGACAGTCCCAGGTGTGAGATGGGTCTCTTAATAACTGCAGTAATAACACGTTTCAATCTGTAAGTCTCCTAGTTTTGTGATTATAATGTCCTTACAATTGGATGTGAGGTTCCATGATGATGAGAAGCAGATTCTTTTGTTCTTGTAACTCTGTTGGTAGCTTCCAGAATACAGGGCCTGTCCTGTGGTCATGTGATTTGCAGCAGCCATCTTTTCAGTTCAGTAGACTGTTAATTTTAAAAACAGCCAAAAAGAATAAAGCTTTGATGCACGCAGTTTCGATATATTTTCATGTCTTACTGACATAATACCCTCCAGAACATGCTCCACTTCTCACAGTACCTTCTATGCAAAGCGTAGATAATGACATATAATGTTTCCTCACTGATCCCCTTTTGAAATGGACCTGGACAGTCCCAAGTGTGAGATGGGTCTCTTAATAACTGCAGCAATAATAAGTTTTGATCTGCAAGTCCCCTGGTTTTGTGACCTTCTTTCACCACACTGATATAAAGGGAAGTTTATAAGGGATGTGGCATGATGGCACAGTGGTTAGCACTGCTGCCTCATAACGCCAGGGAGCCGGGTTCAATTCCGGCCTTGGGGTTTGCACATTCTCCTTGTGACTGTGTGGGTTTCCTCCAGGTTTTCCGGTTTCCTCCACAGCCCAAAAATGTGTGGGTTAGGTTGATTGGCCATACTAAATTGACCCTCGTGTCAAGGGATTAGCAGGGTAAATATGTGGGGTTGCAGGAGTAGGGCCTGGGTGGGATTGTGATCGATGCAGGCTCGATGGGCCGAATGACCTCCTTCTGCACTGTATGGATTCTATGATTCCATAATGCAATACTTGCACTTGTATCTCTTCCCTTTCCATCATGCAGGGCCTCGAACACTCTTTCCAGGTTTTAAAAGGTCTTTATCTCTCCTTGGACTTTGGTTTCGTCTCAAAATCTATGTGCGGATTAACGCTCTGAGCAAGATAGGTTTGGACTTAACATGTCAAAATGCCTCAGCACAGAGCAACCTGTAGCAAACTGTGGGATGGAAGAAAGGGCAGCAGTCTTAGTGTTTGCACTTCTGTACCACAGAAGGCTGTATAGGCCAAATCACTGAATATATCTAAGAAGGAAATAGATAGATTTCTAGACACTAAAGGTGCAGAGGCGAATGAGGAGACCGTGGGAGTGTGGTATTTAGATGGTGGATCGGATGAAGCAGCATGGTGGTATAGTGGTTAGCACTGCTTCCTCACAGTACCAGGGACCCGGGTTCAATTCTGGTCTCAGGTCACTGTCCGTGTGGAGTTTGCACATTCTCCCTGTATCTGCGTGGGTTTCCTCCAGATGCTCTGGTTTTGTCCCACAGTCCAAACATCCGCGGGTTAGGTTGATTGGCCATGCTAAATTAACCCCAGTTGTCAGGGGATTAGCAGGATAAATTACAGGAATCGGGCTTGGGTGGGATTGTGGTCTGTGTAGACTCAATGGGCCAAATGGCCTCCTTCTGCACTGTAAGGATTCCATGATCAACCATGATCATATTGAATGGCGGTGGAGCAGGCTCATAGGGCCGAATGGCCTATTCCTGTTCCTATTTTCTATGTTCACACCTGCTCGTGATTAAACTGGGTTTTCCTTCACTTTTCTTTTGATTTGGGTTGAGCTCCCAGACACTGTGTCTGGGGAAACTATTTGATTTTGAGTTTTGGTAAATACACAGACAATGGGGCTGTAAATTCCTCAAGTGGTTTTGTCTTCCACATGCCTGGTCAAGGGAGGCCATCACACCCACGGTCATTTATATTTAAAAAACTTTCTGGAAGTGTGTTCAGACACAAGTTAATCCTATGTCCATGCAGAAATCACACAAGGCTGTATAAATCACTGACCTTTTGGCGGCCATCTTTGATGCATGTTGTCCACTTTTTAAAGTCAATTTCAAAAGGCCCTCACTGATTGATGTCTGTTTCGTGAAAGCTGAGAATATGATATTCTTAGTGGGCATGGCACCCCGCTGCTGTACCCTCTCTTTCCCCAGATCATTTTATATTCCTCCTTCTAAAACACTATTCACATTACATTTTAAATCATGTTCTAGTCTCTGCCCCAAGAGTCACGTGGTAAATTTTCCCATGTTAACCCTCTGCTCAAAAAATGTCTTCCCTTCTTTTTTGGTTCTTTAGGTGACAATTCTAAGTCCACTTATGCTCCACTTACCTACAAGTGGAAACAATCTTTCACTATTTACCCACAGTACATTCCACAGGTTTTCTTTATCTCTTTACTGGCAGTTTCTCTCTTTGTGCCACTCCTACTCACCACATCGCTGACATCTCTGCTAGAAATACTTGACCCCATTCCTCCCCATCACCTGTCTGCCCCATTGCCCAGCCTACCTCAGCTGATGCCCAATCCTTGACCCCCCTCTCCATACTCCTTATACACCTATGACTGTGTGGCCAAATTCCCCTCCAACTCGATTTTCAAGTTTGCTGACAACACCACCGTGGTGGGTCGGATCTCAAACAATGATGAGACAGAGTACAGGAAAGAGATAAGAGAATCTGGTGAAATGAGGTGATGACAATATTCTCTCCCTCAATGTCAGAAAAACGAAGGAGACAGTCATTGACTTCAAGAAGCGTAGTGAAGGACATGCCCCTGTCCACATCAATGGTGATGAAGGGGAAATAATCGAGAGCTTCAAGTTTCTAGGAGTCCAGATCACCAACAACCTGCCCTGGTCCCTCCACGTTGACGCTATAGTTAAGAAAGCCCACCAACGCCTCTACTTTCTTAGGAGGCTAAGGCATGTCTGCTGTGACTCTTAACAATTTTTACAGATGCGCCATAGAAAGCATCCTTTCCAGATGTATCACACTTTGGTATGGCTCTTGCTCTGACCAAGACTGCAAAAAACCACAAAGGGTTGTGAACGTAGCCCAGACCATCACGCAAACCAATCTCCCATCCATTGATTCCATCTATACTTCCCGCTGCCTCGGAAAAGCAGTCAGCATAATCAAGGACCCCACGCACCCCAGACATACTTCCACCTTCCACCTTCTTCCGTCAGGAAAAAGATACAAACGTCTGAGGTCACGTACCAAGTGACTCATAAACAGCTTCTGTCTTCTGTCAGACTGTTGAATGGACCATGCTAAATTAACTCCAGTTGTCAGGGGATTAGCAGGATAATTAGGTTGATCTTTCTCCACACCCTAGCTATGACTGTAACACTATATTCTGCAACCTCTCCTCTCCTTCTCCCCTAAGTATTCTGTGAATGGTATGTTTTGTCTGTATAGCGCGCAAGAAACAATACTTCTCAATGTATCCCAATACATGTGACTTTAATAAGTCAAATCAAATGTGTGGCACCTAGAACTTTTAGTTTAGTTTATTTATTAGTGTCACAAGTAGGCTTATATTAACACTGCAATGAAGTTACTGTGAAAATCCTCTAGTCGCCACACTTCGGCGTCTGTTCGGGTACACTGAGGGGGAATTTAGCATGGCCAATGCACCTAACCAGCACGTATTTGGAGTGTGGGAGGAAACCCAGGCAGACACGGGGAGAACGTGCAGTCTCCGCACAAACAGTGACCCAAGCTGGGAATCGAACCCGGGTCCCTGGCGCTGTGAGGCAGCAGTGCTAACCACTTTGCCACCATGCCGCCCATATCATGCCGCCCAAACTGAATGCAATACTCCAGCTAAGGTTCAATGAGTGTCTTATACAAGTTCAACAAAATCTCCTTGCTCTTGTACTCAATGGCCCTATTAATAATGCCTTGGATACTGTATGCTTTATTAACTTCTCTCTCAACCTGTGCTGCCACCTTCAGTGGCGTTCACACACATGCACACAGGTCCCTCTGCTCTTGGATAAGGATGTGCATCATAACCATCTACCACGTAACTTAAATGGTAACAGACCAGTTAGCGGAAGCCATAATCAAATTCTCTTCAGGCCAGTGCATCCAGTTCTGGTCTCAAAGGAACAAGTAACTCGTTAAAATGCTGCAGACTGTGCACAGGGCGATGGTTGGCTTGGAGTGGATGATGCAACCCAACAATGACAAACATCTAGTTCTCTACACTCACCATGGAGTCTGATATTGAGCCATGTAGACTGTTGCTCATTTTCACTTTACCTACTCGCAGATTACAAATATCAACACACTTGCTGTGTTTTTCCAGCATTTTCTGTATTTATTTCAGATTCCTCATTCATGTTGACCTACTTGGTTGCCTCGGTTTCCCCCCAGTGACTCAGATCATTAAGGGGGTAAGCAGCTGCGCTCTGGTAGGAAGGCTCTGGATTCAGTCCTCAGCAAATGAGTGCCTCTCACTTGGGGACTGGAACATTTCTGAGGATTGCAGCTGGAACTATGAATGCACGCGCACCGTGTCAGTTCTGGCTGTGAGCCCCACACACCTGCCTCTGAGCAATTTACCAACATTGCTTAGGATGACATGGCGATAATAGCTGTCTGTGTGAAATAATGAGGACCAAAAGGAACACTACACAGGAAAAAGTCAACACCTTCCCCAAACAATGGGAGAAAGGAAAGAAAGTTGGCAGAAACACAGCTCCATTGTTTTCCTCATGACAACAGTGTGAAGGTTGCAAGGTTGTTCCTAGACAAGAGAAGAGAATAGCTGGCCTCTGCTTTGTTGGTTGTTATCTAATGACTTCAACTGAATTTGCTATTTTATTCAATTCCCTTTTGGATTTTCCTTGAGTAACGTTTTCCTTTGAGAGGATTTCACAACATTCGAGCTGCCATAAGTTACCATGCTTTAATGTTTAAACAATTTTGCCGTGCTCCTTTTCATGGTTGAACTCCTTCAATGTAAAATCAGTAGCACCATCAAAGTCCACATTAGCCCTTCATGAACCATAATAAAAGTGCAGATTTTAAAAATTAATTTGTGGGACATGGGTGTCACTGGCTGGCCAGCATTTTTTACCCATCCCTAGTTGCTCATGGAGAGCAGTTTAGAGACAACCACATTGCTGTGGCTCTGGAGTCACATGTAGGCCAGACCAGGTAAGAACAGCAGATTTCCTTCCCTAAAGGACATTAGTAAACTAGCTGGGTTTTTCCGACAATTGATTCATGGTCATCAGTAGATTCTTAATTCCAGATTTTAAAAAAATTGAATTCAAATTCTACCATGGCAGGATTCGAACCCAGGTCCCCAGAATATTAGCTGAGTTTCTGAATTAATAGTCTAGCAATAATACCATTAGGCCATTGCTTCCCCTATATGAAACAGATATGTCTAATGTACATTAAAACAGCATACAAAAGGGTCATTCTGTAATATGGTTTAACATGCTGGAAATAAACTGTCGCCTATAGTTGGGACATTTGAAAAACAACCACGTATTCACAATTCTTGCAACATGCAGTTGTTTTAAATTTGCTGTTCAAGACTTTATTTCTGGCTGGGTTACATAAGCATGATGTGGAGATGCCGGCGTTGGACTGGGGTAAACACAGTAAGAGTTTTAACAACACCAGGTTAAAGTCCAACAGGTTTATTTGGTAGCAAATGCCATTAGCTTTCGGAGCGCTGCTCCTTTGTCAGATGGAGTGAATATCTGCAGATATCCTACCAGCTGGATATCTACCCTACCAGCAGATATCCTACCAGTGGATATCTGCAGATATCCACTCCATCTGACGAAGGAGCAGCGCTCCGAAAGCTAATGGCATTTGCTACCAAATAAACCTGTTGGACTTTAACCTGGTGTTGTTAAAACTCTTACTGGGTTACATAAGTGCAGAGCTGGTAGGATCAGGAAAGACGACTTGTCTCTGCCTTGAGTTTAATTGTTTAATTGACACTGGGGATGTCACCAGAATTTCTGACAAAAACAACAACTTTGGGTGGATGCTCTGAGCTTCCTTAGAGACCAGGGTGTTGAAGTCATAACATTCAATAAGTCAGGGACTGATTTCACATTTAACCTGTTCAATGCAATGTTCCAAGTTACCATTCATGTCTTTGACAAAGGGTCATCTGGACTTGAAACACCAGCTCTTTCTTCTCCTTACAGATGCTGCCAGACCTGCTGAGATTTTCCAGCATTTTTGCTTTTGGTTACCATTCATGTCGCCTCTTTGGAATCGCTCAGTCTACAATCGTCCTCATTATTGTCTGACTTGCCTATAACTGTGTAAACCAAACTTATACTTTCCAGATAGATACTTTAATTTACTACCTTGACATTAAATTGAATACAGCCTAATATTTCTGGGGACGTGGGGATCATCGCAGCTTGGAAACCTGGAAGTACAGATGAGCTGAAGTCCTGCCAAATCTAAACATATTTTTAATGATTATTTTTCCTCAGATTCCCATCTGATTGGTGTGCAGGAAAGCTTGAGGTACCGACCGGGCCTCAGCTGGTGAGAGGAGGGCAAGATAGAGAGATATTTGAGGCCTCGCAAGGGATGGGCGGAGGAGGGTGAGTGGTGGGGGAAGTTCCTAACACAAAACAACTGTGCCTCGCTCGCTTAAAAGTGAATTATAAACATTGATTTGCACTTCTTACAGGAATTGAAACTTGTCCTCAACTTGCAGAATCAGAAACTTGGAACAGCTGGCACATTTCAGGAGTGCTTACAGTATAAGCCCGAGATCTGATCCTGTAATTAAAGGCAATGATCTAAGCCATGTGATGCCATAAAATATCACAAACCAATAGCTCAGTTGGCACTGACCTGGCACTATTATTGTCTACACCCACCTCTTGACTATCTGCTACTGTGCGGTTTATCTTTTCTGACACTTAGCTTTCTCCCTGCTCTCTCCTCCCCTTCTACTTTAAATGATTTAGATTTCTGCGCCAAAGTTCTTCATGTTTTCATTCCTAATTGGCTTGGATTATTGAATGGTAAACAGGAGGAAAAGCCCTGGCCAAACTTTAATCCAGAGGCACTCACAACAAATTGCAGCAACTCTGTTGTTATCCTCATGTAACACAGCAACAAATTCCTTGTCAGTGTAACTTGGCTACTCATTTGTGCCATTGAGGACTGTACACCTCTGAAGTAACTGGTTATTCAATAATGCATTTCCCGAGCTTGTGAAACAAAACATACCAAGATTCCTCCAGAACGCTCAGGACTGATTTAGAAAACACCTCTTCTGCAAGTGATAGAAGCTTACAACTCTCTTCCACAAAAGGCAGGTCAACTGTTGTTTTTAAACCTGAGGTTGACTTTCATTAATCTGAGGTATAACGGGATAGAAACCATAGAAAAGTTAAGGCACAGAAAGAGGTCACTCGGCTCATCATCTCTGCATCGGCTGAAAAAAGATAGCCGCCCATTCTAATGCCATCTTGCAGCACCCAGTCCATAGCCCTGCAGTTTACAGCACTTCAGGTGTAGATCCAGGCAGCTTTTAAATGAGTTGAGGGTGAAATAACTCCTCTGAGACCGGTGTCCCTTCAGCAAAATTTAGATTTATTTACATTGTGAGCATCACTCAGACAGGTATTTCCTCATACAGAGTATAAACTTGGAGTGTCAGTAACCCTGGCACTCCACATTATGTACACATGCAAGGCTCCCTGATTGGACAAGCCATTACTGCCTTAATCTGGGAGCTCGTATTCTAAGAGGTCCACATCGTGGGCCTCGTTAAAGTCATTTCAGAGGGTTTCTGCCTCAAGCACTATCTAGGCAGCAAATTCCAGACAGCTACCACCCTCTTGGTGAAAAAGTTTTTCCTAATATCCCCTTTAACCCTTCTACCAATCACCTTAAATCTGTGCCCCTTTGTAATTAACCTCTCCGCGAGGGGAAACAAGTCTTCACTGTTCACTCTATCTAGACCCATCATGATTTTGTATGTCTCAATCAAACCACTCCTTGCTTCCTCTGTTCTACCTAATCTTTACTCAAAGCTACAATTCTCCAGCCCTGGCAACATTCTTGTAAATCTCTTCTGACTCTCTCCAGAGCAATTATGTCCTTCCTGTAATCTGGTGACCTGAATGCTATGCAAAACTCCAGCTGTCCCCCAACAAGCATTTTATACAGTTCCAGAATTACATCCCTGCTTTTGTGTTCTATACCTTATGCAATAAAAGGAAAGCATTCCAAATGCCTTCTTTCCCACCTTATCTATTTGTCCGGCCACCTTCAGGGACCTGTGGACCTGCATTCCAAGGCCTCTCAATTCCTCTACCCTTCCCAATATCCTTCCATTTATTGAGCATTCCATTGCTTTGTTTGCCCTCCCAAATTCATAACCTCACACTTCTCTGGGCTGAATTCCATTTGCCACTTTTCTGTCCATTCAGCCAAACCATTGATATCTTTCTGGAGTCCACAGCTTTCCTCTTCACTATAAACTACACAACCGATTTTTGTGTCATCTACAAATTTCCCAATCATGCCGCCTACATTTAAATCCAATTCAATAATATATACCACAAACAGCAGGGAACCCAACACCGAGCCCTGTGGAACCACTGGAAACCACTTTCCATTCACTAAAGTATCTGTCGCTTATTAGCTTTTGTTTCTTGTCACTGAGCCAATTCTGGACCCAACCCATCACACTCCCCTGTATCTCGCGGGCTTTTACATTTTTGACCAGTTGCCATGTGGGACCTTATCAAATGCTTTACTAAAATTATGTAGATTACATCCACTGCACTACCCTCATCAATCCTCCTTGTTACTGCCTCATAAAAATCAAATTAAGTAAAAGACACAGCTTTCCTTTAACAAAACCATCCCTGGTTAATACATCCCTTTCTAAGTGATAGTTTATCCTGACTCACAGAATTAATTCTAATAAATTGCCCGCCACTGAAGTTAGACTTACTGGCCTATAATTATTTGGCCGATCCCTCACACCTTTTTTAAACAACGGCACAATATTCACAGACCTCCAATCCTCTGGTCCCTCACCTGTATCTAGTGAAGATTGAAAAATGATCCTCAGGGCACTGACTATTTCTACTCTGATTTTGTTTAACATCCGAGGATACAATCCATCTGGCTCTGGTTATTTATCCACCTTCAAGGATGTTGATCCCTCCAGTAATTCCTCTCTCGTTATGTAAATTGTATCTATACATTTCACACTTCTCCTCATTAACTGGAATGTCTGCATCATTCCTCTCCTGCTTGAAGAGACAAAGTACGTCTTAAGACCTCTGCTAACATCTTCTGCGCCAAAGCATACATTACCTTGTCCATCCCTGATAGGCTTTACTATTTCCTTAACTTCACTTCATTCCTTAAGTCCCAAAGCTCAGTCTGCAGGACGTCATCCCTTTCTTGACCTATAACATTGGTACCAATGCAGACCCCGACCTCTGGCTGTGTTATATCAGTAAGAAGTTTAACAACACCAGGTTAAAGTCCAACAGGTTTATTTGGTAGCAAAAGCCACACAAGCTTTCGAGGCTCTAAGCCCCTTCTTCAGGTGAGTGGGAATTCTGTTCACAAACAGAGTTTATAAAGACACAGACTCAATTTACATGAATAATGGTTGGAATGCGAATACTTACAACTAATCCAGTCTTTAAGAAACAAAACAATGGGAGTGGAGAGAGCATCAAGACAGGCTAAAAAGATGTGTATTGTCTCCAGACAAGACAGCCAGTGAAACTCTGCAGGTCCACGCAACTGTGGGGGTTACAAATAGTGTGACATGAACCCAATATCCCGGTTGAGGCCGTCCGCGTGTGTGCGGAACTTGGCTATCAGTTTCTGCTCAGCGACTCTGCGCTGTCGTGTGTCGCGAAGGCCGCCTTGGAGAACGCTTACCCGAATATCAGAGGCCGAATGCCCGTGACCGCTGAAGTGTTCCCCAACAGGAAGAGAACAGTCTTGCCTGGTGATTGTCGAGCGGTGTTCATTCATCCGTTGTCGCAGCGTCTGCATAGTTTCCCCAATGTACCATGCCTCGGGACATCCTTTCTTGCAGCGTATCAGGTAGACAACGTTGGCCGAGTTGCAAGAGTATGTACCGTGTACCTGGTGGATGGTGTTCTCACGTGAGATGATGGCATCTGTGTCGACCTCCTCAGAAGACAAACACGGGACACAGTGGACAGAATATCCTTCGTTGTCCAGTACTTCCCCGGAGCAGAGAAGCTACGGCATCTCCTCCGGAGCCTTCAACATGTCATTGATGAAGACGAACATCTCGCCAAGGCCATCCCTACACCCCCACTTCTTGCCTTCAAACAACCGCACAACCTCAAACAGACCATTGTCCGCAGCAAACTACCCAGCCTTCAGGAGAACAGTGACCAAGACACCACACAACCCTGCCACAGCAACCTCTGCAAGACGTGCCGGATCATCGACACAGATGCCATCATCTCACGTGAGAACACCATCCACCAGGTACACGGTACATACTCTTGCAACTCGGCCAATGTTGTCTACCTGATACGCTGCAAGAAAGGATGTCCCGAGGCATGGTACATTGGGGAAACTATGCAGACGCTGCGACAACGGATGAATGAACACCGCTCGACAATCACCAGGCAAGACTGTTCTCTTCCTGTTGGGGAACACTTCAGCGGTCACGGGCATTCGGCCTCTGATATTCGGGTAAGCGTTCTCCAAGGCGGCCTTCACGACACACGACAGCGCAGAGTCGCTGAGCAGAAACTGATAGCCAAGTTCCGCACACACGCGGACGGCCTCAACCGGGATATTGGGTTCATGTCACACTATTTGTAACGCCCACAGTTGCGTGGACCTGCAGAGTTTCACTGGCTGTCTTGTCTGGAGACAATACACATCTTTTTAGCCTGTCTTGATGCTCTCTCCACTCCCATTGTTTTGTTTCTTAAAGACTTGATTAGTTGTAAGTATTCGCATTCCAACCATTATTCATGTAAATTGAGTCTGTATCTTTATAAACTCTGTTTGTGAACTGAATTCCCACTCACCTGAAGAAGGGGCTTAGAGCTTCGAAAGCTTGTGTGGCTTTTGCTACCAAATAAACCTGTTGGACTTTAACCTGGTGTTGTTAAACTTCTTACTGTGTTATATCAGCCATGATTGAATGGTGGAGCAGACTCGATGGGCCAAGTGGCCTAATTCTGCTCCTATGTCTTATGGTTTAATGGTACCTTCAACCTCCAGAATACTCTGTAGCTGCTCGATGATATTCCTGAGCCTTGCACCAGGGAAGCAACATGCCATCCTGTTATCATGCTGCAACCACCAAAGCGTCTGTCTGTTCCCCTACCTATAGCATCCCTTACCACTATTGCCCTCTTTTTTTTTCCCCCCTCCCTGCACAGTTGATCCACCCATGGTGCTCTGGTCATGAATCTCGCTGCTCTCCCCCATTGGTGCTCAGAACTGAGCATCTGTTAGAAAGTGGTATCTCCTCAGGAGACAGTTGCACTACCTGCCTTGTCATTCTTGTCTGTTTGGCAGCCACCCAATCCCTCTCTGCCTACACTTTCTTAAGTTGTGGGGTGACCACCTCCTGAAATTGCGGGCAATTGGGATTACTTTAGGGGTTTAAAAAAAAAAGGGCGGCATGGACAAGTTGGGCCAAAGGGCCTGTTTCCATGCTGCAAACCTCTATGACTCTATGAAATGTGCTATCAACATAGCTCTTATCCCCAGTGACACCAGCTGCTCGAGTTCCAAGGTACGTTGCTTGGGTTATTGCAATTTCTGCACAAGTAGTTGTCTAGGACATGGATAGTGCCTGATGTCCCCACAAGATGTGCAAGGGTGTGGGCAGCCCTGCTTCAAATTATTTAATTATTGCACTAAAATTGGAAGTTAAGCAAAGACTTAATTAATTCTTACTCTGTTTTGCACCAGTTTTGTTTGAAACCCCAGCTCTCCCTAGAACTCTCACTCTGCCTCACACCAGTTTTATTTCCCTTTGCTCTTTATAAGCTGGTGGAGAAATTGTAGGTATATAGAGTTAGATCACAGATCAGTCTCATTGAATGGCAAAACACACTCAAGGGGCCAGATGGCCTACATAGAAGCATACATAGAAAATAAGAGTAGGCCATTCAGCCCTTCGAGCCTGCTCCGCCATTCATTATGATGATGGATGATCATCAAATTTAAAACTCTGATCCTGACTTCCCCCCATATCCCTTGATCCCTTTAGCCCCAGGAGCTATATCTTCTAATTCCTTTCTATTTCTGTTCAACTACCATTAGCAGAAGGGAGTTCCAATCTTCTAACTATGTGTGCAGATATAGAACATTTTCCTTCGGGAAAAAGATACAGAAGTCTGAAGTCACGTACCAACTGACTCAAGAAGAGCTTCTTCCCTGACTTTTGAATGGAGTTACCTTGCAATTAAGTTGATCTTTCTCTACACCCTAGCTATGACTGTAACACTACATTCTGCACTCTCTCGTTTCCTTCTCTATGAACGGTATGTTTTGTCTGTATAACACGCAAGAAACAATACTTTTCACTGTATGTTAATACATGTGACAATGATAAATCAAATCAAAGAACAAAGAAAATTACAGCACAGGAACAGGCCCTTTGGCCCTCCAAGCCTGCACCGACCATGCTGCCCGAATGAACTAAAGCCCCCTACCCTTTCGGGGATCATATCCCTCTATTCCCATCCTATTCATGTATTTGTCAAGACGCCCCTTAAAAGTCACTATCGTATCTGCTTCCACTGCCTCCCCTAACTTCCCTCCTGAATAGATTGGATGAATCTAGAAATGAAAAAAAAGGAAGTGCTGGAAAAGCTCAGCAGGGCTGACAGCATCTGTGGAGACAGAAGCAGAGGTAACATTTTGAGTCCAATATGACTTCTTCAGAACTGAAGGGAGGTCAAGATGTAATGGGTTTTTTTTTAGTACAGCACAGTACAGGCCCTTCAGCCCTTGATGTTGTGCCGAGCTTTGTCCAAAACAAAGATCAAGCTATCCCACTCTCTATCATTCTGGTGTGCTCCATGTACCTATCCAATAGCCGCTTGAAAGTTCCTAAAGTATCCGACTCCACTATCACAGCAGGCAGTCCATTCCACACCCCAACCGCTCTCTGAGTAAAGAACCTACCTCGGACATCCCTCCTATATCTCCCACCATGAACCTTATAGTTGTGCCCCCTAGTAACAGCTACATCCACCCGAGGAAATAGTCTCTGAACGTCCACTCTATCTATCCCCCTCATCATCTTATAAACCTCTATTAAGTCGCCACTCATCCTCCTCCGCTCTAAAGAGAAAAGCCCCAGCTCCCTCAACCTTTCCTCATAAGACCTACCCTCCAAACCAGGCAGCATCCTGGTAAATCTCCTTTGCACTCTCTCCAATGCTTCCACATCTTTCTTATAGTGAGGTGACTAGAACTGCACACAATATTCCAAATGTGGTCTCACCAAGGTCCTGTACAGTTGCAGCATAACCCCACGGCTCTTAAACTCAAACCCCCTGTTAATAAACGCTAACACACTATAGGCCTTCTTCACAGCTCTATCCACTTGAGTGGCAACCTTCAGAGATCTGTGGATATGAACCCCAAGATCTCTCTGTTCCTCCACATTCCTCAGGACCCTACCGTTGACCCTGTAATCCGCATTCAAATGTGTCCTACCAAAATGAATCACTTCGCACATATCAGGGTTAAACTCCATCTGCCATTCTTCGGCCCAGCTTTACATCCTATCTATGTCTCTTTGCAGCCTACAACAGCCCTCCACCTCATCCACTACTCCACCAATCTTGGTGTCATCAGCAAATTTACTGATCCACCCTTCAGCCCCCTCCTCCAAGTCATTGATAAAAATCACAAATAGTAGAGGACCCAGCACTGATCCCTGTGGTACACCGCTGGTAACTGGTCTCCAGTCTGAAAATTTTCCATCCACCACCACCCTCTGTCTTCTATGAGATAGCCAGTTACTTATCCAATTGGCCAACTTTCCCTCTATCCCACACCTCCTTACTTTCTTCATGAGCCTACCATGGGGGACCTTATCAAACACCTTACTAAAATCCATGTATATGACATCAACTGCTCTACCTTCATCAACACACTTAGTTACCTCCTCAAAGAATTCAATCAAATTTGTGAGGCAAGACTTACCCTTCACGAATCCGTGTTGACTATCCCGGATTAAGCTGCATCTATCTAAATGGTCATAAATCCTATCCCTCAGGACCTTTTCCATTAACTTACTGACCACTGAAGTAAGATTAACCGGCCTATAATTATCAGGGTCATTCCTATTTCTTTTCTTGAACAGAGGAACAACATTCGCCACTCTCCAGTCCTCTGGCACTATCCCCGTGAGAAGTCTCACAACACCAGGTTAAAGTCCAACAGGTTTATTTGGTTACAAATACCATAAGCTTTCGGAGCGCTGCTCCTTCGTCAGATGGAGTGGAAATGTGCACATTTCCACTCCATCTGACGAAGGAGCAGCGCTCCGAAAGCTTATGGTATTTGCTACCAAATAAACCTGTTGGACTTTAACCTGGTGTTGTGAGACTTCTTACTGTGTTCACCCCAGTCCAATGCCGGCATCTCCACACTATCCCCGTGGACAGTGAGGACCCAAAGATCAAAGTCAAAGGCTCTGCAATCTCATCCCTTGCCTCCCAAAGAATCCTAGGATATATCCCATCTGGCCCAGGGGACATATCGACCCTCAGGTTTTTCAAAATCGTTAATACATCTTCCCTCAGAACATCTACCTCCTCCAGCCTATCAGCCTGTATCACACTCTCATCCTCAAAAACATGGTCCCTCTCCTTGGTGAACACTGAAGTATAATTATAATAATAATAATTATAATAATAATCTAAAGGATGCTCTGTCCAGGTAAAGAAAGAAAGTCTTGGATTTATATTTCAGAACCTCTTGTTTATAACTAATTTTAAAAGAAACAGCCGCAGGAGTGTGATAAAATGTTATAAACCAGTTTTTTTTTGCTGAAGACAAGTGCTGCAATAGCTGTGTGTGGGAGAGGGTGGCAGGCACTTAACGTCACTGCCCCCTCCCATTGCATTCTGGGAATTGTAGTTCCCTGCCTTGGGTCTGCTGACGTCACAAGGACTACAAGGGCCCTTCTCTCAGTGCGCACGCGCCGGGCCGGGCCCGCCTCAGTGCGCACGCGCCGGGCCGGGCCCGCCTCAGTGCGCACGCGCCGGGCCGGGTCGCTCCCAGCTTCCTGTCCCGGAAGCGAGCAGGAGATGTCGCTGGTATTTGGCCTGATGATAGTCCAGGCGCAGCAAGAGCCAAGCTGGGAAGTTCCCCTTTTGTGAGGATTGATTTCAGAAAAATCTCCCCCCTAGCCGAGGTCTGTAACCCTTTCGATTTGTTCACAGGTTTATCAATAAGAATTTAAATCGCTGTCTCGTGATTTTGCCACTTTAACCATCCCCTGGGTCCACAGTATGTGAGGGTTGTCATGGTTACTGATAGTTTTCCTGGTGTTTTACTCCCAGAAACTGCTGAGGGTCCACAGTTAGCGCCTGTGACTGTCAGCTTAGTAAGAAGTCTCACAACACCAGGTTAAAGTCCAACAGGTTTATTTGGTAGCAAATACCTAAGCTTTCGGAGCGCTGCATTTCCACTCCATCTGACGAAGGAGCAGCGCTCCGAAAGCTTATGGTATTTGCTACCAAATAAACCTGTTGGACTTTAACCTGGTGTTGTGAGACTTCTTACTGTGTTCACCCCAGTCCAACGCCGGCATCTCTACATCATGACTGTCAGCTTAACCATTCTGCAAAGTGCTTGTGTTTGAAACTTGTCAGTTTTTCAGTAAAGGCCATGGAGCGGTTGTTCAGAAAACAATCATAGTGCAGTGGAATTCTCTTCTCCCTGTCCACAGTTCACCTGATCTGCTACATCCGGGAGTGGAGTTAGGATTTTAAGAGAAAAGGCAGAATACTTGACTTGAGATGGCTGAAGTATATTGTTTCTATTTGAACTCTTAAAGCTGTTTTTTTCCCCAGTTCTGTAATGTTCCCTGGAACAGTTTATAGTTAAATTATAAATAGTGACTATTCTTTGTGCTTGGCTGCAGGCAAAATGGAAGGGATGTGTGGTGAAGTTATAAATTGAACTGTGAATCTTATTTGGTGGGGATTTCATGTGGTAGAAAAGGTCTAGCAGTATTTGGGAGAGTACAGACTCTGAAAGTATTGGGTCCCAGGTTGTATTATTAGCACAGAAGGGGGACTCTGTCATGGTCGCTATTTGCATGGTTTTAGATCAGAATTAGAAAGGATACTTGTCCTTATGACGATGAGCGAACTACATACACAGCAGCAACTGTGTAACCTGCTTTTAGTAATCCAGAAAGCTTCCTCATCCAAGAAAGTGTATAACTAGTGAGTGCAGGATGAAGGTGGAAATTGTGCCCATTTAATTGTAGGGATAAAGTCCATGTGAATAACAATGGGAACTCTCACCCTGTAATCATGCCAGCATTTTTACTAAACTTATTGACATGCAAATTTAACCCCTTATTTCTATGTTTTCATATATTTAATGACCTCAATTTTGCTACTGCCACATCTAAGAACACCTTACATTCTAAAAACACAAAGTTAGTTGTTTCATGACCTTTAGTATCATGAGATATTCCACAGAAGGTTACATTTTTCTTCATGAAGTGTATGCTAAGGGCTACAATCTGCAATATGCCACATTTTAAACTTTGAAAAAGGATTTATCCAGCAGTGAAAATAGACCAGTAGTTAATGTAATGAATTTTACCATTTGCCATTTCAATCTGTGATCTGTATTTGCAGATATGATTATTTTAAAGAAGATGAATGAAGCTAAATTTGTATTCCAGAACATTCCACCAGTGACTTTACATCTGTCAGAAGAGACGACCACATCGAGTTTATGTGTAAGCAACATGGAGGACGTTGAGCACCATTTTAAAAACTTTGTGGAGATATTCCTGGTTGAAGTTTACAGATGTAAAATCTGTGCATTCACCTGCAGCCTGAAGACTAAAATGAACTCTCACATTGAAGACCTTCATAAACCCAAGGCCAATGGTCAACTTTCTAAGAAGCACGATTCCTCGTACAGCACTGATGCAGATATGGACACGGAAAGTAAGGTGGCTGAGGACATTATTGTGGACAACTTAGAGAGGATGTCGTTTCTTCTCCCTATGTACAGGATGCTTCACAACATAAGCCCAATGTCCTGTGAAATGGGACTCGGAGAGCACAATGATAATCTTCATGCTGCTGATGCGTGCGAGGTCAGCACACTGTTTGAAGTGGAAACTACACCTTTTCAATTAGATGGACCCCATTCTGTGGCATCAGGGCCACAGCCATCCCCAGTTGGGACAGCTGTGCCTGAAGATGATGAGGAAGCTCAGTCAGAGCACCTTATGTCACTTGGCCTCTGTCGGATATCCAATAATAATAAAACTCACACAGTGAACCTGGAGGATGGTGATGATTGTGTAATTCTTAAGAAGCAAAGGCAGCTCAGTAAGAAAAAGAGGGGTGAAAACAAACGTTCCAAAAATGTTGAAAAACCTCAATCCGGCTTGAAAAATAAACGTTATAATTGTAAGATGTGCAAACTGGACTTGAGGTCAAAAGACGTTTATAACCTTCATTTGAACTGTCACGATAGGGATACGGGTTTTAAATGCATGTACTGTGGCTCCTGCATGACCGAGTGGAACCTGATGGAACAGCACCTCAAGAGTCACAATGCCAAAAAGTCGACCTACAGATGCTCATTCTGCAAGAAAGTTTTCTCAAGGCAGAATGCTTGGAAACTGCATGAAGTCACCCACCAACAAAAGCCAGGCCTCTTTTACTGTTCAAAGTGCCCATCTTTCTATTCCTCTGAGAATGTGAGAGATTTACATTCTGCCTGCCATTATGAGAATGCTTTTAAGTGTACAGAGTGTGATTTTACCGGTAGGTTTATTAATTCCCCTCCCGCAGGAAGTTATCAAGAGCTACCAGACATTTCTGATGAAATTGTACTAAAATGTGTTCTAAAAGAATGAGTTTACAATTTTATATGTAATAGCACTTGGAGTATATTATAGAAGCATAGAAACCTACAGTGCAGAAGGAGGCCATTCGGCCCATTGAGTCTGCACCGACCACAATCCCATCCAGGCCCTATCCCCATTACCCCATTCATTTACACTAGCTAGTCTCCCTGGCATTATTTAGGGGCAATTTAGCATGGCCAGTCCACCTAACCCACACATCTTTGGACTGAGAGGAAACCGGAGCACCCGGAGGAAACCCACGCAGACATGGGGAGAACGTGCAAACTCCACACAGACAGTGATCCAAGCTGGGAATCGAACCCTGGTCCCTGGCACCGTGAGGCAGGCAGCAGTGCTTTCCACCATGCTGCCCCTCACAATATCTCTTCAGCATTTCAGTGAGCCATTGTGATTCAGGTGCTTTATAAATCTTCAGTGCCTGAATCTCTCAATCACCTTTTTGAGCTGTTGTGATGATTCAGCGAGTGAGTGGATTTTAAGATACAACACCAAGCTTTAAAGATCAAAAACTCCCTGGTTTGATCCCGAGCCTCTACTGAGCCCCGTTATCTTTGCTGGAATAGTAATTGGGTAGCTACACTTTCCCAGCAACCCTGAGTTTGAGAAGAGCAAAATCACCCAAAGTTGCCTCTGCTAATCATTTTCTACTAACCCCTTATTGGGAAACACAGGTGTGTGGGCACAGGGTGAGGCTGAACTGTGACTTTTGCACCCCTCTCTCTCCCTCCATCTCAACGCATAAGCTAGATTCCCACATGAAGCGTAGGCATGTGCCAACATACCCATACACCCATGGGACAGTACCTGAGCATGTCCCGGTGCATGGAGAAGGAAATGAGGGAGGGGTTGATAATAATGAGGGTGATCACACATTGTTACATTCTTCAGGAAAGCAGTAACATGCACACTTTGCTATAGGCTGCAACTGCAGGCTTAACCGTTGATGCAAACGTTGATGCAAACTCGGCATCTGCGGAGACAACAGGTAAATTAATGTTAATTCTGCTTGAGTATCGCTGACAAAAGAGATTTTGTCAACGCTTTGCATCTTGCAGGCATCAGGAAAATCTCAAGAATACCAATGTCAGGGGAAACAACAACTTTATTCAGTATGCGAGGAGGGTGCTGATTTTACTATTGCATGATTTTGTTAGAATAGAAATTCACCAATGGGGATTCCATTATATTCCTGCAATGGAAATACAAAATACAGGAGCAGATGTACTTCTGAAATGCGACTTTAATTCCACAGCACCACCCTTTGTTTTAAAAGAAATCCATTCCAGAAAGTATGTTTTGTCCATTGCCTTGTTGTCACAGTGGTAACAATTTACCACAGTACTTCTGATAACTTGCTCTGCAGTTGCTCTTTTGCCTCGTTTTCATTAATTTTGCATTGCAAAAATTGCTGTCACTGCCAGTCAGTAAATTTTCATGGTTCTGTTAACATCATTCAAGAGCTAAATGGTGTATAAAAGTGATTTGCAATGGTTCATTTTGCTTTATATTTCTCAGTTGCTAGGATAAAGTATCTAGCCTCAGATCTGACAAAATAACTTGATGGGATCAAGGTGTTAAACTCCTTTGGTGAAGGATGAAACCAGATCCAATCTTTATTCAGTTTAAATTTATTCAGAGTGAAACATTCCAAGCATTTACCTCTTAACTCAACCACACCACAGTGCGTGGAATTGTGTCTCATATATTCCAATAACAACCCAATCAATGCCCTCCACCTGCATATGGTTAAACACAATTGATATGCAATTAACATAGCATTCTATGGCACAGCATGGAGTACTAAGCTATGGCACTGCCCAAGTTAAATACTGTGAAAGATCTAGTGTTACAGAAGTTATCCATTATTAATGCAGCCAACAATATGCGAGCAGCACTGTTAATCTTGGCTCAGTGGGTAACAGTTCACCTAAGTTGGAAGGTCATGGGTGTAAGGTCACTTGAAAGACTTGAGTACAGCCTAACACTGCAATGCAGTACTGAGGGAATGTCAGAGGTACTCTCTCTCAAATGAGATGGTTAAATTGAAGCCTTGTCTGCCCTGTAAGAAACAGAAATGATCCTGCGTCACTATTTGAGAGCAGTAGAGTTCTCCTCGTCAATATTTATCTCTTAGACAACGTCACTAAAAATAGTTTATCTAATCTCTTGGTTCACTTTTGTGGGGCTTTGCTGTGTCTGCCTATATTACTAAAGTGCTTTCATTGGTTGAGAAAGACTTGGGGAAATCCTGAGATTGTGAAAGGAACCGCATGAATACACATTCTTTCTTTAAATATTACACCATGAGCCGACTTATTTCACAGCTGAATGCAACTACAATTGCAATGTGTACTGTAAGGTGACCCAAGTGCAATTTGCAAGTAGTGGTCATGTAATTCAGGCATTTGGAATAATAATCCAGTGAACAGAGTTCAGGTTCCTCCATTTCAGTTTGAGAATTGGAATTCAGCTCTAAAATCTTCGGAAATTTGGCATCAATAAAAGTGTTTGTGATGTCAGATTGTTGTCAAAATTGAACTGGCCAAGAAATGTCCATTAGGGAGGGAGATCACAGAATCGTACAGAGCAGAGGAGGCCCTTTGGCCCATTGAGTCTGCAACAACACGTGAGAACCACCTAACCTGACTACTAATCCCATTTACTAGCACTTGGCCCGTAACCTTGAATACCTCCCAGGTCGCCACTCTCTGGGTAAAAAGGTTTTTCCTCACAGCTCCCCAAACCTCCTGTTCCTCACCTTGAATTTGTGTGTCCTCGTGACTGATCCTTCAACTAAGGGGAACAGCTGCTCCCTATTCACCCTGTTCATGTCCTTCATAATCTTGTACACCTTGATCAGGCCGCCCCTCAGTCTTCTCAGCTCCAATGAAAACAACCCAAGCCTATCCAACCTCTCATCATAACTTAGATTCACCAGGATGCTGCCTGGAACATTTCCTCTGCACCCCCTCCAGTACAATCACATCCTTTCTATCATGTGGTGACCAGAACTGCACACAGTACTCTAGCTGTGGCCGCACCAAAGTTCTGTACAACTCCAGCATGACCTCCCTGGTTTTGTAATCTTTGGCTTAATTGATAAAGATAAGTATCCCATATGCCATTTTCACCACTCCACTAACATGCTCTTCCACCTTCAGAGATCTATGGACAAAGACGCCAAGGTCCTTTTGTTCTTCAGAACCCCCTAGTGTCATGCCATTCATTGAATACTTCCTTGTCATATCACTCCTTCCAAAGTGTATCACCTCACCCCTTTCAGGGTTAAATTCCATTTGACCATCCCGTTTATATCTTCCTGTAGTCCAAGACACACAGCCTGAATATTAACCAGCAGCCAATCTTTGTGTCATCCACAAACTTGCTAATCCTATCCCCCACATTGACATCTATGTTGTTTCTATAAATAACGAATAATAGGGGACCCAGCACAGATCCCTGTGCTACACCACAGGACACTGGCTTCCTGTCACTCATGGTGTGGAGATGCCAGCGTTGGACTGGGGTAAGCACAGTTAGAAGTCTCAACGCCAGGTTAAAGTCCAACAGGTTTATTTGACAGCACAAGCTTTCAGAGTCTCAGGCTCCTTGTCTCACCTGAAGAAGGAGCCTGACACTCTGAAAGCTTGTGCTGCCAAATAAACCTGTTGGACTTTGATCTGGTGTTGTGAGACTTGTTCCTGTCACTCAAGCAGCCTTTTGTCATCACCCTCTGTCTCCTACAACTGAACCAATTTTGAATCTATCTCCTCAAATTACCTTGTATCCCACGTGCATTTGCCTTCTTTATAAGCCTTCTATGTGGGACCTTGTCAAAGGCTTTGCTGAAATCCATATAGATTACATCAATTGCACTACCCTCATCTACACAAAAGTAATGCCCAAACAGGGACTTGAACCCTGGACCCTCGGATTAAAAGTCTGATGCTCTACTGACTGTGCTATCCAGGCCTAGATAAACTTGTGATTCCTATCCCATCTGACCTATAGCTGACTCCAGTCCTACATTGACTCTTAACTGACCTCTGAAGTTGTGTCCATCGCATAGCTGCTGTTAATAGCAACTAGAGATGGGTAAAACCTGTTGGCCTTTGGGAATGAACTTAAAAACTAATATAAGCAAAATACTGTGAATGCCAGGATCTGAATCAAGAACAGAGGATGCATATTCCAAAACACTTTGGGAGAAAATTGAGGGTTTCATTATCATCATGAGTAGAATAATCAGAGGTGTATTTACAATTCCGGATCAGTGTTCACAAATATAACTAAACTATGCTTTATTGAAACTTGTACTTTTTAATCATCACCCAAGGATTATCCTTTGACATAGTGTGAGTAATGTCATTGGTGATCTGCTAGTTTGTAGAAATATTGAGTAAGTCACACTTCTAAGTTCAAATATATTTATATAATATTTATAAATATATTTGGTGCTGTTCTTGGATTTTGAAACTTCTATGCACCTGGCAATATGCAAATCTTTACCAACAGTAATAAACACCCAATTGATCTTAGATTTTTATGAATAAGTAGCAGTGAGAATATGTGGCCAGGTTAAACAGAACTGTATCTCAGCAGCAAATAACATTCTACATAACATTTCATATGGAATCTTATACAATACCATGCATCACCTGACTTGTCATGGGCAATGCCATGGTGAATCTGCTGGATATGTTGTATCCTTCTCCCTCGGGTACCAAGCCACTGGTGATCTTCGACTTCATTGGGTTAGTCCATGATTTTGCTTGGCAAAGTACTGCAGTGGGTTGCCGTTGCCTTGTGCAGTGTGACCGAGCAGGAAAGTCTCCTGCTCTTACTGCCCGCCATCAGGCGCATTTTTAAAGATCAACCTGTTTGACAGGGTTATGAATACGCCTTCCATTGCCATCAAGTCCTGCAGTGGGACTTGAACCTGAAGCTTCTGGCTCAGAGGTAGGGACACCAAGCCCTGCATCTCAGCTTGGACCTGTGTATATATTGTTTTAAATGCTGGGCACGTTTTGTGTGGTGGTGTGATCAGCAGATCCATGCTGGCCTGATGTCACAGTCCACAATGCAGTTAGTGGAGCTATTCCAGAATGCAGGGGAGTTCTCTCAGTCAGTGACATTGGTGAGATATTGTGGCGATAGAGAGGGTTGATTCTGCAGATATCTGTTTGATTAAAAAGTCTGACTACTATGTTGATTACTGTTCAATAATGCTCCTGTGAAGCCTTGGGATGTTGTTTGATGTTAAAGATGCTAGATAAATACAGGTTGTTGATGTATTTCCCCCTTTGTCTGTTATGTGACTCCTTTCACAGTTGCACAGGCATTTGTCACCCTGCTGTGTTTTACTCATGTTATCAAATCAGTGACATTTGACAGAGTCAGTCAGCAGGTTATTGAACTGCAGGTGGCATTGCAATCTTGCCACAAATCCAGCATGGATTGCTGAATAGTGATTGGGAATAGAAACTTCAAAGAATTCATAGAATCCCTACAGTGCTGAAGGAGGCCATTCGGCCCATCGACTCTGCACCGACAACAATCCCACCCAGGCCCTATCCCCATAAGCCCATGTATAATTTACCCTACTAGTCCCCCTGACACTAAGGAGCAATTTAGCATGGTCAGTCAACCTAACCTGCGCATCTTTGGAGTGTGGGAGGAAACCCACGCAGACACTGGGAGAACATGCAGACTCCACACAGGCAGTCACCCAAGCCAGGAATCAAACCCGTGTCCCTGTCGCTGTGAGGCAGCAGTGCTAACCACTGTGCCACCATGCTGCCTGTGGATACTGTCTTCCTTTAAATGGTAATGCCACTTATAGCATCCCTGAAATTGCCCACCCGAGCTGAGAACCTATAGCTCAGCACAAACATTGTGCAAAAAAAGTATGTGACTATTTGTATATTTTTCATTTTAAGATATTGATCAAAGCCATGAACACTGTAATGATTTACAATAAACTGTATTCTTTTATCAGATGAAGCATGGAACAAAGTTTATAAACATCTATGCAACCATGACAGCAGTATTAAGCCACACGGGTGCACTGAATGTGACAAAAGATTCTTCAGAACGTAAGTGTTTTATGATACTCAGTGGTGTAACTAACTAGAAAGTCATAGAAGTCATAGAAATCCTACAGTACAGAAAGAGGCCATTCGGCCCATTGAGTCTGCACCGACAACAATCCCACCCAGGCCCTACCCCCATATCCCTACATATTTTAGCCGCTAATCCCTCTAATCTACACATCCCAGGACACTAAGGGACAATTTTAGCATGGCCAATCAACCTAACCCGCACATCTTTGGACTGTGGGAGGAAACCGGAGCACCCGGAGGAAACCCACGCAGACACGAGGAGAATGTGCATACTCCACACAGACAGTGACCCAAGCCGGGAATCGAACCCAGGTCACTGGAGCTGTGAAGCAGCAGTGCTAACCACTGTGCTACCGTGCCGCCCAGAATCAGGACAGGTAGCTTTAAGGGCTGGAGAGAAATGCACAGCCCAGATTTTTGTTACCCCCCTGAGCTAGGAGCAGGATGGGGATGTGGAAGAATAGATTTCAGAATTAATCTACCTGTTTTAGGAAAACCTCTGTCAAAGCATCCTATTTTCTGAGTAATTTTGTATCCCCTAAAAAGCAATTTTTTGTCGTGAAAACATCAGCCGTTGTTCCTGCTTATTTGACAAAGTGCATAAAAAGTGCTGCTTAAATCCAGATTAGGTTTGAAAGCCATCATTAGGGGCTGACTAGTGTAACCGCAGTGTCACTGGACTAGTAATTCAGAGGCTACCACAGCAGATTGGAGAATTTGAATTTAATGAATAACTCTGGAATTGAAAGCTGAGTGTCAGGAATGGTGACTGTGACACTATCATTGATTATTGTGACTCCAGGCCCACAGCAATGTGGTTGACTCTTAACAGCCCTTTGAAATGGCCAAAAAAGCCAACCAAGTCAAGGGTTTTTAGGGATGTGCAACAAATGCTGGCCTCTCCAGCGACACCCCAAATCCCATGAAGGAATATTTAAAAAGTAATTTCTATACTTCCTTTTTTGGTATTCAAAATCGCTTATTCCATTTAAAGGCAGGTGATACCCCTCTTAAAATAAAGACGATAACAATGCCTGTTAGACAAGCACAAAACAGTACATCTGTTTGTATGCTAGTAGCGTAAGTCAGGAAAGACAACATTATCTACAAAAATACACCCATCCCTATGGTCCATAAAATAGACTCTCTGTAAAACACAATCCCTGTTTTAAATAAAAACAGAAAATGCTGGGAAAACACAGTTGGTCAGGCAGCATCGGTGGAGTTAATATTTCATATCGGTGACTCTTCATCAGAACTGGAGAAAGTTAGAACTGTGGCAGGTTTGGTTAATACAGGGGTGGTGGTGGGGGTGTGATGGGAGTTGGGGGTTGATGGTGGGGGTGGTGTCTGGGTGGGGGTGTGGTGGGGTGGGGGTGGTGTCTGGGTGGGGGTGTGGTGGAGTGGGGTGGCGTGGAGAACAAAAAGGAAAAGACTGATCGGGTGGAAGGCAGGAGAGATTAGAAGACAAAAGGGATGATGACATAAGGCAAAGGAGATGGTAATGGGAGAAAGTAAAGAAATAAAAGATGGAGGAAATGTAAGTTGGAAAAAGAGAATCATTTGCAACAGTCGCTGCCCAAAATCAGGAAAATTATTGGCACAAGGGGTGCAACCTGAAATTGTTGAACTCCAGTTTTGATTCCAGCAGCTTGGAGAGCGCCGAACTGAAAGCTGAGACCCTGTACTGAAAATCAAATAGAATCCAACAAACTTCATCTGGGCCTAATGGTTTTAAAAGAAAAGTTTAAAAGATTTACCCCCAGAATCAGGAGTCCTCAGTTTCTGGCTCTTCTGCCCACGAGGTTTACCTAGTGGGGAAGTCACAATGGCTTCTGTCCTCAGGCGCACTATTAAAATAGCTGTCAGATCCCAATGAGACCATCGGAGTAGGATCTGCACATTTAAAGAAATCCTCCCCACTGGTTTCTGACTGGTGTCCGTCATGCATGCTCAGGAGGGTAAGTGAAAGTGGAGTATTAGGAAACCTGTTGCCTGGGTGCAAATGACTGTGGTTCTATCCCAATCTAAAGTTTAGCAGTGACTCCAGTGAAGCAGCAATATTGAAGGACTGGGATTAACAGTGGATGTGATCAGGAGTTGGATAAATAAATGTTTCCAGCAACCTGGGCTTTTTTTTCCTCCAGACTGGCAGATCAAAGTTACCCCTGCATTCTTTGCACTCCGATGTAAAGGGGCGGTGGCGTAGTGGTTAGCACTGCTGACTCACAGCGCCGGGGACCTGGGTTCGATTCCAGCCTTGGGTCACTGTCTGTGTGGAGTTAGCACATTCTCCCTGTATCTGCGTGGGTTTCCTCTGGGTGCTCCGGTTTCCTCCCATAGTCTGAAAGACATGCTGGTTAGGTACATTGGCGCCGGAGGAATTTCACAGTAACTTCATTGCAGCGTTAATGTAAGCCTTATTTGTGACTAATAAATAAACTTCGACTTTAAAGAATGGTCGTAGGTAGCCTCTCTGAGTGTACATCTCTAGGAGGAACATGGACGAAAAAATAGGGAGAAAAGAAATGTTTTTAAAAAGTTAGGCTAATTTTTCTCAGCTTGATATTCGATCACTGGGCCTTTTTCTTCGATTATCTATAAGCCTGTTCAAAATACAGCAATTTATGTATGAGCAGGGTGATGTGCTTTTCTTTTTTGCAGCATGAGCTGGAATTATTTTCTGCTTTTGTCAGAGTTGAACTGAAGGAACACATGGCAAAGCATAACGAGGCAAGGCCATTTCTGTGCCACCTCTGTGGACGGACATTCAAGTACAGACGGCAAGTGAATAAACACCGCAGAAAAGTCCATCAGAAGACAAAGGAAAAGAGAGAAAATGATATAACAAGCAAAAGGCACGAGGAAAAGGAGGCTCAGCTTAAGACAAAGAAGCCAAGCAAGGAATTTGTCTGCAGTATTTGTACCAGGTACTAACTCGCCAAACTAAATGCCAAATGTTGCTTTTAAACTGTGTTGATTGTCTCTTGAAGCATGGGGACATTGGCGAAGGAACATCTGACATCTTTACTTGTGTTTTTATCATTTCAAGTCACCGTTTCTCCCTTTGTTCTTTCTGGTGTCCCGTTCTCTTCCTTCATACACTACCACAGATTCAAATCTCAGCTGTGTATACACTGCCCCCTCATAGGAGTGGGAGGAAATCCCACTCAACCCATCTCTATTTGCGAATGTCGGCCCACAACACGTTCAATTTAAAATCTTCAGCCTCGTGCTCCCACAGCCTCAGACACCTAGAGTCCATAGATGTTTATGGCATGGAAACGGGCCCTTCAGCCCAACTTGTCCATGCTGCCCAGATTTTATCATTAAGCTAGTCCCAATTGCCCACGTTTGGCCCATATCCCTCTTATACCAATCTTGCCCATGTCACTGTCTAAATGCTTTTTAAAAGACAAAAATTATACCCACCTCTACTACTACCTCTGGCAGCTCGTTCCAGACACTCACCACCCTCGGTGTGAAAATATTGCCCCTCTGGACCCTTTTGTGTATCTCTCCTCTCACCTTAAACCCATGTCCTCTAGTTTTAGACTCCCCTAACCTTTGGGAAAATATGTTGACTATCTACCTGATCCATACCCCTCGTTATTTTATAGACCTTTATATGATCACCCCTAAGCTTCCTACGTTCCAGGGAAAAACGTCCCAGTCTAACAGCCTCTCCTTGTAACTCAAACCATCAAGTCCCAGTAGCATCCTAGTAAATCTTTTCTGCACTCTTTCTAGTTTAATAACTATCCTTCCTATAATAGGGCAACCAGAACTGTACACCTGTCCCTACAAGCCCCTACTAGGCCAGTATTTATTCTTGAACTTTATGGTTCTATGATGCTCTTTTTTCTTCTTGTCCATCCTTTGCCCATCATTTACATTAGAACTGTCAACTGGCTGACTTTTGACCTCTCTCCCAAAGGCCCTTAGCTTCTCCTCCTCATCAGACCCAACATTTTGTTCAAGCTTTTAACCATCCCCCAATCTCACCCTCACGTGGCTTCGAATCTGCTCCCCTTTTGTTTTTCTATCTCCTTTCTTAAAGCAGGTATACTAATGCAAGTTGTTTCTGATCAGCAGTGTGTTTCATATCGTGGTATATGAGAAATGTATTCATTCCATTAGTTAGCATTCATTGGAAACAAACATTCGGGCTTAATTTTAAAACATTTTCAGCTGTCCCTCGTTTAGCTCTCCTGATGTGTTCCTGAAGAGCGCCGTGCTTAAAATTAACTTTCTCCAAAGAAAACAAGTAATAAGGTTGGAATGAAAACAGGAAATGCTGGATAAACCCAACAGCACTGGCAGAATCTGTGGAGAGAAAAACACAGTTAATGTTTCGAGTCCATGTGACCTCAAAAACTGTAGAAGGCTCATATGGACTCGAAACCTCAACCCTGTTTCTCTCTCCTCGGATGCATTCAGAGCTGCTGAGCTTATCCAGCATCTTCAGTTTTTATTTCAGACTTCCAGCATCTGCAGTACCTAGCTTTTATTTATTATAATAAGGTTGGGGTTATGTTCTGACTTTTAATTTTTACATTTGAAAACCTATTGGCTGCTTTGAACCTAAACTGGCCCAAAAGTCTGCTTACTAATTTACTCACTCTTACTCACTTCAACTCTAACTTTGACTCTTTCTAACTTTAACTCATTCTACTTACTTTATGGCGCCATGGTGGCACTGTGGTTAGCACTGCTGCCTCACAGCTCCAGGGACCTAGGTTCAATTCTGGTCTTCGGTGACTGTGTGGAATTTGCACATTCTCCCCCCGTGTCTCCGTGGGTTTCCTCTGGGTGCTCTGGTTTCCTCGCACAGTCCAAAGATACGCAGGTTCGGTGGATTGGCCATGCTAAATTGTGTCTCAAGATGTGTAGGTTAGCTGGATTAGCCATGGGAAGTGTGTGGGGTTAGGGAGATAGGGCAGGGGAGAGGGCCTGTGTAAGATACTCTATCAGAGTCGGTGCAGACTCGATGGGCTGAAGGGCCTCTTCCGCACGGTAGGGATTCTATGATTATCACTCAGTCACTGCTTTCCACCTGGTGGCCGCGTCCATCCCCCTTTGTTTTTACTTCAGATTTCAAGCATTTTCAGATTTTTAATGTTTAATTCCGATTTCCATTGATCTTAATTACAAAGTCGACTGGAGCCTAAGAGGCTGCTGGAACTTGTGTTTTTATATAATAGATGCACGTTTTAAGAGATGTTGTTAGTAATTTATAAAATGACAAGTTGGTGAGATTGTACTTGATTACATCCAGCTAACCTTTCGATAAGATGATGATGATTTTGCCACAGTTCTGGGACTCTGCAGCTTTTATATTGCTGCTCGGGGTCGGATTGCTTTGCATATTGTGGTTATTCGGCAGGATGTGATCTTTGTCAAACTCCTCAGCATGTGCCTGAGGACTTGGCTGAGAAACCGCTTCTGGAGTTTTGTCTTTTGTAAGAGATTGTGATAATTTCTGAGGTGCAGAGTTCCCAGGTTGGCGTGTCCATTTCCCGTATTAATGATCAACTTGATGACTCTATCACTGAAGAAATGCTTTGCCCCACAGTTTTGGAAATATTGTGGGCATTTTCTATTTCAACAGCAGCGATTTAAACCGAACTGCAGATGTGTTAACACCTGTTTGACGTATTTGCATAAAGTCAGAATTACCCCCTTTTTTGATGCGTTGAAATCTATTTTTCCACCTTTGTGTCTGATCAGCTGGAAGAATTTAGGCAAAAAGTTGCTTCCTTTTGAAAGTGGCCAGACTGGGGTACATAGAAATCATAGAAACCCTACAGTGCAGAAGGAGGCCATTCGGCCCATCGAGTCTGCACCGACCACAATCCCACCCAGGCCCTACCCCCACATATTTTACCCGCTAATCCCTCTAACCTACGCATCCCAGGACTCTAAGGGGCAATTTTTAAAAACCTGGCCAATCAACCTAACCCGCACATCTTTGGACTGTGGGAGGAAACCGGAGCACCCGGAGGAAACCCACGCAGACACGAGGAGAATGTGCAAACTCCACACAGACAGTGACCCGAGCCGGGAATTGAACCCAGGACCCTGGAGCTGTGAAGCAGCAGTGCTAACCACTGTGCTACCGTGCCGCCCCATATATATTTGTGCTGCAGAACTGTACTACTGTGATATCGCTAACTACAAGTCACAATTCAGAAAAAAATTCTCTCCTCAGGCATGGAGTGCTTTACGTAAATAAAAAGGCTCCATTGTTCTCATTTCCCCAGACTAATTCGCCCCAATGAGTTAATTTCCAAATGTGCAACAGTCCAAATCAGGCCTGCTCTGACACTCTGGCACCAGCAACTACATTTGGTGCCCTTATTTCAGCAAGTTGGTAAAGGTCGGTAAAGTTTAATTGTTGTCACAGGGTAATGCACATGGTTGATGTGTCATTAAGTCAATGATTCTGACACAAAGGCAACATTTGTCACAAACGACTAATGATGAACACGGCAAATCAGCCTCTTTTGAATGAGTCCTGGACATGTTTAATGATTCAACTAATTAGCCTGCATTAAATCACAGGGCTGTTGAAATGATTGACATAATAAGTCGTTAACTTTATCGCTGGCATTTATTTATCAAGTTATAATATACTCTCTCCTGCCCCTGCCTCAATTTGTAGGGAAAACAATGTGTCATTATGCCCGGTGATTTAATGGTGGTGCAGTCAGTTACAGCAGCAACTTGTGTTGTCAAGAAGTACTGAGATGCAGATCCATTTCGAGCTGAATTTAGCCAGCCGTAAGGGAGGTGCTCAGTGAGGGTGGTGTGGGAGCTGGGAAGCATTTCCTCGCAGCTGTGTCAGAGCACTGCTGGCAAACTCCCTGGAGCCTCGTGTTTGTTTATCTCTTCACCACCTCCTCCTTCGGTCACATGCTTCCCCCAATAAACTGATTACGTCGCCTCGAGGGTAAAAACTATAACATAAAAACACAAAACTTAAACAAATCAATGTATTTAAATATACGCCATAATTTGCCCTCGTCCTTTTGACAACTGTCCATCAAAATCCACCCACACTCAGGGTCGTCAATCTTCTCTGGTCCTTGCTTTGTACAGTTGGGCTTTCGGTTCATTTTTTTTCCTCGGGCTCTTTTCAATGCACATTCTTCCAGGCCTCTGTACGTCAGCGTAACAGTTACCCATTCACATTCCCCTGCTGTTGACAGCTCCTTGATTACGGTAAGGAAGTGGAAAAAGAGCCTGAAAGATTTCAATAATATCACTGCCAATCCTCCAAGACACAGAGCGTTTCTGTAACTAAGAACCAGGTCAGGAAAACATTAGGAGCTTCACACCCTCGAGGGGAACAATTGCACCATAATGATTCTGCGGATTGATATTTAATTATGGCAATCACTCCTTCATGGGTGCGACTGCGTCTATTGTAAACCGTAACATTGCCAAGTGGTGCCATTTAACTAGATCTCAATATGCCGCCTTACCTCACTTACTTCCAGCCGTTCACTCATTTATGTGGAAACTTACAAGGCCGGGAGGCAGCAGCACAGACAGGAAGGTCCCTCTCACATTCTGGTGCCTGTTGGGGTAAGAGTAAGAACAGCAACTTGTATCAAATGGGTTTAGCGTGTGTCACTCTTGCTGATCAGAAATGTCGCTTCTAATATTTCACGCTATGTTGACAGCCTAAGATTCAGTTTAATGCCCATTTAATAAATAACGTGGAAATGTGTAGAGAGAAGTGATGCTTCTCAAAATGTACTGCAGCAGTAAATCTTAAATTATATCCTTGTACAAACCGGCACAAAAAAAGGGTTCCAATTGTTTACTACTGTTAGAAAAATATATCATCCTCATTCACCATCAAAGTGTGCATTTATGCAGAAAAATGCCTCATAGCACGGAGAGAATTCTGTTTCTAGAAACAACGTGGGCAGTAAATCATGGTGGGATATTTAGGAGAGGTGACTGAAAGCTTTGTTGGGCTTGGAGATAGGAGATGACAACATGCTCAAGGATTTGAGCGAAAAGAGTTAGACATGGTTTGCTGGCTGGAGAGCGCAGACAAGTCAAACATTTGACCTTCTACCCGAGTATTTCCTTTCAAGTTTCAGAGTCAATTTGGTAACACTCCTGTGAAACTCCTTGGGTAATTTTACAGTGTTGGTGGTAGCCATGATGTAGAGTTGCTGGACTGGGGTAGGCACAGTAAGTAGTCTCACAACACCAGGTTCAAGTCCAACAGGTTTATTTGGTAGCACGAGCTTTCGGAGCGCTGCCCCTTCATCAGGTGAGTGTCATGCCCTCTCATGATTCACATAAAAATAACGAAAAGAAGCATTTGTTGCAGTCAGTTAAAGAGTTACACTCTCTGTAACACACCTCACTTAGTGCACATGCTATATTGCCATTTGGGGCTTAATGCCTTTCCAAATTACAGAGAATATATTCTCCAATGAGCTCAACAGAGTGAGTTACAGCTGGGTGCACTGGGGAATGGGAGCCTCTGTCATTTGATGGCCGCTCCCTTTGGCTATGCACTTTGCCCGCAATGTCAAAGGTATTATTGAAACCTGAGCTCTGCTGTAGCTGTGGAATTATCCACCCACAACATGAGTGCATGAACATGCAAACAGGCTTTGCTGGAGTCTTTCATAGTCCTACCCACTGTCATTAGATGATGCATCAGAATGCAAGTCATGTGATGGCGAAATATGGGTTTCTCAGTGATGGTGTTGGACAGGCCAGAGTTCCTGAAAGATAAACAAGATAAACCATTTGCATATCTAACTTATGAAGTTAAAGGTCAGTATCATTGTCATGCAGCAAAAGAGTGGAAAGAGATATTTGAAGTAACAATTACTTGGGCGGGCGTCTTACTGTTGTACTTTTTTTGCATCAAGATGGCCAATATCTTGACCACATGCATCATTTTGATCTGCCTATATCATTTTCAGGAGTCTTCCCTTCCAAGCAAAGATAGCAAGTTTCCTTTGGTTCACCTCCCTCAGCTTTACCCTTAGGGGTTCCATCAGTAAAGCAAACAGTCCTTCCCTTTTTCACCTGACTGGCGCAGAGTCAGAAAACTCCAACCCAAATGAAATGCTGGCGAATATTTTTACAATCGAAAGTGCGGATGGCCCTAAAGATGAGGCAGCTGCTGTTCTTTGACTGTTCCTTGAACATCCTGCCCATCGCAATCTCCATGCCACCCACCCCCCCCAGCAAAGAGCCCAAGCAACTGTGAGAATGACTTAACCATGGAAAACGCTGGCTGTCCCCTGTTCATCCCGGGTGTGGGCTGAACCTGTGTGTCAGCTGTTCAAGTGCATTAACACAGTAAGAAGTTTAACAACACCAGGTTAAAGTCCAACAGGTTTATTTGGTAGCAAAAGCCACGCAAGCTTTCGGAGCCCCAAGCCCCTTCTTCAGGTGAGTGGGAATTCTGTTCACAAACAGGGCATATAAAGACACAGACTCAATTTACATGAATAATGGTTGGAATGCGAATACTTACAGCTAATCAAGTCTCTAAGATATAAACAATGTGAGTGGAGAGTGAGTGGCCTTCACGACACACGACGGCGCAGAGTTGCTGAGCAGAAACTGATAGCCAAGTTCCGCACACATGAGGACGGCCTCAACCGGGATATTGGGTTCATGTCACACTATTTGTAATCCCCACAGCTTGCCTGGACCTGCAGAGTCTCACTGTCTGGAGACAATGCACATCTCTTTAGCCTGTCTTGATGCTCTCTCTCCACTCACATTGTTTATATCTTAAAGACTTGATTAGCTGTAAGTATTCGCATTCCAACCATTATTCATGTAAATTGAGTTTGTGTCTTTATATGCCCTGTTTGTGAACAGAATTCCCACTCACCTGAAGAAGGGGCTTGGGGCTCCGAAGGCTTGTGTGGCTTTTGCTACCAAATAAACCTGTTGGACTTTAACCTGGTGTTGTTAAACATCTTACTGTGTTTACCCCAGTCCAACGCCGGCATCTCCGCATCAAGTGCATTAATGCAGGCATGGTGCATTCCGAGACCTACCTCCACTGCAGCTGCAATGGGAAATCGACCCTTTTACAATCTTTTCCAAAATAAATTGCAAAGGGTTGAAATTCACCCATTAAAATCATCCAAATAATTTTGTTTTTGTAAGAATACTTCAGTGAAAGATCCAGATTGCTTGTTTGCAGATTGTGTGACGGAGCACTCATTGAGGAAACTGTTCGCTAACTTAAAAATTGGTGTCTTGGGTTGGAGTTGAGGCCAGCAACAACTGTTTTTGTTGTTTACTGCATTCCAGTAGAGGGCAGCAAAAGATAGATATTTCATGTGCTCCTTATTACCTCCACCTCAATCTGCAGACAAACACTTCTTCCACAAGACTTCAACCTGTAGTAAAATTGAAAGTCGCTGAGTCCCAAGTTAGTCTTGGTTTTAAGCTACCCCAGGTAGAAATCGATAAACAAATCCAGTGAGGAATTTAGGAAAACTTTACCCCCAGAGTGGTGAGAATGTGCAGCATGAATGCATTTGGAGAGACTGAGGCCAATAGCAACAGCGCATTCGCAGAGGAAGCCACATGAAGGAGAAAGGAATGGAAGAATGTGCTGGTAGATGAAGTAGAGTGTGAGACGGCTTGTGTAAAGGATAAACACCAATGAAACAATTGGGTTGAATGGTCTGTTATTGTGCTGCAATTTCTGTGTAATAGGAAATTGACTTGGGACAATTATTCAATAACTTCATTGCAGTGTTAATGTAAGCCTTATTTGTGACTAATGAATAAACTTTACTTTTTATTCATGAATCGTGGTTATAAATTTGGGCTTTCTAGAATCTCTGCGTAAGAAACCAAAACTTCTAAAACCTTTTTATCTGTTTTTATAATTGGTTACAAGGTTTATCTGTCCGAGAAATGTGTCTTCTATGGTATCGAAACGAGTTGTGCTTTAAATTTTCACGACTGTCCCATTTACTCATGCTTTGTTAGCAGGAATCACTGGTTAGTAATCAGGGTGGCAGTAGTCCTGACTGATGCCTCCTACCCTACCCTTGGGTTGCTAAGACCAACTATAGTATCCGTATTACCCCTCTGATTGCGGTCAGCTTAAGGCACAGACTGGGGATTGGATCTGGACCATTTGGCTTGGTGCAACACTGGGTGGTGCCCGTAAGCAGTAAGACAGCAAATTATATCTTTAACTAAAACATTGAATAATGTATAGAATTAGCGAAGTTTTGGACCACATGTTTACAGTAACGTTTGGCAAACAAACTGAAACAATGCAAAGCTAATATGGTAGCACCATCACAGAATTAGAAAGGGAATTCATCCTGTGTTAAATTTGTTCTATTCCAATATTTATCCACTAAAATCACATTCCTTGTACATTGTCTTTTTGTAGGTTTTTCTGTGAATTTGGAGTTTATACTAAGATTGTACATTTGTACCAGGTTGATATCTCACTTTCAGACTTGGTGGTACCCCTGGCCTGTTCTCCTGCGTTCTTCATTGAGCCAGGGTTAATTCCCCAGTTTATTTATTAATGTCACAAGTGGCTTGCATTAACACTGCAGTGAAGTTACTGTGAAAATCCCCGAGTCACCATACTCTGGCACTTGTTCGGGTATTCTGGGGGAGAATTTAGGATGGCCAATGCACCTAATCAGCATGTCTTTCAGACGGTGGGAGGAAACCGGAGCACCCGGAAGAAACCCACACAGACACGAGGAGAACGTGCATACTCCACACAGTGACCCAAGCTGGAAATCGAACCTGGCGCTGTGAGGCAACAGTGCTAACCAGTTTGATGGTGTTGGCAGAGTTGGGGATATGCTGGACCATGTGGTTGCCGTTACGTTGATGTTATGTATGAGGGTGTGCCAACTTAAAACACCAGTTCATAGTGGTTTATACTTGGTGGATTAATGCGAGATCCAACCCAGTGAGGAACCACCAAAGTCTTTATGTAAACAATTAATAAAGAATGTTTATCAAAATAAAAGAAAAAATGCGACAAGAAAGACTAATATGTACTATGACAATTAATATACACACAATTTTATCTGAAGTTACCTCTTGTTCCCAAAATATACTCACTTTCCTTGAAATTTCTAAGACTCCCCTTTATCCAAACAACACCCACTTTAGTAACTTTAAGTCAGCTCGTAGTTACCACACAATACAGTTTAGATGACCAGGTTTGGGAAACCGTCTTTTGCTGGTTCAGCCAAGGTAGGAAACTGCGTCTTTTAGAGGAGAATATCTGCAATCTGTCTTGGCTCCAAATGTGAGATGGAACAGGCCTTCATGATTCTATTCAGAGATTGAACTGATCTTTCTAAAGATTCTGGCCTGCCCAGCTGTTGCATGGAAAACCAGCTTCCTTCCCCAAAGAGTTATACTGTTCAGCTGCTTTGCTATGCCATCTTCAGATGTCTATCTCTCAAATTCCTTGCCTTTACAAGTTATCGATTGCATAGCTCCACTGATCTCTGGTAAACAATTCTTGTTGACATGGCAATTTGCGCCTCAAGTTCTCTATACGCTTACTATACTTGTTACTGGGTAATCACATCTTATTATTCCATTAGACACCTGCTAGTTTTGTTACCTGTCTGTTGTTTTCACCTCAAACTCACCCCTAACCTCATTAACTTCTGCAAATTCTTAACAGTTACAGATTGTGGTTGAATACAATTCTGTTGCTGCATATGGCTCACAGCACCTCACTGAGTTCCAGTTTTGAATTCATAGATCTGTTCAGAAGTTATCTCATTTAGCACAGTGGTAGTGCCACACAACAGATGGAGGCTATTGTCAATGTGAAGACGGGACTACAGGGACTGTCTAGTGGTCAGTTGTGATGTTAGTGTCCCTTTAAGAAATGTTTTTAAAAAAATCATGATCTCTGCAGCTCACAGCCTTGGGTGATGTCATTGGTGGGAGGAGAAATTAAACAAAAACTGTGCAGCTCAGGTGACGAGGGTTGTTTTTAGTTTTGTTTTGGCTGCAGTGTTAGAAGCCTAGCTGAAAGAAGTTTTTCTCTTTTTTTGTTTTGAAAGTTTTACCAGTTAACTGAAAGCACAGCTTATTGCCCTCCTGCAGTAAAGAGTCTATGTTTTTGGTGTTTTGGGGAGCTGATGACGACAAGCTGCTCTGAGTTTTCAAGATCATTTGAAGTCAGCAATCAACGCAGGGAACTGGATTCCAATTTTAAGTGAGCTTTAGCCTGTGCAGTGATAAATTGTTGAAAGGGTCTTGTATATTGAATTTTTGTTTGAATTGGAACACATTAGAGATATTCATTAAGAGTTATACATTATAGTCGTTGTTTTGTTTCTTGTTTGTAATTGATAAAAGTTCTTGCTCATTTTCTTACTATACATGTTAAATAAACTTTGTTTGATAAAAGCTCCCTAGTGGGTCATTTGAATCATACCTGAAGTGAAACATTTCATGCTTATCCCAGCCAAATTTAAAATGCAAAACTTATGACTCAGGCGGGCTTCATAAAACACTTTGGGGTTTCTGACCGGAACCCATTACACAGTTCTACCAATACTGTCCTGGACAGTTGCAACTGTGACAGATAAACTGGTGAGGACAAAGTCAAGTAGGTTTTCCCCTCTTGTTGGTTCCCTCACCACCTGCCACAGACCCAGTCTAGCAGCTGTGACTCAATCTATATTTTTAGATTTTGGTCTGTGTTTTTATCAGTTAGCACCTGTGGGGGTGAGGGGGATTGAGGTTTACCTTTGGTTGACTGGAGATTGTAACGTTTTAAGTACAGAATCCTCAGAGCAGGAGTGGAACCCAGTTGGGAGATATTAACTGGTGTCTCAGAACAGTTCAAGGGCAGTGTGAACTGCAACGCATGGCGAGCAATGGCTCAGATGCCTCAGGATTTGGAGGTTGCAGCAGAAGATGACTAACTTTGTGCTGCTGGGGACATTGGAGTGGCATGGTTATTAGCACCGCTGCCTCACAGTGCAGGGAAGCTTCAGTTCCAGCCTTGGGTGACTGTGTGAAGTTTGCACATTCTCTGGATGCTCCGGTTTCCCCCCTCAATCTCAAGATGTGTAGGTTAGGTTGATTGGCCATGCTAGATTGTCCCTTGGTGTCCCAGGATGTGTGGGTTAGGGGGATTAGCAGGTTAAAAACGTGGTTTTATGGGAATGGGGCCTGGGTAGGATGCTCAGTTGGAGAGGCGGTGTAGACTCTGCGTCGAATAGGGATGGGGCCTGGGTAGGATGCTCTGTTGGAGAGACGGTGCAGACTCAATGCTCCGAATAGCGCTGGGGCCTGGGTAGCATCCTATCCAGGCAGTGCAGACTCGATGTGCCAAGTGGTTAAAATTTGGAGGTCTGGTCTTGGAATAGCTTTCAAGATTTTAAGAGAAATCAAAAGGAAACTTACATTTGTTCCATGCACAATTTTTGACAAATCAGATGTGGACACAAATTTTCAGCGTCTTGAAGAATCTAACCCAAACTAAATCTGATTCTGAGATTTTGTGGGATGGTTCAAATAGTAATCCATGACCAGGATTTTTACCAGTAATGTTTTAATAGAGCTAAATATGCAGATGAATACAATTCATCTTTAAAAAATAATGTTTTGGATAGTCCACATTAATGGAAGCCTTTTACTACCTTCATGTTGCTTATCATGTTTGACTCATGCCTAATTGTTTTCCTCTGGGATCCTATTGAATTGTTATATTCACCATTCACGTTTTGAAGAGCAATTATGGGGAATGATACATCGAGACTTTGACTAGACTTTAGTGTGTATTTGATTTTTAAAAAGCCATCTACACGCTATTCTCTGCAGACTATAAAAGGTGGCAATGTGATTCAACTCCTTGATCTTTGCCTCCATGCTGGTTATTCATCAAACTTATATTTACTTAATAGATTTGATGACTAAGGTAACATATCTGAAGGTCAGTTTACAGTGCAGGGTTAGTACAAAGAATGTCAGCCTTGGCTCAGTGGTATCACTCTCACCTTTGACTTAGACGCTTTAAGTCCCATTCCAGAAATGTGAGCACATAATCCAGTGCAGTAAAGAGGGACTGTTGCACTGCCAGTGGTGCCGTCTTTCAGACGAGACATTAAACATGGATATAACAGATCTCATGGCCACTATTTGAAGAAAAGCAAGAGAGTTCAATTACTAGGGGGCATAGGTTTGAGGTGCGAGGGTCAAGGTTTAAAGGAAATGTAGGAGGCAGATATTTTACACAGAGAGTAGTGGGTGCCTGGAACTCGTTGCCGGGGGAGGTAGTGGAAGCAGATACGATACTGACTTTTAAGGGGCATCTTGACAAATACGTGAATAGGATGGGAAGAAAGGGATGTGGTCCCCGGAAGGGTAGGGGGTTTTAGTTCAGTCGGGCAGCATGGTCGGTGCAGGCTCGGAGGGCCGAAGGGCCTGTTCCTGTGCTGTAATTTTCTTTGTTCTGCAGATATCCTGGCCTTTTATTCCTTGGCTATAATTACATTGCTGCTTGCAATGGACCTTGCGATATGCAAATTGCTGCTGTGTTTTCTACAGTGACAATGATTCAAAAGTACTTAAATGACTATCAAAAGATCCACATTTTATAACTTTTTTCTTTTTTTCTCCACTTCTTTTCCAAAGTTTATGTAGACTTGCAGTACTTTAGATGTTGTTTGTCCTGTGATAGTTTGCCTAAGTGATCATCATTATTTGGGCAATAGATACATAAGTTTATATGATTATTTGATCCTTTGTTTTATTCTTTAATGGGATGTGGGTGTCGCATTTGTTGCTTGTCCCTTATTGCCTTTGAACTCAGTGACTTGGTAGGCCATTTCAGAGGGCACTTAAGAGTCTGGGCCTGGAGTCATGTGTAGGTCAGACCAGGTAAGGATGGCAGATTTCCTTCCCGAAAGGGACATTAGTGAACTGGATAGATTTTTATAGCTTCATGATCACTATTATTGAGACCAGCTTTTATATTCCAGATTTTATTAACTGAATTCCGATTCCAACAGCTGGGGTGGGATTTGAATCCATGTCCTTCTGGATTATTAGTCCAGTGACATTACCACTACACCACCATCTCCCTCTGCAGTTGAACCAATCTTGTGATCGCCTGGTATCTAGATATACAGTTAATGTTAGACGTTCATTTCCATTCAGCCCTGGAATGGTGGCGTCATTATGTGCAGTAATAAAAGATTGAAGTCAAACATTCTTGGATGGCAAGTTTAAAATAGATTGCAGATCGAATGTGGAAAAGCTGATTGTGATAAGATGTCTGTAAGGATCATTTTGTTGTAAACCTTTTTGAGTGCATATTTCAGTGCTGTTTAGGCACCTTGGAGAAATTTTGCTATGTTAAAGGTGCTGTGCAAATACAAATTAGTGTTGTAATGCTGGTCTTGTTAGTGTTAATGATTGAGTTCTCAATTTTATCCAGCGGAGTAAGGGTTAAATAAAGCAGTGCTTATTAAACAGCACGAAACAATTGTAACTTTGATGTGAATGAGGAATAATGGTGACAAATCTGTTTCCTTTTGGACAGGAAATGCTCCTCCAAGTTGGCCCTCCAGAGACACATGGGAACACACACTGGTATAAAGCCATTTCATTGTCAGCACTGTGACTATAAAACCAGATTAAAGGCTTCATTGATACAGCACATGAGAATTCATACAGGTAAGAATAATGTATCATACAGACAACTATTTTCTGCTGCTTCACGCATACTATAAAATTCTGTCAATTTGTTGTCCCAGGAGTAATTTCAAATGAGTTTAAGTGTGCGGTTACCTCTTGTTTAGTTTTGAGGTTCCAGCATTCTCTCTGCGGTCTCCCCTGCGGGTTCTGTGGATCTGAAAGCCTGAGCACCATCACCTGCTGTCAACTTTTCATCCGGCAACAATAGAGTTTGGCGATTCTTGAGATGACCTTGAGAATTAGTCTGATTACCCCTCCCACATCTCACCTTGAAGCGGAGCCTGATTTGACATTTCCCCTACCCCCTCCTCCCCCCATATCCCCAATTCTTGAAGGGTGCTAGATAAATGCAAGTTTTTGTTCTAATTAAAATTGGAATTGTATGTGAAAGGGAAAAGGATGGTAGAATGCAACCATACAGACTGGTTAAATCACTCGCATATCTTCACACCATTTCCACTACCCTCCTCTCCTCCCAGTGATGTGGGTTTACGAGGTAGAGGTTAGGAGATGGTTGTGCCAATCAGCAGCTATGGGGTATTGTGGCCAGTGGAGGGATGAATTTTGGCAGTTTGAAAGAGCAGCTGTAAATGCCTTGGGGATTGTTCTTTCCTAGAGTGGATGCAGAAGGAAGTGAACTTGGAATGGAGTGGAGGATGTAGGTCACAAGGGACACAGAAAGAAGTGTTATCGTTAAAGTTTATTTATTAGTGCCACAAGTAGGCTTACATTAACACTGCAATGGAGTTACTATGAAAATCCCCTCGCCGCCACACTCCCGGTGCCTGTTCGGGTACACAGAGAATTTAGAATGGCCAGTGCACCAAACCAGCACGTCTTTCTGACTGGGTGGAAACTGGAGCACTTGGAGGAAACCCACACGGACAGGGGAAGAACATACAGACTCTGCACAGTCACCCAAGCCGGGAATCGAACCCGGGTCCCTGGCGCTGTGAGGCCGCAGTGCCAACCACTGTGCCACCGTGTCACCCACAACAGAGGCTATGAGATATAGCAAGTTCGAGGGGATAGTCTTGAGTGAGGGTAGGATATGGAAGGAAAAGATGACAGAACAGGTGAGCAGTAAATTCAAAACAAGATGAAGTTTGAGTACTATTTCAGAAATATGATTGATGCATTTTTCTTTATTTTAGTTTTGCAATTTGAGAAATTTGCATTTAACAGGTCTTCATTTTATGTTTTAACTTTCCTACATAACTTCAGAAAGTAATGTTTTAGTTATAAGGTAAAGGTAAAGTCGCCATAGTCCCAGATCCCGGTAGGCTGTGACTGGTGATGATTTAACCTGAGGATCACCACACCTCAGGCAAAGGGCAAGGTCGAGAAGGTGGGGCCTTCGTGAATAACTTCAGCCGGTACGGGAATTGAACTCGGGTGTCACTTTGCATCACTAACCAGCTGTCCAGCCCACTGAGCTAAACCGACTCCCAATGTTTTACTTATAAAATGCCGTGGAAGATCAGTTGTTATGATAAAACATTTCCTTTAATTGAGGGAGCAATGAAGTATTTTTGAAAACATTATTTTTGGGAAGCACACAACTTATCTGCCCTCTTCCTCTTACATCATTTATTAGCTTCGTTGATGAATCTCTGTTTTTATTCATTCATGGGATCCAGGCGTCACGTTGTTACCCATTCCTGGTTGCTCTTGAGGCTTTAGAAGTTAGCCACCTTCTAGAAACACTGCAGTCTATGTAATGTTGGTACGTCCACGGTGCTGTTGTGGAGAGAGGTCCACTTTGACCCAGTGACATGGATTGATAATATATTTCCAAGTCATGATGATGTGTGAATTAGAGGGGCATTTGAAGGTGCTGATGTTCCCTTGCACCTGCTGCCTTTGTTTTTCTAGGTGGTTGAGGTTTTGGGCTTGGAAGGTGTATTCAAAGCAGCCTTGGTGAATTGCTGTGTTTCATATTTGGTGCATGCTGCAGCCACAGTGTGACAGTGGTGGAAGGACTAAATGTTTAAGATGGTGAATAGGTTATCAGTGAAGTGGGTTGTTTTGTCCTGGCAAAGAAACGAGGTCTCATGGCATCCAGACTCTGCAGAGTTTTGCTGTAATATTGACCTATTGCAGGAAAATGGTGGCCGGTTTCTTGAGTGTTGGGGCTGCCCTCAAGTTTTAAGAGTATCCCAATTTTGTTTCCATGAACATGATGCATCTCTTTCAGACAATGAAGATTACTGTGTGTGAGCTTTTGAGTTACTACATAGATAATTGCTGTGCATATTTTAGTCTGTCACCACTGAGTCTTTGCAGCACAGTGCATATTGAGATTCTGAATGTTTACTTCTCAGTTTTACATGTGGGGGAGGATAGGGATTGGGAAGGTACAATATGATGTGTTAATATAATGCTTGCACTGTGGTCAAGACTTGGGAAAGTGCAAAGGACAATAGCAATTGGAATCAGTAGTAAGGAAAATCAGGAGGCTGAGCTAGTACCACTTGTGTTAGAGACCCACTGAATGTCAAAGTTCTGCCTATCGTATTCTATGCAGTAAGTACTTGAAAACTTTTAGATTAAAATGGTTTGAAAATCTGTGTTCTAAAGGGAGGAGAAATGGAAATAATTGTTGAATTTTTGAGTTGAGTGGGTAGATCCGAATGAGGTTGCTTTATTTAGTATGTTATCTTTTTCTTGTCTCCAAAGGTGAGAAGCCCTTCAAGTGTACAATCTGCCAATATGCCTCCATTGATGCCAGCTCTCTAAGGCGGCATTCCCGCACACATTCTACCGAGAAGCCTTACAAATGCCAGATGTGCTCCTATAGTTGGTGAGTGGGTACACGATCCATTAATATCACATACCTGACCTTATTCACCTTTCCAATTCCATAGTCTAGGAACGCACACCTTCACCCAAGTAAGGGCCAACTAAATCACAGACTCTTGGAGAACATTTGTCGCTTTGTTGTAACTTTACATTTCTTTGTGGAGCTTTGGCTGAAACCAGAAACTCTGGACTGGCGTTTTTGCCAAGTTGGGATGGCTAAGGAACACTTTAAAAAATGGCGTGTTGGTCCCAATTCTAGGATTCCTGATCCCATTCCCATGATTTCCAATTTTCCAGAGTGCCTTTTAAAGAAGGAGGCAGGTTTGGGTCTAGTTAATTTGGGTAATGTAATGTTGCTGAAATCCGTACTTGTTGAGGGAGGCCAAGCTCTACGTCTTCACAGGAACGATCGCGGTTCTCGCTGGTGGGCTCTGCAGCAGCCTCCCCGAACTTGGTGAGGGCGGTTATCTCTTCCATCCTGTCCCCAGTCTGTGCTCACGCTCACTTGTATGTAGGTTTTGCCTGTATGGGGACAAAAGAAAGAGATGCTATCAGAGGGGATGGAGCAGAGCTTGGGCGAAATGCATGTCCTGTGTGTGTGGTGTTCCCTGCCCAGAAGGGACAGAAATTGGAGGTGGAGCAAGAAGACAGATAGGGTGGTAGCATTGTGAAAGTCTTGTTGAGAGGGAGTATTGATATGTGTCCCCGCTAATGAATGTGAGAGATCTGTGAAGAGAGTAGCCATTTAAATACCTGTGCCATGCTGAGAGTTTGATAGTGGATGAAGTTGAGAGAGGACTTAGCCTAGCAGAGCGGGTGAGATCATTCAGTTGCTCCCTGCACTAATGCTGCTTCATGGGCGAGTGACAGCTGCGTTGACCTCCTGGGCAATGGTCTTCCAGGCTGGGGAGGTGAGTTTGATGTGTTTCTTTGAGCCATCCCTGGGGTGGAGGATGTGCCAAATGAGGATCTCGAGTCTCGGGGCTGCCTTCTTCTGGAGGTTACTCACCTTTTCCCTCCGGGTTCTGTACATCCTACACAGTCTGGTGAAGACAGGTGGGCTGGCGAGAGTGACAGGAGTGTGCTGGACTGGTGTTTAAATACGGCAGCAGGTCCTTCGACTGGCCAGCTTAGGTCAGATGGACGAGTCAGCTGCCAGGTGACCTGGAGGGGACCTTGCCTGTGCATAATTAATGAGGTTCCGAGTGCAGAATCTGGCCTGGGATCCTGCTATTGTGGTCTGCAGGACAGACGCCCCTGGAGCCACCCGCCACTGTACTTAGTCTCAAAATGGGAGAATTCCATTCCAAGTGTTTCATTATTTTGCCAGGATGGGCTCCAAGTTGCTGTCAGTAAGTTTCTTTTCCATTGCAGGATTGTTTTAATAACCAAATAAAAATGCCGCTTTCTTTACCCTCCCTTCCAGTTTCAGCCCAAGTATATTTTCTTTCAGGGAATGACCTGTCTTTCTCTGCAAAAAAAGTAAAATCTTAAAGAAAATTAAAGTAAGCAGTTGCATGATTCTCATGAAAGCAGGAAGGAAATGGCAAAGAAACAGAAGGCCTCATGGCATCCAGACTCTGCGGGGCTTGTTACAGTGTTAAATGTTGCAGGGAAATGGTTAGATCAACAACACTTAGAAATGTTTTCCTGCAGTATAACTTGTATTTTTCTTTTTGAGAGTCTGTTTAATTTATGCATAAATACCAGCTGCATGGTTCAGTGTATTGTGTGGAGTGACATTGCCCCATGCAGAACAATGTTTAGACCCTGGCCTCTGACCGGTTAGCTAGCCGCAGTCAGGGTGCCAGCGGAGGAACTGCAGTCAGCATAATCTTAGAAAGAGGTTAGGAAACATTCATGGCGTATGTTTTGCTTTTCCCGTCATTTGACTTAATTGTCATGTCCAGGTATAATACCTGCCTACTGTCGACATTCCAAACAAAAAACCTCGGTCTAAAATTACAGTTCTCCATTTTGAAAGTTCATCTCCAATAACAGCTTATTTTAATTTCTGGGGGGATGAGCTTCAAAATTGTTTTAGAGAAAAAAAGCTTAATGGAAAATCACAGAACTGTAACAGCACCGAAAAGGCCATTCGGCCCAGCATGCCTGTGCTGGCTCTCCACAGGAGCAATTCACCTTGTGTCAGTTCCCCACCTTCTCCCTGTGACACTGCACATTCTTCCTTTTCAGATAAAAATCTAATTTTCTCTTGAATGCCTCGATTGAATCTGCCTCCAACACACTCTGAGGCAGCGCATTCCAGATCCTAAACACTCGTTTAGGAAAAGCTTCCCCTCCTGTTGCTGTTGCTTTTTTTGCCAGTTATTTTAAATCTGTGCTCTCATGCTCTTGATCCTTCCACCAATGGGAACATTTTTTTCCCTATCTACTCTGTCCAGACCTCTGATGATTTTGAATATCTCTAACAAATCTCCTCTCAACCTTCTCTTCTCCAAGGAAAGCAGTCCCAACTTCTTAAATCTATCTAAATAACAGAGATTCCTCACCTATGGAAGCATTCTTGTGAATCTTTTCTGCACTCTCTCTAAGCCTTCGCATCCTCCTCGGTCTTTTGGCTAAGATAAAGTGTAGTTTTGGTATCCTGCATTTGGTTGAAGTCATGAAGTTACTCTGAGGCTTCATTTGAAGCAATTTTTTAAAGCTGCATCTAGGTCTTTTGGCTAAGATGCAAATGAGATCAAGCCTTGGAGGAGGGGCAATGCCTGCTCCAATCAGCTTGGATCATGTAGATCAAGCCCAAGACAGGAAGTGGCTTGCCTGTCTTGTCAGCTTGGATCTGGAATGTCTCACTGGTTGAGACTTTGAATTGGACTTTGATTGGATATAGCTTAAAAAAAAAATTCTGTGCATCTATTAATAAAATCTAGGATGTGTAATTAACTGTACTCTCAACCGGTCCTGCCACCTTCAATGATTTATGTACAAATAAACTCACTTGCCACTTATCATTTGCCAGCACTAAGATTTATTTTCACATAAAGTTCAATGAGTTTTTTTTATTTTAAAACCGTTTCCCTAGCAAGTGGATTATTCTCCACTGGGGGAAGAAGCTGCAAATTGTAACCAGATATTCAAATAGCAAATGGGAAATTGAATTTTCACCCAACTGCAGAATTTTAATCTGATGCCTGCTATTGAGGTAGAGTTTTGCATTCTTTGGCCATCTCTTGTTTTCTTACTCTCCCCTTTGATTTGATTTATTATTGTCACATGTCCTGAGATACAGTGAAAAGTGTTGTTTCTTGTGCGCTATACAGACAAAGCATACCGTTCATAGAGAAGGAAACGAGAGAGTGCAGAATGTAGTGTTACAGTCATAGCTAGGGTGTAGAGAAAGATCAACTTTTAATATAAGGTAAGTCCATTCAAAGGTCTGATAGCCGCAGGGAAGAAGCTGTACTCTGATTTGAGTTGTACATTTAGCCTTTCTTTGTTTTACTCACTGTTTGCGTTGGTATCTGTTTGTAGTGCTCTTGAAGTCCTTTGTTTCTGATTCTCCTTTCCTCTCTCTCTCTTTGCCTTTCTATTGCTGTCACTGCTGCTCTCGTTCTCATTTTGTTTAAAAGGTACCCCCGATTCTCCTTTGCCACTTCTGGGAGGAGGGGGTGGCCTTTTATCTTCCGTACTCAAAGCAAGCAGTTCCGAAACACTAGCATAATGAGAGTTAATAAATGATTAATGTATTATAAAAGCAGCTCTTCATAAAACCGGATTTATATTGGGGAAACAACAGCAACAATGGAATGGGGCCATGTTGTTGCTTAGCAACCGCAGAATTTCCTCTTTTACTGTTACTTCTGAATCTACTCCAATGACTCTCCTGTGAGTTTTGCACATTGTTGATCATTGCCAGTTTCATGGACAGAATCTTGAATGGTGAGGGTGAATATTTTATAAGGTGTTTGAAATGCTATTGGGTGAACAATTCTGTCCTTGGGCCTCACCCAAATCAGTTCCCACAAAAACATTAAAGTTTTTAAAGTTTGTTTATTAGTGTCACAAGTAGGCTTACATTAACACTACAATGAAGTTACTGTGAAAATCCCCTAGTCGCCACACTCCGGCACCTGTTCAGGTACACTGAGGGAGAATTTAGCATGGCCAATGCACCTAACCAGCACGTCCTTTGGACTGTGGGAGGAAACCGGAACACCCGGAGAAACCCACGCAGACACGGGGAGAACACGCAAACTCCACGCAGACAGTGACCCAAGGCCGGAATTGAACCCGGATCCCTGGCATTGTGAGGCAGCAATGCTAACCACTGTGTCACCGTGCTGCCCGATTGGTCACATCTTAGAGTGAAAATGGTGGATACGGCAGTTTTTGAGGTTTTTAAAAATCTTATCTTCAAGATTACCTTTGACTTTTGTTACCATGGGGAGGGTGGGGGGAACCAAAGTTTGTGCAGGGAATTAAGATGAAAGATAAAAGTGGCTGATCAAATCAAAAGTAATTATGAAAATGATTGGAACATAAGAATTGGTGAGCATTATGAATCTAAGTCAGAGAGCGACCATTTAATGGATGGGAATTTTTCACAATGGAACTGTTTCCAGTTAACTCTGTGAAGTTTAGGTTTTGAAATGAGTTTGTTGAGTTTTCTTTCCGTTATATATTTTGCAGGTTATAGCTTCCCAAATGAGTTCAAAATGTTTATTTTCATAGTAGCAGATAGAAATGACTCCAAGCAACTCTCACTGTAACTACTGAGCCAGTAATATTAAGGAGTAGTTAATATTTCAGAATTTCTGTGCAAATAAAATATATATTTTGCCATTGAGGTGTTTCTGCTCGTCAGGAATGGTTAAATATAGCAATAAGACTGGTTGGGCTATAATGGCCTGTCACTATTTGAAGTTGTGACACTTTCTTCCCCATTGCGCATAGCTAACAGAGTGCGTAATGGAAGAAAATGGAACTTGTGAAAAGCCTATTCTTGATATCTGCAAAGCAGGCTACAATTTTCTAGCTGCTGTGGGCTGGCCATTCAGCCCACTCAGGCTCCTCTTGCATTGTCAGGCTGCACATTTCATTTCTGTGAATTTTAAAAGCCAGATTGCCAAAATCCCAATCGGAACTTTTAAAGAATTGGGCACGCACAGGCTTGATAGTGCACGGTTCTTTTTGTGCTGCCATGGAGCTTTGGAATGTATCCTGCAATGTCAATGGGGAAGATTACAGGGTCCAGGCAAAATTGAATTGCTTCAGTCCAAAGTGCCCCTGCATAATCTACATTGCACAATGCAATGATTCATTGAATTCATGCATTTAATTGGTTTTGATTTTTTTCCCGGCTTTGCAGCATTCAGAAGAAGAGTCTGGACCTTCATGTACGCAGGCACCACACGGGTGAGACGTTTGGGTGTCACTTATGTGTCTACTCCTCTCCCGACAAGCAGCTTTTGCAAAAACATCTGAAGAAGCACCAGAAGGAGATGGAAGAATCTTTACGGAGCATTCAAACAACTTCTGGAGCGGAACCGTTCACAACAGAGTGTTTTGTGGGAGCCCCTGACACACTGCAAACTGGCAAATCGTAAGAAGCTGTGAGATTGCACATCTGCAAGCTGGAGATTTTATTTTTTAAGCAGGTCTGCTGGGCCAGCTGTGATTATCTCTGTACTGGAGAAGCTGGCAGCAGTGACTGCACTCACTGATGGTTTGGAGTACGTTCCAAGATTGTCAGCATTCTGAAAGAAGCTTTGGTATGTCAAAGTTAGAATGTGCCACTGAACTGTGAGAAAGTTAACTGTACAAGCCCTTATGTGTATAGAAAAATAGCCTCTCTGTTTTCCAGCCACTTGGACCTTTCACAATCGAGCATGCTCAACTCCCGTGTTACCCCCTGCTTATTTATTTTTCGAGGAAGAGTTTAAGTGATGGGATTAGTTTAATATGGACTGCATTTGCAGTTAAGGCCATGCAGAGAAATGAAATACTTACAAACCAGAGAATGAAGAAGTCTTTCATCAAAAATGCTTCTAATATATTGTTATTAAACAGTGTTCCCTAAGGGTAACACATGCTTCTAAAAGAAAAGAGATGGGTAGAAGTAGATTTGGCTTTTCCTGCAGCTTTTCTGCTGTGTTTAGTTCCTGTCATGAATTCTAATGGTCCAACTGTTACTTTGAGTTTCCACTATTGCATCATTCAGAGCTCTGGACTATTTCCATCACCACACAGCCCACAACTGTATATCTACTAGCTTGCAGCCAAATTGCTTTGTGCCTTTTGTATTGTTTCCAAAATTCTCAACAAATGCAATGAAGCTACTAATTAAAAATAGACCAATACAGACACTTGAGGTTGCAAAGCAGTAGACAACGAGGCAACATGAATGCAATTTTTCCTGAAGGAACAGCAGCCTGGGAATTATGTTTGGTAATGTTACTCAGGCATTGGTTTGATGCTGTCAGTCTTGAATCTGCGGTAGCCCAATGGTTAAATCCTCAACCAAATTTGGTAAAACTGATATCTGGTCATTAATCTTGCAGCTGTTTCTATGTTTGGCTGCTGTATTTCCCTATATAACAACTGTGGCTACATTTCAAGAGTGCCTCAATGTCTGTGCGGGGCACTTTGGAGCTAACTGCAGTTGTGAAAGTTGCTATACAAATGCAAGCTCTTGCTCTTTCTCTGCTATTTAACCTTGGCACAAGCCCAGATAAAATAAATGCATTAGCACCTATGTTAATAGCATACGCCTATTAATAGCATCAAAAGTAACTTCTAATATCTCTATTCTGTAAGAAAAATACATACTTTTATAATATGACATATGATCATTATATGGATTAGCATCAATGTCATAATGGCAGTGTCCTTTAACTTTGTTGGAATAGTGAGCATACAGATGAAGTATAGGCTGCAAGCAGACACAAAATTTTACTGAAAGTGTGTTGAAATATTTGAGCTTAATATGAAACCAGGGTCAGTGTTGCCAAAGAGGAACAACCTGTAGCACAGTTGATCATTAATGCTTTCATTTGCAATCCAGAGAAACAGACAGTGACATAGTAACAGAAGAAATGTGGCAGTCGGGACCTGTGGAGTTGCAGATCAGGCTGTGAATTGGTATTTGTGCTGAGTTCTGATGCTTCAACTCAGGCAGAGAAATGTAAAACTCCAATGCCTAATGGTACAGAGGAGTCATTAACTCTCAACGTGGCCATGAGAACAGCTCTACGGAACCAGTGCATTTCCCCATGGCCTTTTAAATTGTTTTGGAAATGTTTCATGAGTTTGCGTAGGTTTGTTCTGTCGAAGCCTGGCTTTCAGCAGTTCTGTAAGACTGTATTTAGTATTCTGAAGGGATGTTACATTTGCATACTAATTTGCTGATTGCAACATTTTTTTTGGAATACAAAAAAGACTCAACACCACGACACCCTCCCCCCCCCCCCCCCCCCCCCCGCCCCCACCAGCCCAGTGCCCATGAATTTGGAGTTGGCCAGCACCCAGTTTCTTTGTTGTTTCTGATTTCTGAAACCACTCGAGTCTCTTGCCTTATTGTAGTTCTCTCTGCCCTAGATGCGCGGTTGACAGCAATAAGAATGCAAAGGTATGGCGGTCTCTACATGACTGACATTTCTTGGGTCACCAAGTCTTATCACCAGAGCCTCTGTCAATGACCTTCCGAACGTGCTGAACCGCCTTAATATGCTGTTCCCCCGTGACCTTTCTGATCTCTGTGGCCAGATACCGCATCAGGCAGTGAATTCAACCTTCAGCCATCTGGGGAACCGAAAATCAGTTTCCCTCAGTCAGCCTCCAGCTGCTGAAATAACTCAGCACATAGGAGGGCTAGAACCAGCTTTTTAGGTTAATGTCACACCGTGTAGTGTATTTATCCACTGAGGCATTGGTAAAATCATACATATCTGGAATATATTTCATCCAAAGATGGGGGAAAAATATCTGCAGTGACCTTTAAAATATTTAGGATCTTTCAAAATATCTTCTCTCTGCATTAAATGCTTTCTATCAAATTTTGAGCTTACTGGCTAAATACATCGCTTGACATGATACTAAGCTAGAGTAATATGAAGGTCCCACACACAGGACATAGCCTCAGCTGAACAGCTTGATCTCAGCTGCGATGGCGGCGTATTTTGTTCCTGTGACCAAGATTGACTACCCCGAATTCATAGAATTCCTACAGTGCAGAAAAGGCCATTCAGCTCTTCGGGTCTGCACCAACTCTCTGACAGAGCACCTTACACAGGCCCTCTTTCCCGCCCTATCCCCCTAACACCACACCTTTCCCATGGCTAATCCATCTAACCTAAGGGTCAATTTAGCATGGCCAATCCACCTAACCTGCACATCTTTGGATTGTGGGAGGAAACCGGTGCACCCTGAGGGAACACACGTAGACACTGGGGAAGACAAGCAAACTCCACACAGACAGTGACCCAAGCCGGGTCCCTGGTGCAGTGAGGCAGCAGTGCTGCATGCAGTCTTGCTTCTATAATTGGTTATTTTCTGTTGAATGGGACATTAGGAGACTAACAGGTTGATCTGGCCAGCAATCTGTGAAAATGGTTTCTATCGATCAATAAAGTGGGTTCCAGAAATCTCAGATAGCACAATATTTCTTTCTGATATATGTATTATTATACTGTAGCCCTCTATGACAGAACATTATTGAACCATTCCTTCTGTATGTGCAAAAATGTGCAATGAAACTAGAGCAAGTTTGGCAGCATTTCTCATTTCAGCCAAACAAGGCGACTTTTATCAGGAGAGACAAAGTAAAATCCAAATTAGGCAGTTTTAATTTGTCTTCCTCATTTACACAAGTTGCCGTATTGTTTAAACAGCACAGAGAAGCCTCAGTGTGAATTATACTGATGCTTGATTGTGTACAGAAGCAATATTGACTCTGGGTGGAATGTAATCCGACTCTTGATAATTAACCATGTTTGAGAAAATGGGCTCTGGAGTTTACAGTGAAAATGGGAAGTAGGAAGGATGTGGCGTTTGTGAATTAGCGCCAGAAGAAGCTGCTGGAGGAATCACTGGGAGCTACTGGAACAGAGAGAGGGTGAAAATAAAAGGATGCAGGAAGCTTCAGACTGCCGTGACATTCAAAACCCTTTTGTAAAGCGTGCCGGAATTTTGCCTTAACTGTAAAGTGCTTTTAGCAATTTTCAAGAGTACATACATAAATAATTATATCTTTCTAATACTTCTTGAGTCAAGTTTATTGTCTGCATTGATATGTTTGCTGGATTTTTTCAGAGTTTTTGTCTTTAACCGTTTTCTGTTCAATTGTACATTTTGCTATTTAGTCAGATTATGGAAACTATTTCTCCCCAATTTTAGTCATGTTCCACCAAAAACAGTTCTCCGAAGTACATCATCCACTTCACCATATACCCTTTACAAACCTATTTATTGCATTGCAAGCGTATCAAGTATTGCAGAGTTGCCAGTAAAACCCAGCTCCCAACAATGTTTGTTTAATTTCACAAATAGTGGCATACACCCTAGGGAAAGCCTGTATTCAGGGTACAATCTCTCAGTCAGCTGCTTACCTCTGTCTGGGATCCTGATGTAAAGAAACAAAATGCACAGGCACCACTTCCAATGAGAAGCTTCATTGGTATTTTCTCTTACTGCCTGGAATCATACACTGTCGATTGAAGGATTTCGGACAACAGGACGAGGCAGTGGTTGGAAAATGGATATAAATTGTATTTCCCTCTCTTTAGTTTTTTCATTTAAGTAATTGTGTCTAAATAAAAATTACTTCACATCTGATCTGCATGATTATTTTCACAATAATATCTGTGATCCCCTGAGCAGATTGTTGTATACACAGGCTTAGGGTGTGACACCCAAAAACTCAGCGGCTTTTAATAGGCCGCTGCTCATAATTTAAAAAGAGACATTTATTTTTGAAGTCCTGATGCCATTAAAGAAAGGATGCCATTAATAAGAAGTGGGGCAGGCCTGATTCTCTCGGCCATGTGGCTCTGAAGGTGCTGTTCCGGGAGGTGTCATAAGGAAGGCCTTTCTCTCTGGTTGGAATTGTGGACTTGATTCTTCGCGAAGGAGATCTGTTTGAAACGCTGTGTTGGAGATAGAGGAGCAAACCTCTTAAATTTGTGGATTGAGAGTGCAGTTCTGGAAGAAATTTTCCTGACTCAAAAGATAGTTAACGGTGAGAGTACCCATGTTTATATATAATATACAGTCTTACAATGATTGCCAACAAGGGTACGCCATTCAGCCCCTTGAACCTTTTTCCCAATTCACTTTGATCATAGTAAGAAGTCTCACAGCACCAGGTTAAAGTCCAATAGGTTTATTTGGAATCACGAGCTTTTGGAGCACTGCTCCTTCATCAGGTGAGTGGTGAGTTAGGTTCACAAACACAGCATATATAGACAAAGACTCAATTGCAAGATAATGGTTGGAATGCGAGTCTTTACAGGTAATCAAGTCTTTACAGGTACAGACAATGTGAGTGGAGAGAGGGATAATCACAGGTTTAAAGAGGTGTGAACTGTCTCAAGCCAGGACAGTTAGTAGGATTTTGCAAGCCCAGGCCAAATGGTGGGGGTTATATGTAGTGTGACATGAACCCAAGATCCCGGTTGAGGCACCAACACGGATGCCATCATCACACGAGAGCACTGTGTCTTTAACCTGTGATTATCCCTCTCTCCACTCGCATTGTCTGCACCTGTAAAGATTTGATTACCTGTAAAGACTCGCATTCCAACCATTATCTTGCAATTGAGTTTGTGTCTATATATGCCCTGTTTGTGAACCCAATTCTCCACTCACCTGATGAAGGAACAGCATTCCGAAAGCTCGTGATACCAAATAAACCTGTTGGACTTTAACCTGGTGTTGTGAGACTTCTTACTGTGCCTACCCCAATCCAACGCCGGCATCTCTACATCATGGCTACCACTGATCATGGTTGTACTTCACCTCCATTTACCTGCCTTTGATCCCATACTCTTTACTAAACTGACCTACCAACCCATCGTAAAAAATTCAATTGCCTCTGTCTCCACAGCGTTTTAAAGAGAGATTTAGAGATTCCAGTTACCCTTTGTGGGGAAAAAAGTGTTTCCCTGATTTCATTTCTAATTTTAAGATTGTACTCCCTTGTTCTAGATTTCAAATTGTTTCTGATGCTTCTCCTGTAGGAAAAACAATTAGATCATCCCTCAATCTTTCAAACCCAAGGAAAACAAGCCAAGTTTCTGCAATCCTTCCTCATAATTTAGCCCTTTACGTCTCACCATCATTCTGGGTAAATCTGTACTGCACCTCTTGCAAGCCAATGTGTTCTTCCTGTGGTTTGGTGCCCAATGGGATGTTACCAACTCTCTGAAGCTTCACTTCCTCACTTTATTTTCCAACTAATTTGACATAAAAGGCCAATATTCCATGAGCCTTTCTTTTGGTCATTTTTGCACCTGTGCATCAGCTTTTAGTGATCTAGACACGTGGGCACCTAAATCCCCTTAGTCCTTCATAGATTCTAATTTATCGCCATTAACAATCCTGGTTTAAAAAGGAGTGTAGGAGAGCTAGCCAGGAAAAGCACTAAGAAGATCTAAAAATGTGGTTCCAACTGGTGATGCTACCACACAGGACTCATTGCTTTCCCGTTGTTATTGAAGATGGCTGTTCCCTGCGTGCGTACACTAATCTGTTGTGCGTTCTAACCTGGTGCGTTGCAAACCTGTATGGCTCTCCACCGTGCCAGCAAGAATGTATTGTCTGATTTTTTTTTTAGGACTGCCCTGTCTTTGCAGCTTGCCTTTTTGTCCTTAGTTACCTGTATTTTGTGTTCTTCAAATAAAGTAAAAGCCATACTTCAGATTGCCTCCCAGATGGTTCTGTCTTGTACTTATAGTGAACATGCCTCATTTCCTGAGGTGCACCTTCAAGAAATCTTTGAACTTTAACCTCTGCCTACCTTGCAGGCGATATTCAAGTTGTGAATAAGTGACTGTCTCGGGGATTTTATCATCAGTCATTCTCCATATCCACTCCAACTAAGTTGTGCTTTGGTGATGAGTGCTTCAATTCCGGACCTTGCTGCTCTTCGAAGTGCCTGTGGCTGAGTTTACAGCTAGCTTGGACACCAAACCGTTGGAGTCTTCCTCGCCCGGTTTCAAAATGTTTGAGACAGCAATCATTTTCTGTGTAGGTCCCTGTGAGGATGAGGGCGGTGTCCGATAACAGGGAAATGCAGAAATCAGCTGAGGTGATGAAGATTTCATTCCGGGCTTAGCTAATCTCAGCAACTCCAGTCAAAGGTGTCAGAAACTGGGTGGGTTCAGGCAGCTGATGTGTTGCCATCAGTTACAGGGCCAGGTTATTCAGCACAAAGAATCACTAGACCAGGTTCATCCTGTCACTCATCATCGTGCTCGCTGGATCCAGAGGGGAATCACAGCCAGTAAGTGCTGCATTTGGAAGACATGCACATTATACTTTTATACAGGCACAAGACTGACATAGAAGACATAGAATCATAGAATCCCTACAGTGCAGAAGGAGGCCATTCAGCCCATTGAAAGTGCATTGATCACAATCCCAGCCAGGCCCTATTCCTGCAACCCCACATATTTGCCCTGCTAATCCCCCTGACACTAGGGTTAATTTAACGTAGCCAATCAACCTAACCCACACATCTTTGGACTGGCTGCAGTCCCAGTCCCAGGACATTAATGGGACAGTGCATTGGTCTATCTTTTTGCACAAATCTAGATATTACTGCTGTGCTCTGGACAAAGTGGCCCAAATCTGTCACTGCTAGATGTATTGGCGCACTGTTGATTGATAATTTAATGCATTACTTGAAAGGATCTGGTAGGAAAGAAGGTGATAAATGCAGCCACCTTAAAAAGCACTGACTGAGCTATTCCTATCATGATGCTTGTCTGTACGTCCACCATGTATGATTTTGACTATAGGCTGGAATTTATAGAGTTCCTTGCCACCCCTGACTGAAAAAGCAGTTGGGAGTGTGGTGAACCATCGTTGGTTCACCACTGGGGTTGTTATTGTTGTTGTTATGGGGGTTGTACTATGTTGTTGGGATAGGGTGTTTACCTGTCCCAAGTGTTATCATGGCACACTCCAGTGGGGTCCCGCCTCCGGTGGCAGGGTATAAGACCCCCTGCTCCGGCAGGACCCCTTCAGTCTGAACGGGTGAATTTGTGTTAGTAGTTTCATTGTTAATGTATTAAAGCCTTCAGTTCTAAAGCCTTGTTTCCGGGTGCTCATTGAGGTGCATCAATTTAATACATTAACTGAGAATATGGAACAGATCCTAAAACCGGATCGTCTGACACTGGACCCACGTGCAGTCGGTGCAGCTAACACGTTCGAACATTGGTGGAAGTGCTTCGAGGACTACCTGGCAGCCTCGGTAGCTATCACTACAGACACTGATAGACTCCAGGTCCTCCACGCAAGGGTAAGCGACACGATTTACCTAGCCATTCGTGCAGCTTCCACTTACCAGGGTGCCGTCGAGCTCCTAAAGAATAGGTACATTACGCCACCCAACGAGATTCACGCTCGTTATCTCCTCGCTACACGACGTCGGCAGTCGGGCGAGACCATAGAAGACTACGCCAATGAACTCCTGCAGCTTGCCAGGGGTTGTGACTGTAAGGATGTCTCCGCCGAGCAGTACATGCAAGACCTCGCCCGAGACGCGTTCGTAGCAGGGGTAGGGTCCTCGTACATCAGACTTAAATTATTAGAAAAGGGGAAACTCAACTTGACCCAGGCAATGGGGATGGCCGTGAGGTTGGAGGCGGCGTCGAAGAGCTTGGCGCTGTACCCCGAGGACCACGTGCAGTCAACGTGGTTGGAGCAAGCTCTGCTCCCTCCTCGCCTCGCGAACCCGCGCTCCCAGATCGATTCGACGACGGCGGCAGCTCCAGGGGGCCAGCGATGCTATTTTTGCGGTGGGGCTAAGCATCCACGGCAGCAGTGTCCGGCAAGAACGGCAATCTGCAGCCAGTGCGGTAAAAAAGGCCACTACAGCAAAGTCTGCAGGTCCAAACGTAAAAACGGCAGTGCAGCTTGTAACCCTCCAGAACGGAGACAATCTCCTTCGGCGTCGCAGTACCCACGAGGTCCGACCACGTGCGATCTCAGGACGGCGCCATCGTGGCAAACAGAGGAGGAGGAGGAAGACCACCAGGAGTCGCTGCGCTTGGAGCCCTCGGCCACATGCGATTCATGGGGGCGGCCATCATGGTCCACGACGACTAGGAGCGACCAGCAGGGGTCCTCAGCATCCACATCGGCAGCATGCAGCAGCGACCAGCAGGGGTCCTCAGCATCCACATCGGCAGCATGCAGTGACGCCCAGGGGCCAACGGTGGCGTCGATCTCTCTGGATCAGACCAGGCATTTCAGACTGGAACATTCTATGATGGAGGTAAAGGTTAGTGGCAGAACTGTAAATTGTCTGTTTGACAGTGGGAGCACCGAAAGTTTCATACACCCTGAAACTGCTAAAAGGTGTGGACTCCGGGTTCTCCCTGCCAAGCAGACCATTTCCATGGCATCACAGTCCCGGTCTGTACCGATCCAAGGACAATGTATGGTAACTCTTGAGGTACAGGGCACAATTTACGAGCAATACAGGCTCCTTGTGTTACCTCACCTTTGCGCGCCAATTCTCCTCGGACTAAATTTTATGGTCCACATGAAGAGTGTGATCCTACAGTACGGTGGGCCACTCCCTTCACTGGCCGTAGGGAGCCAGCCGCAGCCTCCAAATTGCCCAAAACGCCCCGCGTGCAATCTATCCACCCTGAAGATCACGACACCATCCCTTTTTAAAAATCTGGTACCTGGCTGCAAGCCCATCGCTACTAAAAGTAGGCGTTACAGCGCTGAGGACCGGATCTTTATTAGATCTGAGGTTCAGCGGCTCCTCAAGGAAGGGATCATACAGGCCAGTGCTAGTCCGTGGAGAGCGCAGGTCGTGGTAGTCAAAAGCGGGAACAAACCTCGGATGGTCATCGACTATAGTCAGACCATTAATAGATACACGCAGCTGGATGCGTATCCTCTCCCGCGCATTTCTGATATGGTCAATCAGATTGCGCAGTACCGAGTGTTTTCTACCATAGACCTTAAGTCCGCCTACCATCAACTCCCCATCCGCCCAGAGGACCGACAATATACGGCTTTTGAGGCGGATGGTCGTCTATACCAATTCCTCAGGGTTCCATTTGGTGTCACCAATGGGGTCTCGGTCTTCCAGCGTGCTATGGACCGAATGGTGGACCAGAACGGGTTGCGGGCTACCTTCCCGTACCTGGATAACGTCACCATCTGCGGCCATGACCAGCAGGACCACGACACGAATCTCCAACACTTTCTACGCACTGCATCTCGCCTGAATCTGACCTATAACAGGGAGAAGTGCGTATTCCGTACGCGTAGGTTAGCCATCCTCGGATACGTGGTGGAAAACGGGGTCATTGGCCCTGATCCAGACCGTATGCGCCCACTCACTGAACTTCCCTTGCCCGCTAGCACGAAAGCACTGAGGAGATGCCTCGGGTTCTTTTCGTATTATGCACAGTGGGTCCCCAACTACGCGGACAAAGCTCGTCCGCTCATTAAGTCCACGACCTTCCCACTTACGCCGGAGGCCCAATTGGCCTTCAAGGTTTTGAAAAGCGACATCTCGAAAGCCACGATGCACGCGGTGGATGAATCCATCCCTTTCCAGGTGGAGAGTGATGCATCGGACTTCGCCCTAGCCGCCACACTAAACCAGGCAGGCAGGCCCGTCGCGTTTTTTTCCCGCACCCTTCAAGGCCCAGAGATTCGGCACTCAGCGGTGGAAAAGGAGGCTCAGGCCATTGTGGAGGCAGTCAGACACTGGCGCCATTACCTGGCAGGTAAGCGGTTCACCCTGATCACGGATCAACGATCCGTGGCGTTTATGTTCAGTAACACGCAGAGGGGCAAGATCAAGAACGATAAGATCTTGCGGTGGAGAATTGAGCTCTCCACCTATAATTACGATATTATGTATCGTCCAGGGAAGCTCAATGAGCCCTCGGATGCCCTCTCGCGCGGAACATGCGCCATCATGCAGGAGGACCGCTTGAAGGCTCTCCACAATGATCTGTGTCATCCTGGAGTCACCAGACTCTACCACTTCATAAAAGCCCGCAACCTACCCTACTCGGTGGAGGAGGTCAGGTCAGTTACTAGAAGTTGTCGGATTTGCGCAGAATGCAAACCACACTTTTATCGACCAGACCGGGCACATTTGGTCAAGGCCACTCGCCCTTTTGAGAGGCTGAGTGTAGATTTTAAGGGCCCCCTTCCCTCAACGGATCGGAATGTCTATTTTCTTAACATAATAGACGAATTTTCCCGGTTTCCGTTTGTTTTCCCCTGTGCGGACACGTCGACTGCCACCGTCATCAAGGCATTCAGTGAGCTTTTTACCCTGTTCGGGTACCCCTGCTATATTCATAGCGACAGGGGCTCGTCGTTCATGAGCAACGACTTGAGGCAATTCCTGCTCTCATTCGGGATTGCCTCTAGTAGAACCACGAGCTACAACCCGAGGGGTAACGGACAGGTGGAAAGGGAGAATGCTACAGTCTGTAAGGCTGTCCTACTGGCACTGAAATCCAAGGGCCTTCCAGTCTCCCGGTGGCAGGAGGTCCTTCCAACTGCGCTCCATTCTATCCGCTCCCTCCTGTGTACGGCAACCAATGCTACTCCCCACGAGAGGATGTTCTCATTCCCTCGGAAGTCGTCCTCGGGGACCTCATTGCCAGCCTGGTTGACGTACCCAGGACCCGTCCTTCTGCGGCGCCATGTGAGGGCTCGCAAGTCCGACCCCTTGGTCGAACCGGTCCAACTCCTCCACGCCAACCCTCAGTATGCCTATGTGGCATATCCTGACGGACGAGAGGACACTGTCTCCATTAGAGACCTGGCACCCGCAGGGGACGTAGCAACTCCTGTCGCTCCTATTCCCCCAGTCACAGATCCACTACTCCTCATTACTTCCCCAGACGTGGCGCGGTCAGCACCGGGACCAGTGCATAACACTTTTACTCCCATGTACAGCTTGCCTGAGACTCGGAGATCGGCGCCACCATCATCACCACCACCACCACCACCAAACGTTCCAGGATCCCCTACACCATCGCCTCATCAGGGCCGGCCGGCCCGGGAGTCTTTGAGGGGACAGCCAGATGTTGCTTTGAGAGAGCCACCGCAAGCACCTGCTCCGGTTTCGCAACCGGTGTTGAGAAGATCGCAGCGTCGGTGTGGTCCTCCAGACCGTCTGGACTTGTGAATCCTGTTATTTTTTTTGTCATTGTCTGTTTTCATCCACCCCGCCACCTTTGGTTCCTAAAGGAGGGGTGAATGTGGTGAACCATCGTTGGTTCACCACTGGGGTTGTTATTGTTGTTGTTATGGGGGTTGTACTATGTTGTTGGGATAGGGTGTTTACCTGTCCCAAGTGTTATCATGGCACACTCCAGTGGGGTCCCGCCTCCGGTGGCAGGGTATAAGACCCCCTGCTCCGGCAGGACCCCTTCAGTCTGAACGGGTGAATTTGTGTTAGTAGTTTCATTGTTAATGTATTAAAGCCTTCAGTTCTAAAGCCTTGTTTCTGGGTGCTCATTGAGGTGCATCAGGGAGTCTACCCACGAAACAGTTGGCTGACCCGCAGCTATTTTATGTCCGCCAGGAGTTGGCTTTGGATGAGATTCCTCTCCCTATCTGGGAAAAAGTCCAGACTTAGAGATTTGCCAGCCATTCGGAATAGCCAGCAGTCTCCTAGTACTAACAGTGCCACTTCTGAGCAGTGGCCACTACTGGGACTGCAGCCAATTCCTGGAAAAGAGAAGGTGATGGAGTTGGACTTGAAGTAAGTCCAGGGTATTGGTGGGCCAGCCTGGCGTGATCCAGTGAAGGCCTTGAGGGGATGGAGGGACTTGTTTGAGACACCAGGGTGGGAGGGTAAAAGGTGGGGTGAATCATCCTGGGGGTTTGGAGGTGGGGGGGGGACTGGATGGTATCTCTGTTGTCCATCTGGATCCCCAAAGGTGGTATCACCCCCTTACCCAACACCAGCCCACTCAATAAATGTTGCCTGGCCACTCGCTTGGTGTTGGCCTCTCCATGATGCTGATTTAAAAAAGCAGTGAGGGTAGGATTAGGTGCTTAAGTGCCCATTAATCAGCCATGTTAAAGCCTCAGTAAGCCCAAGGGTGGGTGGGCTGTCTGATTCCTCCGCCAATACTTGTAAAATGGGAAATAGTTCGGGGGTAGTTGGCAGGATTTCTGAGTCCCCCAATCCTCTCCCCACACACCGTGGTGCACTAAAGTAGACTTTTGTCCGTTTCCATAGCTAGTAATTCCTGGAAAGGTCACTCGCCAGGGGCTTAAAGCTGACCAGGAGTGTCTCCCAACCATTGGCATATTGGAAAGATTTGCAAGTTGACACTCAACCTGTTTGACCACATTATGAACGCACCTTCCTTAGCTATCAAGTCCTGGGATGGGAATCATACAGTGCAGAAGAGGCCCTCTGGCTCATTGAGTCTACACAGGCATGTGAGAAACACCTGACCTCCCAGCTAATCCCATTTATCAGCACTTGGCCCATAGCCTTGAATGTTATGACTTGCCAAATGCTCAGCCAGGTACTTTTTTAAGGATGTGAGGCAACCCGCCTCTACCACCCTCCCAGGCAGTGCATTCCAGACCGTCACCAGCCTCCGGGTAGAAGTTTTTCCTCACATCCTCCATGAACCTTCTGCCCCTCACCTTGAACCTATGTTTTCTTGTGATTGACCCTTCAACTAAGGGGAACAGCTGCTCCTTATCCACCCTGTCCATGTTCCTGATAATCTTGTACACCTCGATCAGGTCGCCCCTCAGTCTTCTCTGCTCCAGTAAAAACAACCCAAGCCTACCCAACCTCTCTTCATAACTTAAATGTTCCATCCCAGGCAGCATCCTGGTGAATCTTCTCTGCACCCCCTCCAGTGCAATCACATCCTTCCTATAATGTGGCAACCAGAACTGCACACAGTACTCCAGCTGTGGCCTTACCAAAGTTCTATACAACTCCATCATGACTTCCCTGCTTTTGTAATCTATGCCTCGATTGATAAAGGCAAGTGTCCCATATGCCTTTTTCACCACTCTACTAACACGCCCTTCTGCTTTCAGAGATCTATGGATAAACAAGCCAAGGTCCGTTTGTTCCCCAGAACTTTCTAGTGTCATGCCGTTCATTGAATACTTCCTTGTCAAATTACTCCTTTCAAAGGGCTCGAACCCGGAGCTTCTGGCTCAGAGGCAGGGACACTCACCACTGCACCACAAGACCTCCTGTAAACCACGTACTGTAACAAAGCAAAGTTTTACTGTCGGTAAGATATGCTGCGAAAGAACTGAAGGCTATTCAAAACCACGCTTGGTGGTAGTGGGATCTGAACATTAAAATGAAAGTAATGTGTACATTGAATTAGTATGATTTTCAAAAGTTTAATTAGGGAGGGTCATATAAAAGGGGCAATCACCCACCGCACTTAAATCACAGCCTGGCCACAGAATGACGCTCCGTACACACCAGCCATCAAACAGGCCTAAGGCTGACTAGCCCAGCGCTCTCCGACTGACACAGAGACACACAGTTGCATAATCATTCCCATAATACATATAAAAGTAATTGCCTGTAAAAATTTCAGTTCATGGCCATTATGACACTGGGGAGGTGTCCGTTCACAGCGCTCCTCGGAAAAGAAATGTAAAAGATTTACAATTTTTGCACACACTCAACAGGGTCAGCAGAAGAATGTTTAGTGTTTGATCTGAAAATACGTTTTACCTCATCAGAAAGAGAGAGGAAGTGCTGTGTGCAGAATGTGTTGCTGTCTGTGTTGCTGTTGCTGACAGGGCAGTTGTGGTTTCTGTTGTAATTCCATGTTATTGCAGTTATGTTGTCTGTCACATGCCCAGTTCCAGAAAACTATCTCGGCTTCTGTAGCAAGAATAAAATCCATTCGTGTTTCCCTCTCACAGAAACAGCTTAGGCTTTGGTGGAGTATATTTGCAATTTTACCATCCAGGATGGCCTGATTAGAACAGAGGGAGAGAAACTGGCTGGGGAAATGTCCTCTGTGTGTAATGAAGCTTTATTTGTTTTAACTTTCTGCTGCTTCTCCTGAACATAACAATAGGTGTAGGTGATTTGGCCCCTTGAGTCTGCTCCACCATTCGATATAAACCTTCTATCTCAACTCCATTTTCCCACCCGCCCTCCATTTGCCAAAAGATTAAAGTTCTATCAATCTCAGTCTTCAATATATTCAACGGTGGAATTCCAAAGATTCACAACTATCAGAATGAAGAAATCCTCAGGATTTGAAGCCAATCGTTTATGACTGAGATGAAGAGAGACTTCTTCATTCTGATAGTTGTGTTCATTCCCCAGCCTGAAGGCACAACCTCTCAGTGTCTATTCTGTCAAGTTCCTTCAGAATCGTTTTGTTTCAATGAGATCACTTCATTCTTCTGAAGTCCAGAGAATATAGACACAGACAGATGTTGCTTGAGGAACCTTCACAAAACTTCCTCTTCATAATTTTACTTTGTCAGTCAGGGTGAGTGGACTATGTACTGTAGGGACCATCACAGTCACACCTGACCCCTTTCCTAATTCACCATTCATGGGCACATGCCTCCAGTATGGATGACTCATTAATGAGTTGGAGTACAAATGCTGCTTGGTTCCTCCTTTTTTCTCTAAGTTGAGAACGCTGAGACTCTTTACAAATTAATTCAGCTTGCCTGAGGAATGGAGACGATGCAAGCTATAGTGCTGCTTTCGATATGTCTTCCTTCTTCCTCTCCCAGCATGGTTTCCACTGCGCCTGATCTGTATTTCATACACTTCGCCCTGACCCCTTCCACCCCCCCTCACATACACAGAAACACTTTCACAGCGACTTCCCTGGGGAACTCGACTGCACACAATTCAGAGGGGAATTCTGCTGCACACGGTATTCTAACCTCTTCAAGGGGTCATTGACCTGAAATGTGGGGTGGGATTTTCCAGCCGCGCTCGCCCCAAAGCCGGAAAATCCCCTAGAGGTCAACGGACCTTTTCATGGTCCGTATCCCGCCCACAACAATTCCCGTGGCGGGCGGGACAGGAAAATTCCACCTGTTGACTCTGCTTCTCTCTCCCCAGATGCTGCCTTTCCTGCTGAATGTTACCAGGATTTTATGTTTCAGTTTTCCAGCATCCATAGCATTTGCTTTTGAAACTTTGCCGCTCTGTATAAGATACAGTGGGCGGGATTTTATGGCCTTGCTCGCGCGAAACCGGAAATCCCCGCCCGAGGTCAATGGACATTTCCATTGTCCGCCCCTCGCCCGCTCCGATTCCATGGCGGGGGGCGGAGTCTTCGGAGGCAGAAGTCCCTTCACCAAAATCCCTTTATTTACAAACTCTAACAGCAGCACAGAGTGCTCGCAGTCAGCAGTCTTCCTCCAGGGGTGTCAGAGGAACTGACACTCCCAGTTAAGTACAAGCACAGGGGTGTCAGAGGAACTGACACTCCCAGTTAAGTACAAGCACAGGGGTGTCAGAGGGACTGACACTCCTTGATTAGCCCATCAATTGGATCCAAAGGAGTTCATACTCCAATAAGTCAACCTCAAAGGCCTGATTGAAGTCATTACATATAACACATGATACAATTTGTCCACATTTGTTGGTATTGGGGTTTTTTGGGGAGGGGGGAGTGATGGGGTAATCGAAGGTGAACATTAAGTGGCAGACAATTACAGTAGTTTGTTATGTAATCATTCAGTTAAAACACAGTAAAGGTACTTGAGGATTGATTCTGGTCCGCGTTGTTCAATTATTTTACATTGTGCTTCCAGGAGAAGTCTAATAAATATCAGCTTGGCCTGATTGGCTTAAATCATCCTTCTCTGACTTTGATGCAATGGAATCCACAAGCCCTGCTCCTTTCAGCCCATTTTTTATCAATCAGATTTCACGCTGATTTTGCCAAAGTGGATGTGTCGCGTTAGCATTGCGATTTATGTTTTGTTCGTATATCACATTTCCTTCCTTTGCTCCCGTCTAAACATTGTTTTGATTAGTATGGAGCTTAAAATAAAAATAAGAAACAAAATGACTGGTGAAAAAAACAGCAGAGTGAGAACTCAACAATAGGATTACACAGCGTACAGAATCATAGAATCCCAACAGTGCAGGAGGAGGCCATTCGGCCCATCAAGTCTGCACTGAACACAATCCCACTTAGACCCTAATCCTGTAACCCCCTTTGGAGTTTGTGCATTCTCCCCGTGTCTGCGTGGGTTTCCTCCGGGTGCTCCGGTTTCCTCCCACAGTCCAAAGATGTGCGGATTAGGTTGATTAGCCATGCTAAATTGATCCTAGTGTCGGGCAGATTAGCAGGGTAAATATGTGGGGTTATGGAAATAGGGCCTGGGTGTGATTGTGATCGGTACAGACTCGATGGGCCGAATGGCCTCCTTTTACACTGTAGGGATTCTATGATTCTATATTTACCCTGCTAATTCCCCTGACACTAGGGTTAATTTAGCATGACCAATCAATCTAACCCACACATCTTTGGACTGTCCGCCACAGAAACAGGCCCTTTGGCCCAACCAGTCAAAGTCAGTGTTTCTGCTCCATTTGAGCCCATCTGTCCTCATCTAAATCTACCAAAATAACCCTCTGTTCCTCCTTCCTTCTTCTGTTTTTCTAGCTTCTCCTTAACTGCATTTACTTCAACCACTCACTGTGGTCGCGAGTTCCACATTCTCACCACTCTCTGAGTAAAGAAGTTTCTTCTCAATTCCCTATTTGATCTTTTGATGCCTATATTGTATTGATGACCCCTGGTTAGGCTATTCTCCATAAGAGAAAACATTGTCTCTGTATCCACTGCATCAGGACCTTTCATAATTTTGAAGACCTCTATTAGGTCAACCTTCCAAGAGAAATCCTTTCCTGATTTGTATACCCAGGCATTTCTGCGATCATCCTTGTAAACTTCTGCACTCTATCCAGTGCCCCTATCAAGCGGCACAGTGGTTAGCACTGCTGCCTCACAGCGCCAGCGACCTGGATTTGATTCCTGGCTTGGGTCACTGTCTGCGTGGAGTTTGCACATTCTCCCCGTGTCTGCGTGGGTTTCCTCCGGGTGTTCCGGTTTCCTCCTGCAGTCCGAAAGACGTGCTGGTTAGGTGGATTGGCCATGCTAAATTCTCCCTCAGCGTATCCGAACAGGCGCCGGAGTGTGGCAACTAGGGGATTTTCACAGTAATTGCATTGCAATGTTAAAGTAAGACTACTTGTGACACTAATAAATAAACCTTAAAACTTTAAACTATATCTTTTGTATAATAAAGTCGCCATAGACCCACGTGGCCAAAAGCTGCTCCCCCTTTGAGGGGGAGAGCTGACTGGTGGTGATTTAACCTGAGAATCACCACATCTCAGGCATGGGGTAAGGTTGAGGAGATGGGCCTCATTGAATAACCTCTGATGACCAGAAGTACAAACATTACACGGTGTGGTCTAACCAAGGTTTGATACAAGTATAGTGTAACTTCCTTACTTCTCAATTTTATCCTTCTAGAAATAAAATCTATTGCTTGGTTAGCCATTTTAATGACCTTGTTGACCTAGCATGCAATCTTCAGTGATTGTTATATTTGCCCTCCTTTTGTTTTGTTACCCCACCTAGGCTTGTATCCTTCAAACAATAAGAAACCTCCCTCTTCTTGCTCCCAAAATGTATTTATACTAGCAAAAAATTGAAAGACCTGAGTCTTTCAAAACTTTAAAAATAAACTTTTAAAAGTTTATTTATTAGTGTCACAAGTAGGCTTGCATTAACACTGCAATTAAGTTACTGTGAAAATCCCCTAGTCGCCACCTGTTCGGGGACACTGAGGATGAATTTAGCATGGCCAATGCACCTAACCAGTACGTCTTTCGGACTGTGGGAGGAAACCAGAGCACCCGGAGGAAACCCACGCAGACACAGGGAGAACGTGCAGACTCTGCACAGACAGTGACCCAAGCTGGGAATCGAACCCGGGTCCCTGGCGCTATGAGCTGAGGCGGGCACTCTGCTCTGTTGCTGCCTCCCTGCTCTTTCTCTTGGCTAGCCCTTTGTACAGAACTGTGTCTGCTGTGTCTTGCAATGCTGAGTGCAGTCTGTTTGCCCCCATCGTCCAGTAAAGGGGAAAGACGATAATGTAGTGGTAATCATAGAATCCTAGAATCATAGAATCCTACAGTGCAGGAGGAGGCCATTCGGCCCATCGAACCTGCACCGGCAACAGTCCCACCCAGGCCCTATTCTTATAACCCCATGTAGCTACTCTGCTAATCCCCCTGACACTAAGGGGCAATTTAGCATGGCCAATCCACCTAACCTGCACGTCTTTGGACTGTGGGAGGAAACTGGAGCGCCCGGAGGAAACCCACGCAGACACGGGGAGAATGTGCAGACTCCACACAGACAGTGACCCAAGCCGGGAATCGAACCTGGCACTGTGAGGCAGCAGTGCTAATCACTGTGCCACTCTGCCATCCAAAATGTTACTGGATTAGCTATCCAGCAGATCCAGCTGGGCCAGTGTCAGGCACAGGTTCGAATCCCACGATGGCAACAGGTGGAATTTAAATTCAGTTCATAAATCTGCAGTTGAAAACTAGCCTCTGTTATGATGAGTATAAATTGTTACAAGAATCTATTTGGTTCACTAATGCCATTTAGGGAAGGAAATCAGCCATCCTCACATGTGAGTTGGGATCCAGAGCAATATAGTTGATTCTTTATTGCTGTCTGAAGCAAGCCGCTCAACTCAAGGACTATTAGCAACAGATGCTGGTCTTGTCAGCCACACCCACATCCAGGGAAAGAATAAAGAAAATACAAATATTGAGAGGTCAACAGAAGCTGGGCTGTGTGAAACGAGGTGCTTGGGTAAGCGGTACGTGCTTTGGGAGTGTTTTTAAGCATTCATTTTTTCAACAAGCAATTTATTTTTCTAAACGAGACCTCTCCTGAACTTGTACAATTCTCCAGCAGAGACCAAGGAACCCGCGTCTCAAATATAAGTGTTGCGTTTCAGGGCCTCACTCCAAAGGTGTGCAGGTTAGGTGGATTGGTCATGCTAAATTGCCCCTTAGTGTCCCAAGATGTGTAGGTTAGGGGGTTTAGTGGGATAAATACGTGGGGCTACGGGAATAGGGCCTGGGTAAGATTAAAAATGGTGGATCGATGCAAACTCAATGGGCCGATTGGCCTCCTTCTGCCCTGCAGGGATTCTATGATCTCTGGATTATGCACAAATCCTGCCTTGTCAGAGCTGAGCCCTTCTTATGAAGGGGAAAGCAGAAAGTCTTCATACCCTTCTCACTCCCTCCAATTTCAATATGAGCATATATCTTTCTAATATTGGATTAATACCAGCGAACTCGTTGTGTCAACTGCACATTTTTCTGTTAATCCTTTTGAAATGATTTACTAATGGGCGCAGTCTGGTGAACATTCACATCAGCCACCATGAGCACACATCCCCTCGTTTTATCCACAGATGGGTGAGAAAAGTTGCCGAATGTCTTGACTCGAACAGACTCCACCACAAAAATGTATCTTCTAACAGAGACCAGCTTCTGGAAGAAAACATCAAAATGAAATATTTGAAACAGTTATTAAAAACAGTGCCTGTCAAGTATGGCTTCCCGAAAGGCAAGGCTTTCAAAACAACCAAAAATTCAACTGAGATTTTCCCATGCCGGAATTGCTGGGGTTTCTCATCAAGAGAGGAAGATACGTTATTACGTGTGTTAATTTCCACAATAGAATTAGTTAACTCTGTACATTCTATCAGTCAAACCAGAGGCAGTGTTGAATTGACCTAGAGGTGAGTACAACATAGTGGACAATATTGAAAGCTTTGTCTGGGATATCACATAATGATGTGGAGATGCCGGCGTTGGACTGGGGTAAGCACAGTAAGAAGTCTCACAACACCAGGTTAAAGTCCAACAGGTTTATTTGGTAGCAAATACCATAAGCTTTCGGAGCAATGCTCCTTCGTCAGATGGAGTGGTCACCACTCCATCTGACGAAGGAGCATTGCTCCGAAAGCTTATGGTATTTGCTACCAAATATCACATAATCACAGAATTGTTACAGCGCAGAAGGAGGCCCTTTGGAAGGAAACCACGTTGGCACAGTGGTTAGCACTGCTGCCTCACAGCGCCAGGGACCTGGGTTCATATTCCCAGCTTGGGTTGCTGTCTGTGTGGAGTCTGCACGTTCAAGAACATAAGAACTTAAGAACCAGGAGCAGGAGTAGGCCATCTGGCCCCTCGAGCCTGCTCCGCCATTCAATAAGATCATGGCTGATCTTTTTGTGGATTCAGCTCCACTTACCCGCCCGCTCACCATAACCCTTAATTCCTTTACTGTTCAAAAATCCATCTATCCTTGCCTTAAAAACATTCAATGAGGTAGCCTCAACTGCTTGACCAGACAGGGAATTCCATAGATTCACAACCCTTTGTGTGAAGAAGTTCCTCCTCAACTCAGTCCTAAATCTGCTTCCCCTTATTTTGAGGCTATGCCCCCTAGTTCTAGTTTCACCTGCCAGTGGAAACAACTTCCCTGCTTCTATCTTATCTATTCCCTTCATAATCTTATATGTTTCTATAAGATCTCCCCTCATTCTTCTGAATTCCAATGAATATAGCCCCAGTCTACTCAGTCTCTCCTCATAAGCCAACCCTCTCAACTTCAGAGTCAACCTAGTGAATCTCCTCTGCACCCCCTCCAGTGCCAGTATATCCTTTCTCAAGTAAGGAGACCAAAACTGTACACAGTACTCCAGGTGTGGCCTCACCAGCACCTTATACAGCTGCAACATAATCTCGCTGTTTTTAAACTCCATCCCTCTAACAATGAAGGACAAAATTCCATTTGCCTCCTTAATTACCTGCTGCACCTGCAAACCAACTCCTCGAGATTCCTGCACAAGGACACCCAGGTCCTCCCAATGTCTGTGGGGTCTTCCTCCAGGTGCCCTGGTTTTCCTCCCACAGTCTGAAAGACGTGCTGGTTAGGTGTTAAATCCTCCCTCAGTGTACCCGAACAGGCGCCGGAGTGTGGCGACTAGGGGATTTTTGCAGTAACTTCATTGCAGTGTTAATGTAACCTACTTGCGACACTAATAAATAAATTTTAAACATTTTCCCTCCCTTCCGTTCCAAAAACATCTGCATTGTTAAATATGTTAAGCGTTAACTCTTTTTTTCTCTCTCCACAGACGCTGCCAGACTTGCTGAGAGTTTCCAGAACTTTCTGTTTTTCATTATCTTGGTTTCCTTTCAGTGTGACAACGCACCCGGGTAATAAGGAAAGTTCGCTCCCAGCTTGCTTTGGTACGCGGAGATTTGTCCTCTGAAGTGAGATCAATTTTCCAGCCCAACGTTGGTGGCCAGGATTGGAACGTTGGCATTTGGGACCTCTCCCGCTAGTTCTCTGTCTACTCTGCTTTAACATCCTTCTCCTTTGGACCCAGGGAGTAACCACATGAGGCAGTAATCACATTACATATCATCTTTTCTGCCAGTGTTACAATAGCAACGCTGTATTTAAAGAACATTTGTAAGCACATGCATTTTAAAAAATTAAAAACAGCTCATATGAATTGTGGTTGATTGCCGAGTGATTTATTTGTGGCACAAAGGACCTGTCAGAGTCAGGACTTTTGCCTGGCTTTTGAACATGGATTTTCCTGGGGGTTTCTTCACCTGCCTTGCCTCCACACTTCAACCATTCCTCAGCCAACTCATCCGTCCTTGTGACGTACTGCCTACCCCAGAGGGAAAGCAAAAAGACTCATAACCCAATTGGATCTTGCGTGACTGTCAGCCAAATAGTCCTTTCTCACAGAATCCCTACAGTACAGAAGCAGGCCATTCGGCCCATCATATCTGCACCAACAGCAGTCCCACCCGGGCCCTACCCCTATAACCCCACTTTTTTACCCTACTAATCCTTATAACCTACACATTCCAGGACACTAAGGGGCAATTTAGCATAGCCAATCAACATAACCCACACACCTTTGGACTGTGGGAGGAAACCGGAGCACCCGGAGGAAACCCACGCAGACACGGGGAGAATGTGCAGACTCCACACAGACAGTGACCCAAGCCAGGAATCGAAGCTAGGTCCCTGGCGCTGTGAGGCAGCAGTGCTAACCACTGTGCTACCGTGCCGCCCCAAACATCCGTTAAACTCAATGAATACCATGTCGTGTTTCTGCCCAGTTTTGTACCGGGGGCCTTTCGCGTGTTCAGTGAATGTGATAACCACTACACCACAGAAACAACTGACTCTCCCCCTTTTCCATATTTTTGTATCTGGTTAAAGAGAAAAATTAAAAGAAAATTTAAAAAAAGACTATCTTCTTTTAATGTCCTGATGATTTTTTTCCAGGGTCGCACACAGCAGTGTCCTGGAGGTTGATCTACAATTCCTGGAGACTCCAGGCCAATCCTGGAGAGTTGGCAACCCTGATGACTTGGCCATAATAAAAGCAAATGGCCGCGGATGCTGGAATCTGAAACAAGAACAGAAAATACTGGAAAATCTCAGCAGGTCTGGCAGCATCTGTGGAGAGAGAATAGAGCCAACATTTCAAGTCGGGACGATCCAGATGTGAATGTTTTGAGTCTGGACGATCCAGATGTGAATGTTTTGAGTCTGGACGATCCAGATGTGAATGTTTCGAGTCTGGACGATCCAGATGTGAATGTTTCGAGTCTGGACGATCCAGATGTGAATGTTTCGAGTCTGGACGATCCAGATGTGAATGTTTCGAGTCTGGACGATCCAGATGTGAATATTTCGAGTCTAGATGACCCTGACTCGAAACGTTGGCTCTATTCACTCTCCGCAGATGCTGTCAGGATTTGCTGAGATTTTCCAGCATTTCCTGATTATCCGGTGCCTGGTCTTGGAGCTCCAGGAATCGTCCACACCTTCCCTTCTCTTTCCCAAATACATTCCCAGAATACACAGGAACTGTTCATAGTTCGCCTAAAGTATTTAAATTAGACCAGGAGTATCAGTTATAGCAGGCGGAAGTCCTGATCGAGCACATTTAAACTGTCACAATTTGATTTGATTTGATTTATTATTGTCACATGTCTTAGTATACAGTGAAAAGTAATTGTTTCTTGCGCGCTATACAGTCAAAGCATACCATTCATAGAGAAGGAAAGGAGAGGGTGCAGAGAGAGGGAACACTCCCAGAGAGGAAAACCTAGGCCACTAAGGATGGGCCGTCTAATTCAAACATTGGTGGTTTCTGAGTTCTGTTTAAATATGTATTCGATTGGCGAATCTTACTGAGGTTCAGCGGCTTCATTTAAATGTAAAATCTGCAAATCTGAAATTAAATACACGGCAAGTCAGTCAGCGTCTGGAAAGAGGAAAGACAAGTTAATGTTTGGACTCAGGGTTAAAGATTACCAGGGAAGCAAACATTTTATTCAGGATAGACCCTCTGTCTTTAGCCTCCTGCCCTACTTGGCTCAGTGCAAGCCTCAAGAACGGTGTTCCAGCTTTCCGCTGGATCCTGGAGCCCTCAGGTCTGAATATTGCCTTCTTAGCACCGTAAGACCATAATCGTACCCTCCAATTCCTCCACAGTATGAAGTGCCAATCATATGGAGACTGTCTAGAGTTGTCTGGGAGAGGGGAGCTAGGTTTCTGTTTTAGGTGTAGATACTTTGACAGAAAAACAGAGCCCTTGATGATTAATCACTCCACCATTGGCTGCCAAGATCCCAAGCTCTGGAATTCCCTCCTTAAATGTCTCCAATGTTCCGCCTCCCTCTCTTCCTTAAAGACACATGTTAAGACCGATCTCTTTGATTGACTTTTATTCATCTGTCCTAATATTTCCTGTTGGAGATTTGGTGTCAAATGTTGCTTGATAATTATAGCTGTGAAGCGCCTGGAGATGTTTTAAAACATTTTTAAGTTGCTGAAGTTAAAGGGGCGGCGCAGTGGTTAGCACTGCTGCCTCACAGCGCCAGGGACCCAGGTTCGATTCCCAGCTTGGGTCACTATCTGTGCGGAGTCTGCACATTCTCCTCGTGTCTGCGTGGCTTTCCTCCGGGTGCTCCGGTTTCCTCCCACAGTCCAAAGATGTGCAAGTTAGGTGGATTGGCCATGCTAAATTGCCCCTTAATGTCAGGGGGACGAGCTAGGGTAAACGCATGGGGTTAAGGGGATAGGGCCTGCATGGGATTGTGGTCGGTGTGGACTCGATGGGCCGAATGGCCTCCTTCTGCACTGTAGGATTCTATATAAATGCAAGATGTTGTGGTTAAGTCTGCACTCGTGGAGTTTTCCTCTTTTTAAGCTTTGACACTGATGGATGACTTGCCAGCATTTTTCTGTTTTCTTTTCAGATCTTACGGAATTTTTTCATTTGTGCCAATTTCCCACGGTTCCTTGGCTTTTTCTTTGCGTAGGCCTCAACCCGTCCGTACCTTAGTGCCCTCTGAACCCTTTGCATTGCTCTTTAAATCTTGCATTTCCTCATTGACGATCTTTTATACAATCGAACCATTTATCATCCACTAGCCCCCCCCCCCCTCCCCCGCCCCACCCACCCTGGGCCAGGCTTGGAGAATGTGTCGTTTCAGCATTTCTCCCCTTTTTTCCAGTAATTCCTGAATGAGTGTCCAGCAAGAATGTGAGAAAATTATTGCTAATCCCAGTTGTTGCTGACACTGTCCCTCTGATCACACACAATAGAAAACACAATGCTTTATGTTGTTTCCTACCCTAGGGGAGACAGCCTTTGGAGGACTGACTTCCTCAATGGCTCAGCACACATTCCAGCCTCCCTTCCCAGTATCCACCCACTAACTGGCACACCCATCCCACAGACTGAGTGACAGATAAAAGAAAAAAAATCTTGCATTTATATCACTCATTTCACAACCTCATGACATCACAGATGAAGTCATTTGTGAAGTAGAATCACAGAATCCCTACAGTGCAGAAGGAGGCCATTCGACCCATCGACCACAATTCCACCCAGGCCCTATCCCCATAACCCCACATATTTACCCTGCTAATCCCTCGTGTCTATATATGCCCTGTTTGTGAACCCAACTCTCCATTCACCTGATGAAGGAGCAGTGCTCCGAAAGCTTGTGCTACCAAATAAACTTGTTGGACTTTAACCTGGTGTTGTAAGACTTCTTACTGTGCCCAACCCAGTCCAACGCCGGCATCTCCACATCAATCCCCTTGACACTAGGGTCAATTTAGCATGGCCAACCCACCTAACCCGCATATCTTTGGACTGTGGGATGAAACTGGAGCACCCGGAGGAAACCCACGCAGACATGGGCAGAATGTGCAAACTCCACACAGACAGTGACCCGAGGCCGGAATTAAACCCGGGTCCCTGGCGCTGTGAGGCAGGCAGTGCCAACCACTGTGCCACCGTGCTGCTCTCCCCAAACCTCACTCCAACAACACGACCCCAGTACTGCCCCCAAGGTAGGGGTGGGGGGTGAGATCCTCAGCCTGGGTGGGTTCTGCTCCCTTGTGTCCGATTTGATATTTCAATCCCAGCAGCAGATTACAGCCTGGCCTGCGCGAAAAGGAATCCCGAGCATGAATCTTCAACAATCACATCCAACACTTGTGTGATTAAACAGGGCATCAGGGTTCCACCCAACCACTCAGGGTTGGAGCTGGAAGCTCATGACTTTGACTGATCCATCGATTAGATTGCTCTGAGGTTGTATGGTCACTGTTGTAATGTAGGAAATGCAGAAGCCAATTTCCACACAGCAAGATCCCACAAAGAGCAATGTGATAATCACCAGGGCGGCACGGTGGCACAGTTGTTGGCACTGCGGCCTCACAGCTCCAGGGACCCGGGTCCGATTCCCGGCTTGGGTCACTGTCTGGGTGGAGTTTGCACATTCTCCCCGTGTCTGTGTGGGTTTCCTCCGGGTGCTCCAGCTTCCTCCCACAGTCCAAAGATGTGCAGGTTAGGTAGATTGGCCACACTAAATTGCTTCACCATTGAGGCACCCTCATTCTGGAGCTGCAGCCCCAGTAAGGGCGACCACTAGTGGTGGCGCTGCCGGCCCTCTAATTGGGCCTGCAGATCTAGGGGACGGGCCACAAATTGGATGGTGATTGATTGTTCTCAGCAGAATCCTGTCCCAGGATCCCCCCATCTGCTGGATTGCCGCTGGCTCTCACTTTTGGCCACAGCAATGGAACTTGGGCATTCCCAGAATAATTCAGCCCTTCCTGTCAGATTTTTCTCACTTTTACTTCTATTTTCTTCATGGGATGGGGGCATTTCTGCCAAGGCCAACACTTGCCTCATAAATCTGCCTAAATTAACAAGATTTAAAGATAGGAAGCTCAGAGGTGCTGCATTCCAACCCACAATTTGACAAATGCCTTGGTGGACCGAGGATCAACTCAAAAAGTTTGAGGAAATTACGAGGGGGCACAGGTTTAAGGTGCGAGGGGCAAGGTTTAAAGGAGATATACGAGGCAGGTTTTTTACACAGAGAGTAGTGGGTGCCTGGAACTCGTTGCTGGGGGAGGCAGTGGAAGCGGATACGGTAGTGACTTTTAAGGGGCGTCTTGGCCAGTACATGAGTAGGATGGGAATAGAGGGATATGGTTCCCGGAAGGGTAGGGGGTTTTAGTTAAGTCGGGCAGCATGGTTGGTGCAGGCTTGGAGGGTCGAAGGGCCTGTTCCTGTGCTGTAATTTTCTTTGTTCTTTGTTCCAGATAGAGATTCAATACCACCTGATATTTCCTGCCCAAAAACATTTCCTGTACTGCTGATGCCCACTGGTAAGCTGAGGAAACCTTTCTCTATAATGTGCATCCCATCTTGCTCAGATGGAACCTCAGGGCACCCTGCTGTGATAATGTGACCATTGAGCAGATGGAATACAATGTGGAAAAGTGTGAGGTTATGCATTTTGGAAGGAGGAATGGAGGCATAGACTATTTTCTAAATGGGAAAATGCTTAGGAAATTAGAAACACAAAGGAACTTGGGAGTCATTGTTCAAAGTTCTCTTAAGGTTAACGTGCAGGTTCAGTTGGCAGTTAGGAAGACAAATGCAATGTTAGCATTAATATCGAGAGGGCTAGAATACAAGAGCAGGGATGTACTTCTGAGGCAGTATAAGGCTCTGGTAAGACCCCATTTGGAGTATTGTGAGCAGTTTTGGGCCCCATATCTAAGGAAGGATGTGCTGTCCTTGGAAAGGGTCCAGAGGAGATTCACAAGAATGATCCCTGGAATGAAGAGCTTGTCATATGAGGAATGGTTGAGGACTCTGGGTCTGTACTCGTTGGAGTTTAGAAGGAAGAGGGTGGATCTTATTGAAACTTACAAGATACTGCGAGGCCTGGATAGAGTGGACATGGAGAGGATGTTTCCACTAGTTGGAAAAACTAGAACCAGAGGGCACAACCTCAGACTTAAGGGACGATCCTTTAAAACAGAGATGAAGAGGAATTTCTTCAACCAGAGAGTGATAAATCTGTGGAACTCTTTGCCGCAGAAGGCTGTGGAGGCCAGGTTATTGAGTGTCTTTAAGACAGAGATACATAGGTTCTTGATTAATAAGGGGATCAGGGGTTATGGGGAAAAGGCAGGAGAATGGGAATGAGAAAAATATCAACCATGGTTGAATGGCGGAGCAGACTCGAGGGCCGAGTGGCCTAATTCTGCTCCTATGTCTTATGGTCTTATAGTCTTATAAGCAGATGTCCTGTAGAAGGGGGACTGTCCTGCTTGCTCACCACAAGCTGATGAAAATTGCCAGGCACGGCAAGAGATGGCAGCAGTGCAGATTAAAATACAGGGATGCAACACCGGGAAACCCTCAGCAGACAGGATAAAAGTGTGATCCTTTGAATAAATCTGTTTCTTGGCTTCATGCCAACAATCCACTATTTCCCATCTCACTATCATTCATACTACATAATGGAAGCTGCAGAGTCTCATGCTGACTTCGATGTGCACCAATCTACATATACTCTAAAAGAAAGCACTAGCATGGATCTCGTGCGAGAATGAGCATGAACATAATTCAGGGTAATTCAGGATCGCTTCTCGGCCTTTTGGCTAAGATCAAGTGTAGTATCGGATCTGCACTTGGTTGAGGTCATGAGGTTACGCTGAGGCTTCATATGTTTCATATGAAGCAATTTTTAAAAGCGGCATCTCGGCCTTTTGGCTAAGATGCAAATGAGCTCAAGTCTTGGAGGAGTATCCTCCCCCTTCTCCAATCAGCTTGACTCATGTAGATCAGGCCCAGGACAGGGTGGTTTAGTCGCTCGCCCTGTCTTGTCAGCCTGGATCGGAAATGTCTCAACTTGTTGAGACTCTGAATTGGATTTGATTTGATTGAATTGGAAAAGTATAAAAAAAAAATTCAGGGTAACTCATTGCCTGAGGAGATGCCTCAGCTAATGTTGAAGGGTGGCCTGAAACTGCACCTGTAATGAAAGTTCCTGCTGGCAAAGGCCTCCTAACAGCAGTTTCCGTTTCACTGGAGGAAGGATTGCTACAATTCCGGAAGTTAGTAAAATGCTGGAAATACTCGGGCAGCATCAGATTAAGGGTCATTAACCTGAGACGCTAACTCCATTTCTCTCTTCACTGATGCTGCCTGACCCTCTGTGTGTGGGCCGGGTGGCCATGCAGACACTGGGATGACGTGGGTACAAAAGGTGAGGGGAGTGCGTGAATTCTCCCAGAGCGCGCGCAGAGACAAAGCACGCAAGAGCTGATCTGTTATTGTTACTAAACATCTTACTGTTGTTAGCCAGTTATTGCGACCCAGCACTTCTACATGGTATCAGGAGTTGGCAGAATGGCACGGGAACCTTGCCGCATCGACCCGCTCGTGTTTGACAAAAATGACACAGACAACTGGACGAAATTTGAAAAAGAGTGGCGTATCTACAGACAAATCAAAGATGGTACACTCTCTGAAATCTAGCAGGCTCCAAGATGGATGAGAAATTTCAGTCTTTTGTTTTTCAAACGGAGGGAGATCCTGAAATATTGCCGAAAAAGCAAAGAACAGTAAGGTTTATTTATTAGTCACAAGCAGCCTTACAATAACACTGCAATGAAGTTACTGTGAATATCCCCTAGTTGCCACACTCCGGCGCCTGTTCTGGTACACTGAGGGACAATTTAGCATGGCCAATCCACCTGACCAGCACATTTTTTGGACTGTGGGAGGAAACCAGAGCACCAAGTGGAAACCCACGCAGACATGGGGAGAACGTGCAAACCCCACACAGACAGTGACTCAAGTGACCCAAGCCGGGAATCGAACCCGGGTCCCTGGCGCTGTGAGGCAGCAACACTAATCACTGTGCCACCGTGCCGCCCGTTATATTGGATAGACATGCGTTCAATACCACAAATCAAAAGTCTGACAAATCTATCCAGTCATACATTGCGAATTTAATAATTCTAGCAAAGAAATACGCGTTTGGCACCCTCACTGTGAACACAGTCGACTGCACTCTAAACCCTGGGAAAATCTGCCATCTGGATAAAGCCTAGCCCACACTCATCCTGCCTCACTCTGCCCATGGGGAAAGAGGTGTACGTTCCTCCCCTAATATTGGGATCACGCCCTGGGAGACATCGCTGGTATCACCCGCTGAAGCCTGTAGCAGAGATAAGGGTCACAGTGACTTTGACAGCCATGGGCAGCTTTGTCCCTGCACTGGTTCAAAGCTCAAGTTGGGGCTGGAGTGGGTGACATAGCTCAGGGATAGTCTCAGTTGTGAAGTGGAAGCACTTTTGTTAGTGATGCACCTCAATGAGCACCCGGAAACAAGGCTTTAGAACTGAAGGCTTTAATCAGATAACAACGAAACTGCTAACACTAATACAACCGTTCAGACTGAAGGGGTCCTGCCGGAGCAGGGGGTCTTATACCCTGCCACCGGAGGCGGGACCCCACTGGAGTGTGCCAAGACAGCACTTAGAACAGGTAAACACCCTATCCCAACAACATAGTACAACCCCCATAACAACAACACCCTAGCCCAACAGTAACATAATAACAACCCCAGTGGTGAACCAACGATGGTTCACCACATTCACCCCTCCTTTAGGAACCAAAGGTGGCGGGGTGAATGAGAACAGATAATGACAAAAAATAAATAAATAAATAACAGGATTCACAAGTCCAGACGGTCTGGAGGACCACACCGACGCTGCGATCGTCTCAACACCGGTTGCGAAACCGGAGCAGGTGCTTGCGGTGGCTCTCTCAAAGCAACATCTGGCTGTCCCCTCAAAGACTCCCGGGCCGGCCGGCCCTGATGAGGCGATGGTGCAGGGGATCCTGGAACGATTGGTGGTGCTGGTGGTGGTGATGATGGTGGCGCCGATCTCCGAGTCTCAGGCAAGCTGTACATGGGGGTAAAAGTGTTATGCACTGGTCCCGGTGCTGACTGCGCCACGTCTGGGGAAAAAATGAGGAGTAGTGGATCTGTGACTGGGGGAATAGGAGCGACAGGAGTTGCTACGTCCCCTGCGGGCGCCAGGTCTCTGATGGAGACAGTGTCCTCTCGCCCGTCAGGATATGCCACATAGGCATACTGAGGGTTGGCGTGGAGGAGTTGGACCGGTTCGACCAAGGGGTCGGACTTGCGAGCCCTCACATGGCGCCGCAGAAGGACGGGTCCTGGGTACGTCAACCAGGCTGGCAATGAGGTCCCCGAGGACGACTTCCGAGGGAATGAGAACATCCTCTCGTGGGGAGTAGCATTGGTTGCCGTACACAGGAGGGAGCGGATAGAATGGAGCGCATTTGGAAGGACCTCCTGCCACCGGGAGACTGGAAGGCCCTTGGATTTTAGTGCCAGTAGGACAGCCTTCCAGACTGTAGCATTCTCCCTTTCCACCTGTCCGTTACCCCTAGGGTTGTAGCTCGTGGTTCTACTAGAGGCAATCCCGAATGAGAGCAGGAATTGCCTCAAGTCGTTGCTCATGAACGACGAGCCCCTGTCGCTATGAATATAGCAGGGGTACCCGAACAGGGTAAAAAGCTCACTGAATGCCTTGATGACGGTGGCAGTCGACGTGTCCGCACAGGGGAAAACAAACGGAAACCGGGAAAATTCGTCTATTATGTTAAGGAAATAGACATTCCGATCCGTTGAGGGAAGGGGGCCCTTAAAATCTACACTCAGCCTCTCAAAAGGGCGAGTGGCCTTGACCAAATGTGCCCGGTCTGGTCGATAAAAGTGTGGTTTGCATTCTGCGCAAGTCCTACAACTTCTCGTAACTGACCTGACCTCCTCCACCGAGTAGGGTAGGTTGCGGGCTTTTATAAAGTGGTAGAGTCTGGTGACTCCAGGATGACATAGATCATTGTGGAGAGCCTTCAAGCGGTCCTCCTGCATGATGGCGCATGTTCCGCGCGAGAGGGCATCCGAGGGCTCATTGAGTTTCCCTGGACGATACATAATATCGTAATTATAGGTGGAGAGCTCAATTCTCCACCGCAAGATCTTATCGTTCTTGATCTTGCCCCTCTGCGTGTTACTAAACATAAACGCCACGGATCGTTGATCCGTGATCAGGGTGAACCGCTTACCTGCCAGGTAATGGCGCCAGTGTCTGACTGCCTCCACAATGGCCTGAGCCTCCTTTTCCACCGCCGAGTGCCGAATTTCGGGGCCTTGAAGGGTGCGGGAAAAAAACGCGACGGGCCTGCCTGCCTGGTTTAGTGTGGCGGCTAGGGCGAAATCAGATGCATCACTCTCCACCTGGAAGGGGATGGATTCATCCACTGCGTGCATCGTGGCTTTCGCAATGTCGCTTTTCAAAGCCTTGAAGGCCAATTGGGTCTCCGGCGTAAGTGGGAAGGTCGTGGACTTAATGAGCGGACGAGCTTTGTCCGCATAGTTGGGGACCCACTGTGCATAGTACGAAAAGAAGCCGAGTCATCTCCTCAGTGCTTTCGTGCTAGCGGGCAAGGGAAGTTCAGTAAGGGGGCGCATACGGTCTGGATCAGGGCCGATGACCCCGTTTTCCACCACGTATCCAAGGATAGCTAACCTGCGCGTACGGAATACACACTTCTCCCTGTTATAGGTCAGATTCAGGTGAGATGCAGTGCGCAGAAAGTGTTGGAGATTTGTGTCATGGTCCTGCTGGTCATGGCCGCAGATGGTGACGTTATCCAGGTACGGGAAGGTAGCCCGCAACCCGTTCTGGTCCACCATTCGGTCCATAGCACGCTGGAAGACCGAGACCCCATTGGTGACACCAAATGGAACCCTGAGGAATTGGTATAGACGACCATCCGCCTCAAAAGCCGTATATTGTCGGTCCTCTGGGCGGATGGGGAGTTGATGGTAGGCGGACTTAAGGTCTATGGTAGAAAACACTCGGTACTGCGCAATCTGATTGACCATATCAGAAATGCGCGGGAGAGGATACGCATCCAGCTGCGTATAACGATTAATGGTCTGACTATAGTCGATGACCATCCGAGGTTTGTTCCCGCTTTTGACTACCACGACCTGCGCTCTCCACGGACTAGCACTGGCCTGTATGATCCCTTCCTTGAGGAGCCGCTGAACCTCAGATCTAATAAAGATCCGGTCCTCAGCGCTGTAACGCCTACTTTTAGTAGCGATGGGCTTGCAGCCAGGTACCAGATTCTTAAAGAGGGATGGTGTAGTGATTTTCAGGGTGGATAGATTGCATGCGGGGCGCTTTGGGCAATTTGGAGGCTGCGGCTGATTCCCTACTGCCAGTGAAGGGAGTGGCCCACCGTACTGTAGGATCACACTCCTCATGTGGGCCATAAAGTTTAGTCCGAGGAGAATTGGCGCGCAAAGGTGAGGTAACACAAGGAGCCTGTATTGCTCGTAAATTGTGCCCTGTACCTCAAGAGTTACCATACATTGTCCTTGGATCGGTACAGACCGGGACTGTGATGCCATGGAAATTGTCTGTTTGGCAGGGAGAATCCGGAGTCCACACCTTTTAGCAGTTTCAGGGTGTATGAAACTTTCGGTGCTTCCGCTGTCAAACAGACAATTCACAGTTCTGCCACTAACCTTTACCTCCATCATAGAATGTTCCAGCCTGAAATGCCTGGTCTGATCCAGAGAGATCGACGCCACCGTTGGCCCCTGGGCGTCACTGCATGCTGCCGATGTGGATGCTGAGGACCCCTGCTGGTCGCTGCTGCATGCTGCCGATGTGGATGCTGAGGACCCCTGCTGGTCGCTTCTAGTCGTCGTGGACCATGATGGCCGCCCCCATGGATAGCATGTGGCCGAGGGCACCAAGCGCAGCGACTCCTGGTGGTCTTCCTGCTCCTCTGTTTGCCACGATGGCGCCGTCCTGAGATCGCACGTGGTCGGACCTCGTGGGTACTGCGGCGTCGAAAGAGACGGTCTCCGTTCTGGAGGGTTACAAGCTGCACTGCCGTTTTTAGGTTTGGACCTGCAGACTTTGCCGTAGTGGCCTTTTTTACCGCACTGGCTGCAGATTGCCGTTCTTGCCGGGCACTGTTGCCGTGGATGCTTGGCCCCACCGCAAAAATAGCATCGCTGGCCACCTGGAGCTGCCGCCGTCGTCGAATCGATCTGGGAGCGCGGGTTCGCGGGGCGAGGAGGGAGCAGAGATTGTTCCAACCACGTTGACTGCACGTGGTCCTCGGGGTACAGCGCCAAGCTCTTCGACGCCGCCTCCAACCTCACGGCCATCCCCATTGCCTGGGTCAAATTGAGTTTCCCCTTTTCTTATAATTTTAATCTGATGTATGAGGACCCTACCCCTGCTACGAACGCGTCTCGGGCGAGGTCGTGCATGTACTGCTCGGCGGAGACATCCTTACAGTCACAAGCCCTGGCAAGCTGCAGGAGCTCATTGGCGTAGTCTTCTATGGTCTCGCCCGACTGCCGACGTCGTGTAGCGAGGAGATAACGAGCGTGAATCTCGTTGGGTGGCGTAATGTACCTATTCTTTAGGAGCTCGACGGCACCCTGGTAAGTGGAAGCTGCACGAATGGCTAGGTAAATCGTGTCGCTTACCCTAGCGTGGAGGACTTGGAGTCTATCACTGTCCGTAGTGATAGCTACCGAGGCTGCCAGGTAGTCCTCGAAGCACTTCCACCAATGTTCGAACGTGTTAGCTGCACCGACCGCACGTGGGTCCAGTGTCAGACGATCCGGTTTTAGAATCTGTTCCATGTTCTAAGTTATCTGATTAAATTGATGCACCTCAATGAGCACCCGGAAACAAGGCTTTAGAACTGAAGGCTTTAATCAGATAACAACGAAACTGCTAACACTAATACAACCGTTCAGACTGAAGGGGTCCTGCCGGAGCAGGGGGTCTTATACCCTGCCACCGGAGGCGGGACCCCACTGGAGTGTGCCAAGACAGCACTTAGAACAGGTAAACACCCTATCCCAACAACATAGTACAACCCCCATAACAACAACACCCTAGCCCAACAGTAACATAATAACAACCCCAGTGGTGAACCAACGATGGTTCACCACAGTTAGGCAAAAGAATCAAGGGTAATGGGGGGGGGGGGGGGGCAGACAGGAAAGTGGGAGCTGAGAACACAACCAGATCCGCCATCATCTTATGAATGGTGGAGCAATATCGAAGGGCCGAATGGCCTACTCCTGCTCCAATGGGTGCCTGAGATAGTTCATGTTGGCTAAGTGCTTCCAAAAGACCTGTTATGGGTATGACCTCCTGGTGGTGCCCTCCTCCTCCTCATGCTGTTTTCCATCATATTTTATTTAGTAGTGTCACAATTTGGCTTACATTAACACTACAATGAAGTTACTGTGAAAATCCCCTAGTTGCCACACTCCGGTGCCTGTTCGGGTACGAATTTCGCTTGGCCAATGCATCTAGCCAGCACGTCTTTCAGACTGTGGGAGGAAACCGGAGCACCCGGAGGAAACCCACGCAGACACGGCGAGAATGTGCAAACTCCACACAGACAGTGACCCAAGCCGGGAATTGAACCCAGGTCCCTGGCGCTGTGAGGCGGCAGTGCTAACCACTGTGCTACCGTGCCGCTCCTTGTCTCCAGTCCCAAAGGCAGGTTTAATGAGTCTCTCATGACTGCAGTAAAACTGTTTAGAATGCAGTCAAAGGAAAGTCCAGGGCGAGGAGTCTGGAATCAGTTCTCTGTTTGAAAACTTGCCAAGATGCATCGGAGGTCAGCCAGCAATCTCAAATGACAGAACAGCAAGCAGCCTGCAATTAGTGGATATGGCCTTTAAATAGAATGCTGAAGAGCCCTTCATGTCTGTTAGTGCCAATAGTCTCTGGTCAGTCTAATTTTACAAGTTAGACTCAAGTTAGTCACAAGTAGCCTTACAATAACACTGCAATGAAATTACTGTGAAAATCCCCTAGTCGCCACACCCCTGCTTCTGTTCGGGTACACTGAGGGAGAATTTAGCATGGCCAATGCACCTGACCAGCATATTTTTCAGATTGTGGGAGGAAACCGGAGCACCCGGAGGAAACCCACGCAGACATGGGGAGAACGTGCAAACTCCGCACAGACAGTGACCCAAGCCAGGAATTGAACATGGGTCACTGGCGCTGTGAGGCAGCAGTGCTAACCACTGTGCCACCGTGTCGCCCGTTATATTGGATAGGCACGCATTCAGCAGCACAAACCAAACATCTGACAAATCTATCCAGTTTGTCAGGATAACAAGTTAAGGATTCTAATATAAATATCTGAATCAGCAATATAAATAGCTCTAACATGTTATAAACACCTGTACATCTGATCCAATACGGCAAGCAGTGCACTGTTCCGTTGTTAGGTGTTTGATTATGTATGTCTGTTGACTGTTCACTGTGTGTGATTAGTTAAGCATGAAAGCAGGCATTTTTAAAGTATTGAATAACTCTCCTGGCCAGATGTGTAACCTGCAGTGTAGCATCCCTGCATATCTCTGAGGTAGAAAATACCTGGATGATAAGGCACCTGTTTTCTACCTGAGAAATGGGTGTTATCCTATCAGATTTCTACAGCAAGGATCCCTATAGCTGAGGAGGACACTGGGTTGCAAGGGAGTAGAATAGACAGTATTACAGTTGATAAGGAGGATGTGCAGGATATTCTGGAGGGTCTGAAAATAGATAAATCCCCTGGTCCGGATGGGATTTATCCAAGGATTCTCTGGGAGGCAAGAGAAGTGATTGCAGAGCCTCTGGCTCTGATCTTCAGGTCGTCGTTGGCCTCTGGTATAGTACCAGAAGATTGGAGGTTAGCGAATGTTGTCCCATTGTTTAAGAAGGGGAACAGAGACTTCCCCGGGAATTATAGACCGGTGAGTCTCACTTCTGTTGTCGGCAAGATGTTGGAAAAAATTATAAGGGATAGGATTTATAGTTATTTGGAGAGTAATGAATTGATAGGTGATAGTCAGCATGGTTTTGTGGCAGGTAGGTCGTGCCTTACTAACCTTATTGAGTTTTTTGAGAAAGTGACCAAGGAGGTGGATGGGGGCAGGGCAGTGGACGTGGTATATATGGATTTTAGTAAGGCGTTTGATAAGGTTCACCATGGTAGGCTTCTGCAGAAAATGCAGATGTATGGGATTGGGGGTGATCTAGGAAATTGGATCAGGAATTGGCTAGCGGATAGGAAACAGAGGGTGGTGGTTGATAGTAAATATTCATCATGGAGTGCGGTTACAAGTGGTGTACCTCAGGGATCTGTTTTGGGGCCACTGCTGTTTGTAATATTTATTAATGATCTGGATGAGGGTATAGTTGGGTGGATTAGCAAATTTGCTGATGACACCAAAGTCGGTGGTGTGGTAGACAGTGAGGAAGGGTGTCGTAGTTTGCAGGAAGACTTAGACAGGTTGCAAAGTTGGGCCGAGAGGTGGCGGATGGAGTTTAATGCGGAGAAGTGTGAGGTAATTCACTTTGGTAGGAATAACAGATGTGTTGAGTATAGGGCTAACGGGAGGACTTTGAATAGTGTGGAGGAGCAGAGGGATCTAGGTGTATGTGTGCATAGATCCCTGAAAGTTGGGAATCAAGTAGATAAGGTTGTTAAGAAGGCATATGGTGTCTTGGCGTTTATTGGTAGGGGGATTGAATTTAGGAGTCGTAGCGTTATGTTGCAACTGTACACAACTCTGGTGCGGCCGCACTTGGAGTACTGTGTGCAGTTCTGGTCCCCACATTACAGGAAGGATGTGGAGGCTTTGGAGAGGGTGCAGAGGAGGTTTACCAGGATGTTGCCTGGTATGGAGGGGAGATCCTATGAGGAGAGGCTGAGGGATTTGGGATTGTTTTCGCTGGAAAGGCGGCGGCTAAGAGGGGATCTTATTGAAACATATAAGATGATTAGAGGTTTAGATAGGGTGGATAGTGATAGCCTTTTTCCTCTGATGGAGAAATCCAGCACGAGGGGGCATGGCTTTAAATTGAGGGGGGGTAGTTATAGAACCGATGTCAGGGGTAGGTTCTTTACCCAGAGGGTGGTGAGGGATTGGAATGCCCTGCCAGCATCAGTAGTAAATGCGCCTAGTTTGGGGGCGTTTAAGAGATCCGTAGATAGGTTCATGGACGAAAAGAAATTGGTTTAGGTTGGAGGGTCACAGTTTTTTTTTTAACTGGTCGGTGCAACATCGTGGGCCGAAGGGCCTGTTCTGCGCTGTAATGTTCTATGTTCTATGTTCTATGTTCAGCCTAATCCTTTCCTCCCCAACATGGCCACAAGTTCAATCCAGTGATTCTGCTGAGTCTAATAGCTTTATAGTTCCATGTTCCCCATTAGGGGAATTTATAGACTCGTTTTCAATATTGGTTTGTCGTGGAGAATTTCACATTCTAACCTCCCTCTGTGTAAAGAAAAAGGCTCTTAATTTCCATCAGGTTCTGCTGTCAAAACTGTGATAGGAGATCAATGGAGGCTGTTTTTGAACATTTACACTGCATCTCGAAGGGTTCCATTGATTTCCCACCATTACGGTTCGCCAGGAGTAAGCTCACACAAAAACAGCAGCTCATCGCTGAGTGCAGCTAGTTTCAGAGTGTGAACTTGGTGAATAACGGAATTTGAAGGGTTAATCTCTCTAAAATCTGGTCTAGTTTACATTTAGAAGTTAGCCATAATTTACTGTGAATACGTTTCTTTCAGCATTAGTCAGGGGTAGTCAGTCCCTTCAGAAGAAACAACTGCATTTGGTTAATTTGGTAGCTGGTTTGAGTTAGTTTCTCTTATGCCCTATTCATCTGCAGAGTTTCAGCTGGTATCAATATAGGTGGCCTTGCGAAACACAAAGTAAACAAGCACAAAGACAGCAGTTTAAAGTTTATTTATTGTCACAAGTTGGCTTACATTAACACTACAGTGAAGTTACTGTGAAAATCCCCTAGTTGCCACACTCCGGCACCCGTTGGGGTACACTGAGGGAAAATTTAATGCTAGGGACCTGGGTTCAATTCCCGGCTGGGGTCACTGTCTGTGTGGAGTTTGCAAGTTCTCTCCGTGTCTGCATGGGTTTCCTCCGGGTGTTCCAGTTTTCTCCCATAGTCCGAAAGACGTGCTGGTTAGGTGCATTGTCCATGCTAAATTCTCCCTCAGTGTACCCGAACAGGCGCCAGAGTGTGGCAACAAGGGGATTTTCACAGTAACTTCATTGCAGTGTTAATGTAAGCCTACTTGTGATATTAATAAATAAACTTCAAAATTTAGTCAAGGGGATTGACAGAATTCTCTGCAGCTGAGTGTAGGAGCCCAGAATGCTGCATTTCAAGGATTCAGGACATCTGCTCAGGATTGGAGAGGAACTTGCAGAGGGAGGGGAAGGATCCAGTTGACATGGTCCACATTGGTACCAATGATTTAGATCGGACTAGATAGCAGGTTCTGGATTATTACCTGAATCATGAGCAAATTGGCACAGGGTAAATAAGATTAGAGAGATGAATGCATGGCTCAAAGGTTGATGTAGGAGGGAATGGGTTTTCACTCATGATGCAGTGGAAGCAGGGCTGGGGAAAGTGGGAGATAGACTATTGTGATGGTCCTGACCTGTGCTGAGACAAATGTTCTGGTGAGTCGTACAAGCAGGGTGGTAGTAGATGTGGTAAAAGGATTGTGTGAGGGGGAGATGTTGTAAATCAAAAGGTAACAACAAGGTACCAGAGTAGGGCAGCGATTTAGGAAAGATAGGCAGAGTGCAGCAGGAAGGGACAAAGGGAAGAGATTTCAAAGTGTTTCAGCAGATAAGGCAGAGATTGCAAAACTGGTGAAAAGGCAAAGTTAACGGCTCTATCTGAATGTGTGCAGCAAATTGTTAGCAAAGATAGAAATGAATATGTATGACCTTTTAGCCATCATGGAGACATGTTTTCAGGGTGAGCTAGGCTGGGATCCCAATATTGAAGGGGGTTTGACATTTTGAAAAGGTAAGAAGCTAGGAAAAGGTGTTGGGATAGCTCTGTTAATTAATGATGGCATTTATACAGTAGTGAGAGATGAACATAGCTAGAGAGAGAAAGATGTAGAATCAGTTTGAACTGAGATAAGAAATAGAAAAGGTAAGAGATCACTTGTGGGAATGGTCTATAGGCTCTTTAACAGTAGTTGTTGCATTGTAGGTATTTAAAACAAACATTGTAGCAATTAGGAGCAATTATATTGCTGGATTAACAATGTAGGACACCAGTCACAGACAAAGTGGCACCGATAGTAACTAAAACAGGTCCTGCACAAGAAACATGACTTTCTTAAAGGCACAGTATTGTCACAAAGCACTGTTGTTAATATTGGGGATGGTGCAAGTTGAAGGTTGGAATAGGAATTTTCCAGCCATTCACGCAGGCAGGACCTTCCAGTCCCACCAACCACGTACCTCCACCGTGGGTTTCCCAGCAGCGAGGGGTGCATTCAATGGGAACCCCATTGACAATGGTGGGACCAAAAGATTCTGCTGCCGGCCAATGGAAGACCACCTTCACTGCCACTAAACACATTGTGTGAAAATTTGTGTCCGGGATCAGCACCGGTGGCTTACCATCATCTTCTCCTGGGCAGTTAGGGATGGGTAATAGAATACTGGAGCGACGCCCATATCCAGTGAAAGAATAGAGAAAATCTCAACACAAAATCCTCACCTAACCCTTTCCTGCCGGTGATGGAAGGGTTAAAATTGAGGCTTTTGTTTCTGTGCTGGAACTTGGTTCTATGAAATTTGTTTTGCTGCAGCAACTCTCACTTCATAAAACAGCAAGTGATTAAAAAGGCAGCTGAGTTACAAACAATAAAGGCCAAATCTCTATAAACAGGACAATAAAATGAGGTGATAAAATTGTATTGTTTCAAAATCTGCACTTTTGAAAGATTATCATGAATTTCAGCGTCAATATAATAAACACGGTGGCACAGGGGCACAGTAATTAGCACTGCTGCCTCACAGCGCCAGGGACCTGGGTTCGATTCCCGGCTTGGGTCACTGTCTGTGCAGAGTCTGCACGTTCTCCCAATGTCTGCGTGGGTTTCCTCTGGGTGCTCCGGTTTCCTCCCACAGTCCGAAAGACGTGCTGGTTAGAAGCATTGGCCGTGCTAAATTCTCCCTCAGTGTACCCGAACAGGTGCTGGAGTGTGGCGACCAGGGGATTTTCACAGTAACTTCATTGCTGTGTTAATGTAAGCCTGCTTGCGACACTAATAAATAAACTTTAAAAAATTAATTTGATACTTCAGCTTTTAAGTTATTGAGGATGAAGATTCTTCCATCAATAATAGCTAAAAGGTAGCATGAGTACAAAATCCTATCACTCCCCGGCCGTTGCTATCCTTCCACTGCAGCTGTTTTGGCTAAATTGCCAACAGGATGATTGTCACCTTGTTATTTTTGCTTTGGTCCCATTGAGTCAATCAGCTTTCTTGAATTCAAACTGCACTGTTATATCTCAGCCAATGATGCAGTGCACTTGGTTGATGGGAGGTGGGTGTGAGGGGGTCTATCCTTTATTCCCTGAGTTACTCGCCCCAACTCCACACTGATAAAACAAGCTGGATTTAGAAATGCGCCATGTAAGACATCCTATGGATTTGTCCCATCAAACCTATGCAATCCTATTTAATTTCAACATCATTGTCTAGTGCAGTGCCTTGTAACATCTGTGTACTGCCCTCAATGGGGTGCCATTCGGTCACTTGTAAATGAGCACCATGCCAAGCACGTTAAGCTTCTCCATTAGATTGAATGCAAGTGGATCTGCATCAGGTATATTTAAAAGGGATTGGTGGATATACAAGAAATTACAATGAAAATTTTAGACAGCAAAGATATACATTGATGAAATATACCAAAGATATACATCAATGAAATATACCAAAGATATACATCAATGAAATATACCAAAGATATACATCAATGAAATATACCAAAGATATACATCAATGAAATATACCAAAGATATACATCAATGAAATATACCAAAGATATACATCGATGAAATATACCAAAGATATACATCGATGAAATATACCAAAGATATACATCGATGAAAGATATCAAAGATATATTTGATTTGATTTGATTTATTCTTGTCACATGTATTAGTATACAGTGAAAAATATTGTTTCTTGCATGCTATACAAAGTATACCGTTCATAGAGAAGGAAACGAGAGAATGCAGAATATGGTGTTACAGTCATAGCTAGGGTGTATTGATATATACATATCATAGATTATATTGACATATTGATGAAATACATAAAGATATACGTTCGTGAAATACATCAAAGATATACATTGATGAAAATACATCAATAAAATATATCTAAGATACACACTGATGAAATACATCCTAATTTTGCTGGCTTAAGGACTGGGAATACTTGGAAGTCAGATCTCTAAGAGCTCTTGTTTTATTTATAAGATTGTTTGTGAGATCAATTACATGAGGATTTCTTGTTCTCTTGGCAACATCCCCGATATGATTGATAATCGTGTAGGGTAACTACGTGGATGTGTACTCAGTCTGAAAACACAACCGAGAGATTGAGGATAAGAGCTGTTTGAAGGTCATGAGCCATACTGCAGTCTGAAGTGAAAGGATGGAAATCAGCAACAACTGCACAACCTCAGCAAACTGTTCACAGCAATGCAAAGATTCCAGCTCCCGTTTCCTTCCATTTTCCCGTCAAAAGAGTGAAGTTTCAGTGAGAATGTTGCATCCTGGTACAATGAGGCTCTCCCCAGAGAAATCACTGGGGAAGAACCGCTTTACAATACATCACGCTAAGAAGTCAATCCCTGTGTGACCACAGAGCTGAAGTGAATGAACTTGCTCTCCTGGTGGAGGGAGCGGAACACATTTGCATCTGGCTGGAACGCAACAAGGAAATGAGAATGGGACCTGCACGTGTAGGCAGCAGTTTGATGAATAGAAAGCAACAATGGCAATAAGTCATGCTGCAGATTTAAAAATATCAATGGGAAGCCGCTAAAAGAATGAAACCTAGAAAGAATACCATTTACACAGGAAATACATCCAGCTAAGTCGACAGCACAGATACTGTTTCCTCTAGAGTCGTGAGGACCAACCTAAAATATTGTATTCTTCCAGAGGCTGCACCAGGCCCAATTTTAACCCTATGCAAGTGAGTAGGTTTTGAGTGAGTTAAAATCTCACCCGGTCTGGTACCTCCAGCTCAAACACAAATATTGATATTAGAAGCAGAGTCTCCTCTTATTTAAAAAAATCGTACTTTGCTGGTTGGGCCTGCATTTATTACCCATCCCTAATTGCCCCTGAGAAGGTGGTGGTGAGTTGTAACTCTCAAACGCCATAGTCCATGTGTTGTAGGTACACCCACCGTGCTGTTAGGGAGGGAGTTCCAGGACTTTGATCCATCCTGTATTGTGTCTTAATGTGTAAACTTGGTGGTAAAATAATGAAGAAATGACAGAGAAGTTATAACTTTAATAGCACGCAAACCAGCCTCCTATCCATTGACTCTGTCTACAGTGCCCGCCACTCGGCAAAGCAGCCAACGGAATTAAGGACCCCACGCACCCCGGACATTCTCTCTTCCACCTTCTTCCGTCGGGAAAAAGATACAAAAGTCTGAGGTCACGTACCAACCGATTCAAGAACAGCTTCTTCCCTGCTGCCGTCAGAGTTTTGAATGGACCTACCTTGCATTAAGTTGATCTTTCTCTACACTCTAACTGTAACACTACATTCTGCACTCTCTTGTTTCCTTCTCAATGAATGGCATGTTTTGTCTGTATAGTGTGCAAGAAACAATACTTTTCACTGTATGATAATACATGTGACAATAATAAATCAAATCAGATCAGAAGTTTGCACCCTTTACCCCATAACTCTGCACTCATTGAATTTCACTTTATTTTACTCATGGAAGGGTGGCAGATATTATTATGTGACTCCCATAAAGCAGCCAGATAAAACTCCTTCTTGGATTATTTTAATGGAGGCCTTGACTTAGTGGCCGGAATTTTAGCGGCATATCCGCCTGGAATCGGGGCGGGTGAGGCTCGCAGAGCGGCATTCCCCTTTGGTCTTGGGCAGGATCCTACAAGCCTCGGGCGGGCGTGCAGGTAAAATTCCAGCCAGTGTGTTGTTTTAACTATTAAGCCTGATCATTATGATCTGGCGGTGGATTGCACAGGTCCATTGATGCGGGGTGTAGCTTCACCCAACAACCCCAAGCTGCCTCTGATGAAACTTTCACCTTGATCCGGACTATGGGAAGGTCAAGTGCCGGGTGGCGGCAGAGTGCTTCCTGGAGGAAGGATCATTGGAAAGTATGACGTTTCATATCGCTGGCACTCCTTAGTCACCAGTCAGCTCACCTGGTCACTGCAGAGCCAACAGCCTGCTTTGGGGCCTTTGCGCCACAGAAGGTGGCCATTCAGCCCATTTAGCCCATGCCAGCTCTGTGCAGAGTGATCCACTCAGTCTCATTCCCCCCTGCACTATCCACATAGCCCTGCAAGTTTCCTTCCCTCAAATGTCCAGTCAAATTTTTCCATCTTGGAAAGATTTAACGGGGAGGGGAAGGCTGGAAGGACATGGTCAAAAAGTCACTTTAAAGTTTATTTGTCATAAGTAGGCTTACATTAACACTGCAATGAAGTTACTGTGAAAATTCTCAAGTTGCCACACTCTGGCACCTTTTCGGATACACGGATTTTGATTTGATTTGATTTATTATTGTCGCATGTATTAGTATACAGTGAAAAGTAATGTTTCTTGCGTGCTATACAGACAAAGCATACCGTTCATAGAGAAGGAAAGGAGAGAGTGCAGAATGTAGTGTTACAGTCATAGCTAGGGTGTAGCGAAAGATCAACTTAGTGCGAGGTCGGGAGGGAGAATTTAGCATGGCCAATGCACCTAACCAGCACATCTTTCGGATTGTGGGAGGAAACCAGAGCACCCGAAGGAAACCCACGCAGACACGGGGAGAACGTGCAGATTCTGCACAGACAGTGACCCAAGCCAGGAATCGAACGGGTCCCTGATGCTGTGAGGCAGCAGTGCCAACCACTGTACCACCGTGCTGCCCTTTGCTGCATTGCCTGTTGCAGTTATCAGCTTCTGCAGTTTAGACATTGCTGTGATCAGAAAATGATCCAGAAACAAGAGGAGGTCTCAGCAAACTAATTTCTCTACATCCCTCTGCCCTTCATTCATAGCTGACCCAGTCATATATATATCTTCCTTTTTCTTACGCTCATTTCAGCAATGACCTTAGCAAATGGCAGAACAGGCTCAAAGGGCTGAATGGCCTACTCCTGCTCCCAAGCCCAATGTTCCTTTCCTTCTCCTCGAACAAAGGAGGGGAAGGTAATGATATTAGTCTGAATGGTTATGCCAGCTTCCATATAGTAAGAGTTTTAACAACATCAGGTTAAAGTCCAACTGTTGGTGTTGTTAAAACTCTTACTGTGTTTACCCCAGTCCAACGCCGGCATCTCCACATCATAGCTTCCATATAGCCAGAGAAAGATTCATGTTTAAATAGAACCATTCAATAAAACTGTAAGAGTTGTAAAAACTTTTGCTTCTCATGAGCCGATTACCCAAAGTGACAGGATAGAAATCAGAACTCAGAGTGACACATTTCAAGAAGACAATCAAAATATTGCAGAATTCCAGTGAGCGGCCTCAGAACGTCTCCTCCTGAAGAAGTTAATGAGTTCCCTGTTCAATATCATGGAGCTAAAGCACTCTGACTGGTGCTCTGTTCAAACATTGTGCAGACTGTAATGAGGGAACGTTAGAAAAACACACACAACTCCTCTTCTGTCTCATTATTTTTCTGCCTTCCAATGATTCTGTGCCCTTCCTGTGGCTAGGGTGGCATGATAGCACAGTGGTTCGCACTACTGCCTCACAGCGTCAGGGACCCAGGTTCAATTCTGGCCTCGGGTCACTGTCTGTGTGGAGTTTGCATGTTCTCCCCGTGTCTGTGTGGGTTTCCTCCCACAGTCCAAAGATATGCGGGTTAGATTGATTGGCTGTGCTAAATTGACCCTAGTGTCAGGGGGACTAGCAGGATAAATATGTGGGGTTACAGGGCGTGGGTGGGATTGTGGTCGGTGCAGACTCGATGGGCTGAATGGCCTCCTTCTGCACTGTAGGGATTCTATGAAGTTAAAGTTGGATTTATTTTGAGCTGAGGTTTTTTTAAAATTTGTGCTTGGAGTGTGTCTGACATTGGCAAGTGCCTAACCAGAGGCCATCAGTAGAAGACAGTCACCAAAAAATCCAATGGAGAATTCAGAAGCAACTTCTTGTGGTGAACCATTGTTGGTTCCCACTAGATAGTACTGAGCCAGGGTCTGGCCAGTACTACAAGTATGTATATATGTTGCTGTTGGGGTTAGGGATGGGTTGTTCTACTTGTTGCTGTTGGGGTTAGGGTTGGGCTGTTACACCTTGTATTATAGTTATTGTGGTACATCCCTGTCGGGCTCCGCCTCCTGGGAGAGGTATAAAGGTCTCTGCTCTGTCTGGGACCCCTCAGTCTGGGATCGTGTATATAATTAGTAGCTGCATTGTTACAGCAACTAAAAGCCTTTATTTCCTGAGCATCAAGCCTTGTGTGTGATAATGCGCATCACTTCTTTACCCAAAGAGCGGTGAGAATGTGGAACTCATGAGAACAGTGGGACTTTTTGATTTGATTTATTATTGTCACATGTATTAACATACAGTGAAAAGTATTGTTTCTCGCGCGCTATACAGACAAAGAACAAAGAACAAAGAAAAGTACAGCACAGGAACAGGCCCTTCGGCCCAAGTTTGTGCCGACACAGATGCCTCTCTAATATTTTCTTGCCTGTGTGTGGTCCATATCCCTATTTCCTGCCTATTCATGTATCTATCTAGTTGCCTCTTGAATCCCTACAGTACAAAGGGAGCCCATTTGGCCGATCGAGTCTGCACTGACCACAATCCCATCCAGGCCCTATCCCCATGCATTCACCTTAGCTAGTCCCCCGACACTAAGGGGCAATTCAGCATGGCCAATCAACCTAACCCGCACATCTTTGGAGTGGTTTCTCTTCAGCTTTCTCAAACCCCCGACCCTCATCCCCCAATCCACCCCTTACCCTGCACCCCCACCCCCAATCCACCCCTCACTCTGCACCCCCACCCTCAACCCCAATCCACCCCTCACCCTGCACACCCCACCCCCAATCCACCCCTCACCCTGCACCCCCCCACCCTCACCCTACACCACTCACCCCCAATCCACCCCTTACCCTGCACCCCCCACCCCCAATCCACCCCCCACCCTCACCCTGCACCCCCAATCCATCCCTCACCCCCCACTCACCCCCAATCCACCCCTCACCTTCAATCCACCCCTCACCCACACCCCCCAACCGTAGCCCAATCCATCCCTCACCCACACCCCCCAACATTAGCCCAATCCACACCTCACCCTGCACCCCCCACCCTCACCCCCAATCCACCCCTCACTCCCATCCACCCCTCACCCTCAATCCACCCCTCACCCTCAATCCACCTCTCACCCCAATCCATCCCTCACCCTGCACCCCCCACCCGTAGCCCAATCCACCCCTCACCCTGCACCCCCCACCCTCACCCTGCACCCCCAATCCACCCCTCATCCTGCACCCCCACCCCCAATCCACCCCTCACCCCCATCCACCCCTCACCCTCAATCCACCCCTCACCCTCAATCCACCCCTCACCCTCAATCCACCCCTCACCCCCAATCCATCCCTCACCCTGCACCCCCCACCCTTAGCCCAATCCACCCCTCACCCGGCACCCCCCCCACCCTCACACCCAATTCACCTTTCACCCTGCACCCCCTACCCTCAACCTCAATCCATCGCTCACCCCAAATCTACCCCTCACCCTCAATCCACCCCTCACCCCCACCCTTAGCCCAATCCACCTCCTGCCCTGCATCCCCACCCTCACCCCCAATCCACCCCCCCACCCTCACACCAATCCACCTCAACCCTCACTTCCACCCCCACACCCCCCCTTAACCCTCACCATATTTTACCCCATAAAGCATACCGTTCATAGAGAAGGAAAGGAGAGAGTGCAGAATGTAGTGTTACAGTCATAGCTAGGGTGTAGAGAAAGATCAACTTAATGCGAGGTAGGTCCATTCAAAAGTCTGATGGCAGCAGGGAAGAAGCTGTTCTTGAGTCGGTTGGTACGTGACCTCAGACTTTTATATCTTTTTCCCGAAGGAAGAAGGTGGAAGAGAGAATGTCCGGGATGCATGGGGTCCTTAATTATGCTGGCTGCCTTGCCGAGGCAGCGGGAAGTGTAGACAGAGTCAATGGATGGGAGGCTGGTTTGCGTTGTGGATTGGGCTATGTTCACAACTCGTTGTAGTGGTTGAAGTAAATCGTATAGATCCATTTAAAGAGAAACTGGGCAAGCATGTGAGGGAAGAGAGAGTTACAATGGTCGATTTAAATGAGGAAAGATAGGAGGAGGATCATTGGAGCGTAAACAACAGGATGGACTGGTTGGGCTGAATGGCCTGTTTCTGTATCATTTATCTGATATAATCCAATGTCAGCAATGAAGCAATGGTAACATGAGGAAAATCTCTCTCACGCAGCGAGTGGTTAGGATCTGAAACACGCTGCCTGAGAATGTGGTGGAGGCAGATTCAATTAAGGCATTCAAGTGGGAATTGAACTATTATCTGAAAAGGAAGAATGTGGGGGACTATGAGGAGGAGGCAGGGAACAGTCCAAAGATGTGCGGGTTCGGTTGATTGGCCATGTTAAATTGACCCTAGTGTCAGGGGATTAGCAGGGTAAATATGTGAGATAGGGGATAGGGCCTGGGTGGGATTGTGGTTGGTGCAGACTCGATGGGCTGAATAGCCTCCTTCTGCACTATAGGGATTCTATGATTCTGAGAATGTTACTAGATTAATAGCTCCTTCACAGACCCAGCATGGGCATAATGGGCTGAATGGCCTCATTCTGTACTGTAATCACTCTGTGACTCTGTGGTCACCCCTCTCTAAGTTTCACTGAGAAGGTAGCACGGGGCCCCCTCCTTGAACCGTGACAGTCGTTGTGATGCTGGTGTTCCCACAGTGGAGTTAGGTAGAGAACTTCAGGTTATTGACCGAATATCCATGAAGGAACAATGGCGAACGTCCAAGTCTGGACAGTTTGTGGCCTGAAAGTGATGGTGTTCCCGTGACATCTTGCAGGACGTATTGTCAAAGTAATCTTGCTAATTGTTGCTGTGTATCCGCTAGATTGTCCGCATTGCACCCACAGATGTGTTGGATGTTGGGTTTGGTGTCAGGGAGACAGATGAAGTGAGTTGCTCCAGCTTGGGTTGTGTTGAGGAATTCCGTCACAGTTTTGACTTGAACTTTGTAGATGGTGGAGAGGCTTTGGAGAATCAGGGGGTGGGCCCCTTGTCATCAGAATGGCGACATTCTTCATGTAGCTGGTCCTGTCAGGATGCTGAAGGATGCTCTTCAGGGTGAGGAACTCAGTGTTCAGCATGTTATTGAGGAAGAGGGGAAGCTTGTTGAAGCCTGGCAATTGTGTTGGTGCAAACCTGATCTGCTGTTTGTCATCGCAAGCTTGGGTGTTGTCCAGGTCTTGCTGTGTAAGCTGGCAAAGGTCTGAGCTGCAGTAAATGGAGCTGAGGATCATCAGCAAACTGCTCCACTCAGAATCCCTACAGTGCAGAAGGAGACCATTCGGCCCATTGAGTCTGCACCAACTCTCTGAAAGAACATCTTACCCAGGCCCAACCCCACACCCTATCCCCATAACACCATGCATTTTCCTCGCTAATCCACCTTACCTACACATCTTTGAACACTAATGGTCAATTTTAGTAAGTCCAATCCACCTAACCTGCACATCTTTGGATTGTGGGAGGAAACCGGAGCACCCGGAGAAAATGCTTGCAGACAGTGTGCAAACTCCGCACAATGACCCAAGCCGGGAATCGAACCCAGGTCCCGAGCTGTGTGGCAGCAGAGCTAACCACTGTGCCACCATGCCGTCCCACTTACTTACTAAGTACTTACACCATAGAAACAGGTTGCTGTTGATGTTTGAGCTCCACTGCTCCCTTGACTCAGTTCATTTGATTGTGAAACCCTCATCCATATATTTATTACTTCTAGACTTCACTATTTCACTGCCATCTTAGCTGGCCTCCTTAACTCCATACTTTACAAAGTTGAGCTTCCTTCTATCCTTTCCTACCTATCGCCATATCCTTCTATCCATTTCTCCCTCATCTGCTTATCTAGCTTCTCTTAAATGCGTCAAATGTACTTGCAGTGACCACTCGCTGTCTCAGCGAGTTCCACATTCTCACTGAGGTTAAAGAGGTTTCTCCTGAATTCAGTGCAGGATTTATCAGTGACGGTCTTATGGTTATGGCCAATCATTGTCATCTGGCCTGCGATTGGAGACATTGCCTCTACATCTACCCAATCAATAATAACGTTGAGGGTCACATGACGAGGCAGCTGGAGATTGGTGTTGCCCGGAGGATAGACAGCCTGCAGTGATGTCCTGGGGCTGTGATGATTGGTATCTAAACAGTAATAAACAATCGCCTTTGTGTGTCAGGTATGATCCAGCCATGGGAGGGGTTTCCTTGTGACCTCCATTGACCTCAGTGCGGCTCGGGCTCCTTTGTACCACAGTCCATTCTTCTTCATTACAAATGGCCTACTCACCTGTGAAGTGAGATTTGCTCCCTGCTCCCTTGGCGCTTATTTTCCACAACAATGAGTGGGGGAAGAATACATTGTGTGCGTTATACAAAACGGCAGATGGCCTGGGGATAATTTACACATTAGGGGAGTTAGGAGGGGGAATGGGGGCAGCGGGAGTGTGCGTGGGTGATAATATAACTCAGTATCACATAGACGCAGATACCCTCCAGTCCCAAGTCACTTGGATATAACTCAACTCGCACTAAAATCACCTTTTCTATTAATCCGACTGTGAGATGTTAGAAAAAGGGAACTGAAATCATTTGCGTCTGTGTGACCCAACCGTAAACATGTCACTGGATGATCACAGTGTTCCAGCATGCAGTGGTCAGTTTAGGGTTTGGGGCTGATTGGGAGGTTACGACCTGATGGTCGGCAATACAGGCAGATGTTCTTTGTCCCTCAGCAGATGTATCCTTCCTTTGTTTGGGCCGGTTTACGGCCTGCAGCTGAAATAGAACACTATCCCCTGGGCAGAAAGCGTCTGGCGTATGCCAAAACTCTAAAAGCTGTATTCTTTTTCTTTAAGGATTTATTTTCCCCTCACTGAGAGATGAAATGGTGTTTCCGCACTCATGTTGATCTTTTTTTTAACCCCTTTTATTTCGGTACAAGTTGAGGACTTTAACCGGACCAGTAGAAATGTGTGATTCATTCTCACAGCGTGCTGTGAAGGGAAAGCCTTTATGCCTTATCTCAAAGGAGACATCTGGGGAGTACAGCAGGCTGAATGAAGTAGTAAGCAAAAGCAAATTTGAGTTTATTGTCGGACACTTGTACTGAAACTCTAGCCAATGTAGCTTGTGGTGGAGCTCAAAATGGAAATAGCCTCTAATGTGGAAGTTGAATCTTCGAATTGGCAACAACCTCACAGATTTAATTACAGATTGTTCTACTTTTTATCGCATTCCTCCTCTAAGAGATGGACACATTAGCCTCGAGATGAATGCTTAATGTGTTCGTATGCCATTTCTCTGCCGTTTATTTCAGCAGACAATTGATTTAAAACCTCACGTTAGAATATTGCACAGGAGAATGACTTTAATTTATTTATACACTTGGTGAATGCAAAGTCTCTGAGCCACGCAGTTTATTCTGGTCCTGCTGTATTGAGTGTAGATAGGCCTCCGCTGAGTCTGTGGATTGGACATTCTTCCATGATGTGGTAGAGTTTGTTCTCTCCCACGCGCACATAACGAGCTATGCCACCCTATACACCCTAGCTATGACTGTAACACTACATTCTGCACTCTCTCATTTCCTTCTCTGTGTATGTTATGCTTTGTCTGTATAGCGCGCGAGAAACAATACTTTTCACTCTATACTAATACATGTGACAATAATAAATCAAATCAAATCAAATCAATACAGACTAATGCCCCGTCTGTAGAGGTTGGCCAGCCCTGAACCTGTTGACCACTCTTTCCTGAAACCTGGTAACTGTTGGGTCGGGTTTGAGACCAGCTCCTTGTTTTTCTGGCTCAGATTCTCCGATGTTGTTTGCCCCGTCACCACTGCCATCGAGAACGGAGAATTTGTTGCTCAGCCAGAACTCCATTCACTGCAGCGGGACCGGAGAATCCCAGCCGCGGGCGAGGTCGGAGAATTCAGCCTTTGTCTTTTCTCAGTAACATCAGCAACATCAATTTTTTAAAAATTCATTTGTGGGACATGGCTGTCACTGGCTGGCCAGCATTTATTGCCCATCCTTAGTTGCCCGAGGACAACTGAGAGTCAATCACATTGCTGTGGCTCTGGATTCACATGTAGGTCAGACCGGGTAAGGATGGCAGATTTCCTTCCCTAAAGGATATTAGTGAACCAGTTGGGTTTTCCGACGATCAACAATGGTTTTGTGGTCATCAGTAGATCCTTAATTCCAGGTTTAAAAAAAAATTCAAACTCCTCCATCTGTTGTGGCGGGATTCAAACCCAGATCCCCAGAACATTAGCTGAGTTTCTGGATTAATAATCGAGTGATAATACCACTAGGCCATCACGTCCCCTAAATTCCACTGTCTTCATTTATAAAGATTTCCTTAAACATTTATAATTTGTAATATTTTGGACTTCATTCTTTTCTTTACAATGCCGCTTTTGTTAACTATGAACATTTATGTTACTTTTTATTTTCCTATCCATTTTTTTTCTCTTACCTATCAATCCCACAATTTTTCTGCATGGACTCAATGGGCTGAATGGCCACTTTCTGTACTTATGATGCTTTCAGGTCTTCCTCCGCCATGTACCAATTGCAGGCTGAGAGGATGGTTGGGTAGCCTCCACTCCTGCAGCTCCCTCTCCTCAGATGACTGACGGAAGATGCATGACAGTAGCCTTGATTGACACATCCCCTGTTTTCATGAAGCAGTTAGTTTTTTTTAGTTTAGTTTTATTTATTAGTGTCACGAGGAGGCTTGCATTAACACTGCAATGAAGTTACTGTGAAAATCCCCTAGTTACCGCACTCTGGCACCTGTTTGGGTACACTGAGGGAGAATTTAGCATAGCCAATGCACCTAACCAGCATGCCTTTCAGACTGTGGGAGGAAACCAGAGCACCCGGAGGAAACCCACGCAGACACGGTGAGAACGTACAGACTCCGCACAGTCAGTGACCCAAGACCGGAATTGAACCTGGGTCCCTCGTGCTGTGAGGCAGCGGTGCTAACCACTGTGCCACCGTGCTGTCATCTCCCTAACCCTAACCCCTCCCCAATTAGACATAGGTCTTGGGATGAAGGGGATCAAAGGATATGGGGGAGGGAAACTGGGATCAGGCTATTGAGTTGGATCATCAGCTATGATTATAATGAATGGCAGAGTAGGCTTGAAGGGCTGAATGGCTTCCTCCTATTGCTACTTATATCCCTCTTCCGAAGTGGAGGATTCTGCAACCACGGGTGCCCGCGATCCGGAAGCTTCCGGGTGCTCCATTACGGGGTTTGGACCCAACTCTTGCCACTCTGTGACCAAATGCGATTGCAGTTTTTGAGGGGGTCTGCAGCTTGGTGATGGAGACTGGCACAATGGCTGTGTTGTGGGAGGCAATCTGTGTCCTCTACATCGTGTACGGTTCAGGCTTAAGCTGTGCCGTTAACTTAAGCCGTGACCCTCATTGCACAGCCACTGCCATGCTCAGGTGGGCGTAGTTGATTCAAATTAAAGTATTGGAGCATTGAGCAACCCACAGTAATTAATATTTATAAAGCTCAGATTACAGGCTGTGTTTCACAACATTAACTCCACTGGCTGTGTCAGGTTGCAGCAGTAAACATGTTTGATATCAGCATGTGGCTCAGGGAACCTGGTTCCGAAGCAGCCTCGCCTTATGGACGGGGCGGTTCTGACTTTTTACTGAGCTACTGGGTAACCGGTGAGGTCAGTCAGTTGGTTGGTTGGTTGTTGATGATGATGGTGCTTGGACAAAACCCCGGAGTTTCTCAAACGTCCTGCATTGTGGGTGTGGTAAACCACTGTTAGCACCGCGGTGCTAACCACTGTGCCACCGTGCTGTCATCTCCCTAACCCTAATTTTGTTAGCAAAAGTTTTGGGATGGAGCAGATACTGAAACCCGACAAACTCGAATTGGACCCTCAAGCTATAGGAGCCTCTAACAGCTTCAATCACTGGCTGCGCTGTTTCGAAACTTTCCTCACCTCCTCCTCCGTCGTCCGGACCGAAACTGACAAGCTCCACGTGCTCCACGCCCGGGTAAGCGATCAAGTATTCTCGATGATTTGAGATGCTGAAACTTACAAGGATGCGATCGAACTTTTAAAAGGCCAGTACAACAGACAGTCTAATGAAATCTACGCCAGACATCTTCTGGCTACTCGCAGACAACAACCAGGAGAATCGGGTGATGAATTCCTGCGTGCGTTGCGAGCACTTGGCAGGGCGTGCAACTGCAAGACCGTAACAGCCGCCCAAAACACTGAGGACTTAATCAGAGATGCCTATGTCACGGGTATCGGGTCAAACTATATCCGACAATGACTGCTGGAACAGGGTGGGCTGGACCTACAAAAGACTGTGGCGCTTGCCGACTCGTTAGAGGTGGCCTTCCGTAATCTCGAGGCCTACACCCCCGACCGCGGGGGCGCATCGTGGACACCGCGGGTCGCCGCCACCTCTGTACTCGGGAGGGCCGCAAGCCTATGCCACGCCACGTCCCACCAATGACCCGACCGCTGCGGCAGTCTCCGGAGGCCCGAAGAGCTACTCCTGCGGCTTGGGGTAGCACCCCCGACAACGCTGCCCGGCGAAGGATGCGATCTGCTCTGGGTGTGGAAAGAAGGGCCATTACGTGAAGGTATGCAGAGCTAAATCGACCTCCAAGTCCAGTAGCGCCGCGTGCAACCCGCGGGGGCCACCATCTTGGGCGCCAGTAGCCGCGTGTGAGCCGTGCAGGCCGCCTCTTGGACGCCATCAGCCGCACGTGGGCAGTGTGGGCCGCCATCTTGGATGCCATCAGCCGCGTGCGACTACTCGCAAAATCCAACGGTGGCTTCGGTTACACTGGACCAATCCAGGCCTCACCAACTCACCAGGTCCATGATGGACATCGAGGTAAACGGTCGCATTACAAACTGTTTATTTGACTGTGGGAGTACGGAGAGCTTTATTCACCCTAACACAGTGAGTTGCTACGCCCTTTCAGTACTGCCAGTGAAGCAAACGATCTCCATGGCTTCAAAGTCCCACTCGGTGGATGTCCTCGGGTACTCCGTGGCGACCCTGACTGTACGGGGCACAATGTACAAAAATTTCAGGCTCCTCGTGCTGCCACAACTCTGCGCTGCCGTACTCCTGGGGCTAGATTTCCTGAGTCACCTTAAGAGCGTCACCATGGAGTATAATGGGCCTTTTCCCCTGCTCTCTGTTTGCAATCACCAGTTCTTAGATCGCCCACCGCACACCACCTGCGGCCTCTCGACCCTTAAAGTCGCCCCTCCCTCACTGTTTGAAAATCTCACCCCCGATTGCAAGCCCATCGCCACCAAGAGCAGACGGTACAGTGCTGGGGACAGAGCTTTTATCAGGTCCGAAGTGCAACGGCTCCTAGGGGAGGGGATCATTGAGGCCAGTACCAGCCCCTGGAGAGCCCAAGTGGTAGTTGTTAAAACTGGGGAGAAACATCGCATGGTCATTGACTACAGTCAGACCATTAACCGATACACGCAGCTGGACGCGTACCCCCTTCCCCGCATATCTGACATGGTTAATCAGATTGCGCAATATCAGGTGTTCTCCGCCATCGACTTAAAATCTGCAGACCACCAGCTCCCTATCCGCCCGGAGGACCGCCAATACACTGCCTTCGAGGCAGATGGCTGCCTCTATCACTTCCTTAGGGTCCCCTTCGGCGTCACCAACGGGGTCTCGGTTTTCCAGCGTGAGATGGACTGAATGGTAGACCAGAACGGGCTGTGGGCCACCTTCCCGTACCTGGATAACGTCACCATCTGCAGCCATGATCAGCAGGACCACGACGCCAACCTCCACAAATGCCTCCACACCGCCACACTCCTAAATCTGACCTACAATAAGGAGAAGTGCGTATTCCGCACACACCGCCTCGCCATCCTTGGTTGTGTTGTGGAAAACGGGGTCATCGGTCCCGATCCCGATCGCATGCGTCCCCTCCTGGAACTCCCCCTCCCCACCAGCCTCAAAGCACTGAGGAGATGCCTGGGCTTCTTCTTGTATTACGCCCAGTGGGTCCTCAATTATGCGGATAAAGCCCTTCCGCTCATCAAATCCACCTCTTTTCCCCTGACGGCAGAGGCCCGCCTGGCCTTCGACCGCATCAAAGCAGACATCGCGAAGGCCATGATGCACGCTCTAGACAAATCCATCCGTTCCAGGTGGAGAGCGATGCGTCTGACTTCGCCCTAGCCGCCACCCTTAACCAGGCGGGCAGACCAGTGGCCTTCTTCTCATGAACCCTCCAAGGCCCTGAAATTCGACACTCCTCTGTCGAGAAGGAGGCCCAAGCCACAGTGGAAGCTGTACGGCACTGGCGCCACTACTTAGCTGGTAAACGATTCACCCTACTCACGGACCAACGGTCAGTTGCATTCATGTTTAATAACACGCAGCGGGGCAAGATCAAAAACGATAAAATATTGAGGTGGAGAATCGAGCTCTCCACCTACAATTACGACATCTTATACCGGCCCGGGAAGCTCAATGAGCCCCAGACGCCCTGTCCTGGGGAATATGTGCCAACGCACAAATAGACCAATTGCAGACTCTCCACAATGACCTCTGCCACCCAGGGGTCACCAGGTTTTTTCATTAAAGCCCATAACCTGCCCTACTCCATTGAGGAAGTCAGGTCTATAACCAGACAGTGCCAGGTCTGCGCAGAGTGCAAGCCGCACTTCTATCGGCCAGACAGAGCACACCTCATAAAAGCCACCCGCCCTTTCGAACGCCTAAGCATCGACTTCAAAGGCCCCCTCCCCTCTTCTGACCGCAACATATACTTCCTCAACGTCATTGACGAATATTCACGTTTCCCCTTCGCTATTCCCTGCCCGGATATGACCTCGGCCACGGTCGTCAGGGCCCTGCACAGCCTCTTCACCCTGTGGTTAGTGTGGGGTGAGGGAAAGATATTGGTTGGGGCTGGGGAGGAGATGGTGGGTGGAGGTGGGGGGGAGATGGTGGGTGGGGGAGATGGTGGGTGGGGGTGGGGGGGAGATGGTGGGTGGGGGTGGGGGGAGATGGTGGGTGGGGGTGGGGGGAGATGGTGGGTGGGGGTGGGGGGGAGATGGTGGGTGGGGGTGGGGGGAGATGGTGGGTGGGGGTGGGGGGGAGATGGTGGGTGGGGGTGGGGGGGAGATGGTGGGTGGGGGAGATGGGGGGTGAGGGGAGATGGTGGTTAGTATGGGGTGAGGGAAAGATATTGGTTGGGGTTGTGGGGGAGATGGTGGGTCGGGGTCGAGGGGAGATGATGAGTGGGGTTGGGGGTGATGGTGGGTGGGGGGTGGAGGGGAGATGGTGGGTGGGAATAGGGGGAGATGGTGAGTGGGGTTGGGGGGTGATGGTGGGTGGGGGGGAGATGGTGGGTGGGGGTCGAGGGGAGATGATGAGTGGGGTTGGGGGGTGATGGTGGGTGGGGGGGGGAGATGGTGGGTGGGAGTGGGGGGAGATGGTGGGTAGGGGTGGGGTCAGTACCACCACACACTGACTCCCCTCTTAAATTTGGTGATGCTCTTCCTACAATGGTGTTGGGGAGGGAAGACTTTGATGCAGCTCCAGTGAATGGACGATAATTTTGTAGAAACAGACGCTCAAGTCAGGATGGTGTTTGACTTGGAGGGTAAGTTGGCAATGGTGATATTCTCACAGCATTGCTCGTGAATTCTCAATGATAAACAGCTTGAGTCGAAATGCTTATTGCTGTCAGATGCTCACTAACACCTTTTCATTCAATAAAATCAAACGCTCCCATCTCCCAATTTATTTTAAAGCTTTTTGATTCTGTGCCGTTTTAAAATCCCCCTTTCAATATGCAGTGTTGGAAATAACATTTCCCTATGATGACAAGATGTGAGCTTATTGGGAATTGCAAAGGGATATTTTAAATATTGCAACACCTCAACTTGCCAGAGCCAATTCAAACATAATACGCAGGTACAACTAAAGTTTTCCACTAGCTTAGAGGTGAATGATTCTGAGATCACTTTGTGCATCATCTATAATTTAAGCTACTCAAAATGCTCAAGGGTGGTGGCGGGGAGAGGCTGGCCATCATAGAAACACCAATGGGGCAAGCTTCTGACTCAAGAGTTTTCCCATTGGGGCCACCTCGTATCTGCTATATAATTACCGATATAAATACTCCCATTCAAAACAACTACAGTTTATTGCTGGGAGCAACATCTGCCAACCGATTTGTTGCATGAGTGCATTTTTGGCCATTAATTTCACTGGAACACTCTGACAAGAGCGAGCAATTATTTCCATTGTCAGGCTATCAGCAAGTTCCCTTGACAAGGAGTATCAGATTATCTGAGTTAGATAACTCACTGGTGACGGCTGCTTACAACTGCCTGTGGACAGTCAGTGCGCCGTACTTGATAGATCTCTCAATTAAGCCAGCCTAATTTACAAGCAGCGTGTCAATAACGCTCTCACTTTCGGATCAATTAATAACCACGCACAGACTAATTCATGATAGCTGCAAGTCCTGGGATTTGTTGACAGTTACAATTTATTTTGTACCTTATCAGCCTTCAATAACCTTCATTAATAACTGTAAACATTAAAAAATGCCTTAATTGACACTCAATTTGTTTGCCAAATGTTTATTTGAAACTAAGCTTGCCCTTCACCCCTCCCCTCTCACTCAGGGGTGTAAAGTTGTTTGCTGATATCTCATCCACAATGTAATTCATCACATGTTAATCTAAAGGGGGCAGTTATTGCTTCCACTGCGCCTCTTAGATGATCGCAGGTGGGATACAATGGAACAGTAACTTGGATGGAAAACACTTCCACCTGACTTTATACCCTTTGGGGATAATTTTAACTTTGGATGATAGCATTAGCATTGGCAATACTGGGGAGGCGGTGGCATAGTGGCATTGTCACTAGACTGAAATCCAGAGACCCCGGGTAATGCTCTGGGGACCCAGGTTCGAATCCCACCACGGCAGATGGTGAAATTTGAATTCAGTAAAAATCTGGAATTAAAAGTCTACTGTTGACCATGAAACCATTGTCGATTGTCATAAAAACCCACCTGGTTCACTAATGTCCTTCAGGGAAGGAAATCTGCCATCCTTACCTGGTCTGGTCTACCTATGACTCAATAGCAATGTGGTTAACTCTGAAATGGAGGGCAGTTAGGGATGGACAATGAATGCTGGGCCCAGCCAGTGATGCCCACATCCTGTAAAATGAATAAATAAAGTATGATTCTGTTATACAGAATTCTTGTACTTTTGATTTACAGGTAGGACAGCGTACCCACAGTGGCAAATGGACATTTTCTCTCATTTCTGTAAAGAGTTTGGTTTGACAATCAGAATCAGGAGGGCATCCAGGCTCCACCAGCGACCTGTCACTTGATGCTGAAATCAACACACGCATTACAAAAGCCGCAGCTGTTATGTCCAAGCTGAGTAAGAGAGTGCAGAACAACAGCAACCTGACCGAGAACACCAAACTGCGAGTTTATCAAGCCCTCATCCTCAGTACACTCGTCCACAGGGGTGAGACCTGACCAACAGAGGCTGGGTAGAACAAAGAACAGTGCAGCACAGGAACAGGCCCTTCGGCCCACCAAGCCAGACGTATTACTAAACTAAAGACCTTTTGCCTCTACATGGTCCATACCTCTATGATCTGCCTATTTATGTATCTGTCGAATTGCCTTTTAAACGTTGCTATTGTATCTGCTTCTACCACCCCCTCTGGCAGCGCATTCCAGGCACTTACCACCCTCTGTGTAAAACACTTACCTCTCACGTCTCCTTTAAACTTTCCCCCTTTTACCTTAAACCTACGTCCGCTAGTAATTGACATTTCTACCCTGGGAAAAAGACTGACTATCATTCTGTCCACGCCTCTCATAATTTTGTAAACTTCTATCTGGTCGCCTCCAACATTCAAGTGTAAACAAACCATGTTTGTCCAATCTCTCCTCATAGCTAATATCCTCCAAACGAGGCAACATCCTGGTAAATCTTTTCTGTACCCTCTCCAAAGCCTGCAGAAAAGGCTGAGCTCTTTCTACCTTCGCTGTCTCTATCCTTGGCATCTCTTGGCAGGACAAGGTCACCAACTCAGTGGTCCTGGAGCATGCTAATTCCATCAATGTACAGACAGTAGTCCTGAAAGAAACTTAAATGTCCATTTACAAGCAGTTTGTTAGATTTTACAAAGGCAAAAGATTAAGATTGACTCTCAGTAAACTCCCACACTTACCTCAACTCCCAGTGTCTCACTTTGCAGCTCACACTTTGTCCTGTAAAGAAATACAAATCTTTCTTTCTTTCAAACAGGTCCGTGAGCAGAAGGTGTTTTGAAATTTTTTTTTAAAGAATAGTCAGCGGAGTGTTTTCTAATCTCTCGATTTGTGTGTGATCCAACTTTACTAATAATCTACTCAAATTCAGATGAACTCAAAAGGTTAGTTTATTTTCCACTTTCAGAGCCTGCGAAAGCAGTATTCAGCATGCCCTACTCTTCACATTCACACTATAAAATGGGGGATAGAGTAAAGGAGTATACGATGCAGGGATCACAATAAAATGACTATTAGTTCATCTGTTTCCAGAGTTCAATGTTGGAATCTCCAGAGAGGGTTTCTTTCATGGTGGGGGTTCCATTCCAATCAGCTACTGGTTGATGAAATGATGCAAAAATCCTTGAAGCCAAAGATTCTGCTGCATGATGGGCTTTCTGTGTTTTACCACTTGGCAGCTGCCTATCAGGGTCTTTTATAAAGTGAGCAGACTTCATGGAGTTGAAATACTCACCCAGCACCACTGCTGCAGATGTGTCTGGTCGATGTTAAGACAGCAGTCTGATTGTGAGGCCCAAAGCTGTGATGTTAGAACTGTCCAAAAGGCCAGAGATTTAGGCCAGGTGTCATGGCCTATTAATATTAATTGAAGATTAACAATTACACATAAACCTTCGACCTTGTCCGTGGCTGGGATTCTCCAGTGCCGCTGCAGTGAATGAATTTTTGGCTGAGTGTCAAATTCTCCATTCTCATTGAAAGCAGGGTGGCTATGAATGAGACTGGAGAATCCTACCTTGAGTTTCTGGGCTCCTGGTCAGGGTGTCGTTGTTTCTCCTTAGGAGAGACACAAATTAGTCATCAGCATCTTTTCCAGTAACAAGTTTCAATCTTTTTCTTTTGCGATAGTTCAGGGTGGGGGAGCCAGTTCGTCTGCACTTCCCCTAGAGTACAAAAGTCGGAACCTTCTGGATGTTCAAGCTGGCAGGATTTTCCACTCCTGCTGATGGCGCACCCCTGCCGCAGGATTGCTGGCAGTGAGGAGTACATTCAACCGAAAACCCCATTGACAGCAGTGGGACTTGAAGATCCTGCCACGAGCCAAAAGCAAACTGCCTCCATTGTGGCAAACACATGGCATGTTGCGTGGAAACCCCACCTAAGGGGTTTATACAATGAAGTGTGAAATTCCAGAAACTGAAAAAAATTATTCTTTGGTTCTTCAAACTGCTGGGAATGGTTCAGATAAGGGCCAACCCTGTGATCAGGTGACTTGTAGCAGCCATCTTAATTTTCTTGGATTCAGCAGCAAAAGTCCAGCTTTTTAGCAAAAAGGATATAAAGTTTTAAACATACAGGCTGGAATTTTACTCATAAGATCTGCGAGCCTTGCCCGCCCCAATTCCAGGGCGGGCATGTCGATAAAATTCCAGCAACAATATTAGATTTCTTTTCATGTCAAAGGAACCCAACAATACACTGGCTGCTAAGTCAACATTGTCTGCGCTGGCTTGGTCATGTACTTCAGATGGATGAAGATCATGTATCCAAAGATCTTCTGTGTGGTGAATTAGCCACTGGGTCACGACCTCCAGGGTGTCCATATATCTCCTATAAATATGCCTGCCGGTGAGATATGATGGTGACGGATATTGACACTGACAACTGGGAGACAGTCACTGATGGCGGTCACTTATGGAGGCTGACTGGAAGAACAGAGGAGGAGATGGGAAGAAACAAAAAGCTTATCTGACCAAGAGGGTCCAGAGAAGACTGAGGCCAATGAATTCTGCCCCTTCGCAGCCCACTGTCGTTCTCTGCAGCAACGCAGCAGAGGCAGTGATGCCAGAGTGGGATTCCTGAGCGACACATAGAGTTGACCACCACAGCGCAAACCACTATCTTACAAGATGGAAGGCTGCCACAAGAAAGCGTCCAATAATAGCAAGGAGCTACTTGATGGGAAATTTTACCCAGGAAAGTTTCTAAATACAGCCTGGAAAATATGTGGGTCCCAGAATCATAGAATCCTACAGTGCCAAAGGAGGCCATTCGGCCCATTGAGTCTGCACTGACCACAATCCCATCCAGGCCCTATCCCCGTAACCCCACATATTTACCCTGCTAATGCCCCTTAGACTAAGGGAGAATTTAGCATGGCCAATGAAACTAACCTGCACATCTTCGGACTGTGGGAGGAAACCGGAGCACCCGGAGGAAACCCACGCAGACGTGGGGAGAACGTGTAAACTCCACACAGACAGTGGCCCAAGCCAGCCGGGAATCGAACCCGGGTCCCTGGTGCTGTGAGGCAGCAGTGCTAACCGCTGTGCTTCCGTGCCATCCTCTGGAATCAATTCAGCATTCATCCATTGAAAATGTGTGGCTCCACAATGCAGGAGATTGTACGAGCTCGAGTTGATTAGTAGCACTTTGCATGTCCACTGGCCATGGGGAATAGGGAATGATGAGCCTTCAGGAAGATTTGTATTGATAGATTAAATGTCAGGAGTGAACGGTCGCTCTATAAATTGTGCCGGACAAAGCTCTTCATCCTGACCAGCACTGTGACACTTGAGATAAATCCTCGTACAGCTGCAGGCTCCCTTTCTCTGAAGATTATCTGCTATTTTGCTATCTTTCTTAATTCAATCATTTAACAGTAGTTGGGGACAATTTTGACTTTGAATTTGTGTGATAGTGAATTGGCAATCCCTCGCGCCTGATTTATCTCTCCATCATTCATTTTACACCTTTGTAACAAAGTCATAATTTACACCCCCCCTTCCTACCCCTTCCCCCCACCCCCGCAATGTTCTTTTTGCTTCCAGACTCTTCTGTAAGGATTCTCATATCGCACTAGTTATTATTGTGGGGACCCTCTCCCCAAACCATAAGACACAAGAGAATGAGTCTGCTGAGAGCCCCTCAGATAAAAGCGAATTACTGCGGATGCTGGAATCCAAAACAAAAACAGAAAATGCTGGAAAATCTCAGCAGGTCTGACAGCATCTGTGGGGAGAGAATAGAGCCAACGTTTTGAGTCAGGATGACCCAAAGGACATGTATGTGGGGGTTCCAAATCCTGGTTCATTTCAGGGCAGACTTTGCTGCATGCATCACAGCAGGACCTGGAGTGTGAACTTGGGATCAAACATCCTCTGCACAGAAAAAAGTTGCAGCTGTCTCTGCAGGCATTCGGATCTGAAGAGGAAGATAACAAAGGAAAGCTGGATTACAATTGGGTCACAAGATGGCGGGACGATATTGGATTACCCCAGTACAAGACACAGTTCGATGAAAGAAGAGTTGATGGTCGGATGCTTTGGGTCATCCTGACTCGAAATGTTGGCTCTATTCTCTCTCTCCACAGATGCTGTCAGACCTGCTGAGATTTTCCAGCATTTTCTGCTTTGCTGCTGAGATTCCCCTTGCTTCCCATGGGAAGTTGAGTTGTCAGCACTCCAGGATGTCCGGCAATCCAGGAGAAAAGCATTTTGCAATTGAGATTTGCGCCTATTATACATTTACATCTATTATGGATCAGAGATGGACCCTACACAGCCATTGGGAATCACACGGCAATATCTAATTCAATTCAGCGATTGAAAATCTCCAGATAAAATTAAAATACATTCAAATTATTTAATTTCTAAAAACATCCTCTTGTCCCAGAAGTTTCATGTGAAATGTCCATTTTTCAGGAAAATCAGACTTGTGTCATTACGTGTGGGTACAATCCAGTTCAGCTCCTGGATACTCGCAGTGGTGACTGTCCCTTTAGGGATCAGGTTGCAGAATCATCTCAGGAGCTGATCGCAGCCAAGAGGCTGCAAGCTTCTGTATAGTTAAAACGATTTTTCAACCATTGAATTTGCAGGGTAATGTGGCCAAGTTAACAACTGGAGAAACCATAAAAATAGTAGACACTGCAATGCTATCTGTAAATAAGCGAGTTGTGTTTTCCCTAAACTGGTGAACAAGCACTTTTACATTTATAAGCTGGAACTTTACTGTCCCGCCCTCCATGGAACTGGAGCGGGCGAGGGGCAGACCATAGAAAGGTCTGTTGACCTCAGATGAGATTTTACAGTTTCGGGACGAGCGAGGCCGTAAAATTCCACCCATGATATGATTTGTAGTCTCACAGTCCCAAGCACGCCTGGCTCCAACGCATTCAGCGAGCTCATGGAATTAATCAAGTCACATTTCCAACCTAAATCATCAGTCATACTCCAGATGTGCAAGTTCAATTCAAGGGGAGAGCCTCAGGCAAAGCTATTGTGATTTTTATCTCTAAGTTGTAACAGATATTGGAGCATTGCAATTTTGGAGCCTCCTTGAATGATATGTTACTGGACAGATTAGGCTGTGGGGTGAATAACGAGGTGATTTAACTGGAATTACTTGCAGAGGTCGATATAAATTTGGGAGAAAATAATTGGAGGAAACCAGAGCACCCGGAGGAAACCCACGCAGACAATGTCCACACAGACTTTCATCCAAGGCCAGAATTGAACTCGGGTCACTGGTGCTGTGAGGCAGAAGTGCTAACCACTGTGCCACCACGTCGTACTGTACCGCATAAAATTGGATATAAAGATATCAAGAGCAATTATGGAAGTTGGAACAGAGGGAAGAGTGCGGTTTATGCTTTGTATAGCGCAAGAAACAATATTTTTCACTGTATACTAATACATTTGACAATAATAAATCAAATCAAATTAATTAAGGAAGGATACACTTGTATTGGAGGCAGTTCAGTGAAAGTTCACTCAGTCGATTGCTGGGATGAGAAGGAGTTTGTCTTGCGAGGAAATGTTGAGTAGGCTGGGCCTATACTCATTGGAGTTCAGAAGAAAGAGAGGTCACCTCATTAAAACATCAGATTCTGAGGGGGCTTGGCAGGATAAATAAATGCAGAGAGGATGCTTGCTCATGTGGGGGAATCAGGACACCGTTTCAAAATAAGGGGTCTCCAACTTAAGATGTAAATGAGGTGGAATTTCTTCTGTCGGTGGGTCGTGAATCTCTGGAATTCTTTACCCTGGAGAGCAGTGGGAGTTGGGCCATTGAATATATTCACGGTTGAATCAGATCTTTGACTACAAGGGAGTCAATGGTTGTGGGGGGCGGGGAACAGGAAAATGGAGTTAAGGCCACAGTCAGATCAGCCATTGAAAGACATGCTGGTTAGGTGCATTGGCCGTGCTAAATTCTCCCTCAATGTACCCAAACAGGCACTGGAGTGTGGTGACAAGGGGATTTTCACAGTAACTTCATTGCAATGTTAATGTAAGCCTACTTGTGACACTAACAAATAAACTTTATTCGGGCCAAACTCCTGCCCTTATTTCTTATGTTCTTCTGGGCCACAGCCTATGCCAAAAAAAATTTGTAGATTGGGAAAATAAGTTCCCTGCATTATTCCTCCCCCAACCAGTAATTAAGCCCACACCATCTATTCATTTTGAGACTAGTTCATTGGTTTTTGCAATAAGGTTAGTAAAATGCAGAAAGCGATAGCAGCAGCCACATCAGTCGGGGGGACTTATTTCCTGACTACTGAACCCATAAATCTCGCCTGTCAAAGCCAGCCCCATCTCCAGAGCCGAAGCGAAGGTCCTAATTGCTCTTTCTCTGTGACAAAATGTCAGAGTCCAGGTCAATATCTTTATCACTGATCCATAAAATGTAAAAATCACATTGATTTAACAGGCCTGTGAGATCGCGGGCCGATTTACTTCCAATTAATCTCAGCACTGGTGCTGCACAAGCCATGAATCATATGTTCTTTCTGTGCATTTCTATCTCAAACATTGGAAAGTTTCACTCAAGCCACAGTTTCCCATTTGGAAATCAGTGCGTGGGAGGGAATGGCCAACCAGAGTGCAGATAAATCATAGAAATCATAGAATTCACAGTGCAGAAGGAGGCCACTTGGTCCATCTGAGCCCATCTCACTGTCTTGCATTTCAGATTTGCAAGACATATATTTGGCAGAAATAAAACATTCAGCCCCCCCCGTTAATAATCTGGTTTTTATCAATTTTTTTTACAAACTGTCTCTCTGCAAACAGGTTTGAGGCAGAGGTTGCAGTTCTGTCATTTTGTAGAATCCCTGCAGGAGGCCGTTTGGCCCATCGAGCCTGCACTGACAACAATCCTACCCCTATCCCCACATATTTACCCTGCTAGTCCCCCTGACACTAAGGGGCAATTTAGCGCAGCCAATCAACCTAACCCATTCCCAAATTTGGAGTGTGGGAGGAAACCGGAGCAGGAAACCCACACACACACGTGCAGACTCTGCACAGATAGTGACCCAAGCCGGGAATTGAACCCAGGACCCTGGTGCTTTGAGGCAGCAGTGCTAACCACTGTGCCACCGTGCCGCTTGAGCAGTCTAAAAAAATGAAACAGCGAGTGCAGAATATCGCAGGGACAACTGGTCCCATGTTACAGAATGGAGTGTGGCCGTTGAACTATATTTGAGTAAATGGATCTGAGGGTAACCACAGCAAAGGATACCAGAATAGCAGTCAAAGAGGGGGATTAATAACATGCCAGAACCATGGTTACCCAGCATGTCACTGGGTGGCTTGGATTATGATAGTGCTGGCAGCCACGCTGAAGAGATGTGAATAGTCAACGGTGAGGGTTGTGGCTGCGGTAAAGCGGAGGTGAAATGGGGCAAGAGGATGAAGGATAAAGGGGGGGGGGAGGGGTGCGATGATGACTGCAATTTTGAAAGCAGGAGAAACAAGTCAAAATCCGTCCACTTACACAGAGTTAAAATCAGGCCCGTTGTGATCAATTGTTCTGTCTTTGATTATGTGAGCCTGTTAAGTGTTGGTGCTTGTTGTTTATTTCTGTTCATTCTCTGGGATGCGGATGGCGCTGGCTAGGCCAGGATTTATAGCCCATCCCAAATTGCCCTTCAGAAGGTGGCGGTGCGCCGCTGCAGTCCCTGAAGTGTAGGTACACCCACCGTGCTGTTAGGGAAGGAGTTCCAGGATTTTGACCCAGCGACGGTGATATATTTCCAAGTCAGGGTGTTGTGTGGCTTGGAGGGACACTTATAGATGGTGGTGTCCCCATGCATCTGCTGCCCTTCTAGGTGGTTCAGGTCATAGGTTTGGAAGGTGCTGTTGAAGGAGCCTTGCTGAGTTGCTGTAGGGCACCTTGTAGATGGTACACACTGCTGCCACTGTGCATTGGTGGTGGTGGAGAGAATGAAGGTTTAAGGTGGCGGACAGGATCCAATCAAGTGAGCTACTTTGTCCTGGATGGTGCCGAGCTTCTTTAGTGTTGTTGGAGCTGCACCCATCCAGGCAAGTGGAGAGTATTCCATCACACTCCTGACTTGTGCCTTGATGGGCAGGCTTAGGGGCACAAGGGGGTGAGTTACTCTATGCTAAATTCCCAGCCTTGATTGATTGGTTACGCCTGGGTGTGGACTCAGAGTAAAGGAAAATAATTGGAGAAAGAGCTGGGAGCTGAAGCATGGAACAGATATTTTAAAAAACTGTAGATAAAACACACAGAAACCAGTGTAATCTCTGCTTAGATCCGAGATATAAAATATACAACAGGCCCGCTGTTTGGGAGCAGGTTACCAGTATCTGTATGAGATAGATATGTGACTTGTTCTTTGTTAGAATCAATAGACAGGAGAGATGTGTAACTGAGCTAAGATCACACATTTTAAATGATTGTACAAAGTCAAATGATCTCCTGTGTGTCTCATGAAAACCTGGCCAACCTGCCTTCCAATGAAGTTTATAGGTTTATTTATCAGTGTTTCAAGTCAGCTTATATTAACACCGCAATGAAGTTACTGTGAAAATCCCCTAATCGCCACACTCCGGCGCCTGTTCGGGTACACTGAGGGAGAATTTAGCACGGCCAGTGCACCTAACCAGCGCATCTTTTGGACTGTGGGAGGAAACCGGAGCACCCGGAGGAAACCCACGCAGACACCATTGACTCTGTCTACACTTCCCGCTGTCTCGGCAAAGCAGCCAGCATAACTAGGGACCCCATGCACTGCGGACATTCTCTCTTCCACCTTCTTCCGTCAGGAAAAAGATATAAAAGTCTGAGGTCACGTACCAACCGACTCAAGAACAGCTTCTTCCCTGCAGCCATCAGACATTTGAATGGACCTACCTTGCATTAAGTTGATCTTTCTCTACACCCTAGCTATGACTGTAACACTACATTCTGCACCCTCTCTTTTCCTTCTCTATGAACGGTATGTTTTGAAACAATACCTTTCACTGTGTACTAATACATGTGACAATAATACATCAAATCAAACTCGGCACAGTGATCCAAGCCAGGAATTGAACCCAGATCCCTGGTGCTGTGAGGCAGCAGTGCTAACCTCTGTGCCACGAGGAGTTGAAAGAAAATTGCTTTGGCTCTGTTACAAACAGGAAGTCTTCCCCACCCAAAATCTGTCTCTGACTTTACAGTTCATCATCTTAATAGGCTGCAAACTGAGGGCAAACAGCATGTTCGTGGTTGTGTCTCCCCATCAGTCATTGAATTTGGAAAGTGACACCCATTGATTCCAATTTAATTCTTTATTAAAACTGAGGCGTGTGTCACAGAATGTTAGGATGCTATTAAAATGCATTTTTTTTTACAGTAAACTGCCATGTATTTTTGTGAATCGTGACTGGACAGGACCGAAGAGAAAGGGAAGGATAGGGTACAAGGTGTTCTTTGCAATTGATACAATTAGTAGTCAGAGTGCTGTGAATCAGGAAGCAGGTTAGACCCAGATGAGGTGTTGAAGAAGCAGCAGCAAGAGAGAGAGAGAGAGACAGACATCCCCAGGAACCAGTTCAGCCAGCGATTAGGGGCTGAAGGCAGCAGAAGAACAGGGGAGAGGGGCAGCCATCCTCAGGAAGCAGTTCAGCTTGAGATGAAGTGCTGAGGGCAAAAGTCAGTTTGTGCAAAAGATAGTTTTCTTCGCAGAACTGGAGAACATTCCCAAGCCCTGGTCACTTGAGCTGTAGGGTGTGGTATCACTGGCTAGATTTGACCAATAGGTTTAAGGATCTCAATGGAGTTTAGGATTACAGGGCAAACAGATACTTTTGGGTTTTCAAGGGACAAAGTGCTTAATTTTCTGAAATATAAGATTGTTCTTTGTAGTGTTTTATTATCTTTCTTTTATTTCAATAAATACTTTTTATTGGTTTGTTTAATGAAAGCGAGGTCTGAGTTCGCACTATTTCCACAAATGTTTTTCACTAATATCCAGAAAAGAAATGACACCATACCAAAGCGATGTTTCAGGTTGGAAACTCTCGCACGTAACATCAGCGGAGTTTAGTAACACATGACAAGAGAATTCACCACAATTGAGGTCAAGCCTCACGTTATTTGCCGATGCCTTGGCATTGTGATGCCGGGTCTCGGAGGCGAGTCTGGATTCCCATCGCTAGCAGTAGGCCGGAAATGATTTTCCTTGGTGCTACAGCGGCTTGGTGGGTCTGTGATCACATTTGCCGCTGAATAGTGGAGTTACTGAGAGGATGCGTCCCAAACACAACCTGTAGAAAAAAACGCAGTCAGTTTTTTTTCCAAGATGGCGCCAGAGTGAGGCGACTTCTTGCAAGCTGTGCCCAGCATACCTCCTAATTCTATCTTTTACTCTCGTTCTATGCTTCTAAAACTCCATTTTAAATCTTTTAAACTCTTTAACAATGCTTTAATTCAATTCCTTACAGATTTGGACACCCTAGCTATTACTGTAACCCTACATTCGGCACCCTCTCATTTCCTCCTCTATGAACAGTATGTTTTGTCTGTATAGTGCACAAGAAACAAAACTTGTGACAATAATAAATCAAATCAAATCAAATCAAATCAATACCTGTGTGGACACCATAGAGGATTGGGTATTGGACTGTGAGCATGAGGATGAGGCTGTGGTTTTTTATGTCTCTGTCCATTCGAGCAAATCTGAAATTTGAAAAATGCAGAGATTCATCCTTTAATCCAGCGCGGTGTCACCATGAAATGAAGATAGTGTCCCACTCCAAGCAACGGGTTCTCACAAGTTCAGTGCGAATCTATAATGAGATGATGACCAGTGTAATTTAATCACAGACATGGTATTGTTTCAAAAAGTAAGTGGTCTCACTGAGTAATTGGTGACAGCAAACACACGGTTTATGCACCATTTATTCCAAAGATAGTGATGCGCTCAGTTGAAACACTTTACAGATGTCCACACAGAGACATCAGTCCTCAGGCGCCGCCTCAACTCCTTTAATAACTTTAATGGCATTAAATGCATCACACTGGCAAATGAGTGCTGAAATCGATGATAACATTTGTCATGAACACAAGTTTGACATTGCAACACGCAAAGCTGGAACGCAGGTTTCACATTGCTATCATTAACAATCATTTATCCTTCACTAATAAGCATCACAAGACACGAAACCAACTTAAGAAGAAAGAGAATTGAACTTTCTGGAGTTAGCTGATGTCAGGCGGGGCTGCAATGGGACAGAAATAGTTTGCCCTCAATGATTCTGGGCTGGATGGAGCTCACTCCCACTCCTAGCTCAGTGGTTTCTGCTAGAGATCCACAGAAGTGTGGTTGCTGAGTGAAAGCAGGAGTGGGAGCTAACTGGGCTGTGATGTAAAGGCTCAGAGATTGTGGTAAAGAAATGAAGCACTTTTGTCTATGGTGGATTATTTATTTACATTATTTCAAGCTAGTCTCACCATGCATGCACACAGATACACACACTCAACACGCAGACACTCAACACACAGACACACACACAGACACACATACACTCAACACACACTCAATACACCGACACTCAACACACAGACACACATACACAACACACACAACACACATGCACACAGACACACACACAACACACAGACACACACACAACACACACAGACACACACATAACACAACACAACAGACGCTCAACACAGTGACACACACACAACACAGACACACACATAACACAACACACAGACGCTCAACACAGAGACACACACACAACACACATGCACAGCACACAGACACTCAACACACAGACACACACACACACAATACACACAACACGCACACACAACACACAGACACTCAACACACAACACACACACACACAGCACAGACATACAAACAGCACACATGTGCATACATGCACAGAAACACACATGCACAGACACACGCACACAACACACACAACACACACACATACAGACACATACACACACAGACACACAACACACATGCGCATACATACACAGACATACACACATGCACAAACACACACACATAATACACACACAGACAAACACATACACACACAGACACTCAAACACATGCACAGATGGACACATATACACACACATAAACACACACATGTACATATGCAGATATATATACACACACACAGGTGCACACAAACACACAGACATGCAAAGAAGCACATGCACATGAATACACACACATATGCATATACACAAACACACACACAGTAAAAATGGTGCTCCGCAGGCAGTGGGGAATACTAATTTATTCATATTTGCTGATTGATGCTATTGTTGTTTAATGGAAACCTGAGTAAATACAACTGAACCAATGAATTCATTTACAATTTCCTGTGTAGCAGCTGGATTTGTATTTGTTTGGACAAACACTTTTTTGCATCCTGTGAGTAGTTCACCACCGAATGTAATTCAGGTTTTTTTTTTCTTGAGAAGGTGATGGTGAGCTGCTTCTTGAAGTGTTGCAGTCCATGTGGGGTAGATACACTCATCCTGTCTTCTGGATCAGCTTAGAACATAGAACATAGAACAGTACAGCACAGAACAGGCCCTTCGGCCCACGATGTTGTGCCAAGCTTTATCTGAAACCAAGATCAAGCTATCCCACTCCCTATCATCCTGGTGTGCTCCATGTGCCTATCCAATAACCGCTTAAATGTTCCTAAAGTGTCTGACTCCACTATCACTGCAGGCAGTCCATTCCACACCCCAACCACTCTCTGCGTAAAGAACCTACCTCTGATATCCTTCCTATATCTCCCACCACGAACCCTATAGTTATGCCCCCTTGTAATAGCTCCATCCACCCGAGGAAATAGTCTTAGAACGTTCACTCTATCTATCCCCTTCATCATTTTATAAACCTCTATTAAGTCTCCCCTCAGCCTCCTCCGCTCCAGAGAGAACAGCCCTAGCTCCCTCAACCTTTCCTCATAAGACCTACCCTCCAAACTAGGCAGCATCCTGGTAAATCTCCTCTGCACTCTTTCCAGCGCTTCCACATCCTTCTTATAGTGAGGTGACCAGAACTGCACACAATATTCCAAATGTGGTCTCACCAAGGTCCTGTACAGTTGCAGCATAACCCCTCGGCTCTTAAACTCCAACCCCCTGTTAATAAAAGCTAACACACTATAGGCCTTCTTCACAGCTCTATCCACTTGAGTGGCAACCTTTAGAGATCTGTGGATATGGACCCCAAGATCTATCTGTTCCTCCACAGTCTTCAGAACCCTACCTATAACAGAGTGGCTCGCTGGATCATGCTGTGGCTCTGAAGTCACATGTAGGCCAGACTGGATAAGGACAGCAGATTACCTCCCCATAGTAAACCAGATGGGTTTTTTACAACAATCTGGTTGTGTCATGAACATTATTAAGGAGACGAGTATTTTATCCCAGAATTATTGATTGAATTTAAATCCCACTCCCTAAAAAAAAGTAAAGTTTATTTGTTAGTCACAAGTAGGCTTACATTCACGCTGCAATGAAGTTACTGTGAAAATCCCCTAGTCGCCACACTCGGGGGCCTGTGCGGGTACACTGAGGGAGAATTTAGCATGGCCAATTCAGGTAACCTGCACATCTTTGGACCTTGGAGTGCATATCCTCAGATCCCCGAAGGTGGGAGGCCAGGTAGATAAGGTGGTTACGAAGGCATATGGGGTACTTGCCTTTATTAGTCAAGGCATAGAATACTAAATCAGGGAGGTCATGCTGGAACTGTATGAAACACTGGTTCGGCCACAACTGGAGTACTGTGTGCAGTTCTGATGACTACATGATAGGAAGGATGTGATTGCACTAGAGAGGGTGCAGAGGAGATTCACCAGGATGCTGCCTGACTGTTGGGTCGGAGCAATGAGGAAAGATTGAATGGGCGGGAGCTGTTTTCCTTGGATCAGCGAGGATTGAGAGAGGTCCTGATGGAAGTGTAGAAGATTATGAGGGGTATAGATGGGGGTGGATTGGATAGGAGAGGGGTCAATAACCAGGGGGCAGCGATTTATGGTAGGAGGTAGAAGACTAAGAGGGGAATTGAGGAGAAACCTTTTCACCCAGAGGGTGGTGGAAGTCTGGAACTCACTGGACGGGATTTTATGGCCTCGCTCGTCACAAAACCGTAAAATCCCTCCTGTGGAAAGGACCACAGACGTTCCCATGATCCGCCCCTCGCCCGCTCCGATTCCCGTGGCAGGCGGGGCAGTAAAATTCCAGCCACTGCCTGAAAGGGTGATCAGGTCAGAAATTCTCATCACATTTAAGAAGTATTTAGATATTCACTTGCACTGCCGTGACTCCTGGGCTGTGGGCCAAGCACTGGAAAATGGTGTAGTCATATCTTTGTTAACTGGCATGGACACGATGGGCTGAATGGCCTCTTTCAGTGTTGCAAATATCTATGAATCTATGGTTTTGGGATCTGCCTTGTGTTGAAAGTTAGTACCTTACCTTCTTTTAGATTCCGTGGAAATTCCCAATGGGTATAAATCTATTGATTTCAGTACAGGTCATTTCTCTGTTTTAGCATTCAATAACATTGTCTAGTGGTTTTATAGCCAGTTCTGCTAGAATCCGATTCTTCTGCCTGTGAAAGTCAAGACAATTACGCTGTGACTCATGATTTATTCCAACAACCGACAGAGCAATGAAGCCCTAAACCTCAACACTACATTTACCTTGAGGCTGGGCAGATAAAAGGCCAAATCTGGCTGGGAAGGGATGTGAGAATTGTTAATGGAAATGGCCAGTGGCCAAGGGAAATGTAGCACAAAAACCTAGAATAGTAACATTCTTGAATGATGGCAGCATAGGTGAGGCAGCTTGGGGCCACTGGCACTTGTAGGTTTGTAGCTAACAATAGTGTTCTCACTGGGGGGAGAGAACTGTCCTAACTCTCCACAAGTCCCGTTCCCCTATCAGCACTGTGCCCACTGACCAATATTGAATCCTGGTTAAATAGAACATAGAACATTACAGCGCAGTACAGGCCCTTCGGCCCTCGATGTTGCGCCGACCAGTGAAACCAATCTAAAGCCCGTCTAACCTACACTATTCCAATATCATCCATATGTTTATCCAATAACCATTTGAATGCTCTTAATGTTGACGAGTCTACTAATAAAGCCACGATTTTAAAATTCTCATCCACCTGCATTCTCCCCATCCCCTAGAATCTCCTCCAGCCCCACAACCCTCTGAAATATCTACCTGTAAGGCCCTAACTATGTTAGGGGTTGTGGGTTTTAAGTGAAAAGAAAAGATGTGGTTTGCTACATGTAAATTCAAACTAACCACAACAGATTTATTCTAGGAGGTCTCACCTGTACAGAGTCGAAATTGAAACTAAACGGGCGGCACGGTGGCAGGGTGGTTAACACTGCTGCCTCACAGCGCCAGGGAGCCAGGTTCAATTCTGACCTTGGGTCACTGCCTGTGTGGAGGTTGCAGTTTCTCCCCGTGTCTGCGTGGGTTTCCTTCGGGTGCTCCGGTTTCCTCCCACAGTCTGAAAGATGTATGGGTTAGGTTGACTGGGCATGCTAAATTGCCCCTTAGTGTCAGGGGGATTAGCAGGGTAAATGTGTGAGGTTGTGGGAATAGGGCTTGGGTAGGATTATGGTCAGTACAGACTCGATGGGCTGAATGGCCTCGTTCTGTACTGTAGGAATTCTATGATTCTATAAACAGCAGCCTGTACAACACCCTAGTGACATCACCATCAAATCAATCATGTAATTATTTAAATATAACACTGTCCTCCTCCAATTCTCACCTTTCTGGCATTCCCAGTTTTAATAGCTCTTTTAAGATTTTACTTGTTTGTAGGATGTGGGTGTTGCTGGCTAGGCCAGTATTTATTGTCCATATCTAATTGCCCTTGAGAAGGTAATGGTGAGCTGCCTTCTTGAATCTCTGCTGTCCATTGTTACACTGTTGGGGGCCACGCATCCTGCTGCGTAGGCCCCAAGCTCTGGAATTCCCTCCCTACATCTAACGTTTTCCCACTTTTAATCAGAGGTCACTAACTGAAAAGATAACTCCATTTTTCTCTCCAGAGATGTCGCCGAACCGGCTGAATATTTGCACATTTTCTGTTTTCTTTTCGTTCTGACTTCCAGCATCTGCAGTATTTTGCTTTTGTGATCCTGGTTGTTCAGGGGCCCATAGAACCCTGGCTGAAAAGAGTGTGAGCCAACAGCTACATTCCTCACGCTGTCCATTCATAATCTGTACCTTTGTTCTGACAGTCACCCAGTCCGATCTCTTCATGGACGCTTTTAGCACCATTCTCAGCCTTTATCATCATCATTTACATTCCCTTTGTCCAATTAGTCCCTCCACCCCTCCCTCCCACCCTCCAGTTTGAACCTTGTCTAATTTTCTTTAGCTCTGACAAAGGGTAATTCTGACTCGAAACGTTGGCTCTATTCTCTCTCCACAGACGCTGTCAGACCTGCTGAGTTTCTCCAGCATTTTCTGTTTCTGTTTCGGATTCCAGCATCCGCAGTATTTTGCCTTTATGAAAAGAGTGCGTGTCTCGCTGGTGTTTACTACTGAGAGCAGCAATGTCAACATCTCTGTTCTCTTCATAGCTGGTGAGGAAGGCTGCCGGTCTCTGACAGCGTGGGTGGGATTTTCGGCCCCCTCACCGCGGTATGTTTTCCGGCGACGGAGGCATCTTGCCATTGGCAGCCAGCGGGATCTTCCGATCCTGTTGAAGTCTCAAATGTTTTGCGGGATTTATCTATCCCGCCATGGGGCGGGGAGGGTTGCTTTCGGAGGAACCCATTGGTGAAAAGAGCCAGTAGATCCCACTCTGTGTTTCTTTCAGGATCCACATGTGCAAAGTTTTGCTTTGCATGTACCAGATTTAGTAGCAGTGACTATGTCATCGCTTTCCCCGATATTATTTAAGAGTTCACTTGTTCTCCCTTCCAGACGTACACGGATTCTTGTTTCAAGACTCATAGGAACATAGGGAATAGGACCAGGAGTAGGCCATTCGGCCCCTCGAGCCTGGTGAGACATTCAAATAGATCATGGCTGATCATCTACCCCAGCACCATTTCCCCACACTATACCAGGATCCCTCTGATACCTTCAACATCTTGAAATCTATCGAGCTCTGGCTTGAGCATACCCAATGGGCCTTCATTGTCCCACCCCCCCAACCTTTGATGGCGAGATGGCAAGAGTGCCCTTAATTGTACCTTTCATTGTTTAAATTGGCTGTACACCTTCGTTGTGCCGACGCTTCTACTTTCTCAGAAGGCTAAGGAAATTTGGCATGTCAGCTACGACTCTCACCAACTTTTACAGATGCACCATAGAAAGCAGTCTTTCTGGTTGTATCACAGCTTGGTATGGCTCCTGCTCTGCCCAAGACTGCAAGGAACTACAAAAGGCCGTGAATGTAGCCCAATCCATCACGCAAACCAGCCTCCCATCCATTGATTCTGTCTACACTTCCCACTGCCTTGACAAAGTAGCCAGCATAATTAAGGACCCCACGCACCCCGGACATCCTCTCTTCCATCTTCTTCCTTCGGGAATAAAACATAGAAGTCTGAGGTCACGGACCAACCAACTCAAGAACAGCTTCTTCCCTGCTGCCATCAGACTTTTGAATGGGCCTATCTTCCATTAAGTTGGTCTTTCTCTACACCCTGGCTATGACTGTAACACTACATTCTCCACCCTCTCATTTCCTCCTCTGTGAATGGTATGCTTTGTCTGTATAGCACGCAAGAAACAATACTTTTCACTGTATGCTAATACATGTGACAATAATAAATCAAATCAAATCAAAATGGTTTCCCGCTATGTACCCACACCGCCCATCCCGCTTGTCACCCAGGAGTGGCCGGGAAGGTTCCGTCCACAGTGCTGTCCCACCAACTGCTGTAACTTCATGCAGTAGATTGTCAGAAAATCAATGAAGTATCTACCTGGGTGTTAATGTCAAAATCACAACGGTTGGTCATTAAAACTTCAGAGTTAAGTCCCTGTCAAGAGAGTGCTGGAAAAATAACGACAGCATAAATTAAACCAAATAGTTTATTTCAGAGAAATCTCTTTCTGCGTTTGTAACAAGCGGGATGCACATAAAACTGTTAAAAATATCAAAAGGCAGAGTAGGAGTCAGAATAAGCAATTAGACTCAGGACGAAGAGGAAGTAATGAAATTCCACTTGAGGTTGTTGTTTGAGTAAAATGAAGGTGCAGAATTTCACAAACAGACATTCAAAATGCACCAGGAATCTTTCAAATTTACCTCTGCTGAAACCCAGGCTTCCTGGTTGAAATAATAGCGTGTGTGTGTGTGCATTGGGTGAGGTCATAATCAAATTGAATGGCCGAACTGACATGAGGGGCTGGTAGCCTCCTCCTGCTCCTATATTGCTATGATTGTGCAGAGCAGCTTGGTGTCCGGTTGCAGGTTTGTTCCCATGATATAAGGCCATGGGTTAATGATGAGACTCTCACAGGACAGGCCCTGAAGATAGGTTTGAAAGATGCGAGTGAGCCAGCAGGGGACAGGCTTGCTCTTACTGGCTTCTTGGGCCTTGTGCCTTGTAGTTATAGAATCATAGAATCCCTACAGTGCAGAAGGAGGCCATTCGGCCCATCGAGCCTGCACCAACAACAATCCCACCCAGGCTCTATCCCCATAATCCCACATATTTACCCCGCTAATCCCTCTAACCTACGCATCCCGGGACACCAAGGGGCAATTTAGCATGGCCAATCCACCTAACTCACACATCTTTGGAGTGTGGGAGGAAACCAGACCACCCAGAGGAAATCCACACAGACACAGGGAGAACGTGCAAACTCCACACAGACAGTGACCCAAGCTGGGAATCGAACCCAGGTCCCTGGAGCTGTGAGGCAGCAGTGCTAACCACTGTGCCACCATGCCGCGCAGCCAGGTCAATCTCCATCTTATTGGTTACAATTTTTAGTGTAGCAACATTAAAGATTTGTTTTTTAGCATCCTAATCCCCTCCCATCTCAACGCCTTGCATTTAGTTTTGTGTGATTACACATTGCTTTACCAATGTTAAACCTAAGTGTATCTCTTTGCTTTCAAATCCTCTTTTAGTCAGAAATCGATTGAAAGGTTCAGGAATGTGACGTTAACCCTTTAAAATCTTTTAAGAAATATAGCATGGTAATCCTTCACCTTATTAGCTCAATTGGCCAGTCATACCCAGTGCTGGATCCTTGTGGTCAGTTTACCGAAAGCTGCTCAGAAAGATTAACAATGGTGTGGATTTCCCCTTTCCTGACCTCAGTTTCTCTCTGGCAGCCAATCAAGGGGAACTCCAGGCTCCCGGCAACTTCAAGCAGGGTAAGCAACCAATCATATTGAAGTAGTCTCACCAAGAGCAAACCAGGAAGTGAAAACCACTGAAACCCTTCACTTCTAACTTTTGAAATTTTGCAGGCAGTGAAATAAAGGGGAGCCAATGGCCTAGTGGTATTATCACTCGACTATTAATCCAGAAACTCAGCTCACATTCTGGGGACCTGGGTTCGAACCCCGCCACGGTAGAGGGTGGAAATTGAATTCAATAAAAATATCTGGAATTAAGAATTTACTGATGACCACGAAACCATTGTCAATTGTCGGGAAAAACCCATCTGGTTCACTAATGTCCTTTAGGGAAGGAAATCTGCTGATTTTCCTGGTCTGATTTACATGTGACTCCAGAGTCACAGCAATGTGACTCTCAATTGCCCTCCAAGGGTGTGGTAAACCACTGTTAGCTTATTACCTGGACACGTCCCTGCCGGCCCTACCCGAGACTCCTCCCCCCCTGGTCCAGGTATAAAGGCAACTGCTCCCCACCCCCCTGCCTCAGTCTGGACCAGTTCATCAGCATGGGTGTGCTCCAAGTCTTATGCTAATAAAAGCCTATTTGTTCTTGCATACAAACTAGTCTTTGCTCGATTGATGGTGCATCAAAGGGCAACTAGGGGTGGGCAATAAATGCTGGCCAGCCAACGACGCCCATGTCCCACAAATGAATAAAAAAAAACGGATTGGACTAAGGTAGAAGCTGAGCTATCATAGAATGATGTCGTGGTCACAGCAGGGAAGGAGGCTATTGGGCTCATTTTGCCTATTCTGGATCTCTGTAACAGCAATTCGGCTAGTCCTATTCTCCTCCCTAATTGACTGTGTCAGATAGTTTCATTTTGAACTCTGGATTAGAAAATTATAGATTTAAAATAGAATTTGAGTTAATACAATGGTGCATCGCCGGACAAAAGGTGCAGTGAGGAGGATGCTGTGCCTCAGTTTTTTTTTATATTCATTCATGGGATGTGGGTGTCGCTGGCTAGGCCAGCATTCATTGCCCATCCCGAAATGGTCTTGAGAAGGTGGTGGTGAGCTGACGTCTCGAACCGTCCATGTGGTGTAGTTACATCCACAGTGCTGTTAGGGAGGGAGATCCAGGATTTTGACCCAGCAACATTGAGGATATATTCCCAAGTCAGGATGGTGTGTGGTTTGGAGGGGAATTTCCAGGTGGTGGTGTTCCCGTGCGGCAGCTGCCCTTGTTCTTCTGGATGGTAGAGATTATTGGTTTGGAAGGTGCTGTCTGAGGAGTCTTGTTGAGTTCCTACAGTGCATCTTGTAGATGGTACACACGGCTGCTACTGTTCATTGGTAGTGGAGAGAATGAATGTTTGTGGATCGGTTCCCACAAGCGGGGCTGTTATGTCTTGGACGGTGTCGAGCTTCTTGAGTGTTGTTGGGGCTGCACTCATCCAGGGAACTGGAGAGTATTCCATTACACTCCTGACCTGTGGCTCAGTTGTTACATTGAGGCCCACTCTTGCATAGTTTAGGAGAGATAAAAGATCCCATTACAATGTTTGAGGAATCGCCCCAATGTCTCTGGCAAAGTTCCTGCCTCGAGAAGTGAGCAGACAGGCAAGTGTAGACACTCAGAGTAAAGATGCTAAGATTGACATGGGGCTGAAACACAGACGTTAGCCACCTAGCTCCACAGTTTGGAGAATGAATTTACTGTGCAGTTCCGTTAAGAGCAGTTGTATATCATGTTCTCGTAGAAATCATAGAAACCCTACAGTACAGAAAGAGGCCATTCGGCCCATCGAGTCTGCACCGACCACAATCCCACCCAGGCCCTACCCCCATCCCTACATATTTTACCCACTAATCCCTCTAACCTACGCATCTCAGGACACTAAGGGGCAATTTTAGCACGGCCAATCAACCTAACCCACACATCTTTGGACTGTGGGAGGAAACCGGAGCACCTGGAGGAAACCCACGCAGACACGAGGAGAATGTGCAAACTCCACATAGACAGTGACCCAAGCCAGGAATCGAACCCAGGTCCCTGGAGCTGTGAAGCAGCAGTGCTAACCACTGTGCTACCGTGCCGCCCATCCACTTCCACAAAGTGAATACAGGCAAACCATCCATCAATTGTCTCTCGTGACAACAGATCCTTTCCGGATATATCACAGCTGGGTCTGGTTCCTGCTCTGCCCAAGACCGCAAGAAACTACAGAGGGTCGTGAATGTAGCCCAATCCATCACGCAAACCAGTGTTGACTCTGTCTATACTTCCCACTGCCTCAGGAAAGCAGCCAGCATAATCAAGGATTTCATGCAGCCGGGACATTCTCTCTTCCACCTTCTTCCATTGGGAAAAAGATACAAAAGTCTGAGATCATGTACCAACCTGCTCAAGAACAGCTTCTTCCCTGCTGCTGTCAGACTTTTGAATGGACCTACCTTACATTAAGCTGATTTTTTTTACATCCTGTCTGTAACTGTAACACTACATTCTGCACCCTCTCCTTTCCATCTCCCCTATGTACTCTATGAACGGTATGCTCTGTCTGTATAGCACAAGAAACAACACTTTTCACTGTATACTAGTACACGTGACAATAATAAATCAAATCAAATAAATTATTTGCCTATTCTTGATCATACACATACACACTTAGTGGGTTGAAGGAGGCCACACAGCAAACAGCAATGAACCGATACTGTGAGACACTGAGATGATATCAATAAGAGTGATTCCTCAATTATAAGTGTCTCATACGTAAATGTTTTTTTTTTCTTGCCAAATATAAGTACACAACCCCTGGGGCAGCTGCTTGTCTCTTAAATGGGTAATAAGGCTTTACCACAATCTCTGGGTGAACACTCCCCATCATTGCGATGTTGTGCTGCATGTTGTATACCACAACGACACCACCTAACCTTCTCAACTGCTCTGCAGAGCTCCCCGCCCGGAGTTAACCAGCCACCAAAGGCTGTGCGTCAGGATCCCAAAGGTGTGACCAAGGGAAGGGGCATGCAGTGACCTGTTTCCATCAGGGCCCCGCTGATGTCATTCGTTGCAATGGAGTCTGTCATCTTGCCCAACTCAAAGTGGGATGAATGAGCGGGGAACTATCCGAGGAATGTGACATGGTTCAGACGGAGGCTCTACTTGCCTTCGCGTTCCATCCACCTGATAAGCGACAGGGCTTATCTGCATGCCATTTGATTGGTTAACGGTACTTCCATCTCCACATGAGGGAACAATTTCCCTGGGTTACTCCGTGTTGGCAAACGTTGACGGAATGTGCTCGAACTATTGATGAGGTCAAATCTTCCTGTTGTGCTCACACTATCGCTCGCTGACTCACAGTGACTGAAGACAATCCTCCCCCGGTAGTTAGGATTCTGGGAATGCCAATGTCAGCATAGCTTGTCTGCCGGCTGTTATGGAGGATTCCTGGCAAAAGGAGCTCTGGGTTCTTTTTATTGGAGTCGCTAAATAAATGGATGGTGCATTAACCGTTGGCAGTAAATTCACTTCTGCTCAGTGGAATGATTCCACAGAGCGGAATTGTTTATATCTGTGGCTATCATTTTTATCGACAGTATTACTGAAATCTCTGTGTTAAAGTTTTATTTATTAGTGTCACAAGTAAGGCTTACATTAACACTGCAATGAAGTTACTGTGAAATTCCCCTAGTTGCCACACTCCGGGTCAATGCGCCTAACCAGTACGTCTTTCAGACTGTGAGACGAAACCGGAGCACCCGGAGGAAACCCACGCAGACACGGGGAGAACGTGCAAACTCCACACAGACAGTGACCCAAGCCGAGAATCGAACCCAGGTCCCTGGCGCTGTGAAGCAGCAATGCTAACCATTGTGCCACCGTGGATCTCTCCATGCTGGGTGCAATAAAACTCAACACCTCCTTGAGGAAAATCCTGCAGTTGATTGAAACCTGAAATATAAACAAAAAACGTGGTCTGGACAGCTTTGACAAAGGGTCATCTGGTCTCGAAACGTCAGCTCTTTTCTCTCCTTACTGATGCTGCCAGACCTGCTGAGATTTTCCAGCATTTTCTCTTTTGGTTTCAGATTCCAGCATCCGCAGTAATTTGCTTTTATCAAGGGTTCTGAAAACATGGATGAGAATTGAAGGTTGTACTTGCCTGGGAACAGAGTGGTTTGACCTCAGGTTCCTGGAGGGCAGATTGTGAGAGGGAAACCTGGGTCCATTGGAATCAGCAAGTGGAGGGAGAACAAGGACATGGACGAGGGTATATGTTGCTTACTGTCAGTGGATCGACCCTCACTCGACTGAAGCGAGTTAGGATAATTGGATGCAATAAGGAGTCACTCACTAAAGACATAGAAGAGGAGAATTGTTTCGTGAGGGTTGTGATTCTCTGAAACTCTCTTCCTCAAAAGGCATTGGAAGCAGAGTCTTTGAATATTTTTATGTCAGAGCCAGATAGATTCTTGGTTAACAAGGGGGTGAAAGGTTATCGGGGGTGGACAGGAATGTGGGGTTGAGGTTACAGTCAGATCAGCCTTTGAATGGCGGAGCAGGCTGGAAGGGCAGCTGGAAGGGCAGAGTGGCCTCCTCCTGATTAGTACGTTCCTATGGGTTAATGCATTGCAATCGGAACGTTTCCTCAGTTTCTGGCTCTGTCCACACAAGCTTGTTTTATCTGTGTTCCAATTGAGTGAGGCTTAAACAAAATCGACTGTGTAATGCTACCTTTTATACCTGCCAGAAATAGCGCATTACTGCAGCTGATTTGATTCACCAACTCATAATTGCCTCAGCTGACATTTTCAATCCATTAATGGGACTCATCTAATCCTCCATTAAAACCATATCAAAAAAAGCCTCGTAGAGTCTTGGTACTTTTACACTGCTGCCTTTGAAACTGGGCCGTGGGATACATTGATGAGTTTGTGTGAAATTCAGCAAGAAAGCCGGCGCAGGCATGCCTGATGCACTGTGTGCAGCTGGACACTGGAGAAGTGAGACTCCTATTTGTTGAGTAAGATGCCAGGCTGTTAGTGGCCAGCACACATGGCAATGTGAGGATAGTAAACAGCGCCTTGGACCTCCGGAAAGTCTGCCATCTGGATAAAGCCTAGCCCACACTCATCCCGCCTCACTCTGCCCATGGGGAAAGAGGTGTACGTTCCCCCCCTAATATTGGGATCATGCCCTGGGAGATATTGCTGGTATCACCCGCTGAAGCCTGTAGCAGAGATAAGGGTCACAGTGACTTTGACAACCACAGGCAGCTTTGTCCCTGCACTGGTTCAAAGCGCACATTGGGGCTGGAGTGGGTGACATAGCTCAGGGATAGTCTCGGTTGTGAAGTGGAAACACTTCTGTTAGGCAAATGAATCAAGGGTAATGGGGGGGGCAGACAGGAAAGTGGGAGCTGAGAACGCAACCAGATCCGCCATCATCTTATGAATGGTGGAGCAATATCGAAGGGCCGAATGGCCTACTCCTGCTCCAATGCACCTATGGGGATACCTGAGGTAGTTCATGTTGGCAGTGGCGCCTACCTCCTCCTGTTCCTCTGCATTCTGTGTCCATTACTTTAACTAAACAAGAGCCCCATTTCAAATCAAAGCCTTTGTTAAATTAGTGGATAAATAATTTTTGTAACGGCCAGAATTCTATCCTCTCCTACAGGCCTGTTTTTAGGTGGGGGGGGTTTCAAATTGAAGGGACGGGATTCCCTCTGGGTTCCCCCACATTCCGACCGCACAGTGATTTTACACTGGGGCGAGTAAGGCTTCAGACAGGCCCCACTTGCCCCATCCTTGCCCCACTTGAGGCCCTTAAATGGCCAATTATTGGCCACCCAAGGGCTATCCCTCCTGCCAACTTCAAATTTCATCCTGGTGAGAGGACTGAACTTCCATGGGGAGAATCCGGGAAAAGAACAGGATCACACCTCGGGTGGGAAGGGGGGGTAAATGTGCCTCCATCAGACGCCCCATTCTGAAATCAGGCAGCCCCTCACACACCCCCCCGCCCCACTTAAGTGGCCTCTGGACCTCCCACTGCACCCCTGGCCACTCTCTTAACACCCAATTTTCCCCATACGGGCCTCCCTCAGGCCTTCTCTACCCTCCTCATCCTGGGAGCCTGGGTCTCCAGTGCCTGGACTTTAGTCTCAGCTGTCCTCTTGCACTCCCTCTTCTGTCCACTGCACCACTGTCACTGCAGGGATTGGAGATCTGCCGGTCAGTCAGATTGTCCAACGTGGGACTTCCTCCGGTGTGAAGGGCAGTCGAGCCGCTGGCAACCACTTTATTTTTAAAAGAAGGTTTATTTATTCGTGTCACAAGTAAGGCTTACATTAACACTGCAATGAAGTTACTGTGAAATGCCCCTAGTTGCCACACTCCGGTGCCTGTTCGGGTCAATGCACCCTAACCAGCACATCTTTCAGACTGTGAGAGGAAACCAGAGCACCCGGAGGAAACCCACGCAGACATGGGGAGAATGTGCAGACTCCGCACAGACAGTGACCCAAGCCAGGAATCGAACCCAGGTCCCTGGTATTGTGAAGCAGCAGTGCTAACCACTGTGCCACCATGCTGCCCATTAGTGCCCATTCGAGCGGGGTATGGTTGCGGGGCAGTGGGAGTCAGCTGGGAAGGATGGCAGGAACCAAGTTCCAGCCGTCTGAAAAATTGGTGTCAATAAGTGCATCAGCCCTTCCATTCCCAATGTCCCACAGAATCACATCAAAGCACCAGGCAGGGATTTTCCATTTGGCTTTCAACTGATATAAAAAGCAATGCTGGGACTGAATGGAGGGAAAAGCTTCTCAAGTCTGAGCTGTCGAGGGCAGAAAGTTGCAGGTTTGATGCCCAGGCAGGAGTTTGCCGATGGCAAGGTCCCCCCCCCGCCCCCCAACCACCCGTCCCGCCCTCCCCGACCCACCCCAACACCCCCACCTCACCAAGGTAGTGACATTTACATGTCCACAGAGTGGAACTGGGACTGCCACCCCTCACTCAACAGAAAGTGCCGCACACCAGCCAGTCTGATTGGTGAGGAGCAGGGATGAGGGCCCAGGGGAGTGGGGTCTTCATGGGGAAGGAGGATGGGTAGGGAGCGCCCGCTGCATGCAGGCCTGGCTGGGGACAGGAATCACGCATTGTGGGAAGGGAGGTGCTCTCTCCCCCCCATCTCCTCCTTTTCCAGCCCGAGGCTCGGGTAGGGTGATCTGCTGGGCCTCCCCTTGCCCCTGACAATTGAGGTGACCAATTATTGACCACTTATGGATTTTGATTGGGGTAAGGATGTGTGGGCTGCCCTAGATCTTGCTTTCACCATATAAAATGGCACACTGGTCAGGGGCTGGCAGGACAGGTCACCAGGTCATTGTGGGTGGCACGGTGGCACAGTGGTTAGCACTGCTGCCTCACTGCACCAGGGACCCGGGTTCAATTCCCGGCTTGGGTCACTGTCTGTGTGGAGTTTGCACGTTCTCCCCGTGTCTGCGTGGGTTTCCTCCGGGTGCTCCAGTTTCCTCCCACAGTCCAAATGACATGCTGGTTAGGTGCATTGGCCACGCTAAATTCTCCCTCAGTGTACCCGAACAGGCGCTGGAGTGTGGCGACTCGGGGATTTTCACAGTAACTTCATTGCAGTGTTAATGTAAGCCTACTTGTGACACTAATGAGTCAATAATACTACACTGGTGGGCAGCGGGGAGAGTAATGATCTGGAGTGGCGGTATATCTGCTCCAACATGCACTGTCCAAAAATCCCAGAATCCCTATAGTGCAGAAGGAGGTCATTCAGCCCATCCAACCTGCACCAACTCTCTGACAGAACATCTTACTCAGGCCCTACCCCCATAACGCCACATATTTACCCCGCTAATTCCCCTAACCTACACATCTTGGGACACCAAGGGTCAATTGATCATGGCCAATCCACCTAACCTGCACATTTTGGACTGTGGGAGGAAACCGGAACACCCAGAGGAAACCGGAACACCCGGAGGAAACCGGAACACCCGGAGGAAACCGGAACACCCGGAGGAAACCCACGCAGATACGAGGAGAACGGTCGGAGGTGTTTGAGGACACATTTGCTACAATACAAGATTCCTTGTGTAACAAAGCAACCTTGGTGAAAGAAAGGGGTGAGGGATGGTACAAAACCTCGAGAAAGAGCTTAAAATGCAAACTGCGAACCAGCCTGGTCATCAGGGAGATAAATAAAGAACAGCAAAGGGCTACAAGAAAGTAGTAAGAGCTGTGAAGAGCTGACTATGAGAAAGCATTTATGAGGGAACTGTTCTTAAAATGGAAATGCATTGAATTGGGGGCAATCTTTTGGTATGAGAGGGCTTGCGTTCAGTGATAGGAGAACAAGAGTATGGATAATAGGTAGGTACTCAACTTGGCAGGATGTGACTAATGATGTTTCCAGATATCTGTGCTGGGTCATCAGCTTTACACCATATTTATAAATATTTCAGGGATGTGGAAATCTTGAACCCTCTCCCAAAGGGCAGGTAAATTGAACATATCGGAGCTGAGATGAGTTGATATTTGTTAGGTAAGGGTTTTAAGGGATGGTTTATTGGAATTGGGATGCAGATCAGCCAGGATATAACTGGATGATGGACCAGGCTCAAGCAGCTTAATGTCCCACTCATGTTCCTGATTCAGATCTGAAGCACAGTGAGGCACAATGATCCTTCTTTTAATAGAATTCCAGCAACCATTAGCTATTCAGTCACTCTGTATCAAAGATCAGAGGAAGGCCATTCAGCCCATAATGCCTACACTGTCTCAAGAGCTTCAAGTTTTTAGATGTCCAGATCACCAATAACCTGTCCTGGTCCCCCAATGCCGACATTATAGTTAAGAAAGCCCACCAATGCCTCTACTTTCTCAGAAGACTAAGGAAATTTGGCGTGTCAGCTACGACTCTCACCAACTTTTACAGATGCACCATAGAAAGCATTCTTTCTGCTTGTATCACAGCTTGGTATGGCTCCTGCTCTGCCCAAGACCGCAAGAAACTACAAAGGTCGTGAATGTAGCCCAATCCATCACGCAAACCAGCCTCCCATCCATTGACTCTGTCTACACTTCCCACTGCCTCGGCAAAGCAGCCAGCATAATTAAGGACCCCACGCACCCCGGACATTCTCTCTTCCACCTTCTTCCGTCGGGAAAAAGATACAAAAGTCTGAAGTCACGTACCAACTGACTCAAGAACAGCTTCTTCCCTGCTGCTGTCAGACTTTTGAATGGACCTACCTCGCATTAAGTTGATCTTTCTCTACACCCTAGCTATGACTGTAACACTACATTCTGCACTCTCTCATTTCCTTCTCTATTAACGGTATGTTTTGTCTGTATAATGTGCAAGAAACAATACTTTTCACGGTATGCTAATAAATGTGATAATAATAAATCAAATCAAAACAAATCAAAGCTGTCCTTGCTTCTCCCCATGGTCCTTTGAACCTCCTCTGATCCAAATATTTATACATTGTTACCTTACAGGAGACAATGATCTTTGTTTTAATCCCTTCCACTTCATTAACACTCCATCCACCGTGCTAAACATTCACCCCCTCCACCACTGAAGCACAGTGGCAGTGTGTACCACCTACAAGATGCACTGCAGCAACTCACCAAGCCTCCTTGGGCAGCACCTTCCAAACCGATGACCTCTGCCACTTTATGGAACAAAGGCAGCAGACACATTGGAGCACCAAGTTCCCCTCCAAGCTGCACGCCATCCTGACTTGGAAATATATTGCTTCACTGTAGCTGGGTTAAAATCCTGGAACTCCCTCTGTGCGTAGCCTGCATGTTCTCCCCGTGTCTGCGTGGATTTCCTCTGGGTGCACCACAGTCTGAAAGACGTGCTGGTTAGGTACATTGACCATGCTAAATTCTCCCTCAGTGTACCCGAACAGGCGCCGGAGTGTGGCGACCAGGGGATTTTCACAGTAACTTCATTGCAGTGTTAATGTAAGCCTACTTGTGACTAATGAATAAATAAGCTTATAAACTTAAAACTAACGGCACTGTGAGTTTACCTACCCCACATGGACTGCAGCAGTTCAAGAAGTTGTCTCACCGCCACCTTCTCAAGGGCGATGAGGGATGGGTTTTGCCAGTGATGTTCATCTCCACAGGAAGAATAGAACAATAATGTGTATGCCACGCTGTGTTATGCCGATGTCATTCACCAAAGAGTGATTTATCAAGAAAATAGATTGAATGGAATATAAATAAACAGGATTTTTAAAAATGAGGTACAACAGGATAGGTTCGATGTGAAGCAAGAGGTTAGGAGACTAAAGTAAAACTTTAGATTTTAAAAAAAACTTAAAACACTTATTTGCCTGATAATTTTGCATTTTGTCACTTTATGATAGGATTCCCCAAACAACAAATGGATTATACAATCTGGCACAATTCCAATGAAAATTGTTTTCCTCCCTTTTGCAATAGGTTGTGTCAGCAATTGTCCCAGTTGTTTGCTGTTTTTAAATGCATGTTTAGATGACTCATGAATCTGCTGTTGAGTAGACTTGCCAATGTGTTGGGAGAATACATCAGTTCAATCACACCCCCAAAATGTGCTTTCAGTTCTCAATATTTGCAACTGGCAACAATACAACCGCCATTCCACATGTATAAAAGAAGGATGTGCTGGCCTTGGAAAGGTCCAGAGGAGGTTGACAAGAATGATCCCTGGAATAAAGAGCTTGTCATATGAGGAATGGTTGAGGACTCTGGGTCTGTACTCATTGGAGTTTAGAAGGATGAGGAGGGATCTTATTGAAACTTACAGGATACTGTGAGGCCTAGATAGAGTGGACGTGGAGTGGATGTTTCCACTAGTAGGAAAAACTATTACCAGAGGGCACAACCTCAGGCTAAAGGGACGATCCTTTAAAACAGAGATGAGGAGGAATTTCTTCAACCAGAGAGTGGTGAATCTGTGGAACTCTTTGCCGCAGAAGGTTGTGGAGGCCAGGTTATTGAGTGTCTTTAAGACAGAGATAGAAAGGTTCTTGATTAATAAGGAGATCAGGGGTTATGGGGAAAAGGAAGAAAAATGGGGATGAGAAAAATATCAGTCATGATTGAATGGTGGAGCAGACTCGATGGGCCGAGTGGTTTAATTCTGCTCCTATGTCTTATGGTCTTATCACTTAACTGTCACTCCCACACATCCTCTGGCAGAATAAGGGAGTGCTGCACTGCCAGCGACACTAGCTTTCAGATGAGACATCGTGGGCAGAATTCTCCATTCTCGCGTGGCAAACGATATCGGAGAATTACGGCCTACGTCAAATCCCTCTTTGCTCTTTCAAGTTTATATCGTGATATTTTGAGAAGTACAGGGAAGCTCGTCCCATTGAAATTAAACAAAAGAAATGCTGAAAATACTCAGCAGGTCCGACAGCATCCGTGGAGAGGGAGAAAGAGTTTACATTTCAGGTCAGGGTGACCTATCATCAACAGTGAATTAAGATAGAAATTATCCGTTTCTAAATCAGTTGGGGACGGGGCAGGGAAAAAGAAAAGATCTGTGATAGGGTGGAGGGACTAAGTAACAAAAGATTCCATGACATAACAGCCAGACCGATATAATAAAGAAACAAAGCTTGTGTCCTAATAAGGCATGAGTGACAATATAGGGCGGGATTTTCTGCGCCCCCATGGCGTGTTTCGCTGCGGCAGAGGTGGCCCTCCATTGGCCAGCTGTCAACGAGGAATCCCATCACCCCCCCCAACCCCGCCCCCTGTGTGAAACGTGTGAAAACGTTTTTCCTCACATCGCCTTTGCTTCTTTTGCAAATCACCTTAAATCTGTGTCCCTCTCGTTCTTGATCCTTGTAGTCGTCGTCAAGGCGGCAGCCAATTTGTACACAGCAAGCTCCAACAAACAGCAGTGTGATATTGGCTGTGTATATCTGGCTTTGCGATGTTTACTGAGGGATAATTAATTACTATTACAGCAATGACTACAGTTTGAAAGTAATTAATTGGCTGGAAAGTACTTTGAGACATCCAGTGGTCACAAAAGGCTCTATATAAATACAAGTCTTTGCGTTTTGTAAGAAATGAATCCACTATTATACAATGTTTCCTGCACACCCTCCAGAACTGTCTCGCTTAACTCCCGGGAGGACTCATACAACAGCTCATCCTTGCTTTATCCAATCTCCCAAGACAGCATTTTCTTGATGCCATCATAAAAAAAAATACCTTGGAATTTTATCTTTCTCTGCAATCAGCGTGTTGGGGTCAGTGGCTCCTGTGGTTGTCAGCGCTTCAATTGCTGAAACAATGAATAAACAGGATGTGGTAACATTGAGCTGAAAATAAACTTCTCTTATCCACAATTGCTAAAATTCCTGCGCTAAGTACAAAATCAACTGCAGTAAAACGTCACTGCTAAATGGGGAAGGTATGTGCTGCTATGTTGCAGGATGAGGGTGAGTGGTGATTAAAGCTCAGCTGGTAAGCCTACACGTCCTGTCATATTCCGATGTGACTGTGAATCCTGCTGGAGTTTAGTCCTTTTAAAGTTTATTTATTAGTGTCACGAGTAGGCTTACATTATCAAGGCTGCAATGACGTTACAGTGAAAATCCCCTAGTCGTCACGCTCCGGCGTCTATTCAGGTACATTGAGGGAGAATTTAGCACGGCCAACGCACCTAACCAGTGTTAGGACTCTTGGACTGTGGGAGGAAACCGGAGCACCCGGAGGAAACCCACGCAGACACGGGGAGAACGTGCAAACTCCGCATAGATAGTGACCCAAACCGGGAATCGAACCCAGGTCCATGGTGCTGTGAGGCAGCAGTGCTAACCATTGTGCCACCATTTGCGATGTCTGGTGGTTTTGAAAAGTGCTATATAAATGCAGGTCGTTTTTTTTAAATAGCTTTGCCCAGTCTACGGTGTTCAATTCCTGCTTCTTGTCTCCAAAATTCTGCCTTCCCTGAATTTAAACCCTTGGTTCATGATTCACATTTCTCCCTCTGAGATCGAATTCTTTCATGTTACGGTCATGTTAGTTTGGTCTTATTCATCAATAGACTGTTGACTAATTCAGGCCCATTACTCATCACTAAACTGACGCCAGGCCAGTGAATCGTCAACTTGGGGTCAGTTCACATTGACGGCAGAATTCGACCAGCGCTGCTGCACCCTGCACCCCAGGAGAGAAATCATTGTATCACAGAGTCCCTACAGTGCAGCAGGAGGCCATTCGGCCCATCGAGCCTGCACCGACCACAATCCCACCCTGACCCTATCCCCACAACTCCACATATCTACCCTCTGGTCCCCCTGGCACTAAGGGGCGATTTAGCATGGCCGATGCACCTAACCAGCATGTTTTTTGGACTGTGGGAGGAAACCGCAGCACCCAGAGAAAACCCACGCAGACACGGGGAGAACGTACAGACTCTACACAGATAGTGACACAAAGCCAGGAATCGAACCCAGGTCCCTGGTCCTATGAGGCAGCAGTTCTAACCACTGTGCCACCGTGCCGCCCGCCCAACATCCGCAGCCGCCTCGTGCAGTCTGCCAAGTAGAGATAGCCTCAGTCCTGGAAGGCTCGAGCTGGGCTGGACCTGCCGATGGTAGTCATGATGTGGAGATGCCGGCTTTGGATTGGGGTGAACACAGTAAGAGTTTTAACACCAGGTTAAAGTCCAACAGATTTATTTGGTAGCAAATACCATTAGCTTTCAGAGCGCTGCTCCTTCATCAGATGGAGCATTTCCACTCCATCTGACGAAGGAGCAGCACTCCGAAAGCTAATGGTATTTGCTACCAAATAAATCTGTTGGACTTTAACCTGGTGTTGTTAAAACTCTTACTGTGGACTTGCCACCCAGAGAGGTGGCAGCAGCAGACACCTGGACTGCACCAGCTGTTCATCCACTGCGGTCTTGAGTTATAGCACCAGCCATGAGTCTGATGGGCAGAATGGTGGCTGCTCCTGCAAAGCCTAAGGAACTGTCAAGAGCCACAACTCATGTTGCCCTTCATACATGTCAGCCAAAGTTAGAAGATCAAGTCAGAACTTATATCAAGGTGAAAGCTTTTTTTTTTCTCTTACAGTATGTGGGAATACCTTGCCAACACCAGCAATTCCATTCCCCACCCCTAGTTGCCCTTAGGATAGTGGTAGTGGGTGGCATTCTTGAACCGCTGCTGTCCTTGTGGGGTAGGTACTCCCACAATGCTGTTAGGAAAGGCGCTCCAGGATTTTGACCCAGTGACAGTGAAGGAACTGTGATATATTTCCAAATCAGGATGGTGAGTGGCTTGGAGGGGAACTTGCAGGTGGTGGCTTTCCCAGGCTGCCCTTGACCTTTGAGGTGGCAGAGGTCGTGGGTCTGGAAGCTGCTGTCTAAGGATGCTTGGTGAATTGCTGCAGTGCATCTTGTAGATGGTACACACTGCTGCGACTGTGCTGGAGGTGGAGTGTGTGCATGTTGGAGGGTGGGGGATTCACTGATGGTAATGCCATTGAATGTCAAGGGACAATGGTCATGTTCTGTCTCGTTGGAGATGGTCATTGCCTAGCACCTGGGTGGTGTGAATGTTATTTGCCACTTATCAGCCCAAACCTGGATATAGTCCAGGTTTTACTGCATTTGGATAGGGACTGCTTCAGTATCCGAGGAGTCGTGAATGGTGCTGAACATTGTGCAGTCATTAGCAAACATCCCCACTTCTGACCATATAATGGAAGGAAGGTCATTGATGAAGCGGTTGACGATGGTTGGGCCTAGGACACTGTAGGGTCCATTCATTCCTCAGAATAGATGAAGACAGCGCTGATACGATTAATGACTTTTATTGAACAGAATTTTAAATTAAAACATTACGGAAAACGAACTGAAAAGAATTACTGGAGAGAGAGATACTGGCCAGAGCCAGTCCTGTACTGGTCAAAGAACTAAAAATGTACTGAACAGGTCTTGAAAACACACTGCTAGCTACATATGTTAACCCTTAGCTCGTATTGAAATTGTTTGCTCCATGCTCTCTCTGCTGCAAAAGCAGGTTTTTGCAGCTTGTTACGAGACCTTGCGGCTGGGGCCATGAAGAGCTGCTGTTGATGAAAATCTTTGTTTGGCCCATAGATGATGCGCGACAATAAGCACATGGAACCAAGGCTTCGGTATTGAAGGCTTTAATAGAGTAACAATGGAACTACTAACACGAATACACCAGTTCAGACTGAAGGGGTCCTGCCGGAGCAGGGGGTCTTATACCTCGCCACCGGAGGCGGGACCCCACTGGAATGTGCCATGATAACTCTTATAACAGGTAAACACCCTAACCCAACAACATTGTACAACCCCCACAGTAACAACACCCGAGCCCAACAGTAACATAGTAACAACCCCCAGTGGTGAACCAACGATGGTTCACCACATTCACCCCACCTTTAAGAACAAAAGGTGGCGGGGTGCACGAAAAACAGGTCATATAAACAGACAAATCACAGGATTCACAAGTCCAGACGGTCTGGAGGACCGCACCGACGCTGTGATCTCCTCAACACCGGTTGCGAAACCGGAGCAGGTGCTTGTGGTGGCGCTCTTTCCAAAGCAACGTCTGGCTGTCCCCTCAAGGACTCCCGGGCCGGCCGGCCCTGGTGAGGCGATGGTGCAGGGGATCCTGGAACATTTGGTGGTAGTGGTGGTGGTGATGATGGTGGCGCCGATCTCCGAGTCTCAGGCAAGCTGTACATGGGAGTAAAAGTGTTATGCACTGGTCCCGGTGCTGACTGCGCCACGTCTGGGGAAGTAATGAGGAGTAGTGGATTCGTGACTGGGGGAATAGGAGCGACAGGAGTTGCTACGTCCCCTGCGGGCGCCAGGTCTCTAATGGAGACAGTGTCCTCTCGCCCGTCAGGATATGCCACATAGGCATACTGAGGGTTGGCGTGGAGGAGTTGGACCGGTTCGACTAAGGGGTCGGACTTGCGAGCCCTCACATGTCGCCGCAGAAGGACGGGTCCTGGGTATGTCAACCAGGCTGGCAATGAGGTTCCCGAGGACGACTTCCGAGGGAATGAGAACATCCTCTCGTGGGGAGTAGCATTGGTTGCCGTACACAGGAGGGAGCGGATAGAATGGAGCGCATTTGGAAGGACCTCCTGCCAACGGGAGACTGGAAGGCCCCTGGATTTCAGTGCCAGTAGGACAGCCTTCCAGACTGTAGCATTCTCCCTTTCCACCTGTCTGTTACCCCTAGGATTGTAGCTCATGGTTCTACTAGAGGCAATCCCGAATGAGAGCAGGAATTGCCTCAAGTCGTTGCTCATGAACGACGAGCCCCTGTCGCTATGAATGTAGCAGGGGTACCCGAACAGGGTAAAAAGTTCACTGAAAACCTTGATGACGGTGGCAGTCGATGTGTCCGCACAGGGGTAAACAAACGGAAACCGGGAATACTCGTCTATTATGTTGAGGAAATAGACATTCCGGTCCGTTGAGGGAAGGGGGCCCTTAAAATCCACACTCAGCCTCTCAAAAGGGCGAGTGGCCTTGACCAATTGTGCCCGGTCTGGTCGATAAAAGTGTGGTTTGCATTCTGCGCAAATCCGACAGCTTCTAGTCACTGACCTGACATCCTCCACCGAGTAAGGCAGGTTGCGGGCTTTGACGAAGTGGTAGAGTCTGGTGACTCCAGGATGACACAGATCATTGTGGAGAGCCTTCAAGCGGTCCTCCTGCATGATGGCGCATGTTCCGCGCGAGAGGGCATCCGAGGGCTCATTGAGCTTCCCTGGACGATACATAATATCGTAATTATAGGTGGAGAGCTCAATTCTCCACCGCAAGATCTTATCGTTCTTGATCTTGCCCCTCTGCGTGTTACTGAACATAAACGCCACGGATCGTTGATCCGTGATCAGGGTGAACCGCTTCCCTGCCAGGTAATGGCGCCAGTGTCTGACTGCCTCCACAATGGCCTGAGCCTCCTTCTCCACCGCTGAGTGCCGAATTTCTGGGCCTTGAAGGGTGCGGGAAAAGAACGCGACGGGCCTGCCTGCCTGGTTTAGTGTGGCGGCTAGGGCGAAGTCAGATGCATCACTCTCCACCTGGAAAGGAATGGATTCATCCACCGCGTGCATCGTGGCTTTCGAGATGTCGCTCTTCAAAACCTTGAAGGCCAATTGGGCCTCCGGCGTAAGTGGGAAGGTCGTGGACTTAATGAGCGGACGAGCTTTGTCCGCGTAGTTGGGGACCCACTGTGCATAATACAAAAAAAACCCGAAGCATCTCCTCAGTGCTTTCGTGCTAGCGGGCAAGGGAAATTCAGTGAGTGGGCGCATATGGTCTGGATCAGGGCCAATGACCCCGTTTTCCACCACGTATCCGAGGATGGCTAACCTACGCGTACGGAATACGCACTTCTCCCTGTTATAGGTCAGATTCAGGCGAGATGCAGTGCGCAGAAAGTGTTGGAGATTCGTGTCGTGGTCCTGCTGGTCATGGCCGCAGATGGTGACGTTATCCAGGTACGGGAAGGTAGCCCACAACCCGTTCTGGTCCACCATTCGGTCCATAGCACGCTGGAAGACCGAGACCCCATTGGTGACACCAAATGGAACCCTGAGGAATTGGTATAGATGACCATCCGCCTCAAAAGCCGTATATTGTCGGTCCTCTGGGCGGATGGGGAGTTGATGGTAGGCGGACTTAAGGTCTATGGTAGAAAACACTCGGTACTGCGCAATCTGATTGACCATATCAGAAATGCGCGGGAGAGGATACGCATCCAGCTGCGTGTATCTATTAATGGTCTGACTATAGTCGATGACCATCCGAGGTTTGTTCCCGCTTTTGACTACCACGACCTGCGCTCTCCACGGACTAGCACTGGCCTGTATGATCCCTTCCTTGAGGAGCCGCTGAACCTCAGATCTAATAAAGATCCGGTCCTCAGCGCTGTAACGCCTACTTTTAGTAGCGATGGGCTTGCAGCCAGGTACCAGATTTTTAAAAAGGGATGGTGTAGTGATTTTCAGGGTGGATAGATTGCATGCGGGGCGCTTTGGGCAATTTGGAGGCTGCGGCTGATTCCCTACTGCCAGTGAAGGGAGTGGCCCACCGTACTGTAGGATCACACTCTTCATGTGGACCATAAAGTTTAGTCCGAGGAGAATTGGCGCGCAAAGGTGAGGTAACACAAGGAGCCTGTATTGCTCGTAAATTGTGCCCTGTACCTCAAGAGTTACCATACATCGTCCTTGGATCGGTACAGACCGGGACCGTGATGCCATGGAAATTGTCTGTTTGGCAGGGAGAATCCGGAGTCCACACCTTTTAGCAGTTTCAGGGTGTATGAAACTTTCGGTGCTTCCACTGTCAAACAGACAATTCACAGTTCTGCCACTAACCTTTACATCCATCATAGAATGTTCCAGTCTGTAGTGCCTGGTCTGATCCAGGGAGATCGACGCCACCGTTGGCCCCTGGGCATCACTGCATGCTGCCGATGTGGATGCTGAGGACCCCTGCTGGTCGCTCCTAGTCGTCGTGGACCATGATGGCCGCCCCCATGAATCGCACGTGGGCGAGGGCGCCAAGCGCAGCGACTCCTGGTGGTCTTCCTCCTCCTCTGTCAGCCACGATGGCGCCGTCCTGGGATCGCACGTGGTCGGACCTCGTGGGTACTGCGACGCCAAAAGAGATTGTCTCCGTTCTGGAGGGTTACAAGCTGCACTGCCGTTTTTAGGTTTGGACCTGCAGACTTTGCCGTAGTGGCCTTTTTACCGCACTGGCTGCAGATTGCCGTTCTTGCCGGACACTGTTGCCGTGGATGCTTGGCCCCTCCACAAAAATAGCATCGCTGGCCACCTGGAGCTGCCGCCGTCGTTGAATCGATCTGGGAGCGCGGGTTAGCGGGGCGAGGAGGGAGCTGAGCTTGCTCCAACCACGTTGACTGCACGTGGTCCTCGGGGTACAGCGCCAAGCTCTTCGACGCCGCCTCCAACCTCACGGCCATCTCCATTGCCTGGGTCAAGTTGAGTTTCCCCTTTTCCAGCAATTTAAGCCTGATGTACGAGGACCCTACCCCTGCTACGAACGCGTCTCGGGCGAGGTCGTACATATACTGTTCGGCTGATACGTCCTTACAGTCGCAACCCCTGGCAAGCTGCAGGAGCTCATTGGCATAGTCCTCCATGGTTTCGCCCGACTGCCGACGTCGTGTAGCGAGGAGGTAACGAGCATGTATCTCGTTGGGTGGCATAGTGTATCTTTTTTTTAGGAGCTCGACGGCACCCAGGTAAGTGGGAGCTGCACGAATGGCTAGGTAAATCGTGTCGCTTACCCTTGCGTGGAGGACCTGGAGTTTATCACTGTCTGTAGTGATAGCTACCGAGGCTGCCAGGTAGTCCTCAAAGCACTTCCACCAATGGTCGAATGTGTTAGCTGCACCGACCGCACGTGGGTCCAGTGTCAGACGATCCGGTTTTAGAATCTGTTCCATACTCTCTGTTTTTTTTTCTTCTTGTTGTACAGCTGTGAGTTTTCTGTTTACTTTATTAAATTGATGCGCGACAATAAGCACATGGAACCAAGGCTTCGGTATTGAAGGCTTTAATAGAGTAACAATGGAACTACTAACACGAATACACCAGTTCAGACTGAAGGGGTCCTGCCGGAGCAGGGGGTCTTATACCTCGCCACCGGAGGCGGGACCCCACTGGAATGTGCCATGATAACTCTTATAACAGGTAAACACCCTAACCCAACAACATTGTACAACCCCCACAGTAACAACACCCTAGCCCAACAGTAACATAGTAACAACCCCCAGTGGTGAACCAACGATGGTTCACCACAATAGAAAAGCCTGTTTTTGCTGCCATTGTACTTTCAAAAATGCAATCAACCTTTCTAGCTGATTCCAGCATGCCTGCTGAGTTTTAAAATGTGGTCGGGTTAGCTTTAAAAGCTTAGCATTTAAATGTAATTGCACAGGCAGAAATTATCTTAAAATGAAGTCTTTGCATTAAAGGAACAAACAGGGTTAAGCATACATAGGATCCCTCAGACACTACCCTCAGGAACTCTCGCAGTGATGTCCTAGGACTGAGATGATTGATCTCCAACCACCACAGCTACTTTGTGCTCAGTATGATTCCAACCAGCGGAGAGTTTTCTCCCTGATTCCCATTGACTCCAGTTTTGCTCGGGCTCCTTGGTGATATATCAGTCAAATGCTGCCTTGGTGCCAAGGGCAGTCACTCTCACCTCACCTCTGGCGTTCAACATTTTGTCCATTTGGTACAGGGTTAACGAGGTCAGGATCTCATTTGGGGAAACCCCAACTGAGGTTCAGCGCGCAGGTTATTGCTGAGTAAGTGCCGCTTGATAGCACTGTTGATGACCCCTTCCGTCACTCCACTGATGATCGAGAGTAGACTGATGGGGTTGTAATTGGCTGGGTTGGCTTAGTCCTGATATTTGTGTACAGGACATACCTGGGCAGTTTTCCACATTGCAGAGTAGATGCCAGTGTTGAAGACGTACTGAAACAGCTTGACTCAGGGTGCAGCATGCTCTGGGGCACAAGTCTTCAGTACTATTGCTGGAATACAGTCAGAGTCCATAGACTCAGTGGTGCCCTGTGTCTCCAGTCGTCTCTTGCTATCCCCCGTGGAGTGAATCGTATTGGCTGACGACCTGCATCTGTGATGCTGAAGACCTGAGGAGTAGACCAAGCTGGATGATCCATTCGGCACTTCTGGCTGAAGATGTTCCAAATGCCTCAACCTTATCTTTTACACTGGTATGCTGGGTTCCTCCATCATTGAGGATGGGGTTATTTGTGGAGCCTCCTTCTCCTGTTCGTTATTCAATTGTCCACCACAATTCACAACTGGATGTGGCAGGACTGCAGAACTTAGATCTGATCCATTGATTCTGGGATCTCCTAGCTAAGTCCATTATTTGCTGCTTAATCTGTTTGGTACATAAGTAGTCCTGTGTTGTAGCTTCACCAGGCTGGCACCTTATTTTTAGGCATGCCTGGTGTTGCTCCTGGCATGCCCTCCTGCACTTGTCCTTAAACCAGGGTTGACCTACTGGCTTGGTGGTAATGGTAAAGTGGGGGATATACCAGGCCATGAGGTAACAGATTGTGGTTGAGTACAATTCTGCTGCTGCTGATGACCCACAATGCCTCATGGATGCCCAATGTGGCATTGCTAGATCAGTTTGAAGTTTATTACACTGTTGTTGTGTGGGATCTTGCTGTGCACAGTTTTCTACATTACAGCAATGACCGCACTTCAAACCTACTGCATTGGCTGCAAAGTGCTTCAGCGGGGGGTCCTGTGGTTATGAAAGACACTATATAAATGTAACTCTTTCCTTCAAGTCACCCTCCACTGACTCTGTTCCCTCTGCTCTACCTCACCAGACTCTTGTCATTTCCTGCATCTGAATTGTGCAGAATCCACCTGGCTTTGAAACATTGGCTTCCTGAGGACTAATTGCGCTGGTGCCCGCTTACGTAAAACCAGGTGACTCTGCTTGGGGGGTGGGCTGGGCAGGGGATGTGGAGAGTTAGCTGCCCTCCCACTGAAGTCTAGAATGGACACTGCTATTTTTTCCCCAGTTTTGCCAATTAATCCCACGCGAACCCACTTGCAAATTAGCACATATATCAACACCTACATCTCATTAAACATGTGAAGCTCTGAAATTATTCTCTCTTGGTTAGAACATCGCTCAGCATCACTGAAGGAAATCATGCTCCCAGTCTATGAATTAAAAACTACAGACTGGAATCACTGGCAATTTACAATGTGGACACAGTTTAATATCAATCCAATTAAAACTGGCCAAATTGACTGAACCTTGCCTTTGTCTGATGCTACCTCGACACTCAGTTCCTTTGTACCTTTACCAATCCTCCACTTACAGGTAACTGACGCAGGTCGAGTGACTGATACGAAACAGTAATTACTGTCGCGACACACCATTTCACTTTGGGATGAAATGTAGAAATAAATTTAGCTAAAATTAAAGCAAAGTTCTACTGATACTGGAAATCTGAAATAAAAACTGCTGGAAGTCCTCAAAACGGTGTGGCAGCTTCTGTGGAGAGAAACAGGTATCACATTTGGAGTCGGCAATGGTTATTATCATTAACGGATGTTGCAACATCTGAATTGCATTAAAATGAGAAGAGTTACATTCTCTAAAATTGGGTTTACATTGGAATCAATTGTACCTTCATTAGGTTAAATGAATGGAATGCAAAGCCATTCGTCTGATACCATTCCAGGGTACTCCACTCCACATCACCTCACGGCACTCTGAATAACAGCTCACTCAACCTCATCCCACTAAATCCCTCCACACACCTTCACTTCACACCTCACTCATACACAACTCATATAGTCATAGGGATTTAGAGCATGGAAACAGGCCCTTCGGCTCAACTTGTCTGTGCTGCCCATTTTTTTAAACCACTAAGCTGGTCCCAATTGCCCGCGTTTGGCCCATATCCCTCTATACCCATCTTACTCATATGACTGTCTAAATGCTTAGTGGCGGGACAATGGTTAGCACTGCTGTCTCACAATGCCAGGGACCTGGATTTAATTCCCGGCTCAGGTCACTGTCTGTGTGGAGTTTGCTCATTCTCCTCGTGTCTGTCTGGGTTTCCGCCGGGTGCTCCAATTTCCTCCCACAGTCCAAAGATGTGCGGGTTAGGTTGATTGGCCATACTAAATTGCCCCTTAGTATCAGGGGGACTAGCAGAGTAAATATGTGGGGCTACGGGGATAGGGGCTGTGTGGGATTGGTGACTGGTTGGTGCATACTCAGTGAGCCGAGTGGCCTCCCTCTGCATTGTAGGGATTCTATGATTCTATGATTAAAAGACAAAATTGTACCCGCCTCTAAATTGATTGGCCAGGTTAAAAATTGCCCCTTAGAGTCCTGGGATGCGTAGGTTAGAGGGATTAGCGAGTCAATGTGTGGGGGTAGGTCCTGGGTGGGATTGTGGTCGGTGCAGACTCGATGGGCTGAATGGCCTCCTTCTGCACTGTAGGGTTTCTATGATTTCTATGATTTCTACTACTACCTGTGGCAGCTTTTTCCAGACACTCACCACCCTCTGTGTGAAAAATTGCCCCTCTGGACCCTTTTGTATCTCTCCCCTCTCACCTTAAACCTTTGCCCTCTAGTTTTAGACTCCCCTACCTTTGGGAAAAGATGTTGACTATCTGGCTGATCTATGCCCTTCATTATTTTGTAGACTTCTATAAGATCACCCCTAAGCCTCCGACGCTCCAAAGAAAAAAGTCCCAGTCTATCCAGCCCCTCCTTATAATTCAAACCATCAAGTCCCGGTAGCATCCCAGTAAATCTTATCTGCATTCTTTCAGTCTTGGCCACACCAACCACGTTGCACGCATCTACTCCACTCAACGATGCACCGCACCCCTCCACTCCACTAGAGGCAGCAGTGGTGTAGTGGTATTGTTGCTAGGCTAGTAATTCAGAGTCCCAGGATAATGTTCTGGGGGTCTGCGTTTAAGAATCCCACCATGGCAGGTGGTGCAATTTGAATTACATGTTAAAAATCTGGACTTAAAAGTGAGCATAAACCCATCGTAATAACCCATTTAGTTCACTTAGGGAAGGAAATCTGCCGTCCTTACCTGGTCTGGCCTACATGTGACTCCAGACCCACAGCAATGTGGTTGACTCTTAAATGCTCTCAGGGATGGGCAATAAATGCTGGCCCAGCCAGTGACTTGCATATGAATGAATAAAAAATATTGACTCTCTCAACACCCACCTCACACATACTGTCACTCTGCACTACACCCCTCGGCCACACCCCCTCACCGTCCTGGGGCGCCCGCCTGAAATTAACACAAACTGGTTTTCAGTATTGAAGGTCTTGCACCCAATTCCAGGTAATTGAGTTGTACAAAATGGAGCTGGCCCCTGTGGAAGCTCCGACTAGTTTTTTCAAGCCCTACGTTGGTCTATTTCAGGCTCTACAGTGGTCTAACCAGTGGTCCTCAAAAGGAGGGCCACAAAACAACTGGCTGACAGATTTTTAAAAGAAACCATACCCTAATTTGGAGCCAGAGGGATGCGGTGTAATCCTCCAGCCTCTATGCTAGTACTGTGGGCTATCATGTTTGCCTCAATTCCCCAGACGTAGGTGTAAGCTGATTCGACATCCAGGCCGACTAATGTTGGTAGGGCCCAAACCAGTGAGTTCATCATAGAAACCCAACAGTGCAGAAGGAGGCCATTTGGCCCATCGAGTCTGCACCGACCACAATCCCACCCAGGCCCTACCCCCACATATTTTACCTGCTAATCCCTCTAACCTACACATCTCAGGACTCTAAGGGGCAATTTTTAACCTGGCCAATCAACCTAACCCGCACATCTTTGGACTGTGGGAGGAAACCGAAGCACCCGGAGGACACCCACGCAGACACGAGGAGAATGTGCAAACTCCACACAGACAGTTGCTTCAGGGCCTCCAACTGTTGCCCACGGCTACAGTGAAGTTCATAGGTAACTTTAGGTTCAATTTATTCCAATGAATTTGAAGGTAAATTTACCACATTGCTCAGGCCTGGCTCTCTCTGAGAACAACCCGCTGACCTTTTTGTGGCTGTTATCAGATGCTCATGAACCTAGGCTCCTACATCTCAATTTCCTAAAAAACAAATCACAATTTAACGATTTACAGTAATTTAACTGCCTGCTTTGCTTCAAACGCAACAACAGGGCACATTTCTCAGCGGGTGACATTAAGTTATCAGTCCCACGCCAGCCAAATGTTGTAGATGATTGTAACAAATGTCAAGCTGTTCAGATGTGTTTGGACCAATTAATGAGCTCATTCTGTGAAGGTCCGTCAATCCCTTCTCAGCCTCTGTTGATGCAGGGATCGGTAACAATGATTACACAAAGATATCAATTTGTTCCATTTGTCCCTGCATCTCTGATGGATTCCAAGAGGCAGATGCATTGCACAATTACAGCAGTGATGCTGATTAAAGGATCAGTAACTGGGCTGTCTATTTGTGTGAATTAGTTCCTCAATGGTCCTCTTGTGTCATTTCAAGCTCTCTGGGAATTGGCAAAAAACCATAGAATGATGAAGGCATAAAAGGAGGCCATTCAGCCTGTCAATGTCTGTGTTAGCTCTCTGCAACAGCAACTCAGCTACCTCCACTCCCCTGCCTTCCCCCTGTCACCCTGTGAATCTTTTCTCTTCATGTAATTATCCAATTCCCCTTTGGAAAGCTTGATTGAGCCAGCCTGTACCACGCTCTCAGGCAGCACATTCCAGATCCTAACCACTCGCTGCATAGAAAAGGTGCCGCCGTTGCTTCTTTTGCCAAACACCTGAAATCAGTGCCCTCTGGTCCGCGAGCCTTTCGCCAATGGGAACAGTTTCTCTCTTGTGGGCGGCATGGTGGCACAATGGTTAGCGCTGCTGCCTCACAGCTCCAGGGACCCGGATTCAATTCCCAGCTTGGGTCACTGTCTGTGCGGAGTTTGCACGTTCTCCCCATGTCTGCGTGGGTTTCCTCCGGGTGCTCCAGTTTCCTCCCAAAGTCCAAAGTCGTGCTGGTTAGGTGCATTGGCCACGCTAAATTCTCCCTCACTGTACCCGAACAGGCGCCGGAGTGTGGCGACCGGGGGGATTTTCACAGTAACTTCGTTGCAGTGTTAATGTGACATTAATAAATAAATTTTAACTTTTAAACACTCTGTACAAACCCTGCATTTTCTTTATTTCTACATGGGATGTGGGCATCGCTGACTGGGCCGGCATTTATTGTCCATCCCTGAGGGCATTTCAGAGCCAACCACATTGCTATGGCTCTGGAGTCACATGTAGACCAGGTCAGGTAAGGACGGCAGATTTCCTTCCCTAAAGGGACATTAGTGAACCCAATGGGTTTTTATGGCAATCAACAATGGTTTCATGGTCATCAGTCAACTTTTTAATTCCAGATTTTTATTGAATTCAAATTTCACCATTTGCCATGGTGGGATTCGAACCCGGGTCCCCAGAGTATCACCCTAGCCTCTGGATTACTAGTGCAATGATGATACCATTATGCAACCGCCTCTGCCTTTTGAATACTTCACACAAATCTCCCCTCTAAGGAAAGGCAAGCCCAGCTTCTCCAAGCTGTTCAAGTAACGTGTAGTCAACATCTTTTCCCAAAGGTAGGGAAGTCTAAAACTAGAAGGTTTAAGGTGAGAGGGAAGAGATACAAAAGGGTCCGGAGGGGCAATATTTTCACACAGAGGGTGGTGAGTGTCTGGAATGAGCTGCCCGAGGTAGTAGTAGAGGCGGCTACAATTTTGTCTTTTAAAAAGGCAGTTATATGGGTAAGATGGGTATAGAGGGGCATGGGCCAAACGCGGGCAATTGGGATTAGCTTTGTGGTTAGAAAAAAGGGCGGCAAGGACAAGTTGGGCCAAAGAGCTTGTTTCCATGCTGTAAACCTCTATAACTCTATGACTTTAACTGCAATCTCTCATCGTTGGAACCATATTCTCTCCTTTAACACAGAAAGGGAATTATTCCGAAATGTCCCAATGATTTAGGACAATTCTTAGACTGTGTTGGAGAACATTTGCCTCTGTAAGTCGTACCACTTTAATTAGGTACTGTCAAATTAGGATTTATACTGATCCCAAGCTAATCATAGCATTGACTTTGTGACAAGTTCTTGATTCATGCTCTGCATTAGAAAAGTGCCAAATTGTCTGCTTCAGTGTATTATTTTAACTATAAATAATCCCAGACAAGTTATCAAATGTTCAGCGGGAGTTCCTTTTTTCTCTTTCTAAAGGGCTCCCCACATACTTTGCATCAGTGATTTATTACACTTTGGAGTGCTTAGACATAGACTGTACTCAGGTTCAGCTCAGTAAATACACACAGTATTAGTTGCTGAGGAGCTTGGGCTTTGTCTACAGAACATGTCATCCAGCCATTAGACAGTACTGGGAGCATTCAAAAACCGTAACCCTGACATTTAGAAAAAGTTAACACTTTCCATGGGTGGCAAAGTGCAGGAAAATTAGTGATTGAAAAGTAGATTCTGATACTTGGGAATTCTCCTCCAGATCAGCTTCACCTAATATTACAGATGAAAACTCACTGATCTGAAATGTTAACTCAATCTCTCTCCACAGATGCTGCCAGACTGGCTGGATATTTCCGGAAGTTTCCGTTTTCATTGCCACAGGAAGGCTCATTGGTTCCTTCGCTCCCATAGGCTGCTGCTGGCTCACAATTGGTTCCCCTCCCAATGTCCTCATGCCCAACACCTGCCCCCCAGGACAGTCTCTCACTCTCTCTTTCTCAAATACAGGCAATCTCTCTCTCTCTATAATGTGGGCAATCTTTCTCTCTCTCTCTCTCTCTATAATCTGGACAATCTTTCTCTCTCTCTCTCTCTCTATAATCCGGGCAATCTCTCTCTCTCTTTCTAATGCGGGCAATCTCTCTCTCTCTATAATCTGGGCAATCTCTCTCTCTCTCTCTCTCTATAATCTGGGCAATCTCTCTCTCTCTCTCTAATCCGGGCAATCTCTCTCTCTCTTTCTAATCCGGGCAATCTCTCTCTCTCTCTCTCTATTATCCGGGCAATCTCTCTCTCTCTCTCTCTATTATCCGGGCAATCTCTCTCTCTCTCTCTCTAATCCGGGCAATCTCCCTCTCCCTCCCTCTCTCTCTCTCTAATACGGGCAATCTCTCTCTCTCTTTCTAATCTGGGCAATCTCTCTCTCTCTCTCTCTCTAATATGGGCAATATCTCTCTCTCTTTCTAATCTGGGCAATCTCTCTCTCTCTCTCTCTCTAATATGGGCAATCTCTCTCTCTCTTTCTAATCTGGGCAATCTCTCTCTCTCTCTCTAATACAGGCAATCTCTCTTTCTCTCCCTATATATATAATCTGGACAATCTCTCTCTCTCCCTAATCTGGACAATCTCTTTCTCTATAATCTTGGCAATCACTCTCTCTCTCTATACTGGGCAATCTCTCTCCCTCTTTCTCTCTCTCTAATCTGGGCAATCTCTAACTCTCTCTCTAATCCGGACTGTTTCTAATTCTCTTTCTCTAATCCAGACAACCTCTCTCTCTCTTTCTACTCAGCCGGTCTCTCTCTCTCTTTCTAATCTAGACAATCTCTCAACCTGACCAACCTGAGGGCGCACGGTAGCACAGTGGTTAGCACTGCTGCTTCACAGCTCCAGAGACCTGGGTTCGATTCCTGGCTTGGGTCACTGTCTATGTGGAGTTTGCACATTCTCCTTGTGTCTGCGTGGGTTTCCTCCGGGTGCTCCGGTTTCCTCCCACAGTCCAAAGATGTGCGGGTTAGGTTGATTGGCCATGCTAAAATTGCCCTTAGTGTCCTGAGATGCGTAGGTTAGAGGGATTAGTGGGTAAATGTGTAGGGATATGGGGATAGGATATGGATGGCATTGTGGTCGGTGCAGACTCGATGGGCCGAATGGCCTCTTTCTGTGCTGTAGGGTTTTCTACGATTTTCTATGATTTTTCTAACTGCTGAGTGAAAATTGGAGAGAGAAAGGAATCCAATGATATATTTTTGTTAAACTTGGCAGAAGCTCTGAGTTACCCAGATATCGACACTTCCCAGTTGCCGTGACCCCAGCCCCACCCCAACTCCCTGGCTGCAAACATCAGTAATTACATCTGAATTTTTAATATCACACAGGATAATTTACAATCACACTTTCCAGCCTACACTGATTCGCTGGCAATGTACAATTTACAGCATGTACCGGGGAGATGTACAGAATATAAAAGTTCATATATAATACATAAAGCACGTTCACTGGCAGATAGTGCTGAGTTTGATCTTACCAACAGTTTCTGTCAGAAATTTGCCGCAGATTTACACCCCCTTTAATTACATGACAGAATCCCAACTGAAGCATAATTCGAAACAAATTGGACACCTTAGCATAAAAAGAGGCCTTTCATTATAAAAATATAATGTATTGGCAAAAAATAAAAATGAGAATAATAATGAAATGGTGTTGGTGTTGCTCTGTGTATAGAGGGAGCTGCCATTACAGGAAATCTGCAGCCTCGCTCTTTTACACTGTCTTATTATCTTCCAGAGTTTGAGCAATGTGATAAAGAGGGCTAATGTTGCTTTACAATTTGTCTACATTGCTGTCCCCACTGTAGCCCTCACCACAAACAATCTTCCACAATGCTTCCAACTTCTTTCATCGACATGATACTCTCGTAGTTAATGGATCCTGAGATTATTTCATCCTTCAGTTTTCTCTGCCCCTCCCCACTGTTACCCACCACCACGTCTGCCACCTCCCCCCACCCATAGATGGCATCGGTGGCACAGGCTAGACTGTGAAACATGGGCAGCACGGTGGCACAGTGGTTAGCACTGCTGCCTCACAGCACCAGGGACCTGGGTTCGATTCCCGGCTTGGGTCACTGTCTGTGCGGAGTTTGCACATTCTCCCCGTGTCTGCGTGGGTTTCCTCCGGGTGCTCCGGTTTCCTCCCACAGTCTGAAGGACGTGCTGTTAGGGTGCATTGGCCATGCTAAATTCTCCCTCAGTGTACCTGAACAGGCACCGGAGTGTGGAGACTGGGGGATTTTCACAGTAACTTCATCGCAGTGTTAATGTAAGCCTACTTGTGACACTGATAAATAAACTTTAAAAGAAGGCGCTGACTCTTGCAGGCATAGCGTTCCCTGAATATGACCAACTATAAATGATGACTGTGGACCCTCCTTTATTCCAATGTTGCATTGGAAATATTGTGGAAGAGGTCAGCTAGAGGAAGGACATCTTTAGGTAGACGTCAAACTACACGTGTAGCAGAGGCGGCCAAATCCATTAATGATATTAAAAATTGCACCAGCTCATCTGCAGCCCATCCCCCCTTCCTGAGTCACCCTCAGACACCAGGAAGAAGTTCAATAACCTCCCAAGGAAAACTAAGGTAAGTCTGCTGACTCACAGCTCTCATTACTCCTTGCTTAGCCTTCAAGTAGATCTTTCCCCAGCATTCCCGACACATCCTACTTCCCCTGGGCTACCAGAAGGTATTCAACAAGGTACTGCACGATGGATTGTCATAAGATAAGAACCTGTGGTGTTGGGGGCAGTATATTAGCGTGGATAGAGAATGGGCAGGAAACAGCGAGTGGGGATAAGGGGTTCTTTTTCAGGTTGGCGACCCGTAACCAGTGGGGTTCCATTGGGATCAGTGCTGGGACCCTAACTGATTACAATATGTAGTAATGACTTGGAGGAAGGAAGTGAATATACTTTGGCCAAATTTGCAGATGACAAAAATAAGTGGAGAAGCAAGTTGCGAGATGGATACAAACCGTTTACCTGTTTACTTACCCTCTAACCCAATTGGCTGGTCAGTTTCTATCATTGTGCTGGGGAGGGAATGGGGCATGTGACAGTGTGTCCTCTGGAGGACGTGTCCTCCCCTGAATCCTCCTCAATATTATCCAAATGTTGAGAAGAACCTAAAGAAAGGATAAAAAGACAAGGGTTCTCCTTGGGCTGTCCGAGATCGAGGGTGATTTGCTTTTGACCGTCTAGACTGTGACACTGACAGGCTAGACTGTGACACAACAGGCTAAACTGTGACACTGACAGGCTAGACTGTGACACTGACAGGCTAGACTGTGACACAGGCAGGCTAGACTGTGACACTGACAGGCTAGACTGTGGCGCTGACAGGTTAGACTGTGACACAGACAGGCTAGACTGTGACACTGACAGGCGAGACTGTGACACAGGCAGGCTAGACTGTGACACTGACAGGCTAGACTGTGACGCTGACAGGTTAGACTGTGGCACAACAGGCTAAACTGTGACACTGACAGGCTAGACTGTGGCACGGGCAGTCTAGACTGTGACACTGACAGGCTAGACTGTGACACAGGCAGGCTAGACTGTGACACTGACAGGCTAGACTGTGACACTGCCAGGCTAGACTGTGACACTGACAGGCTAGACTGTGACACAACAGGCTAAACTGTGACACAACAGGCTAGACTGTGACGCTGACAGGTTAGACTGTGGCGCAACAGGCTAAACTGTGACATTGACAGGCTAGGCTGTGACACAGACAGGCTAGACTGTGGCATGGGCAGTCTAGACTGTGACACAGGCAGGCTAGACTGTGACACTGACAGGCTAGACTGTGACACAGGCAGGCTAGACTATGACACTGACAGGCTAGACTGTGACACTGACAGGCTAGACTGTGACACTGACAGGCTAGACTGTGGCACTGACAGTCTAGACTGTGTTGTGTGACATTGCAAAGTTTATTTAATGTGCAATTGCTTTGGGCTACGTGATAGGCTACAAGTAATTGGCTGCTCACTATATCCCCTGCCCCATCATCTCCAATTCCGATAGGACAATGGTGACCAGGGCTGTCTGCTACACCTCACCGGGCCTGGACATTAGCCGCACCTTCCCTAGATTAGTTTTCCTGGAAAACCTTTAGCGAGGGATTATTGGAAAGGAATATATCTTGCCCATTTTCTTACCCCTCTCCTATCCCACAATTTCCATTCCCTATATCCCCATATTTACTCAAATGGAATAAAGCTAATTGATCCATTCCTTGAAAGGAAATCTCTTCATTTTCACCTGACAGGGTTTTTGTTGTGACGCTTGACTGTTTACTGGAAGCCCTTGTGAGGGTTTAACACAACACAGCCTGACATTCCTTCTGCCACCTGGAACATTGAAAATGTTACTTTCCACCCTTTGAGGGTTTGTCGCCCTTAGACGGAGAGATAGTGCCTCAGGTTGGTTCAAATTTAATTGTAATATCCTCGTACATAAAAGTAAAATATTCCTTTCTCAATAGCCTTCAGGTATTTTTAAAAATAAGTTAAAGTTGCCATTCCTCATCGATTCTGTTGATGGTAATTTATGATAAATGATTTTTTATGGCACTGGGGTGTTAAATTGGAAAGTACAATTTCCATTCTGTTGGCTGTTCACCCATACTCCAGTAAATCAGACACTACATTACTCTAGCCAAGGTAGAGGAACTACACATGAAATCTTTTCATTTTAGATTTTAAAAACAGCCGGAAGTCCAAACATAAAGTACTAGGAGGTGTGGAACCGTAAATAACTTCAATGACCATGTACTTAATATGGCACTGTGGTTGACACTGGCTAGCACTGCTACCTCACACCGCCAGGGACCAGAGTTTAATTCTGGCCTTGGGTGTCTGTGTGGAGGCCACACGTTCTTCCCGTGTCTGTGAGGATTTCCTCCGGGTGCCCAGGTTTCCTCCCACAATCCAAAGATGTGTGGGTTAAAGTTTATTTATTAGTGTCACAAACAGGCTTACATTAACACTGCAATGAAGTTACTGTGAAAATCCCCCAGTTGCCACACTCCGGCGCCTGTTTGGGGTACACTGAGGGAAAGTTTAGCATGGCCAATGCACCCTAACCAGCACGTCTTTCAGAATGTGGAAGGAAACCAGAGCACCCGGAGGAAACCCACGCAAACAAGGGGAGAATGTGCAGACTCCGCACAGACAGTGACCCAAGCTGGGAATCAAACCCGGGTGCCTGGTGCTGTGAGGCAGGAGTGCTAACCACTGTGCCACCGTGCCGCCCCGAAGGGAGATTAGCCATGCTAAATTGCCCCTTAATGTCAGGGAGACTAGCAGGGCCAATCCTGGGAACTATGTGGATAGGGTCTGGGTGGGATTGTTGTCGGTGCAGGCTTGATGGGCCAAATGGCCTCTTTCTGCATTGGTGAGACTCTATGGTTCTATGAATATGAGTTCTTTATGTTGCAGTGGTGACGGTTCATTGATAAGATCTTGAGGTTTGTGTGCTGAAACACTTCTATTGGTAGACTTTAACGATGTGCAATCCCAAGGATGGTCTTGCATGGAGCAGGATAAATGCTTACAAAGTTCTGTTCCAGACTGTTCTCTCCCCATGTGATTAGATACATCACACTGTGGGCAGTGCCACTCTCTATACTTCCACGTTGACCCTTGCTCTAAGGTAAAAAGAATATACTGCGGATGCTGGAATCGGAAACAAAAACAGAAAATGCTGGAAAATCTCGGCGATGCTGTCAGACCTGCTGAGATTTTCCAGCATTTTCCATTTTTGTTAACCTTTGCTTTGCTGTGTACATTTTACATCACATTACGTGCAGGTACAGATCATCACAGCTAATAAATCAGACACTTTGATTTGATTTGATTTATTATTGTCACATGTATTAGTATACAGTGAAAAGTATTTTTTCTTGCATGCTATACAAACAAAGCATACCATTCATAGAGAAGGAAAGGAGAGAGTGCAGAATGTGGTGTTACAGATTAGAGAGTTTAAAAGAGTTAGAATAAAGTTTTGGAAGCATAGAACGAGAGTAAAAGATAGAATTAGAAGGTATGCTGGGCACAGCTTGCAAGAAGTCATCTCGTTCCGGTGCCATCTTGATGCATAGCCATTTGCTAAGTACATTACTCTAGCAAATTAGAGGAACCCACACGTGAAATCTTTTCATTTGTAGATTTTAAAAGTGGCCATAGATCAAATATAAAGTACCAGGAGGTGTGAAAACGTAACTAATTCCAACCCCGTCCCCTGGAGATCTATCCTGCTCTTTAAAGGAGTAATTCTGGACTACAAGAGAAAAAGTCCCGATCTTTTATTCGAGTCCGTGGCTTTTGGTTTTGTTACCGGCTGTTAGTATTTCCTCCTTTTCCCACTGAGAAAATCCTGGGAATTTTCCCTTGGGATGATTCATGTATATTTATGGGTGTGGCTTGTCCACATGACCCGCTAATGAAGACATGACACTCTGAAAATACCGCCCCTATTGGTCTCTGTTAGTTAATTTGTTAGTCACAAGTAAGGTTTACATTAACACGGCAATGAAGTTACTGTGAAATACCCCTAGTCACCACATTCCGGCGCCTGTTTGGGTCAATGCACCCTAACCCGCACGTCTTTCAGACTGTAGGAGGAAACCGGGGTACCCGGAGGAAACCCACGCAGACACGGGGGGAAAGTGCAGACTCCGCATAGACAGTGACCCAAGCCGGGAATCGAACCCTGGTCCCTGGCCCTGTGAGGCAGCAGTGCTAACCACTGTGCCACCGTGCCACCCCTGTGTTCTCTGATAATGTACTCAAAGATGGTCAAGATGATGGCGATTTCTTGCGAGCTGTGCCCTGTGTACCCTCTAATTGTATCTCTTACTCTCTTTCTATGCATTTCAAACTCTACTCGCTTATAAACTCTCTAACAATGTTCAATGCAGGGTGGCACAGTGACACAGTGGTTAGCACTGCTGCCTCACAGCGCCAGGGACCCGGGTTCAATTCCCGGCTTGGGTCACTGTCTGTGTGGAGTTTGCACATTCTCCCCGCATCTGCGTGGGTTTCCTCCGGGAGCTCCAGTTTCCTCCCACAGTCCCAAAGACGTGCTGGTTAGGTGCATTGGCCGTGCTAAATTCTCCCTCGGTGTACCCGAACAGGCGCTAGAGTGTGGTGACTAGGGGATTTTCACAGTAACTTCATTGCAGTGTTAATGTTTTTTCTCTGAAGCATAGGAGGCTGAGGGGTGATCTTATCGAGGTCTATAAAATAATGAGGGGCACAGATCAGCTAGATAGTCAATATCTTTTCCCAAAGGTAGGGGAGTCTAAAACTAGAGGGCATAGGTTTAAGGTGCGAGGGGAGAGATACAAAAGGGTCCAGAGGGGCAATTTTTTCACACAGAGGGTGGTGAGTGTCTGGAACAAGCTGCCAGAGGTAGTAGTAGAGGTGGGTACAATTTTGTCTTTTAGAAAGCATTTAGATAGTTACATGGGTACGAAGGGTATAGAGGGATATGGGTCAAATGGGATTAGCTTAGGAGTTTTTTTTAAAAAAGGGCAGCATGGACAAGTTGGGCTGAAGGGCCTGTTTCCATGCTGTAAACCTCTATGACTCTAAGCCTACTTGTGACACTAATCATAGAAAATCATAGAAACCCTACAGTGCAGAAGGAGGCCATTCGGCCCATCGAGTCTGCACCGACCACAATCCCACCCAGGCCCTACCCCCACATATTTACCCGCTAATCCCGCTAACCTACGCATCTCAGGACTCTAAGGGGCAATTTTTTTTTTAACCTGGCCAATCAACCTAACCCGCACATCTTTGGACTGTGGGAGGAAACCGGAGCACCCGGAGGAAACCCACGCAGACACGAGGAGAATGTGCAAACTCCACACAGACAGTGACCCGAGCCGGGAATCGAACCCGGGACCCTGGAGCTGTGAAGCAGCAGTGCTTACCACTGTGCTACCGTGCCGCCCCCAGCTAATAAACTTTAGCTATTTCAATCTCTTACCATCCAACTCAAGAACAGCTTCTTCTCTGCTGCCATCAAACTTTTGAGTGGACCTATCTTATATTAATTTTCTCTACACCCTATCTGTGACTGCATCAATATGTTTTGCACCCTCTCCTTTCCTTCTATGTGCTCTATGAACGGTCTGCTTTGTCTGAATAGATCGCAAGAAATAATACTTTTCACTGTATCCCAATGAATGTGACAGTAATAAATCAAATTAAATACTCTCTTTTACCATTAGTTGTTGTCCTGTGATGCCATCAATTATCAGATTCATTCACAAAAGATTGAAGATTCTTTCACTCCTGGTCAAAATACTCAAATACTGATTCAGTTTTTTAAAACACAAATGAGACTTATTGACAGCCCCGTGTCGGTATCTGAAATGAGGCACTGGGCTTCCTTTATGGCAAGATTACTCCTTTCCTGTCTCTGGTTGCTTAGCAATATCTTTCAATAGATCTTCCTATCTATCTGCCGTTTAAAATCTCGGAATAAAAGGAGATCATTATCCCTCACACTAAGGAATATGAGAGTTCTCACAAAGTAACGAGTGTTCAGCTATTACGGCCCCAAGGCCTTCACATCTCTTGACAAAACCCTGAAGGAGACTTCATTAAAAATAGTCAGGGTTGTTGCCAATTAAGGAAATAGATTCGAAGCTTTGAAATCTAGGTGTCCAGTCCCACCTTCCGGAGATTGGAGAGAGTCATCGTTTTATTGGGGGACATCAAGATTTTCTGAATATCATAGTTTCCAGATCTCTCACAGACATTCACTGACACCACATTCACAGTCATCAATATTACAAACTTCCTACTTGATGCCATTTCAATTCATTTTAAATGATGATGCTGAAAGGTCGCAGTTGGAATCAGTGAAGGGCAATTTTATAAAGCATTTGCTGGTGTTTTGTGTGCCAGGAATGTAGAATTGGTCCAGTGATTGGATTGAACCAATTTCGTGGAATGTGTTGAAAAGAGACTACTAGCTATGAATTATTGAAGTTTGTTCAATCCTCTCTCTTCCCTGGTTTCGATGGACTGGGGTAACCACACGCTACTCTCTATGTTCCTCTAATCAGCAAATGGTCCCACAGATCTCACCTGACATCAGGAATATCTAAACAAAATTCCAATGGACTGACATTGCCGGTGTCATTTCTGATTCAGCATGCTCCCTGTTTCTTTATCATTCCCAACAGAATTGCTGAACAGGTGGAATTATGACGTACCCAACCCTGCCACTGAAACCAACAAAATAGGGTGACTGAGACTGAATGTTCACTCTGACATGGTTAGTCCACTGCACTCAGATTTGTACACACACACACGCACACACACGCATACTCACACACACATGCACAGACACACACACACACACAAACACACATGAACACACACACACACACACACACACATGGAATCACACACACACACACATGGGCACACACATACACACACACATACAGACACATACATGCATGCACACACACACGCACACACACACAGACGCACATAGACATGGACACACCCAGACACAGACACACACAGACAGACAGACATGGACACACACACACACAAACACACACAGACATGGACACACACACATACACAGACAAGGACACACACACACAAACACACACACAGGCATGGACACAAACCCCCCCCCCCCCCCCCCCCACACACACACACACACACACACATTGACACACACACACGGACACATGGACACACACACATACACAGACACGTACACGCATACACACATGGACACACACACACATACACACACACACATACACGCACGCACACACACACACATACACATGGACACACACACACACAGACACACATACAGACATACACACACACAGATGGACACACACACACAGATGGACACACACATACATACACACATGGGCACACGCACACACACACATACATGCATGGACATATACGTACATACACACACGCACACACACACGGACGCACATAGACATGGACACACCCACACATAGACACAGACACACATACACAGACAGACATGGACACACACACACACCCACAGACATGGACACACACACATACACACACACACGGACACACACACACATTTTTGCACACGCACACACACACACACACACGGATGCACACACACACACACACACACACATAGACAGACAGACACACACACAAATGGACACACACACATACACGCACACACACACAGACACACACACGGACACACATGCACGTGGACACACACACAGACATGGACACACACACACACAAACACACACACAGACATGGACACAGACTCCACACACACACACATACATATGTGCACAGACATGGACACACAGGCACACATAGACATGCACAGACATTAACACACAGGCACACATACATGGACACACATATACACGGACACATGGACACAAAGCACACACACAGACATCGATACAAACACACACATGCACACACAGACATGGACAGACATTAACACACAGACACACATACACAGACACACATATACACGCGCACACACATATACTCCAGCACACATACATAGACACACAAAGATACACACAGAGACACACACATACAAATGCAGACACATACACATATACATATACATACACAGACGGACTCACACACAGGCAGAAACTTACACATACACACACCATACACAGTCATATATAGACACACACATGTGCACACACACAAACATGCATACACATATACACACAAACACATTTAAACGCACACAATGACAACTCCCATAGACGGACAAGACAGACCCACACCCATAAACACAAACATTATGACTGAACTTGATCCTGATTTTTCCTTCTGGATGGTTCTGAGGTTGATTATGGATCAACTGTTGGTTTTGGATAAGATTAGGGAACTCACTACAGACGCAGCATTAAACAACAGCAACAACTTACTGTCTATTTATATCTTTGACCTGGGGAGACATGCCAAGGCTTTGCACAAGAATGTAATTAACAAAAATTGACACTGAGCCAATAGGATGGGTGGTTTAATTGGGGAGATTTGAACATGTGGATGAGAAATATGGATGTTAGTGGATGGCGAACCAGGTCTCACCGTCAGTAGGGTAGGGAACACAGGGACTGACGGATGATCAGTTTGGTGACGGTTAGGATTTGGTCAGCAGTGGTTTGGATGAGCTCGGATTTATGGAAAGTGGGAGCTGGGTTGAGAGAAAACATGGATGAGAGTTTCAGCGTCTGATCAGTGGTTACAGTGATGGCTGTGAGCAATGTTTATGGATATAGGGTCAAAAGTATAATTCAAACTCAAACGGTAAAGTTAAAGTAAACTTTATTTATTAGTGTCACAAGTAGGCTTACATTAACACTGCAATGACGTTACTGTGAAAATCACCTAGTTGCCACACTCCGGCACCTGTTCGGGTACACCTGAGGGAGAATTTAGCACGGCCAATGCACCTAACCCGCACGTCTTTCAGACTGTGGGAGGAAACCGGAGCACCCGGGGGAAACCCACGCAGATACGGGGAGAATGTGCAGACTCTGCACAGACAGTCACCCAAGCTGGGAATCGAACCCGGGTCCCTGACGCTGTGAGGCAGCAGCGCTAACCACTGTGCCACCGGGAATCGAACCCGGGTCCCTGACGCTGTGAGGCAGCAGCGCTAACTACTGTGCCACCGTGCTGCCAAGGTTTCAGAAAAGGCTGGTTCATCCTGAAACAGAAACAGGGTTTGTGGCTGACGCCTGGGACAATGGTGTTGGTCTTCTCACACTGATTACCTTCCTGGCTCACTCCCATATCGGAGTGCATTACCAACTACTCTGTTTGGAAGGAAGGTCGGCTCTTTCTATATTTTTCTCAATTAAGTAATCATAGGGCCCGATTTTACCATTAAGTTGCGTCCATTTTCGGGCGCAAAAACGAGGTAAAGTCGGGCGTGAAGCGAGCAGCGTGATCGGTGCCCGCCTCCGCGCCTGTTCCCCCTTTACCAAGGGCCGAAAATGGCCACCATCGGGACCGCGCCCAAAACAGATGCCACAGCCATTTAAATGCATTTGCATGCATTTAAATTGACTTAATGGGCTGGACGCCCAAACTTATCCTTTACCATGCATTCGCCCATCCAGATTCAATGCGAAACAGGCATGGTCCGCAAAGGTCTGATTCAGGCGCTCCAGCTTCTCAGGAGGTAAGTTCAGAACTTCCGGCAGCTCTCTGACTCAGATCGGGGTGGCGGGGGGGGTGTCCGCTGTCACTCTTCATGCGATCAGTGGGGGGAGGGGGGAAGAGGGGCAGGGGGCTGCGATTGGTCTGGATGGTGGGGGGGATAGGGGGATAAGGGGGTCAGTTATGTTGTGGGGGTGGGGATAATGTCTGTGAGGGCCAGGGGGAGGCATTATCCGGCCCGGGAGTGATGTAGCAGGGAAGCAGCATTCTATTGTTTCTCTGTACATGCGCAGTTGGAGGTGCCAATCGGAGCTGCAGGATTCCGGGCGCGATAAGCCCCGCCCACAGGCTTCTGCAGCGTGATTCGGAATCGCTGATATTTGTTCAGGCAGAGTGCGTATGGGGGCGTCTGAGAATGGGTCTAAAAGTCGGATCTGAAACACTCCCAATTTCAAGTCCGTCCAGCACTTAGAATCAAAATGGTAAAATAGGGCCCATAGAGTTGAGTATCCAAGTGTAATGTGGCCTGTGCAGATGTGTTCCTAACTGCCACATTAACAGGAGGAGAACTCCCATAGGAATTTGTTTATTGTAAGAAATATAAGGGCAAATGTAAGTGATACCCTACGTCCCCTCCTGCATGGTCCCTGGTTGCCGCATATCTCTCTCACATTAACCCCCTCTCCCACTCCCTGATGCTGCTAATACTTTGTTTATGCACAGCCGAGCTCACACTCTCCTCGTTCGACGTGCTTCCAAAGATGCTTCAGTGAGACACCAGAAGTACCAAATGAGAGAGGTTCAGCTTGCTGAAACTCTGCAGTGCAGAATAATAGGATTTTAATTGGATTTGAGTTGAGTACTGAACCACATCTACTTTGTTCCCTGTTCCGAGCCCGGGGTCGATTTCTATTCCCACTGACCTAAAGAGCAAATGGCACAACTCACAATACCTTACAAGCACTCTACAGAACGTTCAGCATTCTCTCAGGTTGTATCACAGCTTGGTATGGCTCCTGCTCTGCCCAAGACTGCAAGAAATAACAAAAGGCCATGAATGTAGCCCAATCCATCACGCAAACCAGCCTCCCATCCATTGACTCTGTCTACACTTCCTGTTGCCTCGGCAGCATGCACCCTGGACATTCTCTCTTCCACCTTCTTCCGTCAGGAAAAAGATACAAAAGTCTGGGGACACACACTGACTCAAGAACAGCTTCTTCCCTGCTGCTGTCAGACCTTTGAATGGACCTACCTCACACTAATTTGATCTTTCTCTACACCCTAGCTATGACTGTAACACTACATTCTGCACTCTCTGCTTTCCTTCTCTATGGACAATATGCTTTGTCTGTATAGCGCACAAGAAACAATACTTTTCACTGTATACTAATACATGTGACAATAATGAATCAAATCAAATCAAATCAGATTCACAGAGCAAAAATGATATGAGGAAAATATTGCAGACGCTGGACATCTGAAATAAAAACAGAAAGTGCTGGAAATACTCAGTGCAGAGTTTGCACGTTCTCTCTGTGTCTGCGTGGCTTTCCTCCGGGTGCTCCGGTTTCCTTCCACAGTCCGAAGGATGTGTTGGTTAGGTGCATTGACCATGCTAAATTCTCCCTCAGTGTACCCAAACAGGCGCCAGAGTGTGGCAACTAGGGGATTTTCACAGTAACTTCACTGCAGTGTTAATGTAAGCCTACTTGTGACATTAATAAATAAACTAAACTAGGTCTGGCAGCATCTGTGGAGAGAGAAACAAAATTAATGGGGAAAAATTATCTGGCCTCATCTGGGGCTGAGATTCTCCAGTCCCGCTGCAGATTTGGCTGAGTGCCAAATTCTCCATTCTCGCTGGCAGTGAGGACGGGATGTGAATGGCCGGAGAATTCCAGCCAACGTTTCGAATCGTATATGGCTCTTCTTCGTAAGTGGCAAATAGGAGCTGAACAAGTGAGAGTGGGGAATCATTCGCTTCGAATTTAATCAGGATTTTGTTTCACGATTGAAAGATCGGGAGTTGTGGAGGAGCGAAGAGATTTGTGTCCATGTACACAAGTCATCAAAAGCCTGATCGACACGGGTCTTCGAAATATAAAAGTGAGAAAGTAATGCATCAGTTACACGGGGACCGTCTGAAATCCTGCATTCTGTTTCTGGAACTATGACCGGGATCCTCCGGTCTCGCACGCCCTGCCACCGCCGCTAGCGAGAACGGAAAATTTGACACTCAGCCGAATCTCCATTTGCTGCAGCGGGACTGGAAAATCCCAGCCGCAGGACGACGTCGGAGAATTCCAGCCTATGTCCCAGGGGGAAAAAAAATTGGCTTTGGAGAGAGTAAAACCAAAAATGACCAGAATTGGGCGGGGGAGGATGGAATAATGGGGGCAAGTTGGCTTGTGCTTCCTGAAACTTGGAAGGGTGTTGTGGGGGTGTAGTTGATGCCAAAACATTGAATGTATTCAAGAAGCGACTGGATATAGCACTTGGGGTGAATGGGATCAAAGGTTATGGGGAAAAAGCAGAATTAAGCTATTGAGTTGGACGATCAGCCATGATCGTGATGAATGGCGGAGCAGGCTTGAAGGGCCGAATGGCCTCTATCTGCTCCTACCTTTTATGTTTCTACGTAGGGGATAGTGATGGGAGTGGGTGGGGGGTCGAGTGATTTAATCACAGTGTTTAAAATGGAAAGTTCCCAGAGGGGAAATAGAGAGAAATGATTTCCTCTAGTATAAGTCAGTATCATTTTAAAACTGGAACTCAGGTCATTTAAGACTGAAATCAGGAAGTGCTTTTTCACACAAAACGTCAGCGAAATCTGGAAGGTGGAAACATGCAGCTGGGGAAAGGGTGAGCCATAATCCGTTGCAACAGGTCCACAGCAGACACCATCTCCCTGGCCCTGCACTCAACCCTGGAACACCTAGATAACAAGGACACCCATGTCAGACTCCTGTTTATTGACTGCAGCTCAGCCTTCAACACCATTATTTCTATGAAACTCATCTCCAAACTCCGTGGCCTGGGCCTCGGCACCTCCCTCTGCGACTGGATCCTGAACTTCCTAACCCACAGACCACAATCAGTAAGGACAGGCAACAACACCTCCTTCGCGATCATCCTCAACACCAGTGCCCCACAAGGCTGTGTTCTCAGCCCCCTACTATACTCCTTATACACCTATGACTGTGTGGCCAAATTCCCCTCCAACTCGATTTTCAAGTTTGCTGACGACACCACCGTAGTGGGCCGGATCTCAAACACTGACGAGACAGAGTACAGGAATGAGATAGAGAATCTGGTGAACTGGTGCGGCAACAATAATCTCTCCCTCAATGTCAAAAAAAAAGGAGATTGTCATTGACTTCAGGAAGCGTAGTGGAGGATATGTCCCTGTCTACATCAATGGGGATGAAGTAGAAATAGTTGAAAGCTTCAAGTTTTTAGGTGTCCAGATCACCAACAACCTGTCCTGTTCCCCCCATGCCGACACTATAGTTAAGAAAGCCCACCAACGCCTCTACTTTCTCAGAAGGCTAAGGAAATTTGGCATGTCAGCTACGACTCTCACCAACTTTTACAGATGCACCATAGAAAGCATCCTTTCTGGTTGTATCACAGCTTGGTATGGCTCCTGCTCTGCCCAAGACCGCAAGGAACTACAAAATGTCATGAATGTAGCCGAATCCATCACACAAACCAGCTTCCCATCCATTGACTCTGTCTACACTTCCCACTGCCTCAGCAAAGCAGCCAGCATAATCAAGGACCCCAAGCACCCCGGACATTCTCTCTTCCACCTTCTTCTGTCGGGAAAAAGATATAAAAGTCTGAGGTCACGTACCAACCGACTCAAGAACAGCTTCTTCCTGTCATCCTGCCATCAGACTTTTGAATGGACTTAGCTCGTATTAAGTTGATCTTCCTCTACACCCTAGCTATGACTGTAACACTACATTCTGCACTCTCTCCTTCCCTTCTCTATGAACGGTATGCTTTGTCTGTACAGCGCGCGAGAAACAATACTTTTCACTGCATACTAATAAATGTGACAATAATAAATCAAATCAAATCAAATCAAAAATCAAATATTCCAATAAAATGGATCTCAACCTTAAGATCCAGAGGGAATTTATTTGAAGATAAATAGTTTGCTAACCTATGCCCATGATGTAAATGCACAGAAGACTAAAGTGTTCCATTCAACTCGACCCGCTGAATGGCTGAAATCTGGTTCTACCCACTTCCCTGATAATTGTCCAAAATGACACACATGAAAGATTGGGTAAAAGCTCTTTATGTCAAAGCATGTGCACACATACCCCATGTTATTCAAGTGGAGTGTGTGTGTTTGAGTCTTGCGAGTCGTACTGTAAAATCTAATGAGGAAAGTGTTTTCCTTTATGGTTCGAAACTCATTCCTGAGGCAGTGAATTGGTTTAAGCCGGTGTTCAAATAAAAATCTCCCAGATTGTTAGCTGAGTCAAACAAGGTGATCGTGAATAATCGCCCCAATCTTTTCAAAGTTCTGACCTCACTCAAATGCAATCTTTTTGAGGATGGAGATTTTGCATATCTGTCCCTTCGATCTAAATGATCAGAAGACTGAAGTGTTTCATCTTCAGATGAATATTTAGTCTGTGTGGTTCGTGTTGAAGATGCACATTTCTTCATCCAGCTAGCTTCTAATCAGGCTCAGAGACTGGTGTTATTCAATGTTGTTTTCAAAAATGCACGCGTCACTGTGCCAACTTCACAAAGTTAGAGGATAAACACAGATGAAGATGGCCATTCGGTCCATCTTAATTCACTTGTTCAAATGGCTCACTTCAGCCTGTATGGGTCAAATTAAATTTCCTGCACCAAATTCAACCCATAACCCCCTCATCTTGTCATCAAGGCTTATGTTAAAGTAATAGAATGGGTGGCACGGTGGCACTGCTGCCTCACAGCGCCAGGGACCTGGGTTCAACTCCCGGCTTGGGCCACTGTCTGTGTGGAGTTTGCACGTTCTCTGTGTGGGTTTCCTCCGGGTTCCCCGGTTTCCTCCCACAGTCCAAAAGCTGTGCTGGTTATAGCATTGGCCATGCTAAATTCTCCGTCAATGTACCTGAACAGGTGCCAGAGTGTGGCAACTAGAGGATTTTCACAGTAACTTCATTGCAGTGTTAATGTAAACCTACTTGTGACAAATAAATTAATTTTACGTGTATACTTTTATCAAAACGAATTACAAGTTTGAAATTTTTTAAGTTTATTTATTAGTGTCACAAGTAAGCTTACATTAACACTGCAATGAAGTTACTGTGAAAATCCCCTGGTCGCCACACTCCGGGTGCCTGTTCGGGTACACTGAGGGAGAATTTAGCATGGCCAATGCACCTAACCAGCACGTCTTTCGGACTGTGGGAGGAAACCGGAGCACCCGAAGGAAACCCATGTAGACATGGGGAGACTCACGTTCAGACAGTGACCCAAGCCGGGAATCGAACCCGGATTCCTGGTGCTGTGAGGCAGCGGTGCTAACCACTGTGCCAATATCTCTAAATTGAAAAGAAAAAGCTGTCTTAATTTTTCCTTCCAGGGTCAACCTTGTGTCCATTTTCTTTGGAAAAGCAGTCAGTAGATTCATGATGCATTCATTTTGAAGGGTTCTAGATCTTGAAAACGTTGTTCTCGCCAAGGGAAGGTCTTTATGAATCTTTCTTCCTCAGGAATTTGCTGTGACTGGTGATAAACTCAGCCCTTCCAATGGCCCTTCCTCCTCCCAAGTATCTGCAGTGTACTTGGTTCTTGCAAGAATGGTGGGGGAGAAAAAAAACAAGTGAACCCAAAGTGAGCATGAGCGATCTATTAAATGGTGAGAAATGTAACAGTTAAACGCTTTTCTTTCCATTCATTCGTGAGATGTGAGTGTTGTTGACAATGGCCGATTCCTAGCAGTCTTTGAGAAGGTGTTGGTGAGCCACCTTCCATTGTTGTACATTATTGGTGTTCAGGAGGGAGTTCCAGGATTTTGAACCAGTGACAGTGAAGGAATGACGATACAGTTCCCGGACAGGATGGTGGGAGGCTTGGAGGGGAACTTGCAGGTGTCCCGTGGAAACGAAGAAAATAGGAGTGGGAGACAGGCCATTCAGTCCTTCAAGACTGCTCCGCCATTCAATATGATCATGGCTGATCCTCTATCTCAATACAATACTCCAGCACTCTCCCCACAACTCTTGACACCTTTAAAGTCTAGAAATCTATTTCCTTCTTAAATATAATGTGGAGATGCCGGCGTTGGACTGGGGTGGACACAGTAAGAATCACACACCAGGTTAAAGTGCAACCATTTCCAAATAAACCTGTTGGACTTTAACCTGGTGTTGCAAGACTTCTTTAAATATATTCAGTGACTTGGCCACCACAGGCTTCTGTGATGGAGAATTCCACAGGTTCACCAACTTCTGAGTGAAGAAATTTCTCCTCATCTCAGTCCTAAATGGCCAACCTCGTATCCTGAGACTGTGACCCCTTGTTCTAGAACCGCCCCCCACCCTCCAGCCAGAAACAACATCCCCACATTCTGCCTGTCCAGCCCAGTCAGAATCTTATACACTTCATTCTCCTGAATTCCAGCGAATACAGGCTCAGTCGACCTAATCTCTCCATATCCGACAATCCTTTTAGGAGGAGGACCTTCTGGCGAGGTTGCTTCTGGACCTGGCCAAGTTGGCCATTAACAGGTTCAGGCAGTGGGCGGTCGCGGGGGTCAAATGACCGGTCTGTCTGTCCCTCTACTGCGGCAATAGTAATAGCCGCATGGTCTTGGAGAGAGAGCACACAGTGTCCACCAGGACATTTCAGGCCTTCAGTGACCAGTGGGCACTGTGGGAGCCGGGGTGCATCATCACCCCCGGGAATGATACTTTGGTTTAGTTAATTAAGTTTCCTTTTGACATCTTGTTTTCGTTACAGTGCCTCACCAGGGGCTCTCATCCAATCTCATTTTTGATTTTTATTTAAATTATTGATTTTTAAAATTCAATTGTCTGTGTGGAGTTTGCACGTTCTCCCCGTGTCTGTATGGGTTTCCTCCGGGTGCTCTAGTTTCCTCCCACACTCCAAAGATGTGCGAGTTAGGTCGATTGGCCATGCTAAATTGCCTCTTAATGTCAGGGGGATTAGCAGGGTAAATAAGTGGGGTTACGGGGATAGGGCCTGGGTGGGATTGTGGTCGGTACAGACTCGATGGACTGAATGGCCTCTTTCTGCACTATAGGGATTCTATGATTCTATGAACCAGAAGAGAATGAAGAGAGACTTCCAGGACAATGTGCGTCTCTTAGGGAGGTGGTCGACATAAGTAACTTTGTATTCTGTAAGTAAATCTTGCATTATGTAAAGCGATTGGTATCTGATGTCCTACCTCGTTATCTGACTTGTGAATGAGTTAACACAGGAAGTAATTTAAATGTCAAAGTATTGCATTATGTGATGTCACAGGCCCAGACAGAAACAGAGCCTGACATGTTTTTGATTTGATTTGATTTATTATTGCCACATGTATTAGTATACAATAAAAAGTGTTGTTTCTTGCGTGCTATACAGACAAAGCATACCGTTCACAGAGAAGGAAAGGAGGGGTGCAGAGTGTAATGTTATAGTCACAAGTACAGTCACAAGTACAGTTGCACAGTGGTTAGCATTGCTGCCTCACATCCCAGGGACCCGGGTTCGATTCCCGGCTTGGGTCACTGTAAGGAGTCTGCATGTTCTCCCCGTGTCTGCGTGGGTTTCCTCTGGGGGCTCCAGTTTCCTCCTACACTCCAAAGATGTGCGGGTTAGGTGGATTTGCCATGCTAAATTGCCCCGTAGTGTCGGGGGATTAGCGGGGTAAATACGTGGGGTTGTGGGGATAGGGCCTGGGTGGGATTGCTGTCAGTGCAGACTTGATGGACCGAATGGCCTCCTTCTTTATCATAGAGATTCTATGATTCTAAGTAGGGTGTCGAGAAAGATTAACTTAATGCGAGATAGATCCATTCAAAAGTCTGATAGCACCCGGGAAGAAACTGTTCTTGAGTGGGTCGGTACGTGACCTCAGACTTTTGTATCTTTTTCCCGACGGAAGAAGGTGGAAGAGAGAATGTGCGGGATGCATGGGGTCCTTGATTATGCTGGCTGCTTTCCCGAGGCAGCGGGAAGTGTAGATGGAGTCAATGCATGTGTTTTGTACATAAACTACACAAGCATCCCATCACAGGAAATCACCCATTCCTTCATTCCTGAAGGACTATCTCACTGCTGATCGTAGCTTCAGCACATACCTCTCTCCTGTGGCTGAAAGAGGGAATTTCTGGTCTTGTAACAAGTCAGGAACTTCCGCCCACTCCACACAATCTTAGCCCAGAGTGAAGCAAGATTGCTGGGGTCGGAGGTGGAACTGGCAGAGAGATCAGAGAGGAAGTGTATGCAGCTACAGGAGAAGGAGGGCGGGGAAGGAGACCTGTGTCATCTGGATGTGCAAGAGGTCGTAAAGTGCCCCTGTGAATCTGAAACAAAAACAGAAAATGCTGCAAAATCTCAGCAAGTCTGATAGCATCTGTGGAAAGAGAATAGAACCAACATTCGAGTCTGGATGACCCTTTGAAACACTGGCTCTGTTCTCTCTCCACAGGCTATGAGAGATGACTGATTTGATTTGATTTATTATTGCCACATGTATTGGGATACAGTGAAAAGTATTGTTTCTTGCACATCATGCAGACAAAACATACCGTTCATAGAGTCCATAGGGGAGAAGGAAAGGAAAGGGTGCAGAATGTAGTGTTACAGTTACAGATAGGGTGAAGAGGAAGATCAGCTCAGTATAAGGTAGGTCCATTCAAAAGTCTGATGACAGCAGGGAAGAAACTGTTCTTGAGTTGGTTGGTGCGTGATCTCAGACTTTTGTATCTTTATCCCAATGGAAGAAGGTGGAAGAGAGTATATCTGGGGTGGAAGATTTTATTATTTTATTTATTATTAGTGTCACAAGCAGGCTTACATTAACACTGCAATGAAGTTACTGTGAAAATCCTCCAGTTGCCACACTCCGGCGCCTGTTCAGGTACACTGAGGGAGAATTTAGCATGGTCAATGCACCCTAACCAGCACAGCTTTCAGACTGTGGGAGGAAACCGGAGCACCCGAAGGAAAGCCACAGCGACACGGGGAGAATGTGTGGACTCTGCACAGACAGGGACCCAGGCTGAGAATTGAACCCGGTCCCTAGCGCTGTGAGACAGCAGTACTAACCACTGTGCCACCCTGAGTTTGTCTGGGGTGCGTGGGGTCCTTGATTATGGAGTGGGGAGAGCGTGAAGTGTAAATCAAGGGCTTGGATGGGGTAAGCGCCTCTGAGAAAGCTATGTGGGGTAGGGGGTGATGGTAGGTGGTTGGAGGGTTGGTGAGCCTCCGTAAACAGGACAGTAGCTGTTCAAGTAGCTTTTTGGGAAGTCAGTGATATTTCTCGTTAATTGAGTAATAGATCCAAAAGTCAGTTCCTTTTTCTATCACCTTTAATTTTAAAATCTGTCCATTGTGCCGATATGAAGTAATAAAACGAATTCAAATCCACCAATTTTACAGTAAATAAACTTAATTTTATGGAGTCCATGTCTCTGAATCCCTGTCCATCCCAGAACTTCATGTAGCAGCGAGTGGGGAGGAAGGGTTTAGAAGGAAGGCGCATGGTTCCATATTTGTGATTTATGACATTGTGAGTGCAATTTCAAACCAATCTCTCTTTGATCCCATTGGACACTGCAATCAGCAATCATAAGAAATACAATTAGTCCGGCTGCACGGTGGCACAGTGGTTAGCGCTGCTGTCTCACAGCACCAGGGATCCGGGTTCGATTCCCGGCTTGGGTCACTGTCTGTGTGGAGTCTTCACGTTCTCCCTGTGTCTGCGTGGGTTTCCTCGGGTGCTCCGGTTTCCTCCCACAGTCTGAAAGATGTGCTGGTTAGGTGCATTGCCCATGCTAAATTCTCCCTCAGTGTACCCGAACAGGCGTTGAGTGCGTGGCGATTAGGAGATTTTCACAGTGACTTCATTGCAGTGTTAATGTAAGCCTACTTGTGACTAATAAATAAACTTTAACTTTAAAGTTTAATGGGAGAGGTTGTCCACTGAAATGGCTGGGAAGGGAGGTTAAAGGAAAGCAGCTTAATAATGAACACTCCTTCCACAATGTTCCAGCTGCTGTAGTCCTTACTGGCAAATAAGATTTGCAAGCTCTGTCTTACCTGGCAGATTGTTATCTGCGCTGTTCTGGTCATTTGATGGGACGCTGTTTAAGTTTAGCTTGGATTCTGAAGATAATTAGCTTGTTTACAATGTTTTAGGTGCTCATATTTTTAATTAGTGGAGGCTGTGAATATCACATCTATCTAGGCTCCCCCCGTGGCCTGTTTCATCTTTTTTTATAGAATAGAAACCCTACAGTACAGAAAGAGGCCATTCGGCCCATCGAGTCTGCACCGACCACAATCCCACCCAGGCCCTACCCCCATATCCCTACATATTTTACCCGCTAATCCCTCTAATCTACTCATCCCAGGACACTAAGGGGCAATTTTAGCATGGCCAATCAACCTAACCCGCACATCTTTGGACTATGGGAGGAAACCGGAGCACCCGGAGGAAACCCACGCAGACACGAGGAGAATGTGCAAACTCCACACAGACAGTGACCCAAGCCGGGAATCGAACCCAGGTCCATGGAGCTGTGAAGCAGCAGTGCTAACCACTGTGCTACCGTGCCGCCTATTTGAAACAGAGGTTATAATGCCCTCACTGATAACTACACACTCCATCATAGCCTGATTGATATTGGGCAACTGGAAATACACTCACGCAGACTGACCAGAGTTCAATATTCATGTACGTATACAGTTAACTATCTGTACTCGTGTACAAACACACATTGCTCTGCCCAAGACCACAAGAAACTACAAAAGGTCGTGAATGTATCCCAATCTATCATGCAAACCAGCCTCCCATCCATTGACTCTGTCGACAGTTCTCACTGCCTCGGAAAAGCAGCCAGCATAATTAAGGACCCCACGCACCCCGGAAATTCTCTCTTCCACCTTCTTCCATCGGGAAAAAGATTAAAAATTTGAGGTCACGTACCAACCAACTCAAGAACAGCTTCTTCCCTGCTGCTGTCAGACTTTTGAATGGACTTACCTCTCATTAAGTTGATCTTTCTCTACACCCTAGCTATGACTGTAATACTACATTCTGCACTCTCTCCTTTCCTTCTCTATGAACGGTATGTTTTGTCTGTATAGCGCGCAAGAAACAATAATTTTCACTTTATGTTAATACATGTGACAATAATAAATCAAATCAAACATAATTAGTGTTCTGTACCCGTGTAAAAACACACATAGTGTTCTGTACCTGTGTAAAAACATACCCGGGGGGTGCGGTTCACCTCACTGGACCACTGTGGGAATCCGCATGCTTGGGTTTGCTTACAGAACTCTCCCCCCACTCTTCAATTCACCCCAGAGTTCTGACTTCATATTTTACAACTATTGAAAATCAATTTCCTTCTCTCCGTGTCACAGTGGAAGATGACCCCACAACTCACTAAAGTTTGCTGAAACTAGCGCTAACCTTGCCCACGGCGGCAGACGTTGATACAAAACGCCATTGTCATGACAAATTATGGTGTATTGTAACTAAACCAGAAAATGTTGCAAAGTTTCAACATGTCTGACAGCATCTGTGGAGAGAGAAACAGATTGCTAATGTTACGATTTTATTGATTTGATTTGATTTATTATTCTCACATGTATTGGGTTACAGTGAAAAGTATTGTTTCTTGCGCTATACAGACAAAGCATACCGTTCATAGAGTACATAGGGGACAAAGAAAGGAAAGAGTGCAGCACGTAGTGTTACAGTCATTGCTAGGGTGTAGAGAAAGATCAGTTTAATATGAGATAGGTCTTTTCAAAAGTCTGATGGCAGCAGGGAAGAAGCTGTTCTTTAGTCGGTTGGTACGTGACCTCAGACTTTTGTATCTTTTTCCTGACAGAAGAAGGTGGAAGAGAGAATGTCCAGGGTGCTGTGGGGCCCTTGATTATGCTGGCTGCTTTTCTGAGGCAGCGGGAAGTGTAGACAGAGTCAGTGGATGAGAGGCTGGTTTGCGTGATGGACTGGGCTTTGTAGTTTCTTGGGGTCTTGTTCAGAGCAGGTGCCATCCCAAGCACACCTGGAAAGGATGCTTTGTCTGGGTGGCCATTGGTCAGAGCTGAAGACAGTGTAATGGCACGACATTGTCTTTCAGAGTTTGATTCCAGTGATCTCCAGTGTGTAATGCGAATTCCTCTAAACTGGAATTCTGTCATTTATACCAACGGCATTCAACTAAACACCTGTGTCCAGGTGTGCGTTTTAAATGGGTTCCTTGCAAAGCTGTGTTGGTCCTTGAAAATACAATTCATCAATGACTTCTATTTGGGACGGGGTTGGGGCACAATACGGATTTTGGATGTCAGTGCTATTTTTATATTATTTAGTGTCACAGGTAGGCTTACATTAACACAACAATGAAGTTACTGTGAAAATTCCCAAGTATGTTTACAGTGGTCCACGTGCACTTTCTGGAAATAGGATTCCGGTTTGACAGATAATTCTCTGGGGATCATAGAAATCATAGAAACCCTACAGTGCAGAAGGAGGCCATTCGGCCCATCGAGTCTGCACCGACCACAATCCCACCCAGGCCCTACCCCCACATATTTACCCGACTCTAAGGGGCAATTTTTAACCTGGCCAATCAACCTAACCCACACATCTTTGGACTGTGGGAGGAAACCGGAGCACCCGGAGGAAACCCACGCAGACACGAGGAGAATGTGCAAACTCCACACAGACAGTGACCCGAGCCGGGAATCGAACCCGGGACCCTGGAGCTGTGAAGCAGCAGTGCTAACCACTGTGCTACCGTGCCGCCCTGGATGTATTACGTAGGGTTAGAGAGTGTGTGTTACCCTGGTAACTTGTTATAAACAACTGACAATTCATTGATTTTTGGGATTTCCCCCTCTTCCCCAGTTGAAATGAATGTTGGGACAATTAACAGAATGAACATTTGGGTGTGTTTTTATGCCCACCCCCTCCCTGGGGGAGCTAACAGCAGCCTGGATTCATTGGCAGGGGTGTATTTATGGTGGGGTTAGTGTGTTTTATGCATTGGTTCCAGTTCAGCAGCTGAACAGGCGCATCATTCAGAGAGGGAGAGAGAGAGAGTGCTGGCTGGCTGGCTGGTTGGGTGGGAGGGAGACATTCCAGGGAATGATGTCAAGGATCCTGCGGAAGGGAATCTACTTCCCTGCAAGGACGTGTCCGAGGAAAAGTTGAGGCACTTGGGTTGTGGCCGGGAGTGAGATCAGAGAGAAAGAAGTGGGGGGTGGGGTAGGGGGTGGGAGCTGGACATGATTTCCAAATGACAGCAGCACCTTGTGACAGTGGGGCAGTGCTGAGAGAACAGGGCTAAGGTGCAGAGAGGCGCTCGGAGCAGGAGTCCCAGATTCACATAACTAACACTGAAGTGAAGGACTGTGAGAGAGACAGAGAGAGGAAGAGAGAGAGCACAGCCTGAGAGCAGCAGTCTGGAGTACTGAGCAAGATCCAGTTGTGGTGTTACAACCTTTCCACTGAAGTCAGCCTGGGCTGGAGGACAGGAGCTGTGTTTTATTCTGCTACCACCCCTCTGACCACCCCCACCTCTCCCCTCTCTCTCTTCAAGAGAAGTTGCCCCCTCTCTTTACCCAAACATGCTGGGTTGATGCAGGATGGCATCCGCTGTGTTTGAAGGGACCTCCCTGGTCAACATGTTCGTGAAGGACTGCTGGGTGAACGGAGTGAGAAAACTCATCGTCAACCGGAGGGAAGAGGAATTTTTCGAGATCCGGACGGAGTGGTCAGACAGGAACGTGCTGTACTTACACCGGAGTTACAGCGACCTCGCCAGAGTGCTGAGGAGTTTAATCCACGCTTTCCCGGAAGATAAGGCGGAACTCTCTCGCTCCCCACTAGTCGAAGGTTTGATAACTTCACCCCAGTTCATGTTGCCAAAAGTTGTTAAAGTTAAACTCATCTAATAATACCAAGCAAGATAGTGGGCGTGGGTGATATAAAAGTTTTGAAATAATAATTAAAACTGACCAGCTATTTATTAGAATAAATTGATTCCAATGAATCTTGAACAAGTCCCAAATCATTTACTAAATAGGAAGAAAATATAGACGGAGCGTTTATTAATTGATTTAAAAGACAATAAATGATTTATTTCGATGTAAAGAGGGGTGGTGACTGTAGCAGATCAGTGTATATAGATTCAAGTTGTCACTTGCGTGAGTGAGGCTATTATCTTTATTTAATCTGTTCTGCTTTAAAACAGCCCCACACTCTTTGTTTAGATCAGGAGCAGCTGAGTATCTGTTGCAAGGTTGTGACTTTTGTTGAGAAAGTGTGTATCATTTTTTTGGTATTGGAACAAATTAGCCCAATTTTTCAAGCTGGAGCAGAAAACACTTCGAGGCTTCATCTTTTCAAAAAAAAATTGGAAAAAAGCGAATTGATTTTGAAATGATTTAATTTTACCCCCCAGAGAGAGAATATAAAGAGTGGCGGGTGGCACTTTACAGAAACCTGCCTGGGGGTTGTGCTTTGCCTTGGAGTCACTGTTAATTCAGAAATGGGCCGATGATTAATAATAATTCTTTTCTAATTAGCTGGGGTATTTTTTTTGTTCTTCCTCCTGCAGAGGAAATACGAAATCCTCTACGCATGTGAGAGCTGCGTGGCAGAATGGCTTTTTCCGGTATAAAGTTACCGATTAAGCCAGCTTTCTATTATTGATAGGCTTAGATGGGAGGAAGGCAATCCTACAATTCTCTCTCCCTTCCCCACTCCCAATCATTCACTCATTGCATTTTAATCAGTGCCCCATCGCCAGTCACCTCTGTGAGTGTTGAGCGTTTGGAAGCGCTGTACACACACACACAAGCTGATCCACGCCTTGCTTGTTTTTCCCATCTCCTGATTTGGAAGTTGCCTTGGTCAGATTTTTGCCCCATTCTTGGAGATGTTAACTGAGACTTACCGCCCCTGTCAGGCCTCTGGGGGTATTACACTACCAAAAAAAAACTTTTAAATGTCTTCAAATGTCACTTTGCACTGCACAGCGGAACTTTTCATAGAACCCCTACAGTGCAGAAGGAGGCCACTCCACCCATCGAGTCTGCACTGACAACAATCCCACCCAAGCCCTACCCTTGTAACCCCACGTAATCCCCCTGACACTGAGGTGAAATCGCACCCAGACCTGTTCCCCGTAACCCCAAGTATTTACCCCGCTAATCCCCCTACCTTACACATTTTGGGACACTAAGGGGCAATTTAGCCTGGCCAATCCACCTAACCTGCACGTCTTTGGAATGTGGGAGGAAACTGGAGCACCCAGAGGAAACCGACGCAGACACGGGGAGAAAGTACAAACTCCACACAGTCACCAGAGGCTGGAATTGAACCCTGGTCCCTAGCACTATAAGGCAGCAGTGCTAACCACTGTGCCCCAATCTCCTCCCGCCCATTCAAAAATAGCTTTCCATAAAATGTGTGTATGTGTGTGTGTGTGTTGGGGTGGGGAGCAGGGAGATGTGGGTTATTCCTGATTAGTTTACAGACATGAAAAGAGCACTGTCTGGATGGAAAAGTACTTAACAAACTTTATATAGTTTGGACACAGAGAGAGACGCAATTGCCATGAGTCATTTTTATCAGGATAACACAGAGATTAGAAACATACATAAAATTTGGAGGGGAACTTGACAGCAGAGATGCTGGGAGAATGTTTGCTGTCCCGTGGAAAGGCGGGGAGTCTAATACTGGGGGTTCTAGAATGGGGGTCTAGAACTGGGAGTTCTGGAAAGTGGGGGGGTCTAGACTGGGGGGTCTAGTACTGGGGGGTCTAGTACTGGGGGTCTAGAACTTGGCGACACGGTTTATAGACAAACGGTCTCCTGTTTAAGGTGCAGATGAGGAAGATGTTGTTCTCTCAGACGGTCATTAGTCTGGAATTCTCTGCCCCAGAGAGCAGTGGATGGTGAGTCGCTGAATGTATTCGAGGCTGAGACGGATCTTTTTGATTGACAAGGGAATCGAGGGTTATGGGGGGATGGGCAGGAAAGTGGAGTCAAGGCCACAATCTGATCAGCCATGGTGTAGCAGGCTCGATGGGCCGAATAGCCTACCATTCTTTAGATCCTGTGATTTATGACAGTGTGTGGAACGTTTGACGAAAGTGTCAGGGAAATGCTTCTTCATAACGCAGGTTGGCTCCTCACTACAACAGTAGGATAACATTCAGACAGCAATACTGCTCCCCCACACCCTGTCTCTCATTCAGTGCTCACTGTTATCTTTGGGCTTTGACTCCTGCAGCCCTATTGCTCAGCCTGGAGAGGGCCAAGTTTCTTTGATTTGATTTGATTTATTATTGTCACATGTATTAGTGTACGGTGAAAAGTATTGTTTCTTGCGCGCTATACAGACAAAGCATACCGTTCATAGAGAAGGAAACGAGAGAGTGCAGAATGTAGTGTTACAGTCATAGCTAGGGTGCAGAGAAAAATCAACTTAATGCAAGGTAAGTCCTTTCAAAAGTCTGACAGCAGCAGGGAAGAAGCTGTTCTGGAATCGGTTGGTACGTGACCTCAGACATTTGTATCTTTTTCCCGACGGAAGAAGGTGGAAGATGTCCGGGGTGCGTGGGGTCCTTAATTATGCTGGCTGAATTCCCGAGGCAGCGGGAAGTGTAGACAGAGTCAATGGATTTGACTGGTTTGCGTGATGGACTGGGCTACATACAGAACCTTTGGTAATTTCTTGCGTCTTGGGCAGCGCAGGAGCCATACCAAGCTGTGATACAACCAGAAGGAATGCTTCCTAAGGTGCATCTGTGAGAGTCGTGGCTGACATGCCAAATTTCCTTAGTCTTCTGAGAAAGTAGAGGCGTTGGTGGGCTTTCTTAACTATAGTGTCGGCATGGGGGGGACCAGGACAGGCTGTTGGTGATCTGGACACCTAAAAATTGGGCGGGGGGGGGGGGATGGTCTAGAATGGGGGATCTAGAACTGGGGACATGGTTTATAGACACATATTTACCCTGTTAATCCCCCTGACACTAAGGGGCAATTTATCATGGCCAATCCATCTAACCCGCACATCTTTGGAGGGTTAGGTGGATTAGCCATTTTGATTTTGACTAATTTTAATTTGGAAATGATGCTGAAATTTGTGAGTCAGAGTATTGGAAGATTCTGGAGGCTCTCTCTGGGCAGCAGACACAAAGTGAGGACAGAGCAGTTTCCAGACATTGATCAATGTAATTGGTGCAAGGTTCAGTCAGTGGATTTTAATTTGAGCTCTAACTCACAAGACAAGGCGAATTGAAAAAAACACACAGAAGGAAATGAATAGATAGCTGACAAGACACAGCTCATTGGAAAAAAAAATCATGACTTTGTTTCCTGCAATGTAACAAAACAGCTCAATGTATTGTATATCTGTTCCTTCCCCTCTCCCCTTTATGAAGATACTGATTGTTTATTAGGGAATACATTCGCAGGCACTAAGTGTCCTCAGGAATTCAAGTTGAAGCTTTGTCAGTCAATGCTGGGCGGCAGACAGTTGGAATAAATCTGAATTTCTCATAGAAACACCTACAGTGCAGAAGGAGACCATTCGGCCCATCGAGCCTGCACCAACAATCCCACCCTAGCCCTATCCTCATTACCCCACACGTTTACCCCTGTTAATCCCCCTGACGTCCCCCTAACACTAAGGAGCAATTTAGCAAGGCCAATTAATCTAACCCGCACATTTTTGGACTATGGGAGGAAAACAGAGCACCCAGAGGAAACCCACGCAGAGAAAGTGCAGACTCTGCATAGACAGTGACCCAAGCCAGGAATCGAACCCGGGTCCCTGGCGCTGTGAGGAAGCAGTGCTAACCACTGTGCCACCGTGTCACATCTCGGTGCTTCAAAGCTCTTCTCACATCTGGTGGTATGGCCATCCACGGCCCTGGAGCCAATCTCCGGGACTCCACACTCTTGTCACTCCATCTCTTTCTCTCTCGCTCTCCTCTTTCTTATCCTCTTTGAAAAGTCTCTCAAACCTGTCTTTTCAGCCAGCCCACACCCTATCTGTAACTGCAACACTACATTCTGCACCCTCTCTTTTCCTTCTCCCCTATATACTCTATGTATGATATGCTTTGCCTGTATAGTGCGCAAGAAACAATGCTCACTGTATCCCAATACACGTGACAATAATAAATCAAATCAAATATATACCCTCAAAGCTGTGCTGATTATCAGCACTGGGAGGTCTGTTGGCAACTTGCAACCTTTCAAGCTAATGACAGGACAGTTAGTGAGATTCTGTTAGTGAGACAGGACTAACTGTCCTGGCTGGAGACAATACACATCTCTTTAACCTGTGCTTCACGCTCTCTCCACTCACATTGTCTGTACCTTTAAGACTTGATTACCTGTAAAGACTCGCATTCCAATCATTATTTTGTAAATTGAGTTTGTGTCTGGGAGTTCTGTTCACAGTAAGCAGTCTAACAACACCAGGTTAAAGTCCAACAGGTTTATTTGGTAGCAAAAGCCACGAGCTTTCGGAACAGGCTGTCCCTTTGTCAGGTGGGTAGGAGTTCTGATTACAAACAAGGCACAAAGACACAAACTCAATTTACATGAATAATGATTGGAATGTGAGCCTTTACAGCTAATCAAGTCTTAAAGGTACAGACAATGTGAGTGGAGGGAGCATTAAGCACAGGTTAAAGAGATGTGTATTGTCTTCAGACAGGACAGCTAGTGAGATTTTGCACATCCAGGCAGGTTGTGGGGGTTACAGATAGTGTGACATGAACCCAATATCCCGGTTGAGGCCGTCCTCATGTGTGCGGAACCTGGCTATCAGTCTCTGCTCAGCGACTCTGCGCTGTCGTGTGTCGTGAAGGCCGCCTTGGAGAACGCTTACCCAAAGATCAGAGGCTGAATGCCCGTGACTGCTGAAGTGTTCCCCAACAGGAAGAGAACACTCTTGCCTGATGATTGTCGAGCAGTGTTCATTCATCCATTGTCGTAGCGTCTGCATGGTTTCCCCAATGTATCATGCCTCAGGACATCCTTTCCTGCAGCGTAACAGGTAGACAACGTTGGCCGAGTTGCAAGAGTATGTACCGTGTACCTGGTGGATGGTGTTCTCACGTGAGATGATGGCATCCGTGTCAATGATCCGGCACGTCTTGCAGAGGTTGCTGTGGCAGGGTTGTGTGGTGTCGTGGTCACTGTTCTCCTATTCACAAACAGGGCATATAAAGACTCACCTGATGAAGGAGCAGCGCTCTGAAAGCTTGCGGCTTGTGCTACCAAATAAACCTGTTGGACTTTAACCTGGTGTTGTGCGGCTTCTTACTGTGATTACCCCAGTCCAACGCCGGCTTCTCCACATCATGGCCGCCATTACAATGCCAGTGATCTTTTGCTGCAGCATCACTTCACAGTCTTTAATACTTGGAATACAATAATGAAGATGTCGATATCAACTACAGCAGAAAAGTAGAGGACAGAATAAATCACCAGCTCTCATTCCCCTGGTCAAGAGGCGTGAAGATTGATTTGATTTGATTTATTATTGTCACAAGTATTGGGATACAATGAAAAGTATTGTTTCTTGCACACTATACAGACAAAATATACCATTCATAGAGTACATAGGGGAGAAGGAAAGGAGAGGTTGCAAAAGGTAGAGTTACAGTCATAGCTAGGGTGTAGAGAAAGACCAACTTAATGCAAGGTAGGTCCATTCAAAAGTCTGATGGCAGCAGGGAAGAAGTTGGTCTTGAGTCAGTTGGTACATGTTCTCAGACTTTTGTATCTTTTTCCCGACGGAAGAGGTGGAAGTGTGAGAGAGACAGAGAGAGAGGGAGAGAGCACAGCCTGAGAACAGCAGTCTGCAGATCACTGGAGTACTGAGCATGTTGTGGTGTTACTGCCTTTCCACTGAAATCAGCCTGGGCTGGAGGACAGGAGTTGTGTTTTCTTCTGCTCCCACCCCTCTAAGAGGAACAGTAGGTGGCGCACCCCAGACTGGTTGTTGTTTTACCAGACACTATTGAGGAAAGGGACTATGAGTGCGCAGGTGGCACGGTGGTTAGCACTGCTGCCTCACAGCGCTAGGAACCTGGATTAGATTCCCAGCTTGGGTCACCGTCTGTGCGGAGTCTGCACGTTCTCCCCACGAGTGCGTAAGTTTCCTCTGGGTGCTCCTGTTTCCTCCCACAGTCCAAAAGACCTGTTGGTTAGGTTCATTGGTCACGCTAAATTCTCCCTCAGTGTACCCAAACAGGCGCCGGAGTGTGGCGACTAGGGGATTTTCACAGTAACTTAATTGCAGTGTTAATGTAAGCCTACTTGTGACACTAATGAATAAACTTTACTTTAAAAAGGCCATCTAAAACTCTGCTGCCCATTCCCCAACTTGCACCAAGCCCTATTTACCCATCACCTTTATTCTTGTTGACCAACCTGGACCTTGGTTAAACAACACTTCACTTTGAAAATTCTGTTTTCAAGTCCCTCCCTGGTCTCCCTGTAATCCTCTCTACAGCCACAGATATTGGTGCTCCTCCTGTTCTAGCCCCTTGAGCACCCCGATTTTAATCACTCAACCATTGACAGCCTTGCCTTCAGCTGCCAAAGACCTGGAATTCCCTCCCTAAACATCTCCCTGCCTTTCTTCCCTTCTTTAAGAGACTCCTTTAACCCTACCTCTTTGGCGAGCATCTAGTTGTCCCAATATCTGACGTAGTGTGGTGTGACATTTTGGATGGATGCCACTCCTGTGAAGCACCCTGGGATGTATTATTATGTTCTCGGCTCTACACACCGACAAGTTATTATTGTTGCTGTTGTTGCCATTTCCTGATTGATCTTTTCCCAAAGGTGGGGGAGTCTAAAACTAGAGGGCATAGGTTTAAGGTGAGAGGGGAGAGATAGAAAAGGGTCCAGAGGGACAATTTTTTTCACACAGAGGGTGGTGAGAGTCTGGAACGAGCTGCCAGAGGTAGTAGTGGAGGTAGGTACAATTTTGTCTTTTAAAAAGCATTTAGACAGTTACATGGGTAAGATGGATATAGAGGGATATGGGCCAAATGCGGGTAATGGCGACTAGCTTCAGGCGGTATGGACAAGTTGGGCCGAAGGGCTTGTTTCCATGCTGTAAACCTCTATGACTCTATGAGTGTCACTCATTTTGCCTGCAGGTGGATGTAAGGAAGCAGCAATGGTGGCCCAATCTCCCATTTTCCCTTCTTATTCCCTGAGGAGGGACTCCTAGCCCCTGCTCAATGGTTTCCAAACTCTGCCATCACGATCCTTGGACAAACATTGCAGGGTCAGTGCCCAGTGACGGTCAGGCGAAAGGAGGGAATGTGCAAGGGGCGATAGTGAATGGATGAAGAATCTGAAGAAAGAGAGGATTTGGGACAGGAAAGAGATTGGAACACGAGGATGAGATATTTCAAGTGGAATTAGCGTGGGACAGGGATCAACAGGGCGGCATGGTGGCACGGTGGTTAGCGCTGCTGCCTCACAGCGCCAGGGACCTGGGTTCAATTCCGGCCTCCGGTGACTGTCTGTGTGGAGTTTGCACATTCTCCCTGTGTCTGCGTGGGTTTCCTCCGGGTGCTCCGGTTTCCTCCCACACTCCAAAGATGTGCGGGTTAGGTTGATTGGCCATGCTAAATTGCCACTTAGTGTCAGTGGGACTAGGAGGGTAAATATGTGGGGTTACGGGGATAGAACGTGGATGGGATTGTTGGCAGTGCAGCCTCGATGGGCCAAACGGCCTCCTTTTGCACTGCAGATTCCACAATTCCCAGTTCAAACGGTCACTTCTCTGCGTTCCTAATTTGAAAGGAAAAGATTTCTGATTAGAGCCACTATCCTTCTTATTCAACAATGTTTGTTACATTTCCTGTGCTAGAATTTAAAAGTACTATCGGAGTGTTAGCAGTTCTAACACATGCCAAATCCTGATGCGAGTCTCTGAGGGTTTTTGCACATAAACACATTCTTTAAATTCCTTCTTTTGCAAAATATTATTTTCTCTCTCCTCTGCGTTCTCCTCACCAATGTCAGCACAGACTACGAGGAGATGACGCCTCCCAGACTGGTTGTTGTTTTACAGGACACCATTGAGGAAAGGGACTATTAGTTTGGAGTAGCTCTCCTTCTGGTTTGCCTCCCTCTTCTGCAGAGAAGCACCCAACTTCTAATTAGTAACAGCCAATGATGACTCTGTTGAGAGCAGTGGTTTGCGTGGGGAGATTTTGGACTCTCTGACATTTATTAGTGTACTGGATGTCTAGACTAACACATCATCGTTCTTTAATTCTCACTCACCAATCTTTAAAGTTTTAAGTTTATTTATTAGTGTCACATTAACGCAGTATTGAAGTTACTGTGAATGACCCCAGTCGCCACACTCCGGCGCCTGTTCGGGTACACTGAGGGAGAATTTAGCACTGCCAACGCACCTAACTAGCACGTCGTTTGGACTCTGAGAGGAAACTGGAGCACTCAAAGGAAACCCACGCAGACACAGGGAGAATGTGCAAACTTCACACTGACAGTGACCCAAGCTGGGAATCGAACCTGGGTCCCTGGCACTGTGAGGTAGCAGCGCTAACCACTGTGCCACCGTGCCGCCGATATTTCAATAATCTTCTGTGAGGATGGGAGCATCATTGGGTTGCTGAGGTTAAGCCCGTGGTCAGAACGATGGCAGATGACGTTCAGTGTGGGGAAATGCCAGTTCATCCAACCAGGGGGGAAAGCAAAATGGGAATATTTTCTTAGCGCAGAGGGGCCAGGAACTGTGAGGAAGTAAAAGGATTTAAGTGTCTTCGTACACAAATCATTCAATGTTAGTGCAGAAATAATCAAAAAGGCTATTGGAAAGTTAGTCTTTAGCTTAAATTGTTAGAGGGTTAGAGTGAGGACGCGGTACTTCAATAACCCAGAATCCTGCTCAGGCCTATTTTTAAAAATCATTTACTGGACATGAGTGTTGCTAGTTGGCCCAGCAATTACTGTCCATCCCGAACTGCTCTCGATTTCAGAGAGCATTTGAGAGTCAACCACATTCCTGAGGGTCTGGAATTGCATGTATCATAGAATCCCTACAGTGCAGAAGGAGGCCATCTGGCCCACCACGTCTGCACCAACAACAATCCCACCCAGGCCCTATCTTTGTACATATAGAACATAGAACATAGAAAGCCACAGCACAAACAGGCCCTTCGGCCCACAAGTTGCGCCGATCACATCCCCACCTCTAGGCCTATCTATAGCCCTCAATCCCATTAAATCCCATGTACTCATCCAGAAGTCTCTTAAAAGACCCCAACGAGTTTGCCTCCACCACCACCGACGTCAGCCGATTCCACTCACCCACCACCCTCTGAGTGAAAAACTTACCCCTGACATCTCCTCTGTACCTACCCCCCAGCGCCTTAAACCTGTGTCCTCTCGTAGCAACCATTTCAGCCCTTGGAAATAGCCTCTGAGAGTCTACCCTATCCAGACCTCTCAACATCTTGTAAACCTCTATCAGGTCACCTCTCATCCTTCGTCTCTCCAGGGAGAAGAGACCAAGCTCCCTCAACCTATCCTCATAAGGCATGCCCCCCAATCCAGGCAACATCCTTGTAAATCTCCTCTGCATTCTTTCAATGGCTTCAACATCTTTCCTGTAATGAGGTGACCAGAACTGCACGCAGTACTCCAAGTGGGGTCTAACCAGGGTCCTATAAAGCTGCAGCATTATCTCCCGACTCCTAAACTCAATCCCTCAATTAATGAAGGCCAGTACGCCGTACGCCTTCTTGACCGCATCCTCCACCTGCGAGGCCGATTTAAGAGTCCTATGGACCCGGACCCCAAGGTCCTTTTGATCCTCTACACTGCTAAGAATGGTACCCTTCATATTATACTGCTGCTTCATCCCATTGGATCTGCCAAAATGGATCACCACACACTTATCCGGGTTGAAGTCCATCTGCCACTTCTCCGCCCAGTCTTGCATTCTATCTATGTCTCGCTGCAACTCCTGACATCCCTCCAAACTATCCACAACACCACCTACCTTGGTGTCGTCAGCAAACTTACCAACCCATCCCTCCACTTCCTCATCCAGGTCATTTATGAAAATGACAAACAGCAAGGGTCCCAGAACAGATCCCTGGGGCACTCCACTGGTCACTGACCTCCATGCAGAGAAAGGCCCCTCCACAGCCACTCTCTGCCTTCTGCAGGCAAGCCAGTTCTGGATCCACAAGGCAACAGCCCCTTGGATCCCATGCCCTCTCACTTTCTCAAGAAGTCTTGCATGGGGGACCTTATCGAACGCCTTGCTGAAGTCCATATAGACCACATCCACCGCTCTTCCTTCGTCAATGTGTTTGGTCACATTTTCAAAGAACTCAACCAGGCTCGTAAGGCACGACCTGCCCTTGACAAAGCCGTGCTGACTACTTTTGATCATACTAAACTTCTCTAGATGATCATAAATCCTGTCTCTCAGGATCCTCTCCATCAACTTACCAACCACTGAGGTTAGACTCACCGGTCGGTAATTTCCCGGGCTGTCCCTGTTCCCTTTCTTGAATATAGGGACCACATCTGCAATCCTCCAATCCTCCGGAACCTCTCCCGTCTCCATCGACGATGCAAAGATCATCGCCAAAGGCTCCGCAATCTCCTCCCTCGCCTCCCACAGTAACCTGGGGTACATCCCATCCGGTCCCGGCGACTTACCAACCTTGATGCCATTCAATAGTTCCAACACATCCTCTTTCTTTATGTCCACATGCTCGATCCTTTCTGTCCACCGCAAACCAGCAGTACAACCACCCAGATCCCTTTCCACCGTGAATACCGAGGTAAAGTATTCATTAAGCAGCTCCGCCATTTCTAACGGTTCCGCACAAACTTTTCCCCCTTCACCTTTTAAGGGTCCTATGCCTTCACATCTCATCCTTTTACTCTTGACATATTTGTAGAAAGCCTTGGGATTCTCCTTAATCTTACCCGCCAAGGCCTTCTCATGACCCCTTCTCGCTCTCCTAATTTCCTTCTTAAGCTCCTTCCTACATCCCGTATACTCCTCTAAATCCTTAACACCTCCTAGCTCTCTGAACCTTCTGTACGCCTCTCTTTTCTTATTCACCAGGTTCATCACAACCTTCGTGCACCACGGTTCCCGTACCCTACCAACACCCCCCTGTCTCATCGGAACGTTGTCATGCAGAGCTCCAGACAAACATTCCTTGAAAATCCTCCACTTTCCTTCGGTACTTTTCCCCAAGAATGCCTCCTTCCAATTTACCCGTCTAATTTCCTCCCTGATGACACTGTATTTCCCTTTACTCCAGAGAAACACTTTCCTAGCCTTCCTGATCCTATCTCTTTCCAATGATATCGTGAAGGAGATAGAATTATGATCGCTATCCCCAAGATGCTCACCCACCGAGAGATCCTCCACCTGTCCAGGTTCATTAGCCAGCCCCACATAATCCCCCGACTCTAAGGGGCAATCCTACCCAGACCTGTTTCCCGTAACCCCAAGTTTTTACCCCACTAATCCCCCTGACCTACACATCTTGGGACACTAAGGGGCAATTTATCATGGCCAATCCACCTAACCCACACATTTTTGAACTGTGGGAGGAAAGCAGAGCGCCCAGAGGAAAGCCATGCAGGCACGGGGAGAACGTGCAAACTCTACATAGACAGTCACCCGGGGCCGGAATTGAACCCGGATCCCTGGGGCTGTGAGGCAGCAGTGCTAACCATTGAGCCACCCGCATGTAGGCCAGACCAGGTAAGGATGGCAGATTTCCTTCCCTAAAGGACATGTGTGAACCAGATGCGTTTTTTAACAACAATCGATAATGGTTTCATAGTCATCATTAGATTTTTCATGCCAGATTTTGGAATACTGTGTTCAGTTTTGGGCACCTAAGCTTGGGAAAGATGGGGGAAGTGCAATGCTGTTTCACCGGGATGGGTTAAATTATAGAGGCAGGTTGTACAAGGATGAGTTGTATTCTCTACTGTTTAGAAGGTTGGAAGATGATCCAACTGATAAAATGATAAGGGAATACAATAGGACAGATACTGAGAGACTGTTTCCTCAGAATCCAGATCAAGGGGCAGAATTTGAAAATTAGAGCGAGGTTATACAGGAATGAAATAAGGGAGCATCTATTGCCAAAAAGGGGTAGAGGGACGTCGTAACACTCTCCCGCAACAGATTTGTTAAAGATGATTAGGATCTGGAATGCGCTGCCTGAGAGTGTGCTGGAGGCAGGTTCGATCGAGGCTTTCAAGAGGGAATTGGATTACCTGAAAAGGAAGAATGTGCAGGGTTACAGCAAGCAGGCGGGGGAATGGCACTAGGTGCATTACTCACTCTGAGAGCTGGCACCAACACGACGGCCTGAATGTCCTCCTTCTGAGCTGTAATAATTCTATGATTCTGGGAAAAAGTTGTACTTTCTGGGTCAGTTGAAATTGTCAATACTGACATGGGGAGATGGTAGCGTAGTGGCATTATCGCTGGACTAGTAATCCAAAGACTCAAGGTAATGCTCTTGGGACCCAAGTTCAAATCCCACCACGACAGATGGTGAAATTTGAATTCAATAAAAATCTGGAATTAAAATTCTAATGATCATAAAACCAGTGTCGTAATAAACCATCAGATTCACTAATGTCCTTTAGAGAAGGAAATCTGCCATCCTTACCTGTTCCGGCCTACATGTGGTTGACTCTGAAATGGCTGAGCAAGCCACTCAGTTCAAGGGCAAGTAGGAATGGGCAATAAATGGTGGCCCAATCAATGATACCCATGTTCCATGAATTGAGTTTTAAAAAATGATCAATATTTGTTAGCTAATGATATCAAGGGATAGGAACAAAGTTGGATAAATGGAGACAAGGTACAGACCAGCCAAGGTCTAACAATAAAGGAGCTGTTCTTATATTCCCATGTACTGAACCAAAGATTAGATAATTCTATGAAAGACAGCTCCACTAAGCTGGACAAAATGGAAAATTATCCCCCATGATTGGGCATTTGTGAGTTTTGATGTAGATTCATTTGCACAGAGTCTTTATGGAGGAGGTACAATTACAATTTGTTATAATCTGGGAAGGGATTCCCCCCAAAAATTGTAAGTGCCGAATTCACATAAAACTGGGAAACTCCCGCTGGAATCTTTTAGCAGGATTTTCAAAATGAATTTCCCATACTCCGTGCACTGCAGAGTACCCCAGCGAGATTCACACTGAAAATCAGGGTGCGGGGCCTATTCCTGCTGGAGAGGCCGGCAGCATAGCGCTGAGTGAACCACTACTCATGCGCTGAGATCGGCACAAATGCATTAGCCCCACACTGCCGGTCTCCCGATCACTGGCCAACCCGATCACTGCCCCTCCAATCGCCGAATTGCTGGCCTCCCGGGTGTCTCCGGGCCAACCCCGATGTCCTTCCCCGCCACCCCCCCCACCAGCCTTGATCTCCCCAACCACCCCACCCCCACCCCAACTCCACTGCCCTCCTCTGCTTTGAACGAGTAACTCTGATCATTCACATCCACCTGAGAGGTTTAACATCTCATCCAAAAGATAGCACTTCCAACAGTGTAGCACTCCCTCAGTCCTGCACTGGAGCATCAACCTCATTTGCTGTGGTTTAAGTTCTGGGTGACTGTGTTGCAGCTGACACTAAGTGATACAGGGTTAGTGGTCACAGGTTCAGCCTGTGTTCTGTGCTTTAGTCAACTGGTCACAGGCAGGACAGCAGTCGGGTGGCGAGAATGGCTTTCAGTTTCTCTGGGTTCAGTGAGGGAAATGTTCCCATCCCCGAGCACTATTCTATGATACAAATATTGGAAGAAAATGACAAAAAAACCAACCTTTTTTATCTTCCCGATGATCTTTCTCCAGGGCCGCACACAGCGGTGTATACGAGATAGCATAGTGGTTAGCACTATGGCCTCCCGGGTGTCTCCGGGCCAACCCCGATGTCCTTCCCCGGCACGGTAGCACAGTGGTTAGCACTGCTGCTTCACAGCTCCAGGGTCCCGGGTTCGATTCCCGGCTCGGGTCACTGTCTGTGTGGAGTTTGCACATTCTCCTCGTGTCTGCGTGGGTTTCCTCCGGGTGCTCCGGTTTCCTCCCACAGTCCAAAGATGTGCGGGTTAGGTGATTGGCCAGGTTAAAAATTGCCCCTTAGAGTCCTGGGATGCGTAGGTTAGAGGGATTAGTGGGTAAATAGGTGGGGGTAGGGCCTGGGTGGGATTGTGGTCGGTGCAGACTCGATGGGCCGAATGGCCTCCTTCTGCACTGTAGGGTTTCTATGATTTCTATGATAAAAGCTATGGATAAAGTAGACGTGGAGCGGAGGCTTCCTCTTGTGGACATTCTAGGACGAAATGTCATAGTCTTAGGATAAGGGGCAGCAAATTTAAAACAGAGTTGAGGAGAAACTACTTCTCCCAAAGGGTTGTGAATCTGTGGAATTCGCTACCCCAAAGTACAGTGGATGCTGGGACAGTGAGTAAATTTAAGGAGGAGTTCGGCAGATTTCTAATTAGGAATGGGTTGAAGGGCTATGGAGAGAAGGCAGGGAAATGGGGATAAGGAGCATATCAGCTGCGATCGAATGGCAGAGTCGAATCAGTGGGCCGAATGGCCTAATTCTGCTCCTATATCTTATGAGCAGTGTTCTGGAGATCGGTCTTCAATTCCTGCCAATCCTGGAGGGGTTGGCAACCCTAGTGGAGCGGAGAGAGAGAAAGAGAGAGTGTGCGAAGAGGGGGAGGAGGAAATAGAAGCTAAATTTTCTCTGTGGACAACGGCTTAAATCGTGTTATGAACTTCCAAAATTGTTTACGATGTTAATCTAGCACTTAGCAACAAATTGATTGGAGCAACAGTTCAATAACTTGTAAAGCTCCCTGAAGGAGATAAGAATTGAACGATGCCAAATTAAAAAACAAACCGACCAGTAAATGCTTCCCCAAGCGTGGATACAACATTGTGTTGTCGGAGTGAGCCACACTCATCATTCAGAGATGACCATTCTGCAAAGTCCTGCTGAGTAACACCAGAATGTTCACCACACCTGGAAGGAATGAATACTTTGGACAATTGTCACCCAATTTCTGGGAGAAAATTAGGAGGAGCAACAATGATGAACAATAAAGCTTATTTATTAGTGTAGGCTTACATTAACACTGCAGTGAAGTTACTGTGAAATTCCCCTTGTTGCCACACTCCAGCGCCTGTTCGGGTACACTGAGAGAGAATTTAGCATGGCCAATGCACCTAACCAGCACGTCTATCGGACTGTGGGAGGAAACCAGAGCACCCGGAGGAAACCCACACAGACATGGGGAGAACATCACCTTAGAATCATAGAATCCCCACAGTGCAGAAGGAAGTCATTCAGCCCATCGAAACTGCACCGATTCTCTGACCAAACATCCTGCCCAGGCTCTATCCCCGTAACCTCACATATTTACCCCACTAAACCCCCTTCCCTGCACATCTTGGGGGATGCACTAACACTGCAGTGAAGTTACTGTGAAACTCCCCTAGTCGCTACACTCTGGCGCCTGTTCAGGTACACTGAAGGAGAATTTAGCATGACCAATGCACCTAACCAGCACGTCTTTCGGACTGTGGGAGGAAACTGGAGCACTCAGAGGAAACCTACACAGGAGAACGTGCAGACTCCGCACAGACAGTGACCCAAGCCGGGAATTGAACCCGGGTCCCTGGCGCTGTGAGGCAGCAGTGCTAACCACTGTGCCACTGTGCCGATTTGGAAACTCTCAGGAAGACTACACAGTACTCATTAATTGGCTTGGGAAGTGATTTTTAAAAACATTCTTTCATGGCAAGACCATCACACGCTGAACCCGTGACTGCTAACCCTGTATAGCTCAGTGTCAGCTGTAGCACAGACCCGGTGACAGTGAAGGAGCGGCGATATCATTCTATTCAGGACAGTGAGTGTGGTGACTTGGGGGAGAACTTGCAGTGAGTGGTGTTCTCATGCATCCGCTGCTCTTGTCCTTCCAGGCCAGTGGTGGGTAACCTGCAACCCGGGGGTTCCATGCGGCTCATCTGGGTTGTTGACCTTTGCCCATGTGGAGGGTTGCCACATTCCACTGCTTTCCATCTATGTAGTTTTTTTCCTATCGGTCGGACTGAAGTGATACGCACGTAAAACAAGGGCAAGTTTGATTTGATTTGATTTGATTTATTATTGTCACATGTATTAACATACAGTGAAAAGTATTGTTTATTGCGCGTTATATGGACAAAGCATACCATTCATAGAGAAGGAAAGGAGAGAGTGCAGAATGTAGTGTTACAGTCATAGCTAGGGTGTAGAGAAAGATCAACGTAATTCGAGGTACGTCTGATGGCAGCAGGGAAGAAGCTGTTCTTGAGTCGGTTCTTGAGTCGGTGAGTGAAGTGAGGGACGTGCTGATTGCTCACATTGACTGTGAGAGCCGAGCGCTCCCTCTGTGCCCAAAGTGTTAATATTTATTTTATGTTTTTACCATTTGACATTGATGACATATGAATGATTAAGCATTTTCTATAACTTGGTGTGAAATATTGGGCGTGTGTTAAATGTATTCAATCTTATTCATGGGGTCACGGTTACTGAACAAGCCCGATTTTAACCTTGCGGCCCACTGAGATGCAGGAGGGCCACTCCCGTGACCCACTCAGCAGTCTAGGTTGCCCATCACTGCCCTGGGTGGTACCTCACCGGAAAAACCTCTTTACCCAGAGAGTGGTTAGAATATGGAACCTGCGGTCAAGGACAGTAGTGGGAACTTGTGTATGGAGTCAGTAGAGATAGGCGAGGTGATGAATGAATACTTTTCTTCAGTGTTCACCAAGGAGAGGGGCCATGTTTTTGAGGAAGAGAAGGTGTTACAGGCTAATAGGCTGGAGGAAATAGATGTTCGGAGGGAGGATGTACTGGCAGTTTTGAATAAACTGAAGGTCGATAAGTCCCCTGGGCTTGATGAAATGTATCCTAGGATTCTTTGGGAGGCAAGGGATGAGATTGCAGAGCCTTTGGCTTTGATCTTTGGGTCCTCACTGTCCACGGGGATGGTGCCAGAGGACCGGAGAGTGGCGAATGTTGTTCCTCTGTTTAAGAAAGGGAATAGAAATGACCCTGGTAATTATAGACCGGTTAGTCTTACTTCGGTGGTTGGTAAATTGATGGAAAAGGTCCTTAGGGATGGGATTTACGACCATTTAGAAAGATGCGGATTAATCCGGGATAGTCAGCACGGATTCGTGAAGGGCAAGTCGTGCCTCACAAATTTGATTGAATTTTTTGAGGAGGTAACTAAGTGTGTTGATGAAGGTAGGGCAGTTGATGTCATATACATGGATTTTAGTAAGGCGTTTGATAAGGTCCCCCATGGTCGGCTTATGATGAAAGTAAGGAGGTGTGGGATAGAGGGAAAGTTGGCCGATTGGATAGGTAACTGGCTATCTGATCGAAGTCATGATGTGGAGATGCCAGCGTTGGACTGGGGTGAACACAGTAAGAAGTCTCACAACACCAGGTTAAAGTCCAACAGGTTTATTTGGTAGCAAATACCATAAGCTTTCGGAGCACTGCTCCTTCGTCAGATGGAGTGGAAATGTGCTCTCAAACAGTACAAACAGACAGAATCAAGTTGCAGAATACTGATTAGAATGCGAATCCTACAGCCAGCCAGGTCTTAAAGGTGCAGACAATGTGGGTGGAGGGAACATTAAACACAGGTTAAAGAAATGTGTATTGTCTCCAATCACATGGGATTTGGAATGGGCTAGGTAGATGGACACAGAACTAGCTTGGTTATAGAAGACAGAGAGTAGCGGTGGAAGGGTGTTTTTCAGAATGGAGATCTGTAGCTCGTCCGCAGGGATTAGTGCTGGGACCTCTGTTGTTTGTAGTATATATAAATGATCTGGGGGAAATGTAGGGAACCTGGTTAGTAAATTTGCAAATGACACGAAGATTGGTGGAGTTGCTGATAGTGCCAGGGATTGTCAGAGGATACAATAGGACATCGATAGACTGGAGACTTGGGCACAGAAATGGCAGAGGAAGTTTAATCCGGACAAATGCAAGGTAATGCATTTTGGAGGATCAAATTTAGATGTGAATTATACTGTAAATGGCAGCACCCTTAGAAATATTAACATACAAAGGGATCTGGGCGTGCAGGTCCACAGTTCCCTAAAAGTAGCAACGTAGTTGGCCAAGGTGATTAGGAAGGCGGATGGAATGCTTGCCTTCATCGGCCAGGGCATTGAGTACAAGAGTTGGGAAATCATGTTACAGCTCTATGAAACCTTGGTTAGGCCGCATTAGAGTATTGCGTGCAGTTCTGGTCGCCACACTGCCAGAAGGACGTGGAAGCTTTGGAGAGAGTGCAAAGAAGGTTCACCAGGATGTTGCTGGTCTTGAGGGTGTTGACCTATGAGGAGAGGTTGAATAAACTAGGATTGTTTTCACCAGAAAGACAGAGGCTGAGGGGCGACCTGATAGATTATGAGAGGCACAGACAGGGTGGATAGTCAGAGGCTTTTTCCCAGGGTGGAAGTGTCAATGAGAAAGGGGCACAGGTTCAAGGTGGGAGGGGGAAAGTTTAAGGGAGATGTGTGGTGGAAATGTTTCACGCAGAGAGTGATAGGTGCCTGGAACGCGCTGCCAGAGGAGGTGGTGGAAGCAGACACATTAGCAACATTTAAGAGGCATCTGCATGGGTACATGAATAGGGAGGGAATAGAAGGATACGGACCGAGTAAAGGCTAAAGGTTTTTTTTAGTATAGTTAGGGCATCATGGTCGGTACAGGCTTGGAGAGCCGAAGGGCCTGTTCCTGTGCTGTGCTTTTCTTTGGTTCTTTGTATATCACTGATATTGCGAGATTCCCGAAAACTCAGTGGGGCTCAAATCAGGTTCACAGACCCCTGCGCCTGAATCCCCATCGCAGCCCATCACCGAGCTCTCTGACTGGCAGTAACAACCCTTTACAAGGACTGTCGTTAATGTGGCGGTTTTTAAGCGATGGTTGCACGCGAAATACTTTGGTTACATCACAGCGAACACTTTGGACTCAAGGTTCCACATCATCTGCGCTCGCAGCTAGATCAGCAAGTTTGTTTACGCAGTGGAATGTGCAGGAATTCCAGCAGCCAGTTAGGTGTTGAACAATGTGAAGATTGCAGCAAATGGTTATCCTTTACGATCATGACAGCAGGAGTGTTTATGAGTCACTTCTGAAGAATCTTTGTCAGATCTCCTCATTTGCAGAATCAATTCCAAAGCTTACTTGGCACCTTGGGCTGGATTGTAATCCTCCTTCCTCCTTCCCTTCCCCCCCTCTGCTGTATTTGAAAGTTGGGGGGCAGGGGGGGCTTGTAAACTAAAGCGAGTGGCCTTCCCACCATCTTCCTGCCCACTGCCTGATCTGTCCCCCATATTACGGTGGGTATGGAAGGCACCAGGCATCTGGCTATCTGCCCTCATGCTCATTGAGTTCCTCAATGGCCACTCAGGCCTCATTCTGTCTCTGCTACTATCTTACGCACAACAGGGGAAGATGGAGGCAAAATGGGTAGCCTGGCAGCTAACACCACAGTAGTGGGGTAGCGGGGGGATTCCCTCCTTTTGTGTGAGGGAGTGGCTTCCCTGTGCCCATTGGAGGCACCCTTCCCACCAATCATACCCTCCTCCCAGCTTTAATCCACCCCTCCCCCCCTCCAGACTTATCTTTAAGTCTGGGCTCCTTCAGACTTGTTCCTTGGGGACTGGCCAATGCTCACTTTTCCCAGATGGGGTCGGAGATCCCACTCCGAAGCGATGATGGTTGTTCCCAGAATCATATCGCAGCGGGGCAGCCAGGGGTTTGTTCGTGGGGTCATTAATACAGCACCTCTGCAATACCCAGCCCAGTGAGTTTGACAGGCAGCGTAAGATTATCTTCTGACATATTTCAGCCCTGAGTCAGAGAATGGTTATCAGAATAGAAGGAGGCCGTTCTGTCCCTCGTGTTCATGCTGGCTCTCTGGAAGAGCAAGTCACTCAGTGCCACTCCCCCACCGTTTCCCCATAGTCCTCCAGATAATTATCCAATTCCGTATGGAGGTCTGTGTTAAACCTGCCCGCACCTCACTCTCAGGGCAATGAATTCAATTCATGTTTTATTAACCACTTTCTCAATCTGCCACGCCACCTTCAATGATTTGTGCATGTATACCACTGGTCCCTCTGTTCCTGCACTCCCTTTAGAATTCTACCCTTTATTTTACATTGCCTCTCCTCGATGTTCCCACCAAAATGAATCATTTCACATTTCTCTGCAGTAATGTGTACCTGCCCCTGTTCCCCCCGCCCCCCAAATTTTGAAATTCTGCCCTGGATAGTTTTAATATCTATCAATAGCATTAGCATCGCTGAATCCCCCCACTCTCAATATCTTCAGGGGTTACCAGTGATCAGAAACTGAACTGGACCCAGCCATATAAATACTGTGCCTACACAAGCAGGTCAGAGGCTAGGAATCCTGCGGTGAGTAACTCACCTCCTGACTCCCCAAAGCCTATCCACCATCTACAAGGCACAAGTCAGGAGTGTGATGGAATATTCTCCACTTGCCCGAATGAGTGCAGCTCCAACAACATTCAAGAAGCTGTTTTTGGGGTACCTGTGGAACCGGAGGTTGGGGCGTCAGGCAGATGGGAAGCAGGAGACGGGCAAAGGAGCGACCCGTCTGGGACTTCATCCATAGGAGGAGAAAGAGAAGCCATTGCAGGCGATCTCCTGACTAAACGACCAGATGAATCATAGAATCCCCACAGTACAGAAGGTGGCTATTCGGCCCATCGAGTCTGTACCGACCACAATCCCACCCAGGCCCTATTCCCGTAACCCCATGCATTTACCCTACTAATCCCCCTGACACTAGGCTCAATTTATCATGGCCAGTCCACCTAACCTGCACATCTTTGGACTGTGGGAGCAAACCGGAGCACCCGGAGGAAACGCACACAGACACGGGGAGAACATGCAACAGACAGTGACCCGAGGCCTGAATCGAACCCGGGTCCCTGGTGCTGTGAGGCAGCAATGCTAACCACTGTGCCATCGTGCTGCCCTTAATTGGCCTCTTAATTGAGTGGATAGAAACAAAACCTGATGAATGGGCAAAGTGAGTAAGAAGCTCCCAATCTGAGTTCAACGCGGCAGCTGTGTAAAATTACAGCAGGAGTTCCTGTTGCTATTTCAGCCGAGAGTTCAGGAAGTTGTGGAACAAGTCAGCAGGAAGGGAGTTTATGAATGAGTTTAAGAGTTGGTGTGTCTCTGCAGAGAGAAGTGATCAGAGGGCATGATGGGAAAACCTGTTTGAGCAAAATGGGCTTCCCCCAATCCTAAAATTCCTACATTTGCTCGTTTGTTACCAGTTGAATTCAGAATTAAAATTCATGCAGGTACAGAATTTGGGTAACAATCTATTCTGTTATTCTTATAAGACGTGCTGGTTAAGTGCATGGCCATGCTAAATTCTTCCTCAGTGTACCCGAACAGGCACCAGAGTGTGGCAACTAGGGGATTTTCACAGTAACTTCATTACAGTGTTAATGTAAGCTGACTTGTGACATTGATAAATAAACTTTTAAAAATAATCTTTTTTCTTTTTTGTCCAGGATTAGTAACAGTTAAAGAAGCCCGTGACATAGAAGCGAGACTGAATGAAATCGAGAAAGTTTTAAAGATAATAATCTCTCTGCCCTGTAAAGTAAGTATCCCTATACGTTCCTGACTATCACTAACTGCTCCTTCCCCTCAGAGTACTATTATCGCTTCCCAGACAATCTCATAGCTTTCAACTGTGAGATCGGGCGACATGGTGGCACAGTGGGTTAGCACTGCCTGCCTCACAGCGCCAGGGACTCAGGGTTCGATTCCGACCTCGGGTCACTGTCTCTGAGGAGTTTGCACGTTCTCCCTGTGTCTGCGTGGGTTTCCTCCGGGTGCTCCCCGGGTGCTACTAGAACCAGAGGGCATAACCTCAGGCTAAAGGGACAATCCTGTAAAACAGAGATGAGGAGGAATTTCTTCAGCCAGAGAGTGGTGAATCTGTGGAACTCTTTGCCGCAGAAGGCTGTGGAGGCCGGGTCATTGAGTGTCTTTAAGACAGAGATAGATAGGTTCTTGATTAATAAGGAGAAGAAGCAGGAGAATGGGGATGAGAAATAAATCAGCCATGATTGAATGGCGGAGCAGAACTCGATGGGCCGAGTGGCCTAATTCTGCTCCTGTGTCTTATGGTCAATCCTCCGGTTTCCTCCCACACTCCAAAGATGTATGGGCGAGGTTGATTGGCCATGCTAAATTGCCCCTTAGTGTTAGGGGGACCAGGAGGGTAAATATGTGGGGTTATGGGGATAGGGCCTGGGTGGGATTGTTGTCGGTGCAGGCTCAATGGGCCGAATGGCCTCCTTCTGCACTGTAGATTCTATCTTGAAAAAATAATTTGCCAACTTCTGTTTATTTCAGAATTCTGCCACTGATCATTGTAAACATCATAAAGCTCATTGATAATAAGAGCAGGAGTAGACTCACTGACATCTCCCCAGCCTGTTCCGCTGTACAATAAGATCACGGCTGAACTTATACATTATTTTCTCCCTGTCCCTATTTCCTTAGATTCCCTTCATTCCCAAGTATTTATTGATCACAGTGTTAAAGATACTCAACGACTGCGCAACTACAGCCCTCTTTCTTTATTCATTTATGGAATGTGCATGTCGCTATCTAGGCCAACATTTATTGCACATCCCTAATCGCCCTTGAGAAGGTGGTGGTGAGCTGCCTTCTTGAATCGCTGCAGTCCATGTGTTAGGGACAGTGCTGTTAGGGAGGGAGTTTCAGGATTTTGATCCAGCGACAGTGAAGGAACGGCGATATATTTCCAATTCAGGGTGGTGAGTCACTTGGAGAGGAACCTCCAGGTCGTGGTGTCTGCTGCAGTTGTCCTTCTAGATGATAGTGGTCTTGTAATTAGAAGGTGCTGCCTAAGAAGCATAGTGAGTTCCTGCAGTGCATCATGTAGATGGCCACTATTTATCGGTGGAGGGAGTGAATGTTTGTGGATGGGGCAGCAATCAAACAGGCAGCTTTGTCCTGGATGGTGTTGAGCTGCTTGAGTGTTGTTGGAGCTGCAACCATCCAGGCAAGTGGAGAGTATTCCATCACACTCCTGACTTGTGCCCTGAAGATGGTGGACAGGCTTTGGGGAGTCAGGAGTGGAGTTACTCGCCGCAGGATTCCTAGCCTCTGACCTGCTCTTGCAACCACAGTATTTATATGGTGAGTCCAGTTCAGTTTCTGGTCAATGGTAACCCCCAGGATGTTGATAGTGGAGGATTCAGCAATGGTAATGCAATTGATTCGCAAAGGGAGATGGTTAGATTCTCTCTTGTTGGAGATGGTCACTGCCTGGCACTTGTGTGGCATGAATGTTACTTACCATTTGTCAGCCCAAGCCTAGATATTGCATTTGGACCTAGACTGCTTCAGTGTCTGAGGAGCCGTGTAGGTGCTGAACACTGGCGAACATCCCCACTTCTGACCTTATGATGGAAGGAAGGTCATTGATAAAACAGTTGAAGGTGGTTGGGCCTCGGACACTAACCCTGAGGAACTCCTGCAGTGATGTCCTAGAGCTGAGATGATTAACCCTCAACCACCACAACTATCTTCCTTTGTGCCTGGTTTGACTCCAATCAGTGGAGAGTTTTTCCCCCTGATTCCCATTGACTCCAGTTTTGATGGGGCTCCCTGGTGCCACGCCCGGTCAAAGGCAGTCACTCTCACCTCACCTCTGGCATTCAGCTATTTTCTCCATGTTTGAACCAAGACTGTAATGAGGTCAGGAACTGGCGGAATCCAAACTGAGCATCTGCGAGCAGGTTATTGCTGAGTAAGTGTCGCTTGATAGCGCTGTTGATGGCCCTTGTTGATGGGACAGAGAATTCCAAAGATTCACAAACCTCTGAGTGACAAAATGGGCGACTCCCTACCCTGAGACTGTGACCCCTGAGTTCTCAGTATTACAGAATTGTTACAGCACAGAAAGGAGGCTATTCGGCCCATCATGTCTGCACTAGCTCTCTGAATGAGCTTTTTACCTAATGCCAGTCTCCCTATGACTCTGTACTTTCTTTTCAAATAACAGACTAAATCTGTTTTGAATGCCTCGATTGAATGTACGTCCACCATAGAACCTACAGTGCAGAAGGAGGCCATTTGGCCCATCGAGCCTGCACTGACAACAATCCCATCCAGGTCCTGTCCTATCCCCGTAACCCCACTTATTTACTCTCCTGATCACCCTGGCATTAAGGGACAATTTAGCATGGCCAATCAATCTAACCCACACATCTTTGGATTGTGGGAGGAAACCGGAGCACCCGGAGGAAACCCACACAGACACGGTAAGAACGTGAAAACTCCACAGTGACCCAAGCTGGGAATCGAACCCGGGTCCTTGTCACTGTGAGGCAGCAGTGCTAATCACTGTGCCACCGTGTCACCAGACTCCAAGGCAGCACATTCCAGACATTAACCACTCGCTGTGTGAAAAAGCTTTGCCACGCTCTACCCAGCTGGGCAAAAACAGCCGCTCAGCATCCATCTTGTCAAGTCCTTAGAATTTTAAATATTTCAATGAAATCTCATCTAATTCCCGAAAAGATAGGCCCACTCTCTCTGTAGGACAGCTCTCTCATTCCAGTGAACCTTTGTTACGTCCCTCCTAAGGCTAGTATATTCCCCCTTAGGTAAGGAGAGAAAAACTGCACAATTCTACAGGTATGGTCTCACCAGAAACCTACATAATTGGCTTCCTCATTCTTATCTGACCTGCAACTGCCTTGCAATAAGGGCCTATGCACCATTTGCCTTCCTAATTGCTTGTTCTATCTGCACACTAACTTGCTGTGATTCATGTGCAAGGACCCGAACATACCTTTGATTACGAACATGTAATTGTGTCATCTTTTCAGTGGCTTAGTTTGTAGCACTCTCGCCTAGAAGCCAGAAGGTCCCAGGTTCAAATCCGACTCGAGGACTTGAACACAGAAATCAAGGCTGACACTCAAGTGCAGGACTGAGGGAGTGCTGCACTGTCGGAAGTGCAGGGAGTGCTGCACTGCTGGGGGTGCTGGGAGTGCTGTACTGCCAGGGGTGCTGGGAGCGCTGCACTGCAGGGGGTGCTGGGAGTGCTGTACTGCCGGAGGTGCTGTCTTTCAGATGAGATATTAACCCGTGAGCCCGTTTGCCCTCTGATGCACCATCAATCGAGCAAAGACTAGTTTGTATGCAAGAACAAATAGGCTTTTATTAGCAAAAGACTTGGAGCACACCCATGCCGATGAACTGGTCCAGACTGAGGCAGAGAGGTGGGGAGCAGTCGCCTTTATACCTGGACCAGGGCAGGGGAGGAGTCTCAGGTAGGGCGGCAGGGATGTGTCCAGGCATGTCACATATACAGGTAATAAGCTAACAGTGGTTTACCACACCCTCTAGGGTGGATGTAAACGCTCTCATGGCAGTAAAAAGAGGAGGGGAGTTTAGCCCTGTGTCCTGGCCAATACTCAGGGAGGACACTTGGGTAATTGGAATGGGAAATGAGAAAAGCGTGGCACTGGAGCACTTGTGGAAGTTCTTCAGAGGTTGGTGCGGCAGAATAATGAGAACTTCACTCTACAGCTGGCCGCGTTTCCCCCTGAGCTAGGACTATCTGAAATAGGAAACATCCCAATCACAGCACTCAGCTTGATGCATGCAAAAACACCATCAGATAACAGGGCAGGATAAATGGACAGCAGACCAACCCGTTGGTGGATGAAAGAATAATACAGAGTAACCACAGTGAAGTACATCGAGAGGCGTCTAAATGCCTGCGCTGCTTCAATTAAAAACCACACATTCAGGATGCTCCATCCCTAACAGCACTGTGGGTATACCTACACCTCAGGGACTGCAGCGGTTAAAGAAGGCGGCTCACCACCACCTTCTCAAGGGTGTTTGGGGATGGGCAATAAATGCTGACCTAGCCAACGATGTCCACTTCCCATAAGTGAATAATAAAAAAAATACGTTCACAGATGAACAGTGAATTTTTCTGTCTGAACTAACATTGGTTGGTCAACAATATTCACCAGAGAAAAACACGACAGCCATCAGCCTGTTGTGGGTGGAAATCTGCTGATATACCATGGACCTTATAGTTATGGACGCATTGCGCCGAAGAGCTTGTTTCTATGACTATATGACTCTATGACCAACAAAAACAACTGTAGTCCCTGACTTATTCCTAATGCCACTGGGTGGGATTTTCCCCATGTCGTTCCGTGTGCCGCGGGTACCCCGATGGTGGGGCGGTGACCATCGGTGGAACTGGAGAAGCATGCTGGCCGGAAAACCTCGGCCACTGTGCCAATCCATCCGAACAATGCCAAGTTAACACGTGTGACAGGATTGTATAAATCTAATACGTGTAAGGGTGGCACAGTGGTTAGTGTTGCTGCCTCACAGCGCCAGGGACCCGGGTTCAATTCTGGCCTTGGGTGACTCTCTATGTGGAGTCTGCATGTTCTCCCCGTGTCTGCGTGGGTTTCCTCCGGGTGCTCGGGTTTCCTCCTACAGTCCAAAGATGTGCGGGTAAGGTTGATTGGCCACGGTAAATTGTCCCTTAGTGTCCCAGGATGTGTAGGTTAGGGAGGATTTGCCATGGTAAATGTGCAGGGTTACAGGGATAGGGCAGAGGGGAGAGCCTGGGTGTGATGCGCTTTTGTAGAGATGGTGCAGAGTCGATGGGCCGAATGGCCTCTTTCTGCACTGTAGGGATTTTACGGTTCTGGATACTTTGCGTACAACAGTTGAGTTTAACAAACCTCACGCCCTCATTTCCTGTCCCTTCGTTCAGTATTCCAGGTCAGAGGTCGTTCTCACCTTTTTCGAAAGATCCTCGATAGACCAAGTGTTAAAAAATGACACCATCCAAAAAGTGCAGATGAGTTTCCAAAGCCCCGTCAAAATATCAGGTGAGTGAGTCATTTCACAATTCTCCCGGCTTCACTGACCCGTCCCAGAATGGACCAGGTACAACTTACAAAAAGGACCCATTAATTGTGGGAGTGAAGCCAAATGGAACAGATTGTCCTTTAATTGTATTGACTCTGAATCTCGGCTCGGAAAGATCGATTGTCGGCTTTTGTGCAGTTGAGGATTGAAAAATAAACTCTACAGAAGCCATGCCTGGAATATTTTAGCCATTACAAAGCATTTCCGATGCAGGGATTATTAAAACAAGTTATTTTCCCGTTACACCGGTGGTGGTATTAATTGAATCGTAGATTGAATCAGCTAAGGCCCATCTGCCGTCAGGGGGTCCCTGCCAGGAACATTCTAGTTAGCAAGATTCATTCTGAGCTGCCAGATATAGCCCTCACTTACATCAGTGAGGGAGACCCGTTCAAAACCTCGACTGTCATTGAGGTTGAAGTACTATCTGTGGGGGGCTCAGTAGTTTGTAACTACTAGAGTCTTTGTTGCATTGGAGCCAAGAGTCAAGTCACAGAGGAGGAACAATCATAGTGTCCAGTTACACCTCAAGAATTGCTATTCGATTAGTTAATGTTTGTATTTGATTATTGATCGTTGGTTTAAGTTAAGTGCCTTCTGCACTCAACAGAGCTGATCAAATAAAGGTCCCATCTTAGTGCTGTTAGATTGCATTAGCAAACCAGGTTATTTTAACCATGTACAAGCCCATCAATGAAAGAACCTTTGCAAAGCTGTGGCACAGTTGGTAGCTCACTCACTTCCAACTTGCACGGTTCAGCGTCAAGTCCCACTCCAGGATTTGAGAACAAAGATTAGGGCTTCGGTGCAGTACTGAGTGCTGTCTTTCAGCCAGCACGGCGGCACAGTGGTTAGCACTGCTGCCTCACAGTGCTAGGGAGCCGGGTTCGATTCCTGCCTCGGGTGACTGTGTGGAGTTTGCATGTTCTCCCCGTGTCTGCGTGGGTTTCCTCCGGGTGCTCCAGTTTCCTCCCACAATCCGAAGATGTGCAGGTTAGGTGCATTGACCATGGTAAATGTGTGGGGGTTACGGGGATAGGGTGGGGGAGAGGGCCTGGGTAAGATTCTCTGGCAGAGAGTTGGTGCAGACTTGTTGAGCCAAATGGCGTCTTCTGCACTGTGGGGATTCTATGAATCTTTCAGATAAGACGTTAAACTGTGGCTCCGCCTCGCTGCTCAGGTGGATGTGAAAGATCGCATGGCCACCAGTTTGGAGAAGAGTAGGGCTGTTCTCCTTGTCCCTCGATCAACATTGCAAAACCTGATCATCACTTGGGAGCTTGCTTTGTGTCAATTGGCTGTCATCTTTTCCACACTACAGTAGTGACTACGCTTCAAAAAATGTCCCCCATTGGCTGTAAAGGGCTTTGAGATGTTTGGTGATCATGAAAGCCCTTTAAAAATGCAAGTCTTTATTTCCGGAAAAGTAGACAAAACCTCTGGAAAGAAGCAGTGATGGGGCTGGAATAGCTTTTCTTATCCTTTACTTTGTTTTGAAAGGTTATATATAACACACACTGTTGTGTTACTGACCTATCCTGTTGTACACTGTTCCCCATTCCCCACCACCGCCCGCTAACCTGCACCCATCCTTGCAGCAGAATCAAACAAAATGTCCTCCATTTCCAGGCAGAGAGGTCGAGGCTACGGCGGGCTGGTTGTGCGCGCATTCGGTCACGGGCGTCTCCAGTGTTGGGCGTCCCATTTTCAGCCCCTCCCCCATTTAAAAGACTGCCTCGTGTCAGCTGTGCCTCACTGGGTAGAACTCTCGCCTCTCTCCCGAGGCTGTGGGTTCCAGACCCGCTCTAGAGACTTGAGGCTTGACCTTGCACTGAGGGAGTGCTGCACTGTCAGAGGTGCCGTCTTTCAGATTTGCTGGGGTCCCGGTTACTCTCTCGAATAGACCCCGCGACACTGTTTAGAAGAAGAGTGAGAGACATCCGCAGTGTTCTGGCCAGTACTTGTACCTCAGCCAACATCGCAAAAGCAGATTAATCTGGCCGTCGTGCTGTTTGTGGGAGCTTGCTGTGCACAAAATGGCTGCCGTGTTTCGCTCATTACTGTGGCGACTACAAGCTTCAGAAGCGCGTCACTGGCTGGGAAGTGCTTTGGATTGCCATGAAAGGTGCTATTTAAATGCAGACCTTTCAGCAGAAGCAGCAGTGGTGAAGTTACCAAGGTGTGGGAGCCCGAGCAGGTGCGATTACAGAGTTACAATCAGAGTTCGGGGAGGCAGTGGGGTAGTGGTATTGTCTCTGGACCAGTAATCCAGAGTCCTAGGGTGATGCTCTGGGGACCCGGGTTTGATTCTCACCAAGGCAGACAGGAAATATGAATTTATTAAAAAGTCTGGAATTAGAAGTCTCAGTTGGAGAAACCCATCTGGTTCACTTATGTCCTTTAGAGAAGGAAATCTGCTGTCCTTACCCGATCTGGCCTACATGTGACTCCAGACCCACAGCAATGCCCTCAGAGATGGGCAATAAATGCTGGCTCAGCCAGCGGCGCCCACATTCCATGAATGAATAAAAAAATGGAATGAATTGAAAGTAAAAGGAAGGTTTTGCTGGTGTTTGAGTGTAAATTAGTGCCATGTCTGATCTCACTGGGCCTAGTCCAGCCTGTTATTTATTTATTTATGATTCCCTGCCAATCCACCTCCCCTGTCTGGCCAGTGGCTTCTTGCGCTCTCAAATCTTTTCAACTTAATGACAGCATCTACCAACTTCAAATTAAACATCGCTAACGCACACTGGGTGTCCAGAGGAAAGTAAAAAGCTGTCTCGTTTCTTATGGACACGGTGGCACAGTGGTCAGCACTGCTGCCTCACAGCGCCAGGGACCCGGGTTCGATTCCGGCCTCGGGTCACTGTCTGTGTGGAGTTTGCACCTTCTCCCCGTGTCTGCGTGGGTTTCCTCCGGGTGCTCCGGTTTCCTTCCACACTCCAAAAATGTGCGGGTTTGGTGGATTGGTCATGCTAAATTGGTGTCAGGGGGACTAGTTAGGGTAAATATATGCAGCGATGGGGATTGGGCCTGGGTGGGATTGTGGTGCTGCAGACTCAATGGGCTGAATGGCCTCCTTCTGCACTGTAGGGTTTCTATAAGACATTTTACCGTTTCCCCACATCAAATGTTCACGTGCGTTTGTAAGCATTCACCCCCATCAGCTGGGAAACTCACTTTGTAAAGCACCCAAACTGTTCAGGGTGTCCTGCCCTTGGGATACGGAGCAGGGACCCCTCATGAAACAGCCCCGTCTCAGCCACATTCTGCTGTGCACCAATAAGAGGGATCTCCCCCAGCCTGTAGCAGTTCACAAACAGGGGGTGGGAGGGGGAGAAAAGGAAAGGACAGGATAGAAGTCATAGAAACCCTACAGTGCAGAAAGAGGCCATTCGGCCCATCAAGTCTGCACCGACCTCAATCCCACCCAGGCCCTACCCCCATATCCCTACATATTTTACCCACTAATCCCTCTAATCTACGCATCTCAGGACACTAAGGGGCAATTTTAGCATGGCCAATCAACCTAACCCGCACATCTTTGGACTGTGGGAGGAAACCGGAGCACCCGGAGGAAACCCACGCAGACACGAGGAGAATGTGCAAACTCCACACAGACAGTGACCCAAGCCAGGAATCGAACCCAGGTCCCTGGAGCTGTGAAGCAGCAGTGCTAACCACTGTGCTATCGTGCCACCCAATCACGCTCACCGCTAAGTCAAGCAGAGTATCTGCGTATGAAGATAGAGGGGAGGCGATGGTCTAGTGGTGTTATTGCTAGACTTTTAATCCAGAAACTCAGCTAGTGTTCTGGGGACCTGGGTTCGAATCCCGCCACGGCAGATGGTGGAATTTGAAATCAATAAAAAATATCTGGAATTAAGAATCTACTGATGGCCATGAAATCATTGTCAATTGTCAGAAAAACTCAACTGGTTCACTAATGTCCTTTAAAGAAGGAAATCTGCCATCTTTACCCAGTCTGGCCTTCAGGTGACTCCAGAGCCACAGCAATGTGGTTGACTCTCAACTGCCCTCAGGCAACTAGGGATGGGCAATAAATGCTGGCCAGCCAGTGACACGCATGTCCCATGAAAGAGGAAATGGGACCTGAAAAATGATCCAGGTGTTGTGTTCTTAACCCTGGATTGAAATCCCGGTGGCCTGGTGGTTAGCACTGCTGCCTCACAGCGCCAGGGACCCGGGTTCGATTCCCGGCTTGGGTCACTGTCTGTGTGGAGTTTGCACATTCTCCTCGTGTCTGCGTGGGTTTCCTCCGGGTGCTCCGGTCTCCTCCCACAGTCCGAAAGACGTATTGTTCGGTGCATTGGCCATGCTAAATTCTCCCTCAGTGTACCCGAACAGGCATCGGAGTGTGGCAACTGGGGGATTTTCACAGTAACTTCTTTGCAATGTTAATATAAGCCTACTAAGCCACTAATAAATAAACTTTAAATCAAACCCTCTATTTCTGAAAATAATACTGTTGCTGTGGAGCCTACATTGTTGACAGAAGTATTTCAGATTCTCACACTATCATGCACCTATCAATGTGAAATGGATGCTCCTGGCAGCGCGATTAAATGAGGCACTCTCTCCCTGAAAATATCATCACCCTGACCTTAGTTTGACAGTTTGTGCGTTCCACAAAACAAGAATTACATCCGGGTTAGTTGGGACTCTGCTTTCTGGAGGCTTCATTGTGGGTCCTTTACTGCCACCTCCTGGCTGAACATGAGCAGTGAGAGCAGTTCAGAATAAGGAGGGTATTGTAGGCAATGGATTTTAGCAAATAAATAGCACTCTGTGTGAAATGGGGACAAGACCATTCACCTCAAACTGCCAATTCTGCTGCATCACTGTTCAGCTGATGGAGTGGTTCCGGTTTCTTTGGTGGCTCAAGGGTTATCCCCAATGTGGGGATAAACCACTAAGGATTAAGACGATAGTTTGGAATCTGAGCTGAGTTAACTTAATCACAGGCAGGAGAGTGAGTCGGTGCGACTTTACATGGGCGGCACGGTGGCACGGTGGTTAGCACTGCTGCCTCACAGCGCCAAAGTCCCAGGTTCAACTCCCGGCTTGGGTCACTGTCTGTGTGGAGCTTGCATGTTCTCCTCGTGTCTGCATGGGTTTCCTCTGGGTGCTCTGGTTTCCTCCCACAGTCCAAAGATGTGCGGGTTAGGTGGATTGGCCATGCTCAATTGCCCCTTACTGTCAGGGGGATTAGCAGGGGAAAGGTGTGGGGTTACGGGAATAGGGCCTGGGTGGGATTGTGATTGCTACAGACTTGATGGGCCGAAGGGCCTCCTTCTGGACTGTAGGGATTCTATGATTCTACACATCGGGGCTGGATGGAGAACATCAGCTCCTGATCGCCACCTAGTGGTTGCTGCTGAATGCTGCAGGGCTGTGTCAAGGCCTTGGTAGACCAGGTGTCTCCACCTGCTGGCTACGTTCACTTATGAGATAAAGGAAGACAGACTTGCATTTATATAGCACCTTTTACCACTTTATAATGTTCCAAAGACTGTTGCAGCCAATGAAGTAATATAGGACACACAGCAACCGATCCATGCCCAGACAGTAGGGTCATTATGAATTAATGTTATCAGCCAAGTTGGCAAAAGGATAAATACTGGCTAGTGCACCAGAGAGAACTCTTTGTAATGGTGCCGCGGATCTTTAATGTCCCCCTGAGAAGGTAGATAGGGCCTTGTTTGGTCTTTATGAAGAGACAGCAGGCAGGGTTTTCCCACCGTCGATGGGCATTGCCGCAGGTAGGATGGGAAAATATCGAGAGCCACCACAAGTCAATTAACTTTTAGCCACTCTCCAAATTTTCCCATGCTTCCTGCAACAATGCCTGCCACTGAGAGGGGAGACTGGAAAATCCCAGCCAGTATCTGTGACGATGCAGCACTGCACTGGAGGGGAGGGGGGAGGGGGTTGGCGATTGGGGGGGTGTGGCAATCGGGGGTGGGGGCAATGTCTGCGGGGGGGGGGGTGTAAGGTGAGGAGGAGTGATAGATCCAAAAGATCTCACAGTCCAAAGATGTACGGGTTAGGTGGATTGGCCATGTTAAATTGGCCCTTAGTGTTCGGGGGACTAACTAGGGTAAATGCATGGGGTTATGGGAAAACAGCCTGCGTGGGATTGTGGTCGGTGCAGACTCAATGGGCCGAATGGCCTCCTTCTGCACTGTAGTGATTCTATGATTCTATCCCACGGCGCACTGCACTGGAAGATCAGGACGCCTGCGCAATGGCACCTCTAGAGCTTGGCAGCCAGCTTCCTGCTGTGAAGGAGCTCCACCCACTCCCCCTACTGGCGCGAATCACATTTGCGCTCTTTTTTATCTAAGTGCCGCAAGATGCTCTGCCATTTTCACACTCACTCAACACTTAGATTTTTTTGGTAAGATCGCCCCCTGCGTGTTTAGAGCTCACCATGAAATGTCATCTAGACATGCGTCGACGCCAGTCATACACTCCCCACTCACCTGAGACAAACAGTTAATGCTTTCTCTCCCCATAGAAATTATGCGTTCAAATGGATTCTGCTTAGCGAACACGGAAACTATCGTCTTTGATCACAATATTCCCAATGGCAAAGAACAGCACCTAGCAGCTGATTCCACGGAAAACCTGTGAGTATATCTTTGCATGACTTTAGTGTTTCTTATAATGTGGTTTTATCATGGATAATTGATGTTGGTTTAATATGGGATACCAGATAGCAAGCTGCTGCATTCGGGGCGGTAATTGAGTTGAGACGGCGAGACCAAATCTAAGAGAATTTATGGACATCCGCAGAACCCACGAGATTAGATTACAGCCCTCAACTCGCCACCAGCCATTTATTACTTTCTATATATATGTGTGTAGCTACACTTCTCCAAACTAAAGGGAATCTATTTGTCAGTGTGTGGGATGTGAGTTAAACAAGTTGATTTAACAGAAGGAGTGGGAGAAAAGGTTAGGATGATGATTGGGAACCTTAGCCTGAAGGGTTGCCCTGGTTTGGTGAGTTGCTTTCCTGTTAACAAAGCAATCAGGATTCTGTGTCACATCATTGACGGATATAAAAGAAACCGTGGTGAACATTTAATTTTCAGCGGAACTAGAAAACCAGGAGGCAGCTGCGGATAAATTGAAGCCTATTTCTTCTTCTTAGGTGAATAAACCGTGTAACTTTACCCAAAATGAAGGCAAAAGGGGGTGAGAGCGATACTTACAAGGCCTGTGTTAGGAAGGTACCATGTCTGACAGACACCATGATTGGGATTTTCCCATCCCGCTCGCCACGGGAATTGGAGTGGGCGAGGGGCAGACCATGGAAAGGTCCGTTGACCCTGGGTGGGGTTTTAACGGATTCGGGATGAGCAAGGCCCCATGTCCTGTTTATTCGGAACAACGGAGGCAATGGGCGGGATTTCGCAGCCCCACTCGGGCGAGATTGTAAAACCCCACCCGAGGCCAATGGAGATTTCCGTCCTGGGAAACTCGCCCTTCCCCATATTGGCCCTGGGGTTTTCACTCTGGGTTTTCGCCTCTCCCTGGAGATCACATGGTCTGGAATGGGGGGGTGGGGGTGAGTTAATAGGTTGTGATGAACAAAGCATCGTAGCTGTGAGGGACAGCTCGGTGGATAGGATATTAGGATGTAGATAGGCTGGAAAATTGGGCGGGGATCCTGGATTCAGGATTCAATCCTGGACCGGGGAGCGGCGCGGGCTTGGAGGGCCGAAGGGCCTGTTCCTGTGCTGTATTGTTCTTTGTTCTTGTTCTTTGTTCTTCCTGATTCCGGGGCGGGTGAGGTGGTAAGGTTTCGGCCAATGGGCGGAATTTTCCCGTCCCGCCCACCACGGGAATCGTAGCAGGCGGGAAAGGACTATGCGTTGACCTCGGGTGGGATTTTCCAGTCTTGGGGCGGCCGGAAAATCCCACCCAATTCCCTCCAGCCTCCCCAGCCTTCTCTGGTTCCCTCCTGAGAGTGGCGGGTCTGGCTGGGCCCCGCCTTGCCCAAGCGGCTGCTCACCATGTTTGGGAGCTGCTTGGTGATTGGCAGGTGCAAGCTGTTTCACCATGGAAGCCGTCGCAACTGAATTCCGTCCGGGTCCCCACTCGGAATCTCCAAAGGTACACTTTGAACCGGAGGTCATTGAGAATTGATCAGGAGCAGGAACTGTGGCTGGACATCCCTGTCCATAGGCCCAGATTCTGGATCTCTTAAATCGGACCGTGTCAGCTGGGACAAGCCCTCGGTGGTCGATGGGGCTCAGTGTGAGCAACAGGGTGTAATTTAAGGGATTGTTCTGTGTCCTTTTAATCTCCTACAGCCTGAGGGACACTGAAGCTGGCAGTAGTCTCCTTTGGCCTTTTCTCTCTTTGGGTGAGCTTGCACAGTATGGCTGGTGGCCACCAGGGGGAGGTATGGTCACCAGAACCCCACCTCCTCACCAACCTCCATGTTTAAAGTTTATTTATTAGTCACAAATAAGGCTTCCATTAACACTGCAATGGAGTTACTGTGAAATTCCCCATGTCACCATACTCTGGCACCTGTCCGGGCCAATGTACCTAACCAGCACGTCTTTCAGAATGTGGAAGGAAACAGGAGCACCCAAAGGAAACCCACGCAGACATGGGGAGAACGTGCAGACTCCACACAGACAGTGACCCAAGCCGGAAATCGAACCCGGGTCCCTGGCGCTGTGAAGCAGCAGTGCTAACCACTCTGCTACTGTGCCACCCCCAATAGTTGCTAGCATCCTCCCCGTACCCCCGGTTCCCCAGTCCCACGGTCAAAGTGTCCCTTATTGTGTTTCTTAGGAGTTGCTCACCCAGATGGGGCTGCAAGAGGATAAAATAAGGGTTAATTCCACCCACCGTGCCCCCTTCCAGAGGGTGAGTGGCTGTGTGTGTGTGCTACACCAACTCCAGAAAGAATTGAGATCAGTTATGAAGCCACTAACTTCAACACAGTTCCCAACACACAGTGTGTATGAATTTAGATGGAGATGGAGCTGTTAGCTCCCAGCTATCTGTGCTCCTCTAACTCTGGCCTTTTTGTGCATCCCCAATTTTAATCACTCCACCATCGGGGAAGCGCAGAATGGGACATTGCCAAGGAAGCAGAGCGGGTTTGGCAGCTGACACTGCCTCAGTTCTGAAACATCATTAGCCTAGAGCCAGCGGGCCTGCCATCCTCACGGTTAAGAATGGTGCATGGATTACGTGAACAAGAGTTCAGCCCAAGTTTGACTGCTGAGCTGTAGGCGCTGGTCATGCTTTCTGCTGCACCCCTTTCTCCAAGACAGCACTGTGAACAAAATACCAGCTCCCAGGTCACAGAATCAGAGAATTGCTATAGCACTGAAAAAGGCCATTCGGCCCACTGTGTCCATGCCAGCTCTCCCAATGAACTATTCACCTAGTGCTAATCCCCCAATTTCTCCCTGTAAGCCTGCACATTCTTCCTTTTCGGATAGAAATCCGATTCACTCTTGAATGCCTTGATTGAATCTGTCTCCACCACACTCTCAGGCAGCGCTTTCCAGATTCTCACCACTCGCTGTGTGAATCTGTCTCCACCACACTCTCAGGCAGCGCTTTCCAGATTCTAACCACTCGCTGTGTAGAAAATGCCTCCATTGCTCCTTTTGTCAATTACCTTAAATCTCTGCCCTCCTTCCACCAATGGGAACAGTTTCTCTCTCTCTACTCTATCCAGACCCATCATTACTCTGGACACCTCGATCAAATATCCCCAACCTTCTCTTCTCCAAGGAAAACTGTCCCGACTTCTCCAACCTATCCTAGGATCCGATCTCCTGATTCCTTCCTGCTCTCTCTCTAATGCTGTCACATCCTTCCTATAGTGTGACCCCCCCAGAACTAGGCGCGGAACTCCAGCTGAGGCAAACCAGTACTTTGCACAAGTCTAATATAACCTCCTTGTTCTTGTACTCTATGTCCTGATTAATAATACTGTCTGCTTCATCAATCCATCTTTGTTAATCGCTCATCTGAAACTGTTCTATTCTCAGTTGTTTGAGGTTTTTGAGCCGGATTTACTCCATTGGTTAATAACAGGAAAAGGAAGCTGCTCATCAGCAAATCAGCCTCTCTCTTCTGAAGTGTGAAATGTCAATAATTACGCCTGTCCCTCACTGACTGGCATTTCAAACCCTCTCTTTATTCCTCTCTGTTCGAAGTCAGCGTGCTCCCATTTCACAGCTAAGCTTTGTGTATTAGGGGGAGAGCGTGGCGTTAGTGGGAATGTCACTGAACTAGTAATCCAGTGGCCCAGGCTAACGCTCTGGGGGCATGGGTTCAAATCGGGCGGCAGGTGGCTCAGTGGTTAGCACTGCTGCCTCACAGCGCCAGGGACCCAGGTTCAATTCCGGCCTCGGGTCACTGTCTGTGTGGAGTTTGCACATTCTCCCCGTGTCTGCGTGTGTTTACTCCGGGTGCTCCAGTTTCCACCCACAGTCCAAAGATGAGCGGGTTAGGTGGATTGGCTGTGCTAATTTGCCCCTTAGTGTCCAGTGATGTGTAGGTTAGGATTTGATTTATTCTTGTCACATGTATTGGAATACAGTGAATATAGTTCTGGGGGGTCACACTATAGGAAGGATGTGACAGCATTAGAGAGAGAGCAGGAAGGATTCAGGAGACCGGATCCTAGGATAAACAGGTTGGAGAAGTTGGGACAGTTTTCCTTGGAGAAGAGAAGGTTGGGGATATTTGATTGAAATGTCCAGAGTAATGATGGGTCTGGATAGAGTAGAGAGAGAGAAACTGTTCCCATTGGTGGAAGGAGGGCAGAGATTTAAGGTAATTGACAAAAGGAGCAATGGAGGCATTTTCTACACAGCGAGTGGTTAGAATAGAATCTGGAAAGAAGGAAAGAAGGAAAGCAGAATATCGTGTCAGTGTCATAGCTAGGGTGTAGAGAAAGATCAACTTAATATAAGGTGGGTCCATTCAAAAGTCTGATGGCAGCAGGGAAGAAGTTGTCCTTGAATTGGTTGGTACGTGACCGCAGACTTTTGTATCTTTTTTTGGATGGAAGAAAGTATGCCCGGGGTCCTTGCTTACGCCGGCTGCTTTTGCGACGCCACGGGATGTGTAGACAGTGTCAATGAATGGGAGGCTGGTTTACGTGATGGACTGGACTTCGTTCACAACCCAATGCTATAAGGTGTGGAATTTTGGTGGATTGGCCATGGTAAATGCACAGGGTTATGGGGATGGAGGGGAGGGTCTGGGTGGAATTCTCTTTCGGAGAGTTGGTGCAGTTGTGATGGACCGAATGGCCTCTTTCCGTGCTATATTTATCCAAGACTCTAAATTGAGATCTCAAAACAGATCACTGGCTCATTACTAGGGGATTTTCACAGTAACTTCATTGCAGTGTTGATGTAAACCTACTTGTGATACTAACAAATAAACTTTAAACTTATTATATTGCTGTCTCTTTGTACGACCAGGCAGACCAGCCAATGCAGGGATCAAACCTATGACCTTGGCATTATTAGCAACTCGCTCTATCAGAGCTAACCAGTCACTGCTGCTGTTGGTGTATATGTGCTCAAGGGAAAACCCCAGTTAATGGACACCACCTGCCCACAATTAATATATAATTAATGTTTTACACCTAACTACCTCACCCAGCAGGTTTAATAGACAAGTGTCAGCTATCACTGCAAACAACCAAACAGGATATAAAAAGGCAGCATAGTCAGCCCACTTCTAACTGTTTGACTTTGATAAATAAAAACCATTAGTTTGGATCGCAGTTTATTTTTTCAGACTGGTATTTGCTATAATCAAACTCAGCATCCTGGCACTGGACGCTGAAACATTAGCATTCCAGCGTTCCTGTACAAATTCATCGGACTTGCCACGGATATTGGGGCTTGAATTCCATAAGACCATAAGACATAGGAGCAGAATTAGGCCACTCGGCCCATCGAGTCTGCTCCACCATTCAATCATGGCTGATTTTATTTTCCTCATCCCCATTCTCCTGCCTTTTCCCCATAACCCCTGATCTCCTTATTAATCAAAAACCTACCTATCTCTGTCTTAAAGACACTCAATGACCTGGCCTCCACAGCCTTCTGCGGCAAAGAGTTCCACAGATTCACCACTCTCAAGAATCATGGAATCCCTACAGTGCAGAAGAGGCCATTCAGCCCATTGAGTCTGCAGCGACTCTGTGACAGAGTATCTTACCCAAGCCCTCTCCCCCGCCCTATCCCCATAACCCCACACATTACCCATGGCTAATCCATCTAACCTACACATATTGGGACATTAAGGGGCAATTTAGCACAGCCAATCCACCTAACCTGCACATCGTTTGGACTGTGGGAAGAAGCCGGAGCACCCGGAGGAAACCCACGCAGACACGGAGGGAACGTGCAAAGTCCACAGACAGTAACCCAAGACTGGAATCGAACCCAAGTCCCTGGCGCTGTGAGGCAGCAATTGTGCCGCCGTGCCAAAGGCGACTGGAGAGCTACAGGCGGAATCTTTCTTCGGAAGGAACTCTTAAAATGCAGACGATAAAAATATAACAAAACTTACTCCAACTTATAAATCAAAGAAAGGGTTTTAGTAAAGAAACTTCATTACTCCAAACTTGGGGCCTTGCCCTGGGCCAATCCAAGTTGCCCACAATTCCCAACAGGTTCTTATTTATAGTGAGTCAGCTGACCATCATATCATTCTGTAATTGGCTACATGGTTTACTGGGTCAGCTGACCCTTACAGCTTGTTACCATTGGCCACATTACATCCAATACAAAGTTGTCATCAGTTGCATTCTAACACGTAAGAGGGGCGCAGGATGGCACGAGCCTGCAGCTGCTCGAGGAAAGGAATGTGGAAAAACAACAAGGAATTACTTGCAAGTGGTTAGGCATCTGTCAATGCTCCTCCAAAGCCTTGCCAACACGGCCACTTGTCATGAGTGAATCTTAACAGTGAGTGTCAGTAGGCTATCAGATTCGACTGGATATTACAGTTGAACTCATTCCAGTTATTAACTGACATGAATGATCGAGTGAGGTCTTTCACTTTAAAAACAAAATCAAATTCCTAGTTATTACCTGAATGAACTATGCCACAGGATTTTACATTTTAAACAAAGAGCTTTTACTGTACAAGAATTAAACAAAGCAAGTACGACTAACTTAACACTACATGTCATAAATTCTTATCATTCAAGCCTGAAAATCTCAATGGGTCACTCCCTGGTCTATTTTTATTTCTACCCAAGAGTTTCCCTGTATCTTTCAGGGTCTTGAGTGTTCCTCCGATTCTCTGGAGATCTAACAAAGGTCTGCCACAGCTCTCAGGAATTCATTTTGATTTTCGTCAGTTTCCCAGTCTGGCACTTGGGCTTCCAGACCTCTCTCTCTCCCTGTGAGAATTCCACTGCCACTCTTTTCCACTTCCTTTACCAAGAGAATCTGACAATTTTAATTCCTCGTGAATTTGGACTTTTCAGTCCGAGCATGGGCCCCACTCACAATTTCTGCTTAGTGAATCCAACTCAGGAACATGGCCTCTATGCACCTTGTTCTGGCTGCCGGCAGACACGGAACTGCCTTCTCACCGTCTTCCAAGCTGACAAACCATTTCTGTTGAGAAAACATATGCCCAAGGCAAAAGACTGCCTCCCTGCGATCTATCCCCACTGCAACATGGCAAACCTAGGATGTCCCAGCTAGAGATTTGAATTAATTAACCTAGGTTCCCAAATTTATATTTTGATCTGAGAAGTATGTGGATACTTTTAGACCCGTTGCTTTTCAGATCTATAATCTGCAGAATTAATGAATGATTTGCCACTCCAATGAAGACAGGGCAATTCTCCTCAGATTTACTCTCTTTAGTTCCCCAGCTAAATGGGCCAGGATGCTTTTTTATGGTTCCCAGCCTTCTAATTCTGACCTTGTAAGTACGCACAGAAGGACCTTTGACGTGTAAGTACCTTGGTTGCTCTGGCAACTTCTGAATTCCAGAATTTCAATTACTTCACATTTACAAACGTAGTTTTCCCCAAACTAATGGTTCATAGCTCCCTGAAAGTGGAGTCACAGCTGGACAGGGTGGTGAAGAAGGCATTCGGCAAGATTGGTTTCATTGGTCAGAACATTGAATGCAGGAGTTGGGACGTCTTGTTGAAGTTGTACAAGACATTGGTAAAGCTACGCTTGGAATATTGTGTACAGTTCTGGTCACCCTATTATAGAAAGGATATTATTAAACTAGAAAGAGTGCAGGAAAGGTTTACTAGGATTCTACCGGGACTTGATGGTTTGAGTTATAAGGAGAGGCTGGATAGACTGGCACTTTTTTCCCTGGAGTGTAGGAGACTTAGGGGTGATCTTATAGAGGTCTATAAAATAATGAGGGACATAGTAGTCAACATTTTTTCCCGAAGGTAAGGGAGATTAAAACTAGAGGTCCAAAGGGGCAATTTTTTTCACTCAGAGGGTGGTGAGTGTCTGGAACAAGCCGCTAGAGGCAGTAGTAGAGGCGGGTATGATTTTGTCTTTTAAAAAGTATTTAGACAGTTACAGGGTAAGATGGGTATAGAGGGATATGGGCCAAACGCAGGCAACTGGAACTAGCTTAGTGGTAAAAATTGGGCAGCATGGACAAGTTGGGCCGAAGGGCCTGTTTCCATGTTGTAAACCTCTATGACTCTATTCCAAAACATAGGCATCATGGCAATAAGGCACATGCACTTCCCCAACAGAGAAGCACTGAGGCAAATTCCTGCTGCCATTCTAACTGAGAGTATCATTTGCAGCATAAATCGAACCTAGCATCTCCCGGGGATGTGACTGAGCCATCATTGGCTAGCTGACGTGCAGGGAGGGAAGGGGTAATGAATACGTGTCCAGTATGTGCTGAAATATAACACGGCTGAGGTTAACAAGTGGAAGAGGAAGTCGGTAATGAAGCATATTCCACAAACAGATGGGCTGCCAGCTCACCCAACTTATCAATCCTTCAAATATGTCACACAAACACAAGTGACAATAAGCGAGTCTGTTCAAGGCATCTGCTCACCTCCTGATGACAAGCTGAGTGCTAGAATGAACCGAACAGTGGAGACACAAGCCCGAACTTTCCTCTTCCTTCTGTTCAGTTTGCGATTCCAGCAGATACGAGTGGGACGAGGGAGAATGACATTGCAATGTCACGCTGCCTCATTAAAAACAATTGATGATTACGCCGGTCTGGTTATTGGTTGCCACTTGCAGTTAATGCTGGAAATATTTAAGAGAGGCGATGGTGTCAGTATTGACGGACTTGGCAGTGTTTGGGTGAGGCATTATACCAGGGCCCTGACTGCTTGTTCTGGTGGCTCAGCTAGATGTTCAACATCCCACAGCACTGTGCTGAAGAGAAGGAGCTCTTCCACGTTTGGCCAATATTGTTCCTCAACCAGATAACCAGCTTCTTAATGATTTGGGATCTTGCTAATGACTGCCGTGCGAGCTCATGTAACAATAGTGATTTCACTTGCCAGTATGTGAAGCACTTTGGAATGGTGAGGCGCTATACAAATGCAAATTCTGAATCTTCTCATTAAAGCGGGGAGATGCCCTTGCCGGTGACTTTTGTTGCATTTGGGATACTTCCTGGCCTCCTTATCTAAGGAAAGATAAACTTGACTAAGAGAGACTGCAATGTAGGTTTAATAAACCTTCTCCTGTGATGAGAAACCTGCCTAATGAATAGACTAGGCTGATATTCTCTGGGGTTCAGAGGAATGAGAGCTGGTCTCGTCAAAACTTAAGGATTGTCTACATGCTGGGAGAATTTGGGAAATCTAGAACTTCGCAGTCACCGGGTGGGATTTTCCGGCCATGCTCGCCCCAAGGCTGGAAAATCCCACCCAAGGTCAACGGGCCTTTGTATGGTCAGTGTCCCATCCACAATTCCCATGGCGGGCGGGACGGAGAAATTCTAACCACTATCTCAGGATAAGGGGTCAGCCATTGAGAATCATAGAATCACTACAGTGCTGAAGGAGGCCATTCCACCCATCTAGCCTGCACTGACAACAATCCCACCCAGCCCAATCCCTGTAACCCCACATATTTATCCCACTAAAACTAAGGGGTGATTTAGCATGGCCAATCCATCTAGCCAGCACATCTTTGGACTGTGGGAGGAAACCCACGCAGACATGGGGAGAACGTGCAAACTCCACACAGACAGTGACCCAAGGCTGGAATTGAACCCGGATCCCTGGCACTGTGAGGCAGCAGTGCTAACCACTGCGCCACCGTGCCTGAGATGAGGAGAAATGTCTTCACTCAAAGGGTTGTAACTCTTTGGAATTCTCTACCCTAGAGAGTGGTGGATGTTCTCTCATCGACCAGGTTCCAGACTGAGAATGATAGAATTTTGGGGACAATATGGGACTTAGGGGATTTGGGGGTAGGGCAGAAAAGTGGAGTTGAGGCAAAAGATCAGCCATGATCTTATTGAATGGTGGAGTGCGCTTAAGGAGTCAAATAACCAACTCTTGCTCCTATGTTGCCTCATATTGTGGTTCAACACTGCCTTCGGTGTGCCAGTGCAGTCTTTGTTAGCCCGGTGCAGAGAGTGAGCACCGAGCTCATGACCTACAGAGCAGTTACATAGAAACATAGAAGATAGGAGCAGGAGGAAGCCATTTGGCCCTTCGAGCCTGCTCCGCCATTCATTACGATCATGGCTGATTGTCCAACTCAATAGCCTAATCCTGCTTTCTCCCCATAACCTTTGATCCCATTCGCTCCAAGTGCTCTATCCAGCCGCCTCTTGAATACATTCAATGTTTTGGCATCAACTACTTCCTGTGGTAATGAATTCCACAGGCTCACCACTCTTTGGGTGAAGAAATGTCTCCTCACCTCCGCCCTAAATGGTCTACCCTGAATCCTCAGACTGTGACCTCTGGTTCTGGACTCCCCCACCATCGGGAACATCCTTCCTGCATCTACCCTGTCTAGTCCTGTTAGAATTTTATAAGTCTCTATGAAATCCCCCCTCATTCGTCTGAACTCCAGCGAAAATAATCCTAACCTTTTTTTAAAAGGGTAACCAAGAAGGTAGATGAGGGCAGTGCAGTTGATGTTGTCTACATGGACTTTAGCAAGGTCTTTGACAAGGTACCGCATGATAGGTTGTTGCATAAGGTTAAATCTCACGGGATCCAGGGTGAGGTAGCTAAATGGATACAAAATTGGCTTGATGACAGAAGCCAGAGAGTGGTTGTAGAGGGTTGTTTTTCAAACTGGAGACCTGTGACCAGCGGTGTGCCTCAGGGAAAGTGTTATTTGTCATTTATATTAATGATTTGGATGAGAATATAGGAGGTAGGTTTGCAGATGACACCAGGATTGGTGGCATAGTGGACAGTGAAGAAGGTTATGTCGGATTGCAACGGGATCTTGATCAATTGGACCAGTGGGCTGATGAATGGCAGAAGGAGTTTAATTTAGATAAATTCGAGGTGATGCATTTTGGTAGATTGAACCAGGGCAGGACTTACTCAGTTAATGGCAGGGAGTTTAGGGGTGTTACAGAACAAAGAAATCTAGGGGTACGGGTTCATTGCTCCTTGAAAGTGGAGTCACAGGTGGACAGAGTGGTGAGGAAGGCATTCAGCATGCTTGGTTTCATTGGTCAGAACATTGAATACAGGAGTTGGGACGTCTTGTTGAAGTTGTGCAAGACATTGGTACGGCCACATTTGGAACACTGTGTACAGTTCTGGTCACCCTATTATAGAAAGGATATTATTAAACGAGAAAGAGTGCAGAAAAGATTTACTAGGATGCTACCGGGACTTGATGGTTTGAGTTATAAGGAGAGGCTGGATAGACTGGGACCTTTTCCTCCGGAGCGTAGAAGGATGAGGCCTATAAAATAGGTCTATAGAATAATGAGGGGCATAGATGAGGTAGATAGTCAATATCTTTTCCCAAAGGTAGGGGAGTCTAAAACTAGAGTGTATAGGTTTAAAGTGAGAGGGGAGAGATACAAAAGGGTCCAGAGGGGCAATTTTTTCACGCAGAGGGTGGTGAGTGTCTGGAACAAGCTGCCAGAGGTAGTAGTAGAGGTGGGTACAATTTTGTCTTTTAAAAAGCATTTTGACAGTTACATGGGTAAGATGGGGGTAGAGGGATATGGGCCAAATACGGGCAATTGGGACTAGCTTAGGGGTTTAAAAAAAAGGGGCGGCATGGACAAGTTGGGCTGAAGGGCCTGTTTCCATGCTGTAAATCTCTATGACTCTATCAGTCCCTCCATCCCCGGAATCAGGCTGGTAAACCTTCGCTGCATTCCCTCAAGAGCAAGAACATCCTTCCAGAAGCCACTGGAACCTCGCCTTGACAAGAATCAGTGTGCTCAGGAGTGGAGAAAAGAAATTAAGATATAACAAGATATTCCAAAGCGGCCAATTTATATACTAATGTTGGAGAATGCTGCACTTTCCACAAGAGGGCAGTTTGTTGCTTGTATTGCTATTAATTTTGTTCAAAGCTTTGCAGTGTTTGGCCAATAAATATTACCCAGAATGAGGTAGGAATTTGGAGTGACAACTCATACTGCTTTTCTTGGGGAAAGGTAAACCGGGGTGATATTTCTAAGCTAGCAGTAGCCAGTGTGGATCATTGTGTGTGGCTGGCGTGCGATTCAACAATTCAGATACATCCTTCCATGATTATCTGACTATGCTGGAAGGAAAACTGAGCAAGTTACAGATAGAGCAACGAATAAAAGTAGGGTCCATTTAGCCTGTTGAGGAACAGGCCAAATGAGGGCGACACGGTGGCACAGTGATTAGCACTGCTGTCTCACAGCGCCAGGGAGCCGGGTTCAATTCCAGCCTCGGATCACTGTCTGTGTGGAGTTTGCACGTTCTCCCCGTGTCTGCGTGGATTTCCTCCGGGTGCTCCGGTTTCCTTCCACAGTCCAAAGATGTGCGGATTAGGTGCATTGGACATGCTAAATTGCCCCTTAGTGTCAGGGGGGGGGGTTTGCAGGGTAAATATGAGAAGTTATGGGGATAGGGCCTGGGTGGGATTGCGGTCGGTGCAGACTCGATGGGCCGAATGGCTTCCTTCTGCACTGTAGGGATTCCATGATTCTATGAACTCCTGGGCGCCATTGTCACTGTGGTCAATGCGGACAGGTATTTCAGTCAGGTGAAACCTTGGGCTGGATTCTCCCTCTGGGCTTCTGAAACACTGTAGTGACTCTCAGGGTGGGGGAGGAGGGAGTGGACGCAGGGGAAATGGTCACATTGGGATAGGAAACAGACACTCAATATTCTTTTTTAAAATTCATCTGTGGAACATGGGTCTCGTTGGCTGGGCCAGCATCTGTTGTCCATCCCTAGGTGCCCTTGTACTGAATGGCTTGGTAGGCCATTTCAGAGGGCAGTTGAGAGTCGACCACATTGCTGCGTGTCTGGAGTCACATGTAGGCCAGACCAGGTAAGGATTTCCTTCCCTAAAGGACGATATGATTGTCCTCTCTGCGTCCAATTAATGGCCTCGGGATGGGCTCACTTCGACAGCCAATCAGAGGCCTTCTAGCTCACGAGGAGGAGCAGAAGGCTGCAATGGAGGGTAAGTGAGAGAGAGGGCACCTCAACATGGAGGGTAAGTGAGAGAGAGGGCACCTCAACATGGAGGGTAAGTGAGAGAGAGGGCGCCTCAACATGGACGACCCTCTCTCTCTCTCTCCAACTCTTTTCAAAAAGCATTTTGACAGTTACATGGGTAAGATGGGGGTAGAGGGATATGGGCCAAATGCTTAGGGGTTTAAAAAAAAGGGGCGGCATGGACAAGTTGGGCTGAAGGGCCTGTTTCCATGCTGTAAATCTCTATGACTCTATCAGTCCCTCCATCCCCGGAATCAGGCTGGTAAACCTTCGCTGCATTCCCTCAAGAGCAAGAACATCCTTCCAGAAGCCACTGGTTTCCCTTAGCAGTGGGGCCCCCATTGTGGGGGGAATGTGTGAGGAGAGAGAACCATTCACCAGGATCTCCAGCTGCTGCTGTTGCATCCAGGCCGGCAGACTGGGTCTCTAGAAGATCTGGAGTGAGGATCCCCTGGTCTGCTGCTAGGGGGGGGTCACCCCCTAGGCAGCCAAACTGGCCCCCGTCGCCGGGAGCCCGACTGAAAAATCCCAGGCAGCCTCCTGGAATTGGCATGAAGTGGCTGCCAATAAACAGAATTGACTATCCACCACATTAATTATTGAATTTGCTTCAGAGTTGTGATTAATGGGGTGGATTACACAGCAGGTTGGAGTTGTATTGCATTGCCCTTGAATGTCAAATCATGTCCCAGGCCGAGTAACCTTCAGCGTAAATCCAAAAACCAAACACATCCTAAAACTGCACTATTGACCTTATTGCAGGAAGTCGAGTTGTTTGTCTGCATTGTTCACCTCGTGGTGAGCATGTCAAAAAGAAACTTATTACAGGTACCCTGTATGTATTCAGTGATACATCTTACTTTTGGAGCCATTCTACTTACTTGAGACTGTCGCTAACTTGGGCTATCGTAATGTAAGTTTATACACGGCATTCATAGAATCCCTACAGTGCAGAAGGAGGTTATTCGGCCCATTGAATCTGCACTGACCACAATCCCCCCACCCAAGCCCTATTCCCGTAACCCCACACACTTACCTTGTAATCCCCCTGACACTAAGGGGCAATTTAGCATGGCCTTTCAACCCAACCCGCACATCTTTGGACTGTGGGAGGAAACTGGAGCACCCGGAGGAAACCCACGCAGACATGGGGAGAACGTGCAAACTCCACACAGACAGTGACCCAAGCCGGGAACTGAACCGGGTCTCTGGCGCTGAGAGGCAGCAGTGCTAACCGCTGTGCCACCGTGCCACCCCGAAATGATCAGAAATCCGAAATGGAATCGGCCCCCAGGGTTTTGCTCTGTAGTGAGTGAGGACAAAGCTACTTGGGGGTGGTGGGTGAGCGAGGGGATATTTGGAGGAAGGGCTCTTAATGAATTGCTGTTGTGCCTGTCACATAAATTGCAAGACTGAATCAGGGGGAATGGAGATCTGAAACCTGCAGGGAGAGGAGATAACTTTCAAAATACTTAAAAATAAAGAAAAGAACTTGCGTTTATTTACAGGGTGTCATCAGAGTTGTGTACGACTGGTTCACACGCAATAAATTACTGTACAGTTCAGTTGCTGTTGTTACGGGGGGAAATATAAAGCCTTCACCAGAAAAAGAAATTACTCCTTAATGTGAAGCAGTGCTTCTTTGTATGAAATTACTGTTACGGCTTGATTGCAACATGTCCCCCAACACACTGATTTTTGATTTGATTTGATTTGATTTAATGTTACATGTATAAACATACAGTAAAAAGTATTGTTTCTTGCGTGCTATGCAGACAAAGCATACTGTTCGTAGAGAAGGAAACGAGAGAGTGCAGAATATAGTGTTACAGTCATAGCTAGGGTGTAGAGAAAGATCAACTTAATGCAAGGTAAGTCTATTCAAAGGTCTGACAGCAGCAGGGAAGAAGCTGTTCTTGAGTCAGTTAGCACGTGACCTCAGACTTTTGTACCTTTTTCCCGACGGAAGAGAGAATGTCCGGGGTGCGTGGGGTCCTTAATTATGCTGGCTGCTTTTCCGAGGCTGCAGGAAGTGTAGACAGAGTCAATGGATGGGAGGCTGGTTTGCGTGATGGATTGGGCTACATTCACAGCCTTTTGTAGTTCCTTGCGGTCTTGGGCAGAGCAGGAGCCAGACCAAGCTGTGATACAACCAGAAAGAATGCTTTCTATGGTGCGTCTGAGAGTCGTAGCTGACATGCCAAATTTCCTCAGTCTTCTGAGAAAGTAGAGGCGTTGGTGGGGCTTCGTTCTGTAGCTGATACCGATGTGGTTTGTCACGGGCTTCCATACACTGACTCCAGTGGCTAAAACGTCATTTCTCTTGCAGATTTGAAAATGAAAGTGAGTTTCCCGAGGAGGTGGAGAACAATGACCCCAGCGCCTACGTTACAAACTTATCGTACTATCAGCTCGTCCCTTTTGAAACGGATATCTTGGAGTGATTCTGTCGTGGGCTGTATTTAAACACAGGTTCGCTTTTCCACCCCCCTCCCCCTCCGTGGCCCATTCTTTTTACCCCCTCGCTCCCCAACAGCCATCAATTGGAGCACGAACGCTCACCTTGGACACCTCTTTCAGCTGGCTGGTCCAATTGATGAAGGATACTTGAATACGTCAGCCATCTTATTTCAGCCTCACGTTACAAATGTTTACAGAACACGGAGGAAAGTGACACGTGAAAAGCTGCTTTGGATCCCCAGGGGTCTTCGGTGAAGGAGGCCAGGACTCCGCGCACAAACCAAGTTGAGGAAAAGCACGAGATATTTCCTTCAACTTAAAAACAAAATTGACAATTGCCATGGTAATCAAATAGTCTTAAAATAAACCATTGTGAAGTCCGACTCTCTATTCTCTCATTTTGAAGTAGACTTGCCCTGAGCCACATTGGCTTCCGCGGATGCGTTCTCCTGTTTGTATCCGGGAAGGATTCGAGGTCGGCAGTGAGGGCGGGGGGGCCGGACGATCTGAGAGATGAGTCTCCTTTCCTGCTGGAAGAGTTAATGAGGGGAAGTAATGATCTCAAACTCAAGAGTTGTTTCAGCTTCCGGACGGATCCCTCGTCTTGACTCCTGCCAGCCCCTCAGCACGCTCGATCAAAGCTTTTTTGCTGCAAAGCCAACACAAAAGTACCTATCAGTATTCATGCAGGCAGCATCAGCGACTAATGGAATCCAAGGCCTGTGGCTATCGATTGATTCAGGAAGGCACCCTGAGCTAAGATGCTGTGTTTGCACCATTGCTGCTCCTTTCTCTGTGGAGTGCACAGTCACAGGTTCTATTGTGCAAGCATCTTTTAAACAAATATGTACTAACTTACTATTTTTGGCTTATGTAAATAGTAAATTATTAAAGTCTAGATTGTTTTATACAGTGTATCTTCAAATGTATTTTATTGGAAGCAGTATTAATCAATTAAATGATATTTTAATCAGTGTACCAACCTACTGGCTGCCGGTTATTCCAGAATAACGGGTGAATATTATTGTCACGGTAATGGAGAAGGGCAATGGCGATTTTCCTTATTGTAGATGTGTGGTTAAAGGTGACTATCTCCAGGTTTCGGTTTGAGTTAGACTGTTCCACCATTAACTTTGTAAATGTAGCAGCTAGCGCCTTGGTTATTGTCTTCTTGGAACTTTCTATGTTTTATGGTGATTAGCAAAAGATCGTAGAACCCTACAGTGCAGAAAGAGGCCATTCGGCCCATTGAACCCGCACCGACCACAATCCCACCCAACCCCTATCCCCGTAACCCCACATATTTACTCTGCTAATCCCCCTGACACAACCTGTGGTTGTCCCCCTACAAAACAAGTATATTGTTTTGGATAGTGTGGGGGAGGATGACTCTCCAGGGGTAAGACACAGTGACCAGGTCACTGGCACACAGTCAGGCTCTGTGGCCCGGAAAGGAAAGGGAGGGGTTAGGAGAGCAATAGTGGTGGGGGATGCGTCGGTTAGAGGCACGGACAGGTGATTCTGTGGGTGCGAACGGGACTCCAGGATGGTAGTCTGCCTACCTGGTGCTGGGGTAATGGGTGTCTCCAAATGGATAGGAGGCATCTTAAAAGGGGAAGATAAAGAAACGGATGTCATTGTACACATTGGTGCAAATGACATAGATAGGAAGAGCAGGGGGATCCTACGAGAGCAATTCAGGGAGTTGGGAAATAGACTAAAAAGTAGGGCCTCCAGGGTGGCCATCTCTGGGCTGCTCCCAATGCCTTGTGCCAGTGAGGCTAAGAATAGGGAGTTAGTACAATTGAATGCTTGGCTAAAGGACTGGTCCAGGAGGGAGGGCTTCATTTTCCTAGATCAATGGGAAGTTTTCAGGAGAGGATGGCACCTGTACAAGAAGGACGGGTCACAACTAAGTTGGAAGGGCACGAATATCCTGGCTGGGAGTTTTGCTAGTGCAGTTCAGGGGGGTTTAAACTAGTATGGCAGGGGGGTGGGGATCAAAATATTAGGTCTACAAGTGTAGAGGCTGGGGACGAGCTTGGGGCTGGGACAAGGCTGGCAAAGAAGAAGAGCACTCTGGGGGAGGATGACCTCACTGGGCCTGGAGGTCTGGAGTGCTTATACTTCAATGCAAGGAGCGTAGGAGGTAAGACAGACGAACTTAGGGCCTTAATGCTCACGAGGAATTTGGATGTGGTTGCGGTGACAGAGACTTGGTTGAAAGAGGGACAGGACTGGCAGCTGAATATTCCGGGGTACAAGTGTTTTAGGCGAGACAGAGGAGGGGCCAAAAGAGATGGGGGAGTAGCAGTATTAGTTGGAAAGCATATTACAGCGGTGCAGAGGGAGGACAATTCAGAGGGGTCGTGTAACGAGTCACTCTGGGTGGAGCTTAGAAACAGGAAGGGCGCAGTCACTATGTTGGGGGTATACTACAGGCCCCCAACAGCCCAAGGGAAGTGGAAGAACGGATATGTCAGGAGATACTGGATAGGTGCAGGAAAAATAGGGTTGTTAACATAGAAAGCCACAGCACAAACAGGCCCTTCGGCCCACAAGTTGCGCCGATCACATCCCCACCTCTAGGCCTATCTATAGCCCTCAATCCCATTAAATCCCATGTACTCATCCAGAAGTCTCTTAAAAGACCCCAACGAGTTTGCCTCCACCACCACCGACGTCAGCCGATTCCACTCACCCACCACCCTCTGAGTGAAAAACTTACCCCTGACATCTCCTCTGTACCTACCCCCCAGCACCTTAAACCTGTGTCCTCTCGTAGCAACCATTTCAGCCCTTGGAAATAGCCTCTGAGAGTCTACCCTATCCAGACCTCTCAACATCTTGTAAACCTCTATCAGGTCACCTCTCATCCTTCGTCTCTCCAGGGAGAAGAGACCAAGCTCCCTCAACCTATCCTCATAAGGCATGCCCCCCAATCCAGGCAACATCCTTGTAAATCTCCTCTGCACCCTTTCAATGGCTTCAACATCTTTCCTGTAATGAGGTGACCAGAACTGCATGCAGTACTCCAAGTGGGGTCTAACCATTGAAGTAGTGGGAGACTTCAATTTCCCTGGCATAGACTGGAAATCGCTGAGAGCTGGGACTCTGATTGGGGAGGAATTTGTAAAATGCGTACAGGAGGGTTCTTTGGAACAATATGTAGATAGCCCGTCTAGAGAGGGGGCTATACTGGACCTAGTACTGGGGAATGAGCCCGGTCAGGTCTTCAAAGTTTCGGTAGGGGAACATGTAGCAAATAGTGACCACAATTCTGTTAGCTTTAGGATAGTGATGGAAAAGGATGAGTGGTGTCCCAAGGGTAAGGTGTTGGATTGGGGGAAGGCTAACTTTAGTGGGATTAGGCAGAAATTGGCAGCTCTTGATTGGGAGAGGCTGTTTGAGGGTAAATCCACATCTGGCATTTGGGAGTCTTTTAAGGAACAGTTGTTAGGGCTGCAGGACAGGCATGTGCCTGTAAAAAAGAAGGATAGGAAGGGTAGGATTCGAGAACCGTGGATAACCAGGGAAATTGAGGGACTGGTCAAAAGGAAAAGAGAGGCGTATGTTAGGTCCAAGCAGCTAAAAACGGAGGGAGCTCTGGAGGAGTACAAAGAAAGTAGGAAAGAACTCAAACGGGGAATTAGAAGGGCAAAAAGGGGTCACGAAATGTACTTGGCAGACAGGATTAAGGAGAATCCCAAGGCATTTTATTCATACGTTAGGAACAAAAGGGTTATCAGGGAAAAAATCGGACCTCTCAGGGACAAAAGTGGGGAATTATGCTTGGAGCCCAAAGAAGTAGGGGAGATCCTAAATGAATACTTTGCATTGGTATTCACAAAGGAGAGGGATGTGTTGACTGGGAGTGTCTCGGAGGGGAGTGTTGAACCGTTGGAGAAAATCTCCATTACAAGGGAGGAAGTGTTAGGTTTGTTAGAGAATATAAAGACTGACAAATCCCCAGGGCCTGATGGAATCTATCCAAGGCTGCTCAGGGAGACGAGAGATGAAATCGCTGGGCCTCTGACGCAAATCTTTGTCTCGTCACTGGACACAGGTGAGGTCCCAGAGGATTGGAGGATAGCTAATGTGGTCCCGTTATTTAAGAAGGGTAGGAAGGATAACCCGGGTAATTATAGGTCGGTGAGCTTGACGTCCGTGGTGGGGAAGTTGTTGGAGAAGATTCTTAGAGATAGGATGTATGCGCATTTAGAAAGGAATAAACTCATTAACGATAGTCAGCATGGTTTTGTGAGAGGGAGGTCATGCCTCACTAACCTGGTGGAGTTTTTTGAAGAAGTGACTAGAATGGTTGACGAGGGAAGGGCAGTGGATGTCGTCTATATGGACTTTAGTAAAGCGTTTGACAAAGTCCCTCATGGTAGGCTGGTGAAAAAGGTTGGATCTCATGGGATAAAGGGGGAGGTGGCTAGATGTGTGGAGAACTGGCTTGGTCACAGAAGACAGAGGGTGGTAGTGGAAGGGTCTTTTTCCGGCTGGAGGCCTGTGACTAGTGGTGTTCCACAGGGCTCTGTTTTGGGACCTCTGCTGTTTGTGATTTATATAAACGATCTGGAAGAAGGTGTAACTGGGGTGATCAGTAAGTTTGCGGACGACACAAAATTGGCAGGACTTGCAGATAGTGAGGAGCATTGTCAGAGACTACAGAAGGATATAGATAGGCTGAAAATTTGGGCAAAGAAATGGCAGATGGAGTTCAATCCTGATAAATGCGAAGTGATGCATTTTGGTAGAAATAATGTAGGGAGGAGCTATACGATAAATGGCAGAACCATAAAGGGTGTAGATACGCAGAGGGACCTGGGTGTGCAAGTCCACAGATCCTTGAAGGTGACGTCACAGGTGGAGAAGGTGGTGAAGAAGGCATATGGCATGCTTGCCTTTATAGGACGGGGCATAGAGTATAAAAGTTGGGGTCTGATGTTGCAGATGTATAGAACGTTGGTTCGGCCGCATTTGGAATACTGCGTCCAGTTCTGGTCGCCACACTACCAGAAAGACGTGGAGGCTTTGGAGAGAGTACAGAGGAGGTTTACCAGGATGTTGCCTGGTATGGAGGGGCTTAGTTATGAGGAGAGATTGGGTAAACTGGGGTTGTTCTCCCTGGAAAGACGGAGGATGAGGGGAGACTTAATAGAGGTGTATAAAATTATGAAAGGCATAGATAGGGTGAACGGTGGGAAGCTTTTCCCCAAGTCGGTGGTGACGTTCACGAGGGGTCATTGGTTCAAGGTGAAGGGGGGGAGGTTTAACACAGATATCAGAAGGACATATTTTACACAGAGAGTGGTGGGGGCCTGGAATGCGCTGCCGGGCAAGGTGGTGGAGGCGGACACACTGGGAACGTTTAAGACTTATCTAGATAGCCATATGAACGGAGTGGGAATGGAGGGATACAAAAGAATGGTCTAGTTTGGACCAGGGAGCGGCACGGGCTTGGAGGGCCGAAGGGCCTGTTCCTGTGCTGTATTGTTCTTTGTAAGTGGAAATTTAGCGTAGCCCAATCAACCTAACCTGCACATCTTTGGACTGCAGGAGGAAACCGGAGCACCCTGAGGAAACCCACGCAGACACGGGGAGAACATGCAAACTCCACACAGACGGTGACCCGAGCTGGGAATTGAACCCAGGTCCCTGGCCCTGTGAGGCAGCAGTGCTAACCACTGTACCACTGTGCTGCAACAGGAAGCAAAAGTTGTTTATACATAGGAGTGTTTTCAATTTGGAATGGAGAGGTGGAGAAAGATTGGATAGTAACCTTCAAAAGCAAATTGTATAAATATCTGAAGGAGAAAAGCTGCAGTGATATGGGGAAAGTGTGAGGGAGTGAGAGTGAGTGGATTGGAGTGGGGAAAGTGTGAGGGAGTGAGAGTGAGTGGAGTGGGGAAAGAGTGAGGGAGTGAGAGTGAGTGGATTGGAGTGGGGAAAGTGTGAGGGAGTGAGAGTGAGTGGAGTGGGGAAAGAGTGAGGGAGTGAGTGGATTGGAGTGGGGAAAGTGTGAGGGAGTGAGGCTGAGTGGAGTGGGAATAGTGTGAGGGAGTGAGTGGAGTGGGGAAAGAGTGAGGGAGTGAGGCTGAGTGGAGTGGAGTGAGGAAAGTGTGAGGGACTGAGAGTGAGTGGAGTGGGGTAAGTGTGAGGGAATGAGGCTGAGTGGAGTGGGGACAGTGTGAGGCTAAGTGGATTGGAGTGAGGAAAGTGTGAGGGAGTGAGGCTGAGTGGAGTGAGGAATGAGTGAGGGAGTGAAAGTGAGTGGATTGGAGTGGGGATAAAGCATTGTGATAGTTTTAAAGCCAATCCAATAGCCCCTGGCACATCTTCTGCACGACTCTTGGTGGGTGTCCCGCACTATTGGTCAATGCTGTGCAAATTAAATAATGTTCCCTAACAACCACTGGATTTACCAAGCCCAGCAAATGAAGTTAATAAGCACTCTGTCTCCGGGGAAATATATTTATATCTAGCTGTATATTTAAAGGGGTAATTGTATGTTTGAGAACATCAATGCCTCCTTTCAGTTCTGAGCTATAAAGAGAAGTGGCACAAAAAAATGTTTAAATCTGAAGAGTCTTTAACTCGTGACCTGTGTCACAGCCTGCTTTGGAAATTTATTCTGGGTTATGTGGTCAAATCATTCATTAAATAATGCTGTCACAGTTATGAAGGAATTGAGTTTATTAGAACAAGGAAGTCATTAGCCATAGTCTGCAAAGCACCAGAATAGAGTCTCCATTGTAGTGAGAAACGGAATGGTTTGATACAGTGAAGGGCAAGTCAAGGAGATACCAGAGCCGGCATAGGAATTGAACCTGTGCCATTGCTATCATTCTACATCACACTCTAGCCAAGAGGGATAATTATCTGTGTACCATTTATGTTTGTAGGATTTTCATTTCCATAGGTGCAAGGCATGAAGTCACTACAGAACAGGTGGAAGTCTCAAGGAAATTACCAAACGCCTTCTCTTTATTCATCTTTTGCCATCCAGGTCCCCCCAACCTTAAAGAGCAGCGATAGCCTTCAAATGGTTATTGCTTCAATCAGTCCATGTCTCGCTGTAACTTCCAAAGGGTAGATATTCCTCTCACAGGCACATTCGCATCGTTTGATGCCTCACAAATCTTTAATTTTGCTCATTATCTTCTTTTCTGACGATGTCGACATCTTGCTGGGGTACAAAACCCAAAGTCAGTTGTTCTATTAATGTCTCGGTGTTGATTATGTGTATTGGCAGTCCATATCCACAGATCTCTAAAGGTTGCCACTCAAGTGGATAGAGCTGTGAAGAAGGCATATAGTGTGTTAGCTTTTATTAACAGGGGGTTGGAGTTTAAGAGCCGAGGGGTTATGCTGCAACTGTACAGGACCTTGGTGAGACCACATTTGGAATATTGTGTGCAGTTCTGGTCACCTCACTATAGGAAGGATGTGGAAGCGCTGGAAGGAGTGCAGAGGAGATTTACCAGGATGCTGCCTGGTTTGGAGGGTAGGTCATATGAGGAAAGGTTGAGGGAGCTAGGCCTGTTCTCTCTGGAGCGGAGGAGGCTGAGGGGAGACTTAATAGAGGTGTATAAAATGATGAAGGGGATAGATAGAGTGAACGTTCAAAGACTATTTCCTCGGGTGGATGGAGCTATTACAAGGGGGCATAACTATAGGGTTCGTGGTGGGAGATACAGGACGGATATCAGAGGTAGGTTCTTTACGCAGAGAGTGGTTGGGGTGTGGAATGGACTGCCTGCAGTGATAGTGGAGTCAGACACTTTAGAAACATTTAAGCGGTTAATGGATAGGCACATGGAGCACACCAGGATGATAGGGAGTGGGATAGCTTGATCTTGGTTTCAGATAAAGCTCGGCACAACATCGTGGGCCGAAGGGCCTGTTCTGTGCTGTACTGTTCTATGTTCTATGTTATCCAAAAAAGCCATTGTTTCTAAACCTGATGCTGCCATTAGTTCATATCCAGATGTGCATATTTTGACAGGAATCTTCCCCATCTTAATCCCCCCCCACCCCCCCCCATCACATTGTTCCCCTCCCACCAGACAGATGTGGAGGGATTAGACAGGGTACAGGAATGGTTCACAAAAATGATTCCAAGAATGAGCAACTTCAGTGATGATTCAGATTGGAGAGGCTGGGTCTGTTCTCCTTGGAGATGAGGAGGCTGAGAGGAGCAAAGAGGCCATTGTTACTAAACCGCATCCTGGTAAGTATTTATTAGTCACAAGTAGGCTTACATTAACACTGCAATGAAGTTACTATGAAAATCCCCTAGCCGCCACACTACAATGCCTGTTCGGGTACACTGAGGGAGGATTTAGCACAACCAATGTGCCTAACCAGCACATCTTCAGATTGTGAGACAAAACTGGAGCACCCGGAGGGAACCCACGCAGAGAAGATGCAGATTCCACCCAGACAGTGACCCAAGCCAGGAATCGAACCCAGGCCTCTGACACTGTGAGGCAGCAATGCTAGCCACTGGGCCACCGTGCTGTGCAGCCACTGTGCAGCTCACATCCAGATATGCACACTTTGACAGGAATCATTGGATAGGGATTTGTAACTGTAACTCCCCCAATTGCTGACAATTCACAAACCGCTGACTCGACCAATCAGCAACCCAACCCAATCGCCAACTCGACCAATCGCCAACTCGACCAATCGGCAACTCGACCAATCGCCAACTCGACCAATCGGCAACTCGACCAATTGCTAACTCGACCAATCAGCAACTCGACCAGTCAGCAACTTGACCAATTGCCAACTCTACCAATTGCCAACTCGACCAATCAACACTAATCTCATCCTCCCGCCCAAGTGGCAAAAACTAATTTACCTGTAAAAGATGATTAAAATTGCTTTAACACAAATTGAGGGCATCTTCCCTACAATAGAAAATGATAACTGTTCAATAAATAACCCTTTTTTTGTTACATTATGCTTATATGACTCATGGTGACAGACAAAGCAGAATATATAACACAATTGCTTGACATTACAAATATATCCATTGCTTTTGGGCATTCTGTGTATAAATCTCAATGGTGCGGTTTAGAAGTTCTGAGGAAAAGCCCTGAAGAATCTTCCTCCATTGGGTACAAACAAATTGCAGCCAACACTTTCTGCCAAAGTGTGCTCTGAAATGAGAACTTTTAATAATGCCAAAGAGGATATAAAATACTGCTGTCAATTTGCTCTGGTTACTATTGTAATGACCCTCTAAGAGAGTGGCGCCCTCAGGAATTTAAGACCTAGAATTTTACTGGACAAGTACAATGAGTGCAGACAGTTTGTGAAATCAGTTTCCTCTAGGAACCTCTCCTGTATCACTAATACGTTTTATAAATTAGGATTTCAACAAGAATGAGGTCTCATTCAAATCTTAGCAACTCACTGTTCCCCAGCTCATAATTGAATTGGATTCTTTGCAATGATAAGGCAGCATGGAATCAGGCGAGGCTGTGCGGATTGAAGGTCATTTTCAAGGTACATTATTTATTACTGCATTGTATATAATAAAATTAATAGAGATTTTTATTAAGTCCTTAAAATAGAGTTAGAAAGTCACAGGCTTCAATGCCTCGGCATTTCATTTCTCCTCAGCTCAAAATGTGGTTAAGCTAATGTTCCATGGAATAAGTATTAACTTCTTATGGTTTAAGCTGGTGCGGGATCAGAAATCCTGTGGGGAACAAGTGATTTTAATTATATGCACATACATGAGGGAGGTGATGGCCTAGTGGTGTTATCTCGAGGCAATTAATCCAGAAACTCAGCTAACGATCTGGGGATCCAGGTTCGAATCCTGCCATGGCAGATGTTAACAAAAAATCTGGAATTAAGAATCTACTGATGACCATGAAACCATTATTGATTGTCGGAAAAACCCATCTGGTTCACTAATGTCAAGGGAAGGAAATCTGCTGTCCTGGCCTGGTCTGGCCTACATGTGACTCCAGATCCACAGCAATATGGTTGGCCCTCAACTGCCCTCGAGCAGCTAATGAACAGCAATAAATGCTGGCCAGCCAGCGACGCCCATGTCCCATGAATAAATTTAAAAAAATCTTCCCCATCACATTGTTCCCCTCCTACTAAACGAGGATGAAGATATTAGAGAGAACAAAAGAACAAAGAACAATACAGCACAGGAACAGGCCCTTCGGCCCTCCAAGCCTGCGCCGCTCATGTGCCCAACTAGACCATTCTTTTGTATCCCTCTATTCCCAGTCTGTCCATGTGGCTATCTAGATAAGTCTTAAACGATCCCAGCGTGTCCGCCTCAATCAACTTGCTTGGGAGTGCATTCCAGGCTCCCACCACCCTCTGTGTAAAATACGTCCCCCTGACATCCGTGCTGAACCTTGCCCCCCTCACCTTGAACCTGTGACCCCTTGTGTTCGTCACCTCCGACCTGGGAAAAAGCTTCCCACTGTTCACCCTATCTATGCCCTTCATAATTTTATACACCTCTATTAGGTCGCCCGTCATCCTCCGTCTTTCCAGGGAGAACAACCCCAGTTTACCCAATCTCTCCTCATAGCTAAGACCCTCCATACCGGGCAACATCCTGGTAAACTTTTTCTGCACTCTCTCCAAAGCCTCCACGTCCTTCTGGTAGCCAGAGGGTTACAGGAAAAGTTCACAAGAATGGTTCCAGGTTTGAGCGACTTCCTTATAAATGTCCTTTCGGGAAGGAAATCTGCCGTCCTTACCCTGTCTGGCCTACATGTGACTCCAGATCCACGGCAATGTGGTTGGCTCTTTAATGCCCTCCGGGATGGGCAATAAATGCTGACCCAGCCAGAGACACCCACATCCCATAAACAGACAAAAAAGAAGTGACGATTCAGATTGGAGAAGCTGGGGCTGTTCTCCTTGGAGATGAAGATGTTCAGAGGAGCATTGACAGAGATGGTCAATATTGCGAGTAGGGTGGACAGAGAAGATTGGCGAAACTGCTCCCATTGGCAGGCGAGTCGAGAACCAGAGAACTCCGATTTAAGGTGATTAGCAAAAAAAAAGCAAAAACTACACGAGGAAAAAGCCTTTTCTACACAACGAGTAGTTCGGATCTGGAAAGCGCTGCCTGAGAGTGTGGTGGAGGTAGATTCAATCATGGCTTTCAAAAGGGAACTTGATAATTACCTGAAGAGAAAATAATTGTCGGGCTCCAAGGAAAAGGTGGGTCTAGCTGAGTTCTTCTTTCCGTGAGCCAACGCAAACACAATGGGCTGAATGGACTCCCTCTGTGCTGTAACCATTCAATGGTTCTAGGTGCTCTGTACTGTATGTTCAGTCGGTCTCACAAAGAGATTCTCGGCACGTCCGCCCGAGGTTTGTACGATCCCACCCGAGGCCAACGGAGAATGCCGTTCTCCGAGCCTTGCCCGCCCCCAAACGAGGCGGGCGTGCCGGTAAAATTCCGGCCTCTGAGTCTTGTATGGTTGAACACAGAAAGTGTTTATTCCTAATACATAACAATGGGCACATATACAGGGTGTAGCCCAAGCTCTGAGCTAATTCCATGCTTGCTTCTGCACAGGTCTCTGTCCAGTCCACAACTGTGTCTAGCCTTGGGCCATGTGTTTCTTTACAGCACACTGTGGGCAGTACTGTTTCCCAGTTCCACATTAACCCATGCTATACTAGATACCCTCATACTACCCTATGATTCTACCAAACACAACCCATCAAATCGTCAGATGACTAGCACAGCCCAGTCCGTGCAGAAGGCTCTGTGGATCTCATTGTTGGCTACATTGGTCAAGGGCTGCTGGAAAGTATACTTACCAAGAACACCAATTGCTGTTCCCTGGCATACGTGGTGTCCACGCCATTGAAACGGAGCCAAGCAGGAATTCATGGAGAATAGAATGTTCTTTGTCTAGTTTGGCTATATTAGCCTAGCCCCTCCCACTGGAAAATTCCTGACACCACCCACGTGGGGTGGGTATTCAGAGACCACCAGGCACCCCACTCTTCTTTGACTAGTGAATCTGTCCCTGGATGGAGTGACTATCATGGCAGGCTGGAGGGCACAAGTCCCGTCAGGTTAAGCCGTGGACAGAGGGATCCACAAGGCATTTCCAGGCCATGTAATCATTTAGTGACCAGAGACCAATATCCACTGCTCCAAACCAGTGATCTCCTTTACATTCATGTGTCAAATACAACCAAGAATTGCCTTCTCTGTCTGGTACATCTTTATCAATAGATACTGGGGCGCTGCAGGTGATTTAACATGTTATAGATATAAATAGGAGCATTCATAATTGAATTAACCAGCTTTTAGTTTAGGCAGCTTCTATTTTTTTAACTGGTTGTTATTTCTCTTCCTGCACCTAGTGATGCACAAGACAGACTTTCATCTGTTCCCACAGCGAGGTTTCTTCTGCAAGAGTTCACTAGCCTATCACCAGAGACTTATAGCTTGAGGGGGCGCCCTCTCCGCATCGAGCATGGCGAACCAGGAGTCTCTCCCACTCTTGCTGCCTCTTGTTGGTGTGTCAGAAGGATTTTGCAGGTTGACATTCAACCTGTTTGGCCGTGTTATGAATGCACCTTCCTTGGCTATCAATTCCTGGGGTGGGACTCGAACCCGGAGATACTGGCTCAGAGGCAGGGACGCTACCCTCTGCACCACAAGCCCTCCTAGAATCATAGAATCCTTACAGTGCAGAAGGAGGCCATTCAGCCCATCAAATCTGTACCGGACACAATCCCACTTAGGCCCTATTCCTGGAAACCCACGCATTTACCCCTAACACTAGGGTCAATTTAGCATGGCCAATCAACCCAACCCACACATCTTTGGAGTGTGGGAGGAAACGGGAGCACCCGGAGGAAACCCACACAGACACGGGGAGAATGTGCAAACTCCACACAGGCAGTCACCTGAGGAATTGAACCTGGGTCCCTGGCGTTGTGAGGAGCAGTGCTAACCACTGTGCCACTGTGCCGCCCTATTTTGTATTAGTGCTTCTTTCCCATATATGTTGTTGGGAGATGGTCTGGTGGCTTGTGGCTTTATTGGCTATCAGCTCTTACTAGTCTATATAAAAACAGTACAGTTGAGGGAAGTGTTGGCACTTTATTGTATTTCCAGTGTGAACATTCTCAGCGTAACAATTATGGGCAAAAAGTGGTAGATTGGTTCTCAGACAGATCAGAAGACGATAGTCTCCCTAGAATTGGGCTGCTGGGAAAAAAATAGTTCAAGTCCAAATTCACCAATGAAAAGAGAAACAGCTACTAAATTCCCTGAAGCCTCAGTTGATAAGTACATGACTTAATGTAGTTTCTAAACATATCAGGTTTGATCTCTGATCTGTGGTGAATTAACTGGTCTTAACTTGGATATACAAAGGTGATTACAAGTCACAAGGGAGAGGTTAATTCCTGTTCCTGATTATTACTTAATGGCTGCTGCTTGCAAGGAAATATGTCAACATCAGGTGAGGGATATGTCAACATAGAATCCCTACAGTGCAGAAGGCCCATCAAGAATGCACAGACCACAAACCCACCCAGACCCTAACCCCATACATTTACCCTAGCAGGTCCCCCTGACACTAAGAGGCAATTCAGCATGGCCAATCCACATAACCCGCACATCTTTGGACTGTCGGGGGAAACTGATGCACCCGGAGCAAACCCACGCAGACACGGGGAGAACCTGCAAACTCCACAGTGACCCGAGCTGGGAATTGAACCCGGGTCCCTGATGCTGTGAGGCAACAGTGCTAACCACTGTGCCACCGTGCCGCCCCGACATCAGCTCAACTCCCTTACTAGTATTCCAATTCCAATCCTCTCTCTGCACCTAGTGGTGCGCTAAGGCAGACTTTTATCCATTTCCATAGCTAGTAATTCCCAGAACAGGTCGTAACTCTGTCAATAGGGGCTTATAGCTTGAGGAGGCGCCACTCCACATCAAGCGTGGCTGACCAGGAGTTTCTCTGGCTTTTACCGCCAACCATTGGTGTGTTAGGAAGGATTCGCAAGTTGACGCCCTCAACCTGTTTGGCCGTGTTATGAACGCACCTTCCTTGGCCATCAGGTCCTGGGGTGAGACTCGAACCCGGGGCCTCTGGCTCAGAGGTAGAGACGTTACCCACTGTGCCACAAAGCCTCCCCCTACTTGTATAACCTATCTAAACTCTGCTTACACTGAGCAATAGTCAACCAGACTGGGTCCAGGAGGATAGTTTGCATGAGTCAACCGCCTGAGAGTACAGAAAGTTTGAGCGAAAGAACTGTAAATTGTATTTGGCACAATATGACCCACAGATTTATAGGATTGCGTAGACCTTGGAAAGGTTAGTCTCTTATGATGAGGCCAAGCTGCCAAATGTAATGGCTTTTGAGTCATATTTCTGTGGGAATTACTTCAGCCCTGAGGGAAACGGTGACATTTGACACTCACTTATGCTTTTCTTTCCAACATCCATCGTCTTGTTACTGTCTGTGTCTGCTGCCAGTCCGAACTATCCATAACCGTGTGTACTTGTATAGACATTTTATATTAAATATGGACTGATAATTAATAATTCAATAAAGATTCGTATTTGACACAGGGGCCCGAACCCCACCTGAACTGGGGAGGAAAGCAAATGACATCCATGTAACACAGTAGGAGTTTGTGTTTTAGGTTGGGGCCCCAGCGTCAGGGTTGTCTGGGAGGGGTCCCAGCCCTGCATTGTGCCGGATTTGGACTTGGTGAGGCCCTAAGCTACATAAAGCTTGGAGGCCCCTTTGTTAAAAAGTTACACCAAAAGGTCTCACAAAGGTGCGTACCAAAACAGGACCTTGGGTCGCCTCAAAAAAATTGAAAACATAATTATGTCTTTTAATTATTTAATAGCAAGGTATTTAAAATGAAAAATACAAATTATTTTCAAATGAATGCATTTCCTGATTACATATTTATCATTGGGCTGGCTTGATCTCCCTCATAGATTTTGGTAATTTTGGTAATTTTTTGAGTTGCTCTTCAAGCTGGTGCTTTCTTTTTCTTTTCTGGTATCCGCTCTTAAATGTTCTCTTCATTGTGAACCTTCTGAAATGTTGTGAGGCCCCTGCGGATTGTGAGGCCCTGAGCTGTAGCTTGTTTAGCTTATGCCGAAATCCGGCACTGGCTACCTGACATCGATTTTGCCTGGATTGGCCAATTAGTGGCCAGCAATTGCGTTTGCCGTCCAGTTACGGATGGTGGGCGGGCTCTTGAAGCCGGCTGGCCAATAGGAGGCCCTCTGGCACTGAATTAAGGAGCTGCAGTCTGCCTTTGCAGGTACAGGAACAAAGAACAAAGAAAAGTACAGCACAGGAACAGGCCCTTCGGCCCTCCAAGCCGGTGCCGATCATGATGCCCTAATTAAACTAGAATAAAAACTCCTGCCCTTACTTGGCCTGTATCCCTCTATCCCCTCCCTATTCATATATCCATCCAAGGTACGGTCCAACAGATTTATTTGGTATCACGAGCTTTCGCAGCGCTGCTCCTTCATCAGGTGAGTGAAGGAGCAGCGCTCCGAAAGCTCATGATTCCAAATAAACCTATTGGACTTTAACCTGGTGTTGTGAGGCTTCTTACTGTGCCCACTCCAATCCAACACCGGCATCTCCACATCATCCAGGGTAAGGAAGAGAGAGCAAGCCTCCATCTTGTGGCACCTTCTTGATGAAAGGAAGAAGGAAAGCAGTGGCCAAGTATAGGTGAGCCTCAAAGTCTTCTTGGAGCACTGACTCCCCTCACCCCCATTGCTGCTCTGCCACTGGGGGGGGTCATTGTTGGGCAGCTTCCCGATGCTGTGGTGGGCAAATGGCGCCAGCAAGCTGGCATGCCAGCAGCACATTACACACCCACCTGCCTCTGTTCCCACCTCCCATGTCAAAGTGAAATATCCGGTCCCATGTGTACTGGCACCGAGATGGTTTTCAGGGACTGGCTTCATTCTAATAAATCCAGTGTGTTCCAGGAATCATGAATGCCTCTGGTTGGTCAACTTGTCATTAGTGGCAAGGGCTCGATCACTACTGTAGGGTTTAAGGGCTTGGAGAAGCTTAAAGGGCCCAAGGATGTGGGCTTGCTGTTGGACAATGACCAGATGGAGGAGGAAGACTGCATTTGGCACTGAGCTGTACAGGCCCCAGAGGAAGGCACTGAGCTACATAGGGCCCAGAGGAAGGCTGTCCAGTGGCAGTGGAGGGAAATGCCTGGAGAATGCGACATGAGTTCCATATACACAGCTAAACAAAAGTTTAATAACTTTACAAGATCTGCTGAAGTGAAAAGATGAGTGGGTTAGGTGGCTTGGCCATGATAAATTGCCCCTGGTGTCAGGGAGATTAGCAGGGTAAATGTGTGGGGTTATGAGAATAGGTCCTGGGTGGGATTGTGGTCAGTGCAGACTCGATGGGCTGAATGGCCTCCTTCTGTACTGTAGGGATTGAATGAAAGGAGATAGCCACGTTCACCAAGAGTTCAGTGTATGAAGCATCTCTGCAATCCCAGAACGAAAAATCAGTAAATTTTGGAAATGGTCTGAAATGGTCCATTTTAAGGAATACAAGACCAGTTCCACATTTTACTGTGTTTTCCTTCTGGGATATAAAGTGACTATCCCTTCACAAAGTTTTAGTGGTTGAATTAGTTACCATCAACGCTCATGAGGTAGTGGAGCACCCATCAAGCCATCATCATTCACCTGTAAGTGCTTCTGCAGTTATATCATGACATGCTCTTGTGTGACATTGTCTAACTGCCCATGGCTGCACTATCATTAGGTATCATTATTCCCATAACAGCCTTCAGACTTTATTATTGCACAATTACAGAAGCCAATGATGTTTCCCTTTTGCAGAGACAAGGCAACTGAGAGAGAACTCTGGAGAAAATGTCCAAAGCGCTGAGCTCCTGTCTCTCTCCCCCTGAGAAGGAAGTGATTCACTGCTGGAGAGGAGATAGAACCATGGAGTCCCTACAGTGCAGAAAGAGGTCATTCGGCCCATCGAGTCTGCACTGACTCTCGAAATGAATATCCCACCCAGGCCCTCCCCTCCTCTCCGCCCTATCCCTGTAATGCAGAGCATTTACCACTACCTCATGGGCGTTAACGGTAACTAATTCAACCACTAGAACTTTGTGAAGGGATAGTCACTTTATATCCCAGAAGGAAAACACAGTAAAATTTGGAACTGGTCTTGTATTCCTTAAAATGCATTTACCATGGCTAATCCCCCTAACCTACACATCTTTGGACACTAAGGGGCAATTTAGCATGGCCAAACCACCTAACCAGCACATCTTCCAAATGGTGGGAGGAAACCAGAGCACCCGGAGGAAACCCACGTAGACACGGGAGAACGTGCAAACTCCACACAGTCACCCAAGGTCAGAATTGAACCCGGGTCCCTGGCACCGTGAGGCAGCAGTTCTAACAACTCTGCCACCCTCGTGTGTGAGGTAGGGAGGTAGAAGTGCACCTGGTAACTGTGGGTTCACGATGATGCTCTGTTTAGTTTGCCTCTCATCCATCACCCTGCAGGGACTGTTGGTCATTGAATAGAATCATAGAATCCCTACAGTGCAGAAGGAGGCCATTCCGCCCATCGAGTCTGCACCGATGGGATATGGTGAACCATATCCTGGAAGGTAATCTCACTCCTCCTGAAGGTGGTAATGTACTGCACCCTGCAGGAAACCTGTTGCAATGGCCACGAAGGACGGGGCGATGCGGAATTTGTGGAATACAAGCTTCCTTACCGAGCAACCAGAGGTTCGCCCAATGAAAAGTGAGTAGCAGGAACTTACAAACCTGTTGCATTAACCAGGACCGTGGTTGTAGGCCCCAGGGTACCAGACCGTGGTTGTAGGGCCCGGGGACCAGACCGTGGTTGTAGGGCCCGGGGACCAGACCGTGGTTGTAGGGCCCGGGGACCAGACCGTGGTTGTAGGGCCTGGGGACCAGACCGGGTTGTAGGCCCTGGGGTACCAGACCGTGGTTGTAGGCCCCAGGGTACCAGACCGTGGTTGTAGGACCCGGGGACCAGACCGTGATTGTAGGCCCCGGGGGACTGTACCGTGGTTGAAGGCCCCGGGTTTCAAACCGTGGTTGTAGGCCCCGGGATACCGGACCGTGGCGGTAGGACCTGGGGTACAGACCATGGTTATAGGCCCCGGGATTCAGATCGTGGTTGTAGGCCCTGGAGTTCAGACCGTGGTTGTAGGTTCCAGTGTTCAGACCATGGTTATAGGCCCCAGGGTTCAGACCGTGGTTATAGGCCCCAGGGTTCAGACCGTGGTTGTAGGCCCCGGGGTTCAGCCCGTGGTTGAGGGCCCCGGGGAACCGGGCCAGCTAGCTGAAGCCGTGGGTGCAGCTCTGATAAAGGGCCTCTGGTGATGGGAAACTGGCTTTGGCTGAATTACTATGAAACCTTTTGCCACTCTTCCTTCTGTAGATGTACCAGAACTAAACGGCACATACCCAGCCCCATCTGCCCTTCACAGCCCATCCGGTCACTCACTCTGTCCTTTCCAAGCATCAGCTCAGATTAATCTACCCCAAGGGATTGAGAAACGTTGTTACAATGGACGACACTGAGAGGCACAGACTGACCCAGGCAGAAGGAGCAGGCATTGATGCGGCATTGAGGATGAAGACATTGAAGACTAGAGGTGCCACCACTCGGTTTGGATGATGCTGTAGTCTGGGGTGGCACCAGCTGCGTGCCCTCCCACTGACCTCCTCCAATGCCTGCATGTGAGAGAAATGGTACAGGATCAGGCTGCCCTGTTCAAGAGGGGCAGCAAAAACACCTCTGAGTGCAGCTGAATGAAAACACGGCCATCTCAGATTCAGGGGCCTGTATTTGCAACATGGAGTCAGTCACCCTGGGATCAGACCTGATGGCAGCATGGAACGTAACTCAGTGAAGGATTGCCTTGGTTAGCTTGGTCTCGATGTACACTGCTCCTTCAATGTTTGCAAATATGTGCCACTCCCACTGGTGTGGGAGCACGAGTTGATGGGTGCCATATACCCCGTGTGGTGATTCCTCACTGGCCTGTCCTCTCTCTCAACTGCCCCTCTAGTCCATCAACAAAAGCAAAGGTGGAATTTAATTCTTATTGAAATGGCAGAGCAGGGGATAGAAATGACAGCTCTGCAGGATTAGAACAATTGGAAATGGCAACGCCAAGTTCCTCCAAAAGTGAGTCAGACATGAGAAGGGAACTGATGCCACAAGCATTGATGCTGCACACCTTGTGTTTTGTCTCACCCTCTGCCAAGTGGTTGCCTATTTTTTTTTAAAAAGGCAATGAAACAGAGCACAAAGTTGCCATGAATGCCAATCTGAGTGGAGTTCTGGCACACTGGACCCTTCAGCGGAGTTTTATAACTGGGTCTGCCCATGTGTACTAATCAGAAACGCCAAGATGTGCTGTCAATGAGTTACATTGCCGAACCTTTCAAAATGAAGAAATTGAAAATAAATAGTTGCCTGGTAGGACAGAACTTGAGTATTGCTGAAAAATAGGGACATGTCGAAGATTTTCACCTTGCACTCAGCAGAACACTTTATAAGAATACTCGTATATAAAGGGAAAACAGCAACTTATACTGTATGAGAAGAGAGTGCTGGTTGGTTGACAAGTGGACTCTGACTGGTCACTTGACCAATCAGAGTCAAACTGCCTGGTTTAAATTTCAATCAATGTTTGGCAGTTAACTGTCAGTCATCATAACCTGGTGCATTCTCCATGGCAACGCTTTTCCCAGAGTCTACTTGCCAGTAAGGAGTAACACAGAGAAAGAAATCGTTCATTTCTTTTAAAACTTTTCTCTTTCCAGTGCGTAAAACATGTCATTGAGAACTGATAGATTGGGTTGTTCAAAGTGTGTTCTAACATCCAGGTGCAATGAGACATCTCAGCTCTCTATACAAGTGTAAAAGAGGCTGAATTTATGTGGGAGTTATCCCGATCGCTCATGTCCCCACCATTAACGTTATGCTGGACAAGTGAAAGAAATGTCGTAGAAATCTGCCCCGGGTCAGTGTGAAGGACATGGGGAAATAATTCCCCATGAAAAGGGAGGGGAAATCAGCCCTCTGAACCATTGCTGTACTCCTCAGGGTAGTGGGTTACAAAACTACATTGACAGGGGCAAAAGGACAGGTCATCTGGCTGCTTTCATGGAATGGTGAAACTGAAAGTGGGTAGAATAAAATAACAACATGAAAAGTCCTGCTCCTGAAGGTTCTGTTGCAATGTGGTCTCTTTCACAATCTGGATACAAGTGAGCACTCTTCCCTTTCTTAATTCAAACTTTGACCTTTCTTGGGGCAGTCTAACAAAAAACATTCCTTGGTTCTGAAAATCCACACATGTTGGGACATACCAGCTGCTGATCTCAGTTCCAAACCCTGCCAGAGGTTAAACTTCTTTTCAAAACAGTGCGTCCCCTGGTGCCCAGGGTATTGCTTGCAGGGGAGGATGCTGCTATTGGTGGTTGCCAAGGATCTCCTAGAAACAACAAGAGTTCAATCAGTTACCTCTGAAAGGATTTCTTGAGGGAGGCGTTGTCTAGGCCTCAACTCAGATCTGCATTCTGCAATTGCGCCGTGTTTGAGTCCCTGCTTTACCAGGTGTTCCTCAAGAGTTTTACCAATGGCTGTTGTTCCTCCAGGAATGAGGGATTTCCTGGCCTTGGACTCCTCTTCCCCCCCTGACCGTGCTCTCTCCATCAGGGCCTCAGGACCGATACTCTTCCCCTGACCGCGCCCTCCCCAACAGGGCCTCTGTCCCAAACCTCTTCCACTGACCAGGCCCTCTCCAACAGGGCCTCGGAACCGAAACTCTTCCCCCTCACCATGTCCTCCCCAAAAAGGACATTCTCCTTTAGAGCAGACAGAGATTCTGCCCAAGTCTCTATGGACACTGGTGGGTTGGTCCTGAACCCAGTGTTTCTATTTTCGCAGTCTAATTCCGTAATTCCGGACATGCAGCGGTAATTCTGTTGGACCTGTAGTGGGAGTGCTCCAAGTGGCCCTGAATCCTTCAGCGACCCGAGTTGTAAAATCGATCAATGTGTGACTGCTCCCTTGTTGGTTAAAGTCTGTCATTCAGTTTGTTACTTCCGCTCCCCCTGCCATTACTTATAGTTTTGAACACCACTGAGGCTGGATAGACTGGGACTTTTTTCTCTGGAGCATAGGAGGCTTAGGGGTGATCTTATAGAGATCTATAAAATAATGAGGGGCATAGATCAGGTAGATAGTCAATATCTTTTCCCAAAGGTAGGGGAGTCTAAAACTAGAGGGCATAGGTTTAAGGTGAGAGGGGAGAGATACAAAAGGGTCCAGAGGGGCAATTTTTTCACACAGAGGGTGGTGAGTGCCTGGAACGAGCTGCCAGAGGTAGTAGTAGAGGCGGGTACAATTTTGTCTTTTAAAAAGCATTTAGACAGTTACATGGGTAAGATTGGTATAGAGGGATATGGGCCAAATGCGGGCAATTGGGACTAGCTTAGGGGCTTAAAAAAAGGGGCGGCATGGACAAGTTGGGCCGAAGGGCCTGTTTCCATGTTGTAAACCTCTATGACTCTATGACAACTGTGACCAATCTCTGTGCACCACCTTCCTTTAAAAAGTGCTAACTTTCTTGAGCCAAGAAAACTTGCTAAAAGGTTTATGAGGCATAAAAATGCTCTTTGGACTCTGGTAAGATTGCGTGCCCATGCATAATCCTGCAAGTGCCTTGCTCACAAGTTACTTCCTCATTTAATTTCCCTGAATTATTGGCTGCGCAGCCTCCCCATGGACAGAGTGGATTTGTGAAATTGTACCTCCCTTCCCCAGAGATCTCTTCCACGTCATGCTTCATCTTATCTCCCTGGTCTCTTGTCTGCCATATGCCAGTCGAGATATTTCTGATACCTTGTTTTATTTCATTTGTTTCCTCATTCACATTGTTGAACTTACCAGGGCGTCAAGACGGCAAGTTTTAAATTTCATTTGTGGGACATGGGCGTCGCTGGTTGGCCAGCATTTATTGCCCATCCCTCGTTGCCCTTGTTCAGAGGGCAGTTGAGTGTCAACCACATTGCTGTGGCTCTGGAGTCACATGTAGGCCAGACCAGGTAAGGACGGCAGATTTCCTTCCCTAAAGGGCATTAGTGAACCAGATGGGTTTTTCCAACAATAGTTTCATGGTCATCAGTAGATTCTTAATTTTAGCTATTTTTAATTGAATTTAAATTCCACCATCTGCCATGGCGGGATTGGAACCCGGGTCCCCAGGACATTAGTTGAGTTTCTTGATTAATAGTCGAGCGATAATACCACCAGGCCATCGCCTCCCCTATGGAGGTAATTATCTCAGAGGATGAACATAGCCCTCTGACAAAGCTAAGCCAGCTTGAATTGACAAAAATTGCTATTGTTGCACTCTTAATGGCAAAATGCAGTCTTGGCTCAGTTTGAGAAATTATGTTGTTATCATTTCACAGCAAGAACATCCTGGATCTGTCTGTATCTGAACATAAAAGAGCTACATGTTGGCTTGGTTAAGGCAATACTACCCACGCTCGGATAAGCACTGATTCTGGACTTGAATATGTCCTCACTCTCCTCACAGTTTACTGTGTGATTTCTCTGCATGGATGGCACGTTAGGAGATCAGTAAAACAAAATTATTGGAGGAAAATGAAATAAGAGAAGCCATGCAGACTAAACTAGGCCAGAAACAGCCTGTCAAAACAGCAGCCTAACAGAACCTGACTCTTATGTTTTTGAATTATATAACTGGAAGTGCCGAAAATATTTGGACTGAAGTGATTGGGAAAACCTAGCCTCTTTAAAGCAAGGTGACAATAGGTCCTGTGTTTTGAGGGCGCAATGCTGCACTCTCGGAAACTTCATTAATCAACCAAAAAGATTTATTTGTTACAGCCTTCCGGTCTCAACATCAAGTTCAACAACTTCAGATGATTAGCTCTACCCCACCTCCACCCCCTTTGTTTTCATTTTATTTTATTTTTAACTGTTCTCTACCTTTTATTTCTTTATTGTCCTTCTTTATTTTTCTTTTTCCCCCTCTACTCTTTCCCCCTATTTTACCCTCTTTTCTTACCTTTTCTCCCCCCTTTTTCTCAATTTTATCTCTCTCCCACCCTTCTCTCCGCTCTCCCCCGACATCTTCATCTGTCACAGTTTACCCTCTGATTTCAGCTTCTCTGCCATTTGACCTTTGATTCTCTCTATGAGCTGCCATTAGCAGCCTTTCTCCTTGTTTTTGTGGCTATGACTCATCTTTCATTCCCTCAAACTACAGTATCAATATCTCCCACTTTCTACTCTTTTTAGCTTTGACAAAAGGTCATTTGGACTCAAAGCTTTGACAAAAGGTCATCTGGACTTGAAACGTCAGTTCCTTTCTCTCCTTACAGATGCTGCCAGATGAGATTTTCCAGTGTTTCCCCTTTTGGTTTCAGATTTATTTACAAGTCATCTTCAGCAGCTGCATGTAGGGTGGCACGGTGGCACAGTGGTTAGCACTGCTGCCTCACAGCGCCAGAGACCCAGGTTCAATTCCTGCCTCAGGTCTCTGTCGGTGTGGAGTTTGCACATTCGCCCCATGTCTGCGTAGGTTTCCTCCGGTTTCCTCCCACAGTTCAAAGATGTGTGGGTTAGGTTGATTGGCCGTGCTCAATTGACCCTAGTGTCAGGGGGATTAGCAGAATAAATGTGTGGGGTCACGGGAATAGGGCCTGGGTGAGATAGTGGTTGGTACAGACTCGAAGGGCCGAATGGCCTCCTTCTGTACTGTAGGGATTCTATGAATGTGACAGCTAATTTTAAAATACCTCTGCACTCAGAGAACTCCTCCCCCTGGGGGTGATTCCCCACTCTGAGTCCTGATTGGTCACCCAGACCAGCTGACCCTTACTCTGCTGTGTTGCCCCGAAAGGGACAGCTACCACCAAGAGTCCAAGTGTTTTGACTGTTTTCCTCGCAATCCCTGAGAGACTCCTTTTGTCTTGTATTCCTCGAGCAGTCTGTGGCCGACTGAACCTGAGAGTCTCCTCTTGCCTTTGCCTCTTTGATTCTTTTTTGCGTGAGCATATGGCCATTGGCCAGCAGGGGGAGTCTGGGCAGGGCCGCAAGTCTGTAAACCAGCCAGCAGCGAGGTTGTAGTATTGCGTGCTGTGACTTCGCAAGACAAGGTGTAGGTTTTGGTGGCCCAATGTACCCGTCCCTCACTCTTAACCAGAAAGCACGCCTCCAATTCCCCCAGCCTGGTCTCACGCTCACCAGCAACACTCCTCCGCCCACCCAAATCAATCGGAGAATTCCTCATTTTATTTCACCAGGGTTAGGGCGGCACGGTGGCACAGTGCTTAACACTGCTGCCTCACAACGCCAGGGACCCGGGTTCGATTCCCGGCTTGGGTCACTGTCTGTGTGGAGTCTGCACGTTCTCCCCTAGTCTGCGTGGGTTTCCTCCGGGTGCTCCGGTTTCCTCCCGCAGTCCAAAGATGTGCGGGTTAGGTGAATTGGCCATGTTAAATTGCACTTTACTGTCAGGGGAACTAGCTAGGGTAAATGCATGGGGTGATGGGGATAGGGCCTGGGTGGGATTTTGGTTGGTGCAGACTCGATGGGCCAAATGGCCTCCTTCTGCACTGTAGGGATTCTATGATTCTATGGTCAACGCAGCTCTGGCTTGCCATAGGCCTGTGACTCTGCCATTTCTAGCCAGTTCAATAAGGACTATCACCGAGATAAGACACTGATGAAGACTAAGGCAAAATACTGCGGATGCGGGAATCTGAAAAGAAAACAGAAAAATGCTGGACAATCTCAGCAGGTCTGACAGCATCTGTGGAGAGAGAATAGAGCCAACGTTTCGGGTCTTGATGACCCTAGGGTCATTCCAAAACATTGGCTCTATTCTCTCTCCACAAATGCCGTCAGACCTGCTGAGATTTTCCAGCATTCCACTGACGGAAGACTGCTGTCCTGATACACAAAGTAAGAAGTCTCACAACACCAGGTTAAAGTTCAACAGGTTTAACTGGTAGCAAAAGTCATGATGTGGAGATGCCGGCGTTGGACTGGGGTAAACACAGTAAGAAGTTTAACAACACCAGGTTAAAGTCCAACAGGTTTATTTGGTAGCAAAAGCCACACAAGCTTTCGGAGCTCTTAGCCCCTTCTTCAGGTGAGCAAAAGTCACCCCAGTCCAACGCCGGCATCTCCACATCCTGATACACAAAAGCAGGGAGTATATTGGAAAGGAGCACAGCAGCACACAGCGGGAGCAGGGGAACTTTGTGTCCAAAGAGATGTGAATGAGAGGTCCGTCGGGTTAACACAGCTGCCTGACTGTATGAATCGTAAAATGCAGCATAGGGTCACCCTATGCACTCAGTCTAACCGGAGACTGCATTATCCTCAGATGATGCCTTGATGTTGATCTTCAGACCCCAGGCTGGAAAGTTCATTTCCTTTGTCCGCCAATTTTGTCCAAAGTGACTTCCGTCAAATTTTAAAGAACTCCTCTAATTTTACCGATGCCACATTAATTTAAAAAAAAATCACAGCAGTCACGCAGGACTCTGCTTCACAATAATGTCAAGTTGGAAATTGATATGCGACTAAATTTTAGAAATTGAAGGGTGGAACTTTGCGAACGCTAAAACCATCAAGGAGTTCTTCGTAGCCATTCGAAGTTAGCAATTACATCGCTAATGAAACCGTTGCAATAGGGATGCCTGGAATAGCGCAGTGAGACTGAATCTTAATGGCTGGTTACTTTTCACAGACGTGTGGTACTTCTGGTGAGGGCCGTTATAAATGGGAATGTAAGTAAGTGAGCAATTGGGTAGATTGTGCACTCAGGCAGATGCGATTGAGCGGACTATTGTTTACATGAGAGGATTATGAGTTTTAAAGTAAGGTACAATTAAATGAAATCTGTTACTCATCAAGGAAGGTTGAAGGAGTAGTCCAGGGTAGCCCTTCAGTCTGTGTTCTTTGTTATTGTGGCACAGTGGTTAGCACTGCTGCCTCACAGAGCCAGGGACCTGGGTTCAATTCCTGGCTTGGGTCACTGTCTGTGTGGAGTCTGCACGTTCTCCCCGTGTCTGCGTGGGTTTCCTCCGGGTGCTCCGGTTTCCTCCCACAGTCCGAAAGGTGTGTGGTTAGGTGCATTGGCCGTGCTAAATTCTCCCTCAGTGTACCCGAACAGGCGCAGACTGTAGCGACTGGAGGATTTTCACAGTAACTTCATTGCAGTGTTAATGTAAGCCGACTTGTGACACTAATCAATAAACTTTAATTTTGCACCTTGAGTGAATCAGCAACCCCTGTTTAACTGGTCTAATGCTGTTCTTCAAAGATACAAGTTTGTCTTTATCAGTTACATGCTGGTTTCACTATATATACTGTCCAACTGTTTTTCGAGAGTCCTTGGCTGCATAATGAAGCCTTCCAACCAGCTCTACCCCTGACTCAGTGAATAATTGAGCTACATAGAAGGTTCCAGATTGGAAGCTGCATTTTTGCTGAATTAACTCGTCTCAATGGGCGGCACGGTGGCACAATGATTAGCACTGCTGCCTCACAGAGCCAGGGGCCCGAGTTCCATTCCCGGGCTTGGGTAACTGACTGTGTGTGGAGTTGGCACATTCTCCCCATGTCCGTGTGCGTTTCCTCCCGCTGCTCCGGTTTCCTCCCACAGTCCAAAGATGCAGTTAGGTGGATTGGCCGTGCTAAATTTGCCCCTTAATATCCCAAGGCATGTAGGTTAGGGGGAATTAGCCGCGGTAAACATGTGGGTTACAGGGAGATGGCCTGGGTAAGGCACCCTGTCAGAAAGTCGGTGTGGACTTGACCTGTCAAGTGGCCTCCTTCTGCACTGTAGGCATTCTATGAACCAGGTGGGGTAATGGCCTGGTTGGGTGGGGCGGGGGGGGGGGGGGGGGGAGCGGGGAGTGTACGTTTTTCTCAGTGTTAGTGAATGGACAATTTGCTCTGACTTCCTCTCATGGGTAGGGTAGGTGTGGTGAACCATCGTTGGTTCCCACTGTGGGGTTGTTCTAATGTTGTTGTTGGGCTAGGGTGTTTACACTGTGGGATTAATACACCTGTGGTTGTTGCTGTTGTGGCACATCCCAGTCGGGCCCCGCCTCCTGGGAGAGGTATAAGACCCCCTGCTCGGGCGGGACCTCGTCAGTCTGGAGTGGTGTACTCATGTTCTAATAGTTCCATTGTTAGGCAATAAAAGCCTTCAGTTACCGAAGCCTCGTGTCTTGTGCTCGATTGACGTGCATCAGTAGGGTTAAGAGCTTTCGATTCCTGGTTATTGTTCAGTGACCCCTCTGTGGAAAGAGCACATGGATGTTAGAGATCCTAGTCTAACTCTAGCCCCTTGGCAAAGCCAAACCACCAGCGGACATTCACTGTCTCAGCATTATTACTGTAACTTTAATGGACTTTTGGAAGACAAGCTGAAACCTTTGAAATAATTGTCTGGCTTGGGGACAGAACATGTCTTTCTGGAACGGCCCAGAATTTAACTGGGCATGCATTGCAATGCTTCCGAAACTCAGTAAATGACATGAATATTTTATGCGTTGTTAAAAAGGAGTGTCATATTCTCCTCCATATATGCTGGACAAAAACAGGGCTATAAAGATACTGGTACCTATTATAAAACATAATTACATTTCAACAGTGTTATGGAGAGGTGTCATGTTGGTTTATATTTTCGCGTGTCAGAACACCTTACAGCCAATGACAAATCCGGAGTTCTCCACAAACCAGGCACGCTGCCATTCATCAATTTGAATAGTCATTAAATGAATGAAATAACATTGCGGGGTGGCATGGTGGCACAGTGATTGGCACTGCTGCCTCACAGTGCCAGGGATCCGGGTTTGATTCCAGCCTTGGGTCACTGTCTGTACGGAGTCTGCACGTTCTCCCCATGTCTGCGTGGGTTTCCTCCAGGTGCTCCAGTTTCCTCCCACAGTCTGAAAGACGTGCTGGTTAGGTGCATTGACCATGCTAAATTCTCCTCAGTGTACCCGAACAGGCGCCGGAGTGTGGTGATGAGGGGATTTTCACAGTAGCTTCACTGTGGTGATCATAGAATCCCTACATTGCAGAAGGAGGCCATTCGGCCCATCGAGTCTGCACTGACAACAATCCCACCCACACCCTATCCCCATAACGCCACAAATTTACCCCGCTAATCCCTCTAACCTGTGCATCCTGGAACACTAAGGGGCAATTTAGTATGGCCAATGCACCTAACCCACACATCTTTGGACTGTGGAAGGAAACTGGAGCGCCCGGAGGAAACACACGTAGACATGGGGATAACATACAAACTCCACACAGACGGTGACCCAAGCTGGGAATCGAACCCAGGTATTTGGAGCTGTGAGGCAGCAGTGCTAACCACTGTGCCACCGTGTCGCCATGTGCCACACCACACCGTGTTAATGTGAGCCTACTTGTGACACTAATAGATAATTGAATTAAATTCGACTAGGTCTTGCATTGGTACAGCGGCACGGTGGGCTAGTTATCGGTCTCATGTGGCAGTCCCTTTCCACATGCCAACTGGTCTGAGTGACCTTTGACCCCACCCCCACCCAACCAGGCCTGGCCCTGTCCGCCACCTCACCCAGGTCTATTTTAGTAGCTGACAGGTCTCGTTCCCACTCGTATCGGGGAAGTTGTGGGCGGGGCCAGGGAGAGAAATCCTGGGGCCCTGGTATTTGTCCTCCCTAATTCCCCCGCCCACTCCCCACCGTTAACCTCACATCCTTTGGGTGTCCGGAATTGGAACCATAGCCACAGTGGAGGTCAAACTGTTTTGTAAAGTTTTAGCAAAACTTCTTGGTTTTTGATTTTGAAAGCCCATCGGAAACTCAGGTTTCAGTTCAATACAGTTTACAACCGGGGCTTTGTCAGGCAACTCCACACAACTCGCCTGTTCCCGTTATGCTTCACTGAACCAGGCCCGATGCAAATATCCAGACAGCAACATCCAAAAAACTTGAACCTCACAGGCAACTCAAACAACAATCCTATGTACAAATGAGAATACCTAAAGTAAAGTAAAAAGGGAAAGTCTATTTATTAGTCACAAGTCCGGCTTACAGTAACACTGCAATGAAGTTACTGTGAAAATCCCCTAGTCGCTAAACTCCGGTGCCTGTTCGGGTCAAAGCACCTAACCTGCACATTTTTGGACTGTGGGAGGAAACCGGAGCACCCGGAGGAAATACACACAGAACATGCAAATTCCACACAAAAGTGACCCAAGCCGGGAATCGAACCTGGGTCCCTGGCACTGTGCCGTACCTTGAACTAACAGTAACATTTCTATTGGGTTCTTGGGCAGAGGTCAGTTTGGACAGGTTGGGGCGGGGGGGAGGGTGGTGGTGGGGGTTTGGGAGGTGTGTTTATGCAGCAGGTGGGTAGGATCAAAGGGTTTTCTATTTTGGGGGTGACACTTCCTGAAGCGCAGAGGGCACCCCCCCCCCCCCCCGAAGATCGGATGCCCTTTCATTCCCGTCCTGTGAAAATTATTTTTAAAAAGGTTGGGCATCAGATTCCTGCACGGCTGCCCACGCCAATCGTTTTATGGTGCGGGCAGCATATTATCAGGGTCAATTGGCTTGGTAACAAGCCTAATTGATCTTTGATTACTTATTGTACTGCTGGTGAGATGGCAGCCAATTGCAGCGCCCACTCACCCCTTGTATTATGGGGCTGAGATTGGGAGGTGGGGTGGTTGAGAGGATGGTGGGTGGACACCCATCCTATCTTACGTGCCCCCTGCCCAAAGCAAACCTGGCGAGAGCAGATAAAATGAAACCACTTGTATTGGCGCGTGTGTTGCATATTCTTCCTTTGTTCCCGCACAGAACAATCCCCCCCCTCCACCACCCCCCCAGCCACTCTTACCAGATTTGCCCCCACCCCTTAAGTGTTTTTTTTCACCATGAATTTGTTACTCTGGCCCGGGCTGACACTGGAACCAAGATAGTGAGCTAGAGGTAAGTGCATAACATGATATACTGAGCCATACAAAACAGAAAGGACCCAGACTCAATGGCACGTCCACCTGAGATATCGGTATCGCTTCTCGGCCTTTTGGCTAAGATCAAGTGTAGTATGGTCGGCAGCCCATGGTCGGCCGCACTTGGTTGAGGTCGTTGGGTTGCACTGAAGCTTCATATGTTCCATTTGAAGCAATTTTTTAAAGTGGCATCTCGGCCTTTTGGCTAAGATGCAAATGAGCTCAAGTCTTGGAGGAGGAACCTCCCCCTTCTCCAATCAGCTTGGCTCATGTAGATCAGGCCCAGGACAGGGTGGTTTGGTCGCTCGCCCTGTCTTGTCAGCCTGGATCTGAAATGTCTCAACTTGTTGAGACTCTGAATTGGATTTGATTTGATTGAATTGGAAAAAGTATTTTTAAAAATAAATAAATAAAAACTGTGGTGACCCTACTGTGAACCAGCTAGCTGCCTGGATGCGCATTCAATAAATTATCACTTCAGCGAGCTAGAGGAGACTTGCCGTTACGATATGTAGAACTGTAGCACTGAAAGATGTGAGAAAACTGGGGAAAACTGTGAAATAAATAAATGTTCTCTTGTCGAGCTCTCTGAATAAAATTAAAATGTTCATATCGATTGCCAAAATTCTCTCACGGCCCTCAACGATTTAATGTCCCACAGTCAGATAACAAAAGTTATTTTAGTTTTACTTGGAGCCTTGCTCTTGGTCCATATGCGCGTAACAAAGGCTGCTCTATTTCCACTGGGAGAACTCCTGCTAAAGGCTAACATTCACACAACAATGGTCATTCTGTTTCCGCTGGGAAGCTTATGAATGAGCCATGGTCAATATTACAAAAGGCTGCTGTTGTCCGAGTTGCCATGAAAAGGTGAGATGTTTCTGGGTCAGCAGCAAGTCCCGACACCCTCACCCCCATCTCAGAGTGATGGACGCACCCACAACTCACTAAACAGAATTCAAGTGTCAGCAATACCATCAGTGGGAGTGCCAAGTGAAATTCCAGCATACCCTAAAGATAGAGGTCCAGAAACTGGGCTCATTTTGATTTGATTTGATTTATTGTTGTAACATGTATTGGCATACAATGAAATGTATTGTTTCTTGTGCGCTATAGAATCCTACAGTGCAGAAGGAGGCCTTTCGGCCCATCGAGTCTGCACCGACCACAATCCCACCCAGGACCTATTCCCGTAACCCCACATATTTACCCTGCTAATCCCCCTGACACCAGGGTCAATTTAGCATGGCCAATCAACCTAATCTGCGCATCTTTGGACTGTGGGGGGAAACCAGAGCACCCGGAGGAAACCCACCAGGACACAGGGAGAATGTGCAAACTCCACACAGGCAGTGACCCGAGGCCGGAATTGAGCCCGGGTCCCTGGTGCTGTGAGACAGTAGTGCTAACCACTGTGCCACTATGCCACTGTGAAAAGTATCATTTCTTGTGCATTATAGAGACAAAACATACCGTTCATAGAGTAGATAGAAGAGAAGGAAAGGAGAGAATGCAGAATGTAGTGTTACAGTCATAGCTAGGGTGTAGAGAAAGATCAACTTAGTGCGAGGTAGGTCCATTCAAAAGTCTGATGGCAGCAGGGAAGAAGCTGTTCTTGAGTCAGTTGGTGTGTGTCCTCAGACTTTTATATCTTTTTCCCGACGGAAGAAGGTGGAAGAGAGAATGTCCGGGGTGTGTGGGGTCCTTGATTATGCTGGCTGCCTTTCCGAGGCAGCGGGCAGTGCAGACAGAGTCACTTAAACCCATTTATTAGAGGTTGAGAGCATCCATGCTCCGTGTGCACATTTGTGATCAGTATTGTTTGGTGATAGTGTTAGTGAGGTAAGCGAAACTCTCGACTTCGAGGGGCATCCCTGCACCTCTTTCCCCAAGAACAGAGAGAAAACAGGACAAGCGAGTGTTAGTCTTCATCGAGATTGCAATGTCCCGCACACAGACTGTACTCACCCAGCCCAGCACCTATCTCAATGCAAAGAGATTTCTCTCCCTCAGTGCCAGCTGGTTTGCCACCACAGGCAGATCTGTGCCCGGTATCTTAGCAGCACTCATGACTCATTCCTGAATAGTGAGACTGGAGATGTGAACAGAGACTGAAGAAAATAGTGTCCTTATATTGAGGTTGTTAACCTTTTCTTGGCAGCCATCTCCTTGGAGCTTAGCTCTTGGCACTGACCTCCTTGGTGTTGCGCCTTGCTGCACAATGAGTTTTTAACCCTTATAAGATGGACAAAGAACTGCGAGTCGACTTCTTATTAATGCAATAACATTTATTCATCCACACAATTGATATTAGTTACGGTAGTTACTTTTACAGAACAATCAGAAGTTTCAAACTTAACATTGGACTTAACTGTGAGTGACTGACAAGTACCCAAGTAGATATTGGCCTGTATCCACGTGTGGGTCTCTGCAGTCTCCTCGGTCTGGTCTGGTCTTTGGTCTGGTCCGATCCTCTTCTTCTGGGTCTGGTCTGTTCTTCCTTCTTCTCCTCCGGATGGTCCAGGGTTGTCCTTCACGGTGGTTGGTCTCTCGAGTCGCCGCTGCTGGTACTGTGTTGCGTAGCACCTTTATCCTTGGATTAATTTGCGCCCGTTTAGGGTGGGCCCTCGATCACTACCAATCAATCGATCGGGGTTTGATCACTCTGATCAATGAAGTCGAATCAGGTGCTGCCACGCCCATTTCGGGGTGCGTACCAAGCATCCACGCCTGTGTTTGCTGGAGGCACGTAGGTCACATACCTCTCTCCCAAATAAGGGGTTAAGGCTCCCCTTTGTCTGGTAAACAAGTGTGGTTGACCAGAGAGTGTCCATTGTCTTCAGGATGGCATATTTCCTGTGTATTCCTGATGTCTAAGGGTGCAGCCTGCTTGCCTCAGTCCAATATTCATTTAGGACTGTAGCCTGTTTGTCTGTCTTTACACACACTTGGCCATCCTATCCCATCGTGCTTTGCAATCGCCATCTTTGGTGGCCCATTTGGCCACACTGGTGATCACATCCCATTGGAGGTGGAGGTGTTGACTGGACGACTTTCTGAGCCCTGTTGGAAGGTGGAGATTGGTGGTGGGGAAAGGGGGCGTACACAAATCAGCCCTCGTTTCCAAAGCAGCTGGAGGAAGCGGAGGAGCAGTCTGCAGGTCTTGCAGCTATTTGTCCTTTCCAAGCATTTCCTCCAGTCTGCAGGCAGATGCAACGGCCCTTTAAGTGGTGTTTGCTGCCTTTAAGAGGCATCTGAAAACACAGGCGTGAAGCCAATCGACAGAGAGGGTAGTGGACCTGCAAGCCTCAGTCATTTCAATGAGGTCAGAGGCCATCTGCGGACAACACAAAGAGGTGCGCGTGTTTCAGGCTGCAGTGTTAATAATTCCTTCAAAATAGAAGTGGATGAATATCTGACTGGAAATTAAATCCACAGGAGAAACTATAACTGAAGAAATGAAAGATGCTGGAATTCACTCATCCACATCTTCATTGCCTCAAATTTCGACTATTCAAATATTCTTTTACCTGGTCCATGCCCTTCATAGATTGCAGCTAATTTTTAATTTTGTGGTCCATATCCTCTCTGATGTAAAGTGCTGCAGTCCATCGCTCACGTCCTTGTTAAGCTCCACTGCTTTCCTGCGCTCCATCCATTTTCTGATCCGTGTCTTCATCCTTCTAGCCCCTCACAGACCGACCTCCGCCACCCCCCTGACCAACGCAGGGAATGTGCGCCATCTTCTGCAAGTATCTGTCCCGTGCGGCACTCTCCTTCCCCCTATTCCAGATTGCTGCCTGCTTCTTGTCCCCTCCATTTCACTTTTGGGGATTTGATCATTTAAGCACTGTTTCCCCTCCAGAACGCTCGTTCAACATCAGTCAGCCGGCCCTGTTACCTTCCTCCTTGCTGTCAAAAACCTTTGTGAATTCTTGGGCAGGAAGATGCCTGGCATCTTGGGGCGGCACGGTGGCACCCGCGGTTAGCACCGCTGCCTCACAGCGCCAGGAACCCGGGTTCAATTCCAGCCTCGGGTCGCTGTCTGGTTAAAGGCAAACCACCTAATTATTCTAATCGCATTTCCCAGCACTTTGCCCAAGGCCTAGTACGCCTTGGCATCGCAAGTGCACATCTAAGTATTGCTTCAATGTTACGAGGGTCTCTGCCTCCACCACCCTTTCAGGCAGTGAGTTCCAGACTCCCACCAGCCTTTGAGTGAAAACTGTCTCCGTATCCCCTCTAAACCCCTCTGGGTGGCACAGGTGGCACACTGGTTAGCACTGCTGTCTCACAGCTACAGGGACCCGGGTTCGATTCTGGCCTTGGGTCACTGTCTGTGCGGAGTTTGCACGTTCTCCCCGTGTCTGCGTGGGTTTCCTCCGAGCTCTCCAGTTTCCTCCCACGCTCCAAAAATGTGCGGGTTATGTTGATTGGTCATGCTAAATTGACCCTTAGTGTCAAGGGGACTAGCTAGGGTAAATATGTGGAGTTAAGGGGGATAGGGCCTGGGTGGGATTGTGGGATAGGGCCTGGGTGGGATTGTGGGATAGGGCCTGGGTGGGATTGTGGGATAGGGTCTGGGTGGGATTGTGGGATAGGGACTGGGTGGGATAGGGCCTGGGTGGGATTGTGGGATAAGGCCTGGGTGGGATTGTGGGATAGAGCCTGGGTGGATTGTGGGATAGGGCCTGGGTGGATTGTGGGATAGGGCCTTGGGTGGGATTGTGAGATAGGGCCTGGGTGGATTGTGGGATAGGGCCTTGGGTGGGATTGTGAGATAGGGCCTGGGTGTGATTGTGGGTTAGGGCCTGGATGGGATTGTGGGATAGGGTCTGGGTGGGATTGTGGGATAGGGCCTGGGTGGATTGTGGGATAGGGCCTGGGTGGGATTGTGGGATAGGGACTGGGTGGGATTGTGGGATAGGGCCTGGGTGGGATTGTGGGATAGGGTCTGGGTGGGATAGGGCCTGGGTGGATTGTGGGATAGGGACTGGGTGGGATTGTGGGATAGGGCCTGGGTGGGATTGTGGGATAGGGTCTGGGTGGGATAGGGCCTGGGTGGATTGTGGGATAGGGACTGGGTGGGATTGTGAGATAGGGCCTGGGTGGGATTGTGGGATAGGGCCTGGGTGGGATTGTGGGATAGGGACTGGGTGGGATTGTGAGATAGGGCCTGGGTGGGATTGTGGGATAGGGCCTGGGTGGGATTGTGGGATAGGGCCTGGGTGGGATTGTGGGATAGGGCCTGGGTGGGATTGTGGGATAGGGACTGGGTGGGATTGTGGGATAGGGCCTGGGTGGGTTTGCACTCGGTTTCCCAGCGGCGAAGAGTGCATTCAATGGGAAACCCCGTTGACAATGGCGAGTCCATAAGAGCCTGCCGCCAGCGAGTGGCATGCCACCTCCCACCCGCTGTGAAACACGCGGCAGAGAGAGAGGGAAAGTATTTGCTTCGTCCAACTGCCTGTGAGATCCATTGCTTAATATTTCACTCCATTGCTTAATATCTCACTCCATTTATTTTCCCCCCTCTTCCACTTGCCTCAGACTCTCTTGCTGGCGTCACGGGTCTCTAATGCTCCAGTTCCCAATGTGCCTCTCCTCATTGCCCCTCCTTCATGTGTTTGCTTTGCCTTGAGCTGCTGCCAGGAGCGTAAGGCTGATTCGAGGATCACCGCCGGGAGACAGGGTTCTTCCCGTCTCCCTCGGACCCTGAACCTTTTCACTCGGCACAGTGCGAGATGCTTGAAAGGAGCTGGGAACATCCCCCCCAGAGAGGGAGGAGAGACTGACTCACTCAGACTGCTGTGACACCTCCCCGTGGTTGATTACAGAGTTGGGAATAACCTTTACATAATCGCAGTCATGTTATAAAATCATTACATAGCATTACATAGTTACACGGTATTTACAGCACAGAAACAGGTCATTCAACTCAACAGGTGTTTATCCTCCACCTGAACCTCCTCCCACCCTTCTTCATCTAATCCCATCAACATATCTTTATATTTCTCTATCCCACGTACGTTTATCTAACTTGCCCTTAAATGTATCTTTGCTAGTTCATAGAATCTTAGAATCCCTACAAAGAGGCCATTCGGCCCATTACGTCCGTGCTGACCGCAATCCCACCCAGGCTCTATCCCTGTAACCCCACATATTTACCCTGCTAATTCCCCTGACACTAGGCTCAATGTTTAGCATGGCCAATCCACCTTAACCCGCACATCTTTGGATTGTGGGAGGAAACCGGAGCACCAGGAGGAAACCCACCCAGACATGGGGAGAATGTATAAACTCCGCAGAGACAGTGATCCAAGGCCGGAATTGAACCTGGGTCTCTGGCGCTGTGAGGCAGCAGTGCTAACCACTGTGTCACCATGCCAGCCTCAACCAAAGCTTGTGATAGCAAATCCCGCACTCTAACCACTCCTTCGGTAAAGGGGTTTCTCCAGAATTCCCTATTGGATTTATTATTACCGAACTTGTCTTGCGCCCAAGTGAAAGCATCGTTACATCTGCCCAACCAAACCCTGAAAGATCTAATCAGGTCACCCCTCAGTCTTTTCCTTTCCGGAGAAAAGAACTCCAGCCTGTTCAATCTTTCCTGATAGCTCTCATTTCCGTTTTTTATTCCAGTCAATATTTTAGCACCTTCTCCAGTGCCTTTATATCCGTTCAACAATATGGGAACCAGAACTGAGTGCACAGTTTTCCAAATGTGCTCTAACCAATGTTCTGTACAAGTTTAACATTGCTTTACAACTCTATCCCTTGATACCATAAGATAGGCAAACAAAGCACTGGGCTTCACTAATCTGTGCCGCTACCCGTATTCTCCAAGGAGTATGGGGCTTCTTATTGTTCCTACTAAAATGTACTACATTACATTTATTGATAGTGATAAGCTCTGGGGGCCAGTGTTGATTAGGGGCTCCATAGCGACACAGCTTTCCTGCATTCTGTCCTCGTACAGAGCTGTAGTAATGCTGAGGGGCCATTCCAAGAGGGCAGTCAGAGCCCATAGCGGAAGCATGCGATTAATAAAGTTAATCCATTAAAGGCCCAATATATATTGAGTTTTTGTCCCAACTCACAACCCTCCTCCACAGGGCCATCTGGCACTTGTCCTTAAGCTTTGCTTCTTAAGAGCATTGACCTGTTCGCAACAAACAGGGCGTAAACAGAACTCCCACTTACCTGACGAAGGAGCAGTGCTCCGAAAGCTAGTGGCTTTTGCTACCAAATAAACCTGTTGGACTTTAACCTGGTATTGTGAGACTTTTTACTGTGTTTACCCCAGTCCAACGCCGGCATCTCCACATCAGCATTTATTGCCCATTCCTAGTTGCCCTTGAGAAGGTGGTGGTGAGCTGCCTTCTTGAATCGCTGAAGTCCGCACGCTGTGGGTTGACCCACAATGCCGTTTCTGTGCAATTTTGATTGGTTGCTCTGTAGCTCTTCCTAAGGTTTGCTTTGTCAGAATCCTTTTTGAAAAAACACCTCAGCCTTTATTAAAAGCTAAAGAGTCTGTGAAGCTATTAGAAAGGGATGGAAATGGCCTAGAGGCTTTGTGGGAGGTCAGCAAAGAAGCTTACCATGTAAGGTTAATACTTACATTGCAGTGTAACACCGTGGACGTGACTGTTACACCCAAAGTTTATAATCATAGAATCCCTGCAGTGCAGCAGGAGGCCATTGAGTCTACACCGACAACAATCCCACCCAGGCCCTAACAACGTATTTACCCTGCTAATCCCCCTGACACTAAGGGGCAATTTATCATGGCCAATCAAACTATTGGCCATAGTTTGGACTGTGGGAGAAAACTGGGGTGCCCGGAGGAAACCCACACGGACACGGGGAGAAAGTGCAAACTCCACACAGAGGCCGGAATTGAACCCAGTTCCATGCGGCTGTGAGACAGCAGAGCTAACCACTGTGCCACCAAGCCGCCCGATAATCAATATTAAATTGACAGTATATCATTGCTACCTCATCACTTATCCATTTACCATTTAAAAATATGTTGACAGTCAGAGCCTAAGTCACAATCTCGTGAACTGTTTATTCTATCGCCTCCCAAATTTGAAGTAAGTCACATTATGAATGGCGTGTGATAAAATCAGCAAGCTGAAATATTTCTGTTCAATCCCTGGGAAATATCACAATTTCATCGGATATTCGGGATTACCCGTGGGAGTGACCTACAGGCCCAGGTAGAGTAACGAGGGCGAAAACCTTAAAGTGTAGCAATGTGAACAAAAGTTTAAGTGGTAGGCCCAAGGCTTTGTGCCAAGGAACTCCCCATGCGTGGTCCCAATATAAACTCAATCAGCTTATCCCAATGTTCTGGCCATCATGTGAATTAGTCGCTGTGTTAAAAATAATTCACTAAAAGAGCAATTCTAATGTGGCACTAATTACTTGATTCGTTAAACTTACTGGAAACCACTGGTTTCTCACACTATTTACTGTTTCTTGGGAAATCCTCCAGGATTTTTTGAGGCCCTAATTCACAAGTTTCAGAATCGTATTTTTGCCAAATCTGAAACTGAAAGAAATAAAAATATTAACAGGGAAGTTTGACCATTTTTCAGATCTTTCCAGTCAATGTAAGTAAATTCGGGTTGTGCATTTCTTGTGTGACCCAGTGCCAGTATGTGAATGGTCCAGTGCTTCAATCACCATGTGCCGACCCTGGTCACCAGCCAGTAGGAAGGCTCTCTCAACAGTGCTATCCAAACTAACATGTTGCGGAGGCTTATAGTCAAGAGGGGTGTGCCTCTAAGGCCACCTGGGTGACACGAGAAGCAGGAACGCGGAAAGGGGGAAGAAGAGGAGGAGGAGGAAGAGGGCCGAGAATCACCGGTGCCCTTCCCTACTGGAGCTGTCAGAGGGCAGCTCATGGAGGGGTACGCCACCGGAATCAGTCCCCCCATTCCCAATACTTCAAACAGTGCCGCAATCCCCTCCACTTTCCGGATCACCACCATGTTTTCCCTCATTTCAGATTTACTTTGGGCGGTAGCACAGTGGTACGCACTGCTGCCTCACAGCTCCAGGGACTTGAGTTCGATTCCCGGCTTGGGTCACTGTCTGTGTGAAATTTGCATGTTCTCCCCATGTCTGTGTGGGTTTCCTCAATGCTCCCGTTTCCTCCCACAGTCCAAAATTGTGTGGGTTAGGTGCATTGGCCATGCTAAATTTCCCCTTTGTGCCTCGGGATGCATTGGTTAGAGGGATTAGCAGGGTAAATATGTGCGGTTACAGGATAGGGCCTGGGTGGGATTGTTGTTTTGCAGGCTCGATGGGCCGAATGGCCTCCTTCTGCACTGTAGGGATTCTATGATTCTATGAAAGATAAACATCACTGCCAAAGTCAGAACCAAAAATACATTTATCAATCAGCTCCATTAATTGGCCAGTGTAAGGGCCTCAATAGGCTTAAGTTTATTTTATTTATTATTATTGTCACAAGTAGGCTTACATTCACACTGCAATGAAGTTACTGTGAAAATCCCCTAGTCGCCACACTCCAGCACCTGTTCGGGTACACTGAGGGAGAATTTAGCACAGCCAATACATCTAACCAGCACGTCTTTTGGACTATGGGAGGAAACAGGAGCACCCGGAGGAAACCCACTCAGACACGGGGAGAATGTGCAGACTCTGCACAGACAGTGACCCAAGCTGGGAATCGAACCTTAGTGTCTGCCGCTGTGAGGCAGCAGTACTAACCACTGCGCCACTGTGCTGCCCAGGAGTTGGCTGGCTGATTCCATCCCAGCCCACCAGGGAGATGGTTGTAGGGGAGGGTGAGGGGGGTAGGGGTGGGTGGGGGATGGGCATAATGGGCTAGCCGTTGTATTTCACTTGCCCTCCTGGTATGCCGGCTATGGGGCGGGTGTGTAAAACTCTCCCAGCTAACTCTGTTTCCTTCTCCATAGATGCTGCCTCACCTGCTGAGTATTTCCAGCATTTTCTGTTTTGATTTGGCCCGTTTCTATGACAACAGTGTACATGGCACCCTGATTGACATGACAAATTCACCACTGAAAATGGACTCCATGGTTCTGAGATTGTAATGCCCATGTGGTGAACCACTTTAATATTGTCTGTTTATGGGATATACCTGGACACGCCCCTGCTGCCTCAATCCGGGGCTCCGCCCTTCTCTGGGTATAAAGGTGACTGCTCTCCGCCCCTTTTGCCTCAGTTTGGATTAGCTATCGGTTCGGGTGTGCTCCAGTTCTTTCGTTAATAAAAGCCTGTTATTTCGCAACAACGAGTCTTTGCGTAATCAAACAGAACTACTTCATTATATAAACTTAGATACATCCAAAAACAATTCTCCTGATTATTCAGTTGGCAACAGCCCTATTTTCTGTGGAACTAGGCCACAAAAGACAAAAGGGTGCCACATGCAGTCTTGGTTTCGGGTGGAGTTGGTCAATCTCAACGGTTGACTATCCACTGGTGAATCCGGACATTGTGTGATTTATGAGGAATCACATGTGGAAAGGCATGGCTGCTATAGAATAAGGAGAAAGAGAGCAGGGAACCACATCCCAGTATGGGACAGTGGCTTCAGAGGAGGAGAGGGGCTGTGGAAACTAGAAGAAAAACATATCCCTATGAAGGGGGGAACAAAACAAGTTATCCAACCTTTAAATAAATATAGTTACAGGGAAGTCCCTTTAATATGGAATCAAACCATAGAAACATAGAAACTAGAAACAGGAGTAGGCCATTCGGCCCTTCGAGACTGATTCGCCGTTCATCTTGATCATGGCTGATCATTGAATTCAATATCCTGATCCCCCCTTCCTCCCATATCCTTTGATCCCTTTAGCCCCCAAGAGCTATTTCTAATTTCTTCCTGAAAACACACATTTTGGCCTCAACTACAATCTGTGATAGTGAATTCCACACATTCACCATCCTCTGGGTGAAGAAACTTCTCCTCACCTCAATTCTTAAACTATGACCCTTAATTCACCCACCATTTATAGAATCCCTACAGTGCAGAAGCAGGCCATTCAGCCCATCGAGTCTGCACCAACCATAATCCCACCCAGGACCTATTCCCATAAACCCCACATATTTACCCTGCTAATCTCCCTGACACTAAGGGGCAATTTATCATGACCAATCCACCTAAGCAGCACATCTTTCAGACTGTGGGAGGAAACTGGAGCACCCGGAGGAAACCCACGCAGACATGGGGAGAACGTGCAGACTCTGCACAGACAGTGGCCTAAGCTGGGAATCGAACCTGGGACCCTGGCGCTGCGAGGCAGCAGTGTAACCACTGTACCACTATGTCGCCCATTGAGAACATTCTTTCTGAATCTACCCTGTCTAACCCTGTTAGAATTTTATAAGTTTCTATGAAATCCCCTCTCACTCTTCTAAACTCCAGTGAATATAATCCTAACGATTTAATCTCTCCTCATATGACAGAACTGCCATCTCAGGAATCAGTCTGGTAGGCTTTCACTGTCCTCCCTCTGTAGCAAGGACATCCTTCCTCAGATAGAACATAGAACATAAAACAGTACAGCACAGTACAGGCCCTTCGGCCCTTGATGTTGTGCCGAGCTTTGTCCGAAACCAAGATCAAGCTATCCCACTCCCTATCATTCTGGTGTGCTCCATGTGCCTATCCAATAACAGCTTGAAAGTTCCGAAAGTGTCCGGCTCCACTATCACAGCAGGCAGTCCATTCCACACCCCAACCACTCTCTGAGTAAAGAACCTACCTTGGACATCCCTCCTATATCTCCCACCATGAACCTTATAGTTATGCCCCCTAGTAACAGCTACATCCACCCGAGGAAATAGTCTCTGAACGTCCACTCTATCTATCCCCCTCATCATCTTATAAACCTCTATTAAGTCTCCTCTCAACCTCCTCCGCTCTAAAGAGAAAAGCCCTAGCTCCCTCAACCTTTCCTCATAAGACCTACCCTCCAAACCAGGCAGCATCCTGGTAAATCTCCTTTGCACTCTTTCCAATGCTTCCACATCCTTCTTATAGTGAGGTGACCAGAACTGCACACAATATTCCAAATATGGTCTTACCAAGGTCCTGTACAGTTGCAGCATAACCCCACGGCTCTTAAACTCAAACCCCCTGTTAATAAACGCTAACACACTATAGGCCTTCTTCACGGCTCTATCCTCCTGAGTGGCAACTTTCAGAGATCTGTGGATATGAACCCCAAGATCTCTCTGTTCCTCCACATTCCTCAGAACCCTAGCATTGACCCTGTAATCCTCATTCAAATTTGTCCTACCAAAATGAATCACCTCGCACATATCAGGGTTAAACCCCATCTGCCATTTTTCTGCCCAGCATCCTATCAATGAATCTTTGCAGCCCTCCACCTCATCCACTACTCCACCAATCTTGGTGTCATTAGCAAATTTACTGATCCACCCTTCAGCCCCCTCCTCCAAGTCATTGATAAAAATCACAAAAAGCAGAGGACCCAAGATAAGGACACCAAAGGACACCAAAACTGCACACAATACTCCAGGTGTGGCCTGGGAATATGTGGCCATATTTAAAAAGAAGCAAAAAGAAGGCAATGGTGGACAGTAAAGGTGATAAATATCAGGGGTGGTCTTGGACACAGGATCCTGCCCAAACTAAATCACCTACACCCTGGGTGAAACCAAGAAACAAAACATTCGGGGACCCACAAACGCCTATAACAGCATCCAACCTTTGAGATATACCTACCAGCATTGAAGTGCTTTATTTAATTAGAAGAGTTGTTTCTGTAGTGTAATGGTTATCACGTTTGCCTAACACGGCTTAGGTTCCCGGTTCGAAACGGGGCAGAAACATCAAATATTTCTTGTTCAGTTTGAGGTACATTTGCAGAATTTTTAAAAAGGGGCGGCACGGTGGCACAGTGGTTAGCACTGCTGCCTCACAGCGCCAAGGACCCAGGTTTGATTCCAGCTTGGGTCACCGTCTGTGCAGAGTTTGCACATTCTCCCCATGTCTGCGTGGGCTTCCTCCGGGTGCTCCGGTTTCCTCCCACAGTCCAAAGATGTGTAGGTTAGATTGATTGGCCGTGCTAAATTGCCCCTTAATGTCAGGGGGACTTGCTAGGGTAAATGCATGGGGCTGTGGGGATAGGGCCTGGGTGGGACTATAGTCGATGCAGACTTGATGGGCTGAATGACCTCCTTCTGCACTGTAGGATTCTACGAGAAGTCCCATTTGTTAAATGACATGGATCTTTACCCTATCAACCAGGCAGACCCCCGCACTTTCAATGTTGAGTGACTAGATTTCAGTTCAGGGACAGTTAATTGGTCACAATTAGTCATTAGCATTGCTGGGCTAGAGAAAGGAGTCAGCATTTCTTCTTATTTATTTATGGGATACGGGTGTCACTGGTTAGGCCAGATTTGTGGCTTATCCCTAACTGGCTGTGAGAAGCTACCTTCCTCTGCTGCTGCAGTCCATGTGGAGGCAGCCTACATTGGGACCCACGCTATGTAGGTACACCCAATGTGCTGCGAGGGAGGGAGTTCCAGAATTTTGACCCCGCGACAGTGAAGGAGCAGAAATATATTTCCAAGTCAGGGTGGTGCGTCATTCACAGGTGGTGGTGTTCCCGTGCATCTGCTGCCCTTGTCCTTCCAGGTGGTTAGAGGTCGTGGGATTGGAAGGTGCTGTTGAAGGAACCTTGCCAAGTTACTGTGAGTGTATCTTGTAAATGATAAAGTAAAGTCAAAGTTTATTTATTAGTCACAAGTAAGTTTACATTAACGCTGCAATGAAGTTAGTGTGAAAATCCCCCAGTCGCCACACTCCGGTGTCTGTTTGGGTACACTGAGGGAGAATTTAGCACGGCCAATTCACCTAACCAGCACATTTTTGGAGTGTGGGAGGAAACCAGAGCACCCGGAGGAAACCCACGCAGATACAGGGAGAACGTGCAGACTCCACACAGACAGTGACCCAAGCCGGGAATCGAACCCAGGTCCCTGGAGCTGTGAGGCAGCAATGTGCCACCGTGCCGCCCTACACAGTACACACTGCTGTAATGTGACCAATAGCGGAAGGCATAAATGTTTAAGGTGGTGGATTGGGTGCTGATCTTTGGGCTGCTTTGTCCTGGATGGTGTTGAGCTCCTTGAGTGTTATTGGAGCTGCACTCATCCAGGCGAGTGGAGAGCGTCCCATCACACTCTTGTCTTCTACCTGATAGTGATGATGGAGGGGCTTTGGGGAGTCCTGCCCCCAAACTCTGTTCAGTATCACTGTTTGGAAAGTGTGTGGGCATCTACTGAGGATAGGACTGGAGGCTCCTGTGAGGTGAGATAACCATCCAACAATCAGTCACCCGTAAGATCCTGGGGCCAATCTGTTTGAATCAAGTCTCTGTCTATAGCATCTACACTGTGCTCTTACAGTAAGCTTCAGGGCAGGAGCAAGAAAACTAGAATTAAATTCTTTGCCTCAAGTGAGAGGGGAATTAGGTATAGCTGGCGAAGGCAGTCTGTTGAGACAGATATGCACACAGAGCATTCATTTACACAACACAACCTTTCACAGCATTGTGGCAAAATAGCTTAAATTTTATCACAATAAAAATCTGACGAGTGGAATTTCAAAACAGAAAGTGAATTTAGTAAACAAACGGCAAGGACGAGCTGAGTGCACACTGACAGCATATTTCATGATCCAGAAATTTGAAGTCAGGGTATTGTCCACCCCCAGGGACAGGATTTCACCATTACACAGCAAGGTTTCCAATTATAGAATCATGTAACAGAGTGAGACTTGAAACTGGAATCTTCTGACACAGAGGTGTGATACCTACTGAGCCACAGCTAACACCGCAGTAAAAAGCCTAGATACCCTACCCTCCTCCATTGGTGGCACAGTGGTTAGCACTGCTGCCACACAGCGTCAGGGACCCAGGTTCGATTCCTGACTTGGGTCACTGTTAATGCTGACTCTACCCGTGTCTGTGTGGGTTTCCTCCGAATGCTCTGGTTCCCTCCTACAGTCCAAAAGGCATACTGGTTAGGTGCATTGGCCATGCTAAATTCTCCCTCAGTGTACCCGAACAGGCGCCGGAGTGTGGTGACTCGGGGATTTTCACAGTAACTTCATTGCAGTGTTAATGTAAGCCGACTTGTGACATTAATAAATAAACTAAACCAAACTCCTCCCTTAGCCCACGGGCAACCTTTCTCAGCTGAAAGTCGCTTCAGTGTTGACTGTCATGCGTTGCCTGGCAACATCTGAGGATAAATCATCCTCGGAAATTTCTCTTCCTCTTTCTGGAAAAGCATCTTCTCTCTGATCACAGTAGCATGGTGAGGTTGCACGTGTGTCCTGTGAGAAATGGAGTCCAGGAACGCTCACTGTTGGAATTAGAGCAGTAACTTTCAAACTGTCAGCAGGAGCCACTGGGAAACTCAACCTGCAATTTTCCAACAATCTACATCGAATTCAATATAGAATCATGCAATCATAGAATCCCTTCAGTGCAGAAGGAGGCCATTCAGCCCATTGAGTCTGCACCGACCACAATCCCACCCAGCCCTATCCCCGTAACCGCACATATTTACTCTGCCAATCCCCCTGACACTAAGGGGAAATTTAGCATCGCCAATCCACCTAACCCGCACATCTTTGGAGTGTAAGAACATAAGAACATGGAGCAGGAGTAGGCCATCTGGCCCCTTCAATAAGATCATGGCTGATCTTTTCGTGGACTCAGCTCCACTTATCTGCCCGCTCAGCATAACCCTTAATTCCTTTACTGTTCAAAAATTTATCTATCCTTGCCTTAAAAACATTCAATGAGGTAGCCTCAACTGCTTCACTGGGCAGGGAATTCCACAGATTCACAACCCTTTGGGTGAAGAAGTTCCTCCTCAACTCAGTCCTAAATCTGCTCCCCCTTATTTTGAGGCCATGCCCCCTAGTTCTAGTTTCACCTGCCAGTGGAAACAACTTCCCTGCTTCTATCTTATCTATTCCCTTCATAATCTTACATGTTTCTGGAAGATCTCCCCTCATTTTTCAGAATTCCAATGAGCATAGTGCGGGAGGAAACCGGAGCACCCGGAGGAAACCCACGCAGACACGTGGAGAATATGCAGACTCCACACAGACAGTGACCCGAGGCCGGAATTGAACCCAGGTCCCTGGCACTGTGAGGCAGCAGTGCTAATCACTGTGCCAATAGGGTTCAAACTTCGTGTGTGCCGACTTCTGAGTTTAGGGGTCATTAATTGAGGTGGGGAAGATGCAATTTTGTACCATCCCATTTTCCTGATTGTGGCACAGGATCGACTGGCTGCCTCACTGCTCCAGCACTGCTCCTCTCATCTTCAAAGCTGCCTCTGCGCACAGCAAAGAACAAAGAACAAGGAACATTACAGGACAGGAACAGGCCCTTCGGCCCTCCAAGCCTGCTCCAACTGAACTAAAACCCCCTACCTTTCCAGGGACCATATCCATCTATTCCCATCCTATTCATGTATTTGTCCAGACGCCCCTTAAAAATCACTATCGTATCTGCTTCCACTACCTCCCCCGGCAGCGAGTTCCAGGCACCACCCTCTGTGTATAAACCTTGCAAATCTTTGGAGTTTAAGCAAAGCCACTGGTTTCTGTGGGAAAGCACAACCAAAGGAATCATATTATCAGATCATATAATCATACAGTGCAGAAGAGGCCCTTCAGCCCATTGAGATCCATCAAAACAGGAGCTTAAAAAAAATCCTACAATCTAACACAAAGGAAAAAGACCAAGTTATAGACCAGGGCAATGCAGAGGGCTAACGATGAGTGAAGGGGCGTGAAATATCTGCAGTTTCACTTCTTTGTGCATGCAGCGGGGCCTGGCGGCATCACATGATCCAGCCAGTCTCCTTATCTTAAAGGCGCCCTGCCTACTAAAGGGAGGCTGCTCTGAAAGGCGGGTGTAAGGCTTGATCAGTGTTAAATGGGTGAGGGTGAGGGGAAAGATAGGATGGTGAGGCAAGAGGCCTGATTGATAGACATAGTTGGGAGATGAGGTGTGGTGAATTGTGTGCCTACTGCTGCACCTGATAGGGTTTGAAGATGGATTCACTGACCCTGATCAGCTTTGGACTGCTTCACCAGGACCTTGGGTCTTGACTCCTGACATTGTCAATGTGTCAATGTATCAGCAAGTGCATATAGTGACAATTACATTGTGATCTAATTGCTTCATTAAAGACAGGTCATTCTTATTGGCTCAGCCTCTGAAAGAGTATACACAGCTGGAACAGCTGCGGTGGCCATTTTCTATGGAGTTTGTATCTCTGTCGAGTTGGAAGCAGAATAAACTTGCTAAAGGTAAAGGACAAGTTGCTGTATTATTCCTCCATCTAATATTAACAGTTAATATTAACATTCTCCTCCTGAGCTCCACACCTACTGCCTTTTGATCTTGTGTCTGAAGGGTGGCTATCCGGCTCCATTCTGCAAATATAGGGCACGTCTTCTCCTTTCCTACATCAAGATCTTCAGTGTGAGAATCTTAGAGCCTGCTCTCTCCCCTGTGGTGCCACCCCTCACTCTTTCCCACATCAGATTCTCTTCCGCCACCTCTCCCAGAACCTGCTCCAACCATGATGTGTGTTGGATACACTTCATTGGGTCTGAAGGAGTCTTCAGAGTCATACCTAGGTTAACTGTCAGGTCTTTCCTGACTCTAGAACTATTTACAAATATAGAGTAAAGGGTACAAGCGAGAGTCTGTCTCTGTGCTTACTGGTATACACAGCTCTATCCAACACTTGACACTCTCTTGTGTGGGCCGGACTGTACTCAGACCCGCATTTACTCTGTCTTTCCCAGACGCTTTTCCTATACCTCCCCCCAAGTCTTTACATTATCATAATTTACCTGTCTTACATTATTATTACCACATTATGACTGCCCCATCTCCCCCCACGTCAAGTCTTTGAATCTGAAGATTCAGGCAGCCTGGAAACCCCAGCAGTTCTACCCACGAGTATCCTTCAAGCAACTATCGGACATTGCATGCAGCTGGAATCAAACTCGGGTCCCTGGCGCTATGAGGCAGCAGTGCTAACCACTGTGTCACCATGCCGCCCCATTGAAGTTTTTCCAGTACCCATAATGAAAATGGACAAAACTGTTCCGCAGAGAGAGGAAACAGTTCAGAGCTGAAGTCCCCAGTCAGGAAACTCTTTTTTTTCATTTGAGTTGTAATGATATAATGCTATTGATATATTTTGTGTTTAAGGGGGACTGCTTTAAGTTTCAGTGTTTTTCTAGCGGGGGTTGGTTTGTCTGGAGGGAATGCAGATCAGATGCTGGAAAGCAGGATAATTACTCATTTTAGCCACGTAGTGTTTATTTAGCAGAAAGCTAATGCACTCTTGCTTATAAATAGAGAGGACCCGCATGGCTTTTTGATTAAAGTAAAGGAAGGTGAGTTTAGATATACAGCGCCAGGGAGCTGGGTTGGATTCCAGCCTTGGGTGACCGTTTGTGTGGAGTTTGCACATTCTCCCCTGTGTCTGCATGGGTTTCCTCCCACACTCCAAAGAAGTGTAGGTTAGGTGGATTAACCATGGTAAATGCGTGGGGTTACAGGGATAGGATGGTGGGCAGGATTTGTGTAGATACTCTGTCAGAGAGTAGGTGCAGACCCGATGGGCCAGATGGCCTCCTTCTGCACTGTAGGGATTTTATGAGATGGTGGTTAAAAATCCCATCTGGTACACCAATGCGGGGTACAATTTTGCCATCCTTACCCTAGCTGTGTAATGTGGTTGACTTGTAAATCTCAACTGCCCTCTAAGACGGCCTAGCAATTTGCAAAAAAGAAGACAGCTCACCACCACCTTCTCAAGGGGAATTAGAGATGGGCAATAAATGCTGGCCTTGTCAACGGTATCTAAAAATAAATATTCCATGATAAATTCTGGGCTTCAGGAAAAGGGGAAAAACACAGAAATTGAAGTTGTGTAAAAATATGTTTTGAGGTGACATCACAATGGCAAAGTAACGTTAAGAGAGTAGTTTCAATTGGTTTGTGATTCAGAATTATGATATTGTTGAAAGCAAGATGGGGCCAAGTTTGGTTGTTCTAATTTGGGGAATAGAGTGCGTGAAATGCAGCAAGATCAGCTCATGAATGTAACTTGAATGTGCTCCATCCGTACGTTTCTGAGCACGGAGCTCTCTGACTGACAACGAGCAGGATATCCAGAGACCAGCCACTCTCAAGGAGCTGCTATTTCCACTTTCAAGCAGCTGGGTCTTTCACCTTAGGAAATTGTCCAGGTCAGCTGTGAAAAATGGACAAGGAAATGTGGCGGGTTCCTTTGAAGAAAGGAAATGTGAATGTTCCGTGGGAAGGAGTTGCAGAGGGGAGGGTTTTGCAGTTGTATGTGGGGAACACTCGAATGCAACACAACGCACAGGAAGTATCACCGGAGTCAATGCTGTCTCTTATATCCAACAACCCTGGGAGGAAAGAGGAAACCCCATCTCTGGTAGGATGCCACGGTGAAGTCCCAGTGAATAGAGTCACTGCTTACAGCAGAAATATCGTCGAGCCAAATGTGGAATCTTGGCTTAGGTTGGAGTTGTGGATTGGCACTGCAAGAGTTGAACACACAGCTGAGGCAGGAACTCTTTGTAACAATGAAGGACTGCTGAAATGTTTTTCGATGGGTGTGAAATAATCTATATCACTATTCAAAGAAAAGCAGGGAGTTCCCTTAGTCATTATGCCAACTGTGAAAAAACAGTTCAATTAGTCACCCAGCACAGACCCGCAGTGGTCAAAACACAGCCAATGAAGTGTAAAGCAATGGAGAATATCACATAAAAAAATACCATCCTCCAAACAGAGAGCAGCACCTATGAAGGAGCAATGGAAAACACTGAGGTAACCATTCTCACTGACATTTTAATAGCCCTAAAGCTGCACATGGAAACATAGAAAATAGGAGCAGGAATATGGCATTCAGGAATAGGGCGGCACGGTGGCACAGTGGTTAGCACTGCTGCCTCACAGCACCAGGGACCCGGTTTGATTCCCGGCTCGGGTCACTCTCTGTGTGGAGTCTGCACGTTCTCCCCGTATCTGCGTGGGTTTCCTCCCGGTGCTCCGGTTTCCTCCCACAGTCCAAAAGATGTGCAGGTTAGGGTGCATTTACCGTGCTAAATTCTCCCTCAGTGTATCCAAACAGGCACCGGAGTGTGGCGGCTAGGGGATTTTCACAGTAACTTCATTGCAGTGTTAATGTAAGCCTACTTGTGACAAATACATGACTCACCTGATGAAGGAGTAGCGCTCCGAAAGCTTGTGATTTTAAATAAATCTATTGAACTTTAACCTGGTGTTGTGAGACTTCTTACAATAAATAAACTTTACTTTACAACCCCTTGAGCCTGCTCCATCATGTAACATGAACAACATAGTTGACAGTGAAAAATGCTTTTAATGTCATACCTATCATTCGCATATTGTGGCACCAATTCAAACTAGTAAATACAAGCAGATACTTGAATTTACAGGAAGAGAGCTGCTGCTGAACCTGGGCACCTTCTGTATCACCCTGCCTTTGAGTAAAAGGTTGGTCACGAACATAAGGAGACAATAAGGCTTGATGGTGACTAAAGAGACTCCCTGTGATGGCAGATTCAATTGAAGATGACACATAGCAGAGAAGGTGGCAAGGGGGAACTAAGAGACCTGAACAAAGGAACAGGTGAAATGAGATTGTGAAAGAAGGTTATCTCTCGCTCAACCCGACAATGTCAACATTAGTTGAGGAAGCGACTGCAAAATAAAACGCTCTGAATAAAATCTCAAGTGTAAAGGTCACCAGCTGGATACATTTCATTGTGAGCTGTTTCCTCCGCATCCCCACCATCGGACATTCTCTCTTCCACCTTCTTCCGCCAGGAAAAAGATACAAAAGTCTGAGGTCATGTATCAACCGACCCAAGAACAGCTTCTTCCCTGCTGTCAGACTTTTGAATGGACTTACTTCGCATTAAGTTGATCTTTCTTACACCCTAGCTATGACTATAACACTACATTCTGCACTCTCACTTTTCCTTCTCTATGAACGGTATGCTTTGTCTGTATAGTGCGCAAGAAACAATACTTTTCACTGTATGTTAATACATGTGATAATAATAAATCAAATCAAATCATCAACATCCCAGGCAAACTATTGTCAAAGGTTCTTCCTGGCTTTTCATGAAAGTATTCTTAACAGAAATTCAGTCAGTCAGAAGTTTGCAATTTAACTTACGCCAATACTGACATCATGGAAGTTTAAGTTTAAGTTTGTTTATTAATGTCACAAGTAGGCTTACATTAACACCGCAATGAAGTTACTGTGAAAATCCCCTAGTTGCCACACTCCAGCACCTGTTCGAGTAACACTGAGGGAGAATTTAGCACGGCCAATGCACCTAACCAGCACGTCTTTTGGACTGTGGGAGGAAACCAGAGCACCCGGAAGAAACCCACACAGACATGGGGAGAATGTGCAGACACCGCACAGACAGTGACCCGATCGAACCCGGGTCCCTGGCACTATGAGGCAGCAGTGCTAATCACTGTGCCACCGTGCCACCCACAGTTGGAGCTACTGCATGTTGTTTGCCAGGATGCAAGTGAAATTCACATTACTTCATGACATGTAGATTGCAGAAACTCTACCTTTAATAACACCTGTCTGGGTATAAATGATTTTTTTTTGGGATATGAGCATTAATGTTTAAATGTAGTCATTAATCAGCACCCTGAAATTATGGATCGTTTAAGTCACTGTAGCGGTGATCTCAATAAGCAATCTTTTTTTTTACACACTTTGACAGATTTAAATCTGTTCCTAGGCAAAGCCTTTAAACAATTGTAAGGCATATGGACAGGAAAGGGTCAGCTCAAACAGTGCTATTTTCCACTTACCACCTGCCTGAAAACAGAAGGTGTTTTGAATCCGTTTTTGCTTTAGAAGAAGCGGTGACGTATTTTCAAACCCTTCGGTTTTGTGTGATCCAATTTTACTAATAATCTCACAGCAAGTTACATTTTGCACATGCAAAACCCATGAAAGGGAGTGTTTGAAACTTCCCACTGAGCGCTCACACAGTAAAGGGAGAGATAGAGTAAAGGGGGGTTACGGTGCATGGGCAATTGGGGCACCATGGTCAGCATGGACTGGTTGGGCCGAAGGGCCTGTTTCCATGCTGTATTGCTCTATGACTACAACGACAGAAAAACTGAATATTGGTTCGCATGAGTTCCAGAACCCCAAAGTCAGAGTCCAGTGAGGTAGTCTCTCATTCGTGGGCTGGCTGGAGATTGGTGTTATTGGGCGGCATGGTGGCACAGTGATTAGCGCTGCTGCCTCATAGCGCCAGGGACCTGGGTTCGATTCCCAGCTTGGGTCAGTGTCTGTGTGGAGTTTGCACGTTCTCCCCGTGCCTGCGTGGGTTTCCTCCGGGTGCTCCGGTTCCCTCCCACACTCCAAAAGACGTGCTGGCTAGGGTGCATTGGCCATGCTAAATTCTCCCTCAGTGTACGCAAACAGGCACAGAATGTGGCGACTAGGGGATTTTCACAGTAACTTCATTGCAGTGTTAATGTAAGCCTACTTGTGACACTAATAAATAAACTTTAGTCTTTAAAATTTTTATAAGATTGGCTTAATCAGGTGGTGTGGATGTCATATGATGAAGTAGGCACGCAGAGATCGTGTTAGTTCTGTCAGCGATGATACAAAATCATCCAGTAGATTCAGGTTAGATGGGCCAGTGGTCCAACCTGGACAGAGCTTGTTTCTGTCTGGCCGGCCAGTTGGATATTAAACAGCTGGTTGGCTGCACAGTTCAGAAAGGTAATGTTAAACTGCTCAAAAGGCCAGACTTCTGGATCATGTGACCTCCCTTCTCCACAATGACTTCAAAAAAGGATGTTTGTCCAGCGTCTGGAATTTGGTTTTGTTTTCTGGACTGATAATGTCTCAGCCATTATGGGTCGAATGGGTTGCCATTCATGTGGAGGGCCTGATGTTTGGGACATTATCTTGGTAGATCCACAGACTCCGCTAGCAAGGTTGGCCTATCAAATGCAAATGGAATTCCTGTACCTTCCTTTGAAATTGGCCTGTACAGCCCCAGCTGGTCTGTTGGAAGTTGCTTGAGCAGAATGAGGTGTGATATTCCTAAAGCTGAGAAGAGAATTATTTTGTTTTGGAGACTCCTGGGGGGTAATTGCCAGTCAGAGGGTCAACTATCTTAATCGTCATTCTTCAGCAGAAAAGTCCAGTTTAAAAATAAGAAGTAAGTTTTTAAGTTTGTTCATTAGCGTCACAAGTCGGCTTACATTAACACTGCAATGAAGTTATTGTGAAAATCCCCTAGTTGCCACATGCCTGTTCGGGTACACGGAGGGAGAATTTAGCATGGCCAATGCACGTAACCAGCTCATCTTTGGACTGTGGGAGGAAACCGGAGCTCCTGGAGGAAACCCACGCAGACACGGGGAGAAAGTGCAGACTCCGCACAGACAGTGACCCAAGCTGGGAATCGAACTCAGGTTCCTGGCACTGTGAGGCAGCAGTGTTAACCACTGTGCCACTGTGCCATAGTAATAAGGGTAAAGTTTTGAAACACATACAGGGTTGGGTTTCTGTTCCCAACACAACTTTAAAGAGAATAACAGTTGTCTTACACTATATCAGAATTCCCAGACACATCGTAATGCAATGTAGACGAGTGATAGGCAACCTAGGCTGGTGAGTGGGCCACATGATTGACCCTCCTCCATCTCAGTGGGCGGAGGCTTGTCCACGAACCCTGACCCCATGAATAAGATTAAATACATTTAACACACGTCCAATATTACATAATGAATTATAGAAAATGCTTAATTATTTATATATTCATAGAACTATCGTCAACCTCAGATTGTAAGAACAAAGTAAATATGTACAGTTTGAAATCATAGAAAGAAATCATAGAAACCCTACAGTACAGAAAGAGGCCATTCGGTCCATCGAGTCTGCACCAACCACAATCCCACCCAGGCCCTACCCCCATATTCCTACATATTTTACCCGCTAATCCCCCTAATCTACGCATCCCAGGACACTAAGGGGCAATTTTAGCATGGTCAATCAACCCAACCCGCACATCTTTGGACTGTGGGAGGAAACCGGAGCACCCGGGGGAAACCCACGCAGACACGGGGAGAATGTGCAAACTCTACACAGACAGTGACCCGAGCCGGGAATCGAACCCAGGTCCCTGGAGCTGTGAGGCAGCAGTGCTAACCACTGTGCTACCGTGCCGCAGCTACCGTGGACACAGAGGGAGTTCACAGCTCTCACAGTCAATGTTGGGAGCAATCAGCAATCACTTGGGAGTCTTCTTTTGTTAGAATTGGTCAGGACATTGGGAAAATTATCCATGCTTCTAGAAATGGAACCACAGGGCCTACACAAACCACTGGGCCTTAGCTTGAAATCTCGTCCAAAGGATGGCATCTATTCAACAATGTACCTCTCAAAGTTGCCTCGGGGTGTTGTTGTAGTTTACACACAAGCTCCAAACAATACTTTGGCAATGTCAACCCTTTTCTCTTGGTGCTAAATCATTTTTTTTTAAATGAATTAATTTGCTATTGGATCTCCCAAGGTTTAAGCAGACAATCATGGTTGACACTTTACTGCGGTGTGGAGGGAGTGCTGCACTGTCAGAGGCGCAATCATTCAGATGAAAGAATAAGTGGTGGCCTTCTCTGGTGGAGCTAAAGTGCAAATCAACGTCCATCTGCACACCTCCGAGAAAAGATCTGTTTGTGCAATCGAAACAAAAGATGGTGGAAAGCGACAAGAGAAACAAAGTGAGCATGGGAGGTCAGTGACTATTCGTCAGTTGGCGAGACCTCACTGTGTACCAGTTGGCTGCTTCATTTCTCTATGTTGCAAGAGCGGCAACACTTCAAAATTATGTGAGGCTGTTGCCCTATCACCAGAGCTGGTTCTGGTGAAGTAAGTTCGAGAGGGTAGAGGCAGGGAATGTGGGGTGAGGGTGGGCGGGGAACAACAAAAGGGGAGGTCTGTGATAGGGTAAAAGACAAAGCTGATTAAAGGACAAAAGAGATGATGGCACTAGGCTCCCACTCTATCATGGACCCTCACTTTTGTTTCTTCCTCCTCCCCTCCCTTCCTCCGCCTCTGTACTTGTTTAAAACTGTTACCTCACTGTCCTGATGAAAGTCAATGGCTTAACCGAGCATTAATTCTGTTCTTTCCACCAAAGGAACGTGGGCGGCACAGTGGCACAATGGTTAGCACTGCTGCCTCACAGCGCCAGGGACCCGGGTTCAATTCTTGGCTTGGGTCGCTGTCTGTGTGGAGTTTGCACGTTCTCCCCGTGTCTACGTGGGTTTCCTCCGGGTGCTCCGGTTTCCTCCCACAATGCAAAAGACGTGCTGGTTAGGTGCATTGGCCATGCTAAATTCTCCCTCAGTGTACCCGAACAGGCGCCGGAGTGTGGCAACTAGGGGATTTTCACAGTAACTTCATTACAGTGTTAATGTAAGCCTACTTGTGACGCTAATTAATGGGCGGCGCAGTGGCACAGTGGTTAGCACTGCTGCCTCGCAGCACCAGAGACCCGGGTTCAATTCTGGCCTCGGGTGACTGTCTGTGTGGAGTTTGCACCTTCTCCCCGTGTCTGTGTGGGTTTCCTCCGAGTGCTCCGGTTTCCTGCAACAGTTCCAAGATGTGTGGGTTAGGTGGATCGGCCATGCTAAATTGCCCCTTCGTGTCCCAAGATGTGTAGGTTAGGGAGATTAGCAGGGTAAATATGTGTGGTTACAGGAATAGGATCTGGGTGGGATTGTTGTTGGTGCAGGCTCGATGGGCCGAAAGGCCTCCTTCTGCACTGTAGGGATTCTATCAATAAATAAACTTAAAGGATCTGACCCATTGAGGATTTCCAGCATTTTATTTCAGATTTCCAGCGTCTGCGACATTTTGCTTATGCTTCAAAGATATTTCATTGCTTTGGGCTGTGCCGAGTTTGTCAATGGTGCTTTTCCAATGCAGATTTTTTAATTGTCTAACCTTACATAGAAACAAGAGTCACTTCCAGCAAGGTATGTGTTGGATCCACTGCAATATATTGCAGCACAAATCATCACTTAAAAGTCTAAAGTTTATTTATTAGTGTCACAAACAGGCTTACATTAACACTGCGATGAAGCTACTGTGAAAATTCCCTAGTCGCTACACTCTGGCGCCTGTTCAGGAACACTGAGGGAGAACTTAGCATGGCCAATGCACCTAAGCAGCACGTCTTTCGGACTGTGGGAGGAAACCTGAGCACCCGGAGGAAAATCACGTAGACACGGGGAGAATGTGCAGACTCCGCACAGACAGTGACCCAAGCCGGGAATCGAACCGGGTCCCTGGCGTTGTGAGGCAGCAGTGCTAACCACTGTGCCACCGTGTCGCCCTACTTTGGGGTAACAAAGGGGAAAAGGGAAAAATGAGAAGAAAGCATTTCACCTCAATGTATTAACACGTTAAAGAGCATGTTCAGGTCACTTCATTTCTTTGACTAGATCCTGCTCAAATCCAATTGCTTAGGAAAATTCTATTTTTACTCCCATTGGGCATATCACATTCATAGTTGTGATGGAGATTGGCGAGCTTTCGCAATACCATTAGCAGCCCACTCATATACAGTGATCCTCAACGCTTAGTCATGAGCTATCTGTGACTCATGGGGTCATGAGATAAAATGGTTATTTCCATTATACTTCACTGTTACTACTTAAAACCACACTGGCAATAGTTGGAATCTGTTACAAACTCTGTTCCCCACCCCGTCAACTCCATCCCTCTCCCACCAACCCTCTGAGGTATCACCAGACTCTTTGCAAATTTGGTGTTACATTTGACCCTGAGATTAGCACCCTAACAGGCTAACGTGAAAACTGCCAATTTCCACCTCCATCATATTGTGCAGTAATATCCAAGCTGGGGCACATTAGCTGCTAAAATCCACATCCAGGCCTTTGTTACCGCTAGGCTCATCTATTCCAACACATTCTACTGCCCCCACCACACCCTCCCCCCACAAACTTCAGCTCATTCAACGCTCAGCTGCAATTATCCAAATGTAGACCAATTCCAGGTCACCATATCCCCATGCTCATGACACAGCCTCTGGCTTAAGCAGTTATCACCCTTGTCTCCTAATACTTCCATGTTTAACCCAACAACCCCCTTGCCCACAAGTCCCTCCACTCCCCCAACTCTGCCATCTTGAGCATTTCCAATTTTAATCACTCCAGTTGTGGTTCAGGTTAGAAACTTCAAAGTGTTTTATGAAGCCCGCCTGAATCATAAGTTCTGCATCTTGAATTTGGCGAGGATAAGCATGAGATGTTTCACTTCAGGTGTGATTCAAATGACCCACGAGGGAGCTTTTATCAAACAAAGTTTATTTAAGAATATAGTTAACATGTATAGTAAGAAAATGAGCAAGAACTTTTATCGATTACAAACAAGAAACGAAACAACCACAATAACGTATAACTCTTAATGAATATCTCTAATGTGTTCCAATTCAAACCAAAACCCATAGACAACAAAAAATCCTTTCCACAGGTTTAACACAGCACAGATTAATGCTCATTTGATACTGGGATCGATTCTTTTCTTTATGAGGCTGCAGTCGAATATCTTGTGACTTAGAGCAGTTTGAAGACAAGACAGTTTTCCAAAACCCCAGAGAGATTCTGGACCGGCCCCAAAAAAACAGCAGCCTTCCACCCTCCAGGAAAGCAGGATCTTGTTTTAGCTAACCAACGGAATTTCCAAAAAACAAACAACTGGGAGAGAGTCTTGAAGCTTTTTACACTCCATCTCACAAACTGAAACTGAAAATGAAATCCTGGTCATCTGAGCTGCAGACAGTTTTTTTTTATTTATCCTCCCACCAATGGCATTACCTCCGGCTGTGAGCTGCAGAGATCATGATTTTAAAAAAATCTCTTAAAGGGACACTAACGTCACACTCCATCATTGGTGGCCTTGCCTTCAGCTGCCTAGATCCTAAATTCTTGGATGCTCTCTCTCTGTCTCTCTACTTTTTCTTTCTCCTTTTAAATGCTCCTTAAAACCTACCTCTTTGACCGAGCTTTTTAATTATTTGACCTATTGGGCAGGATTTTCCGCTATTGGCCAGAGACAGGATCTTCTGGTCCCGCCGTTATCAACATGGTTTCCTGTTTTATGCGCCCCCCCCCCTCCACCTCCCCCGTGGACACCCATGGCAGGGATTGGCTGACAGTGGGACAAAAAGATCTCACCGACAGGAATAGCTGGAAAATTCCGACCAATGTCTCCTTCTGTACACCCGTGTCAAATTTGGTCCCAAAACTCTCTTGCAAAATGCATTGGAACATTTTATCGCATTAAAGGTGCTATATAAATGCAAGTTATTGGGTGGAATGTTCCTGTCCAGCCTGCCACGGGAACCATGCAAAGGTCCCTTGACCTCGGGTAGGATTTTCCGGCCTTGGGGCCGAGCGCGGCCGGAAAATCCCGCCCATTGTTGCTGAAAGTAACGCAGCTCTGATGCTGCATCCCTCAGTCCAACACAAAAGCAGCCCCTTCCAGATTCCAGGTAATCATTTCAGATTGTGTTGCTATTGATGCAATCCAAGCTGGAGCCCAGTGTTGACAGGGGAAGGAGCATGTGACAGCCCACCCACCCATTCCCCTAACCACCATCCCCCCCGACCTGTGACAGAGACTGTAGGTTGTGCATTGGACTCCTCAGTCACCTCAGAGCTCAGCTTTATTGTGGAAGCGAGTCATGCCCGATCCCAAGGGACTGCCTAAGAGACCGAAGGGTTTACCAGGCTGATTCCGGGGATGGCGGGACTGATGCATGAGGAGGGATTGACTAGGTTAGGAGTGTATTCGCTGGAGTTCAGACGAATGAGGGGGGATCTCATAGAGGCTTATAAAATTAGAGTCATAGAGGTTTACAGCATGGAAACAGGCCCTTTGGCCCAACTTGTCCATGCCACCCCTTTTTTTAACCCCTAAGTTAGTCCCAATTGCCCGCGTTTGGCCCATATCCCTCTATACCCATCTTACTCATGTAACTGTCTAAATGCTTTTTAAAAGACAAAATTGTACCCGCCTCTACTACTACCTCTATTCTAACAGTACTACACAGGGTAGAAGCAGGAAGGATTTTCCCGATGGTGGGTGTGTCCAGGACCAGGAGTCACAGTCTGAGGATTCGGGGTGGACCATTTAGGAAGGAGGTGAGGAGACATTTCTTCACCCAAAGAGTGGTGAGCCTGTGGAATTCATTACCACAGGAAGTAGTTGATGCCAAAACATTGAATGTATTCAAGAGGCGGCTGGATATAGCACTTGGGGCGAATGGGATCAAAGGTTTTGGGGAGAAAGCAGGATTAGGCGATTGAGTTGGACGATCAGCCATGATGGTGATGAATGGCAGAGGAGGCTCAGAGGGCCAAATGGCCTCCTCATGATTTGATTTGATTTGATTTGATTTATTATTGTCACATGTATTAACATACTGTGAAAAGTATTGTTTCTTGCGCGCTATGCAGACAAAACATACCGTCCATAGAGAAGAAAATGAGAGAGTGCAGAATGTAGTGTTACAGTCATAGCTAGGGTGTAGAGAAAGATCAACTTAATGCAAGGTAGGTCCATTCAAAAGTCTGACAGCAGCAGGGAAGAAACTGTTCTTGAGTCGGTTGGTACGTGACCTCAGACTTTTATATCTTTTTCCCGAAGAAAGAAGATAGAAGAAAGAATGTCCGCGGTGCGTGGGGTCCTTAATTATACTGGTTGCTTTGCCGAGGCAGCGGGAAGTGTAGACAGAGTCAATGGACGGGAGGATGGTTTGTGTGATGGATTGGGCTACATTCACAACCTTTTGTAGTTCCTTGCAGTCTTGGACAGAGCAGGAGCCATACCAAGCTGTGATACAACCAGAAAGAATGCTTTCTATGGTGCATCTGTAAAAGTTGGTACGAGTCATAGCTGACATGCCAAATTTCCTTAGTCTTCTGAGAAGGTAGAGACGTTGGTGGGCTTTCTTAACTATAGTGTTGGCATGGGGGGACCAGGACAGGTTGTTGGTGATCTGGACACCTAAAAACTCGAAGCTCTCGACCCTTTCTACTTCATCCCCATTGATGTAGACTGGAGCATGTTCTCCATTACGCTTCCTGAAATCGATGACAATCTCCTTCGTTTTGTTGACTTTGAGGGAGAGATTATTGTTGCCGCACCAGTTCATCAGATTCTCTATCTCATTCCTGTACTCTGTCTCGTCATTGTTTGAGATCCGACCCACTACGGTGGTGTCGTCAGCAAACTTGAAAATCGAATTGGAGGGGAATTTGGCCACACAGTCATAGGTGTATAAGGAATATAGTAGGGGGCTGAGAACATAGCTTTGTGGGGCACCGGTATTGAGGATGATCGTGAAGGAGGTGTTGTTGCCTGTCCTTACTGATTGTGGTCTGTGAGTTAGTAAGTTCAGGATCCAGTCACAGAGGGAGGTGCCGAGGCCCAGGCCATTGTGTTTGGAGATGAGTTTTGTGGGAATAATAGTGTTGAAGGCTGAGCTGTAGTCAATAAATAGGAGTCTGACATAGGTGTCCTTGTTATCCAGGTGTTCCAGGGTTGAGTGCAGGGCCAGGGAAATGGCGTCTGCTGTGGACCTGTTGCGGCGGGAGACAAACTGTAGTGGATCCAGGTAGTTCGGGAGGCTGGAATTGATTCGTGCCGTGATTAATCTTTCGAAGCACTTCATAATGATAGATGTCAGAGCCACCGGCCGACAGTCATTAAGGCATTAATCCTGCTCCTATCTTCTGTGTTTCTATGTCGACCCAAGAAGAGAGCCAGTATAATACCCTTGATGCTCGTAGGTAAGACACAAAACAAAATATAATTGATAAGCAAACATGAACCAATTCAAACATTTCTTTTTAATGGCTAGTGTTCTTGTTTTATCTCATAGAGGTTCCGACTTACCCTGGGGAATGGCATCATTGTGTGCTCGCATAGTTTGCATAATTAGGGAAGTGGAGAGGGTTTTAAACGAAAGAATCGGGTAAAGGGATCAAATCTGGGAAGATGTGATAAATCAAAGAACAGGGACAAGGCAAAACGGAAAGATATTATTACGGAAAATGTCAAAGAGACCATTACAGGAATGGATAGAGAGTACAAATCTAACACTAAATCAGCAGATGGGACTAGAGATTATAAAATTAATAAAATGATAAAACTAAAAGCTCTGTATCTGAATGCACATAACATTCAAAACAGGGACTGGTGCAGGGGGCAGGGATTCAGGTTCCTGGACCATTGGGACCTCTTTAGGGGCAGGGGTGATCTGTATACAAAAAACGGGTGGAACTTGAATCACACGGGGACCAATATCCTGGCCGGTAGGTTGGCTAAAGTTACTGGGGAGAATTTAAACTAGATAGGTTGGGGGGAGGGGAGCTAGAAGAGTTGACTAGGATCAAGGAACTAATTGATGGGGTGGAGGATGCAGGGGTAAGGGGAATTACAAAATTAATGGTAGAGGAGAGGGTGCAAGTGAATGAAGGCGGTAATTTAGATAAGGGAGTAGAGGGAGAGGGTGTTCGCGACTCATCAAAGCGGGTCCAGATAAAAGCTGGAATAAGGACACTTTGCCTGAATGCACGAAGCATTCGGGACAAGGTATATGAGTTGATGGTGCAAATCAGCACGAGTGGGTACGATCTAGTGGCCATTACAGAAACGTGGCTGAAAGGTGACCAGGACTGGGAGATGAATATCCAGGGGTATCAGGCGTTTAGGAAGAATAGACAGGAAGGAAAAGGTGGTGGGGTCGCGCTATTAATAAGAGATAATATCAGGGTAGTACTGAGGGATGACATAGGCTCTGAGGAACAAAACGTGGAATCGTTATGGGTAGAGATGAGGAATAGTAGAGGGAGAAAGACACTAGTAGGTGTGGTATATAGGCCCCCAAATAATAATGTTGAGGTGGGGAGGGCTATAAACAAGCAGATAAGGGATGCGTGTAAAAACGGAACGGCAATAATCATGGGGGACTTCAACATGCACATTGACTGGCAGACTCAAGTCGGTAAGGGTGGAATGGAGGAAGAGTTCTTAGAATGCTGTCGGGATAGTTTCCTTGAACAGCATGTTACGGAACCGACGAGGGAACGAGCTATTTTGGATCTGGTATTGTGTAACGAGGTAGGTAGAATTAAGGATCTTATTGTGAAGGACCCTCTTGGGTCTAGTGACCACAATATGGTCGAATTTCTGATTCAGATGGAAGAGGAGAAAGTTTGGTCCCAAACCAGTGTCCTCTGTTTGAACAGAGGGAAATATGATAGGATGAGGGATGAATTGGCTAAGGTAGACTGGGAGAGCAGGCTGGCAGGTAGGATAGCTGAGGAACAGTGGAGGATTTTTAAGGAGATCCTTTTCAGTTCTCAGCAAAAATATATTCCAGCAAAAAACAAGGATTGCTTTATAAAGCACTGGTTAGGCCCCATTTGGAGTACTGTGAGCAATTTTGGGCCCCACACCTCAGGAAGGACATACTGGCACTGGAGCGGGTCCAGCGGAGATTCACACGGATGATCCCAGGAATGGTAGGCCTGACATACGATGAACGTCTGAGGATCGTGGGATTATATTCATTGGAGTTTAGGAGGTTGAGGGGAGATCTGATAGAAACTTACAAGATAATGAACGGCTTAGATAGGATGGACGTAGGGAAGTTGTTTCCATTAACAGGGGAGACTAGGACGCGGGGGCACAGCCTTAGAATAAAAGGGAGTCACTTTAGAACAGAGATGAGGAGAAATTTCTTCAGCCAGAGAGTGGTGGGTCTGTGGAATTCATTGCCACAGAGGGCTGTGGAGGCCGAGACGTTGAGCGTCTTCAAGACAGAAATTGATAAATTCTTGATTTCTCGAGGAATTAAGGGCTATGGGGAGAGAGCGGGTAAATGGAGTTGAAACCAACCATGATTGAATGGTGGAGTGGACTCGATGGGCCGAATGGCCTTACTTCCGCTCCTATGTCTTATGGTCTTATGTCTTATGGTCTTAAAAGGGAGAACCAGCCGTGGATAACGAAGGAAATAAAGGAGAGTATTAAAATAAAAACAGCTGCGTACAGAGTGGCCAAAAATAGTGGAGAAACAAGTGATTGGGAAAAATTTAAGAAACAACAAAGAGAGACTAAGAAAGCGATAAAGAAAGGAAGGATAGACTATGAAGCTAGGCTAGCAATTAATATAAAAAATGATAGTAAAAGTTTTTATAAATATATAAAAAGGAATAGAGTGGCTAGAGTGAATGTTGGACCCTTGGAGGACGAGAGGGGGGAGTTAATAGTGGGAAATGAGGATATGGCTGAGTCTTTAAATAAGTTTTTTGTGTCGGTCTTCACGGTGGAGGACACAAATAGTTTGCCAAATATTAACGATAGAGGGTTGGCAGCAGGAGAAATACTTAATACAATTAATGTAACCAGAGAGGCAGTGCTGGGTAGACTAATGGGACTGAAGGTGGACAAGTCCCCGGGTCCGGATGGAATGCATCCCAGGGTATTGAAAGAAATGTCAGAGGTAATAGTGGATGCGTTAGTGATTATTTATCAAAACTCGTTGCATTCTGGGGTAGTGCCGGTTGATTGGAAAACGGCTAATGTTACGCCGCTGTTTAAAAAAGGAAGGAGACAAAAGGCGGGTAACTATAGGCCGGTCAGCTTAACGTCTGTAGTAGGGAAAATGCTGGAATCCATTATTAAAGAGGAGATAGCAGGGCATCTGGATAGAAATGGTTCGATCAATCAGACGCAGCATGGATTCATGAGGGGAAAGTCGTGCTTGACGAACATGTTGGATTTTTATGAAGATGTGACTAGGGCGGTTGATGGAGGAGAACCGGTGGATGCGGTGTTTTTGGATTTCCAAAAGGCGTTTGATAAGGTGCCCCATAAAAGGCTACTGAAGAAGATTAGGGCACACGGAGTTGGGGGTAGTGTGTTAAAGTGGATTGGGGACTGGCTATCCGACAGGAAGCAAAGAGTCGGAATAAATGGGTGTTTTTCCGGTTGGAGGAAGGTAACTAGTGGCGTGCCGCAGGGATCGGTACTCGGGCCGCAACTATTTACCATTTATATAGATGATCTGGAGGAGGGGACGGAGTGTAGGGTAACGAAGTTTGCAGACGACACAAAGATAAGTGGAAAAGTGAATCGTGTGGAGGACGGAGAAGATCTGCAGAGAGATTTGGACAGGCTGAGTGAGTGGGCGAGGATATGGCAAATGGAGTATAACGTTGAGAAATGCGAGGTTATACACTTTGGAGGAAATAATAACAAATGGGATTACTATCTCAATGGAAACAAATTAAAACATGCTACCGTGCAAAGGGACCTGGGGGTCCTTGTGCATGAGACGCAAAAGCCCAGTCTGCAGGTACAACAGGTGATCAAGAAGGCAAATGGGATGTTGGCCTATATTGCGAAGGGGATAGAATATAAAAGCAGGGATGTCTTGATGCACCTGTACAGGGCATTGGTGAGGCCGCAGCTGGAATACTGTGTGCAGTATTGGTCCCCTTATATGAGGAAGGATATATTGGCATTGGAGGGAGTGCAGAGAAGGTTCACCAGGTTGATACCGGAGATGAGGGGTTTGGATTATGAGGAGAGGCTGAGGAGATTGGGTTTGTACTTGTTGGAGTTTAGAAGGATGAGGGGGGATCTTATGGAGACTTATAAGATAATGCGGGGGCTGGATAGGGTGGAGGCGGAGAGATTCTTTCCACTTAGTAAGGAAGTTAAAACTAGAGGACACAGCCTCAAAATAAAGGGGGGTCGGTTTAAGACAGAGTTGAGGAGGAACTTCTTCTCCCAGAGGGTGGTGAATCTCTGGAATTCTCTGCCCACTGAGGTGGTGGAGGCTACCTCGCTGAATATGTTTAAAGCGCGGATGGATGGATTCCTGATCGGTAAGGGAATTAAGGGTTATGGGGATCAGGCGGGTAAGTGGTACTGATCCACGTCAGATCAGCCATGATCTTATTGAATGGCGGGGCAGGCTCGAAGGGCTAGATGGCCTACTCCTGCTCCTATTTCTTATGTTCTTATGTTCTTATAGAACAGATGAACTGATAGCACACATAGAAATAAATATGTACAATTTGATAGCCATTATGGAGACTTGGCTGCAGAAGGACATGTATTAGAACTTGAATATTGAAGGGTGCAGGATATTTAGGAAAGACAGGAAGTGAGGAAATGATGGAGGTGCCTCTGTTATTTAATTATGGTATTAGCACAGTAGAGAGGGATGACCTCAGTTCAGCAAACCAGGATGTGGAAACAGTTTAGGTAGAGATGAAAAAAATTAAAGTGAGGAAGTCGCTTGTGGGAGCTGTGTACAGACTCCCTAACAGTAACAATATGGTCGGGTGGAGCTTAAAGGAAGAAATAATGGGATCTTGACAGAAAGGCACAACAGCAACCATGGGAGATTTTAATTTAGATATGGACTAGAAAAGTCAGATGGACAAAGGTAGCCGAGATGAGGAGATCATTTAATACTTTGGGATAGTTTCTTAGAACAGCATCTTCTGGAGTCAACCAGAGAGTAGGCTATACAGACCTGGTCTTGAGTAAAGAGAGGGGAATAATTAATGAATCATAGTGAAGGCACCCCTAGGTAACAGTGATCAAAATATGATTGAATTTACATTCAGCTTGTGGGAGGGAGGAGTGGGTCTGAGACAATGTTTTTAAATAAATTTAAATAAAGGAAATAATGAGGGCCTGGAAACTGAGCTGGCTAAAGCGAATTGGCAAATTAGGTTAAGGAATAGGTTAATAGAGATGCAGAGGCAAACATTTAAGAGGATATTTCAGAATGCAAAGAATGGATATATTCGAAGGAGTAAGAGAAAGTCCAAGGGACGAACCCACCATCCATGGTTAACGGGAAAAGTTAAAGATAGTATCAAACTTAAAGAAAAAGTAAAAGTTATTTATTAGTCACAAGTAGGCTTACATTCACACTGCAATGACGTTACTGTGAAAACTCCCTAGTCGCCACACTCTGGCACCTGTTGGGTACAGTGCAGGAGAATTTAGTATGGCCAATCCACCTAACCTGAACATCTTTGAACTGTGGGAGGAAACCGGAGGATCCAGAGGAAACCCATGCAAACACGGGGAGAATGTGAAAACTCCACACAGACAGTGACCCAAGATGGGAATCAAACCCGGTCCTGGCGCTGTGAGGCAGCAGTGCTAACCACTGTGCCACCATGCCACCCAAAAAGCATATCATTGTGCAAAGAGCGGTGGCAAATCATAAGATTAGACAAAATATAAGGAACGGCAAAGAAAGACTAAAATATTAATAAGGAGGGAAAAATTAGAGCATGTGACAAGGTTAGCCAGAAATATAAAAACTGATAGTAACAGATTTTATAAATATTTAATAACGAGAGTTAACAAAGTGAGTACTGGTCCTACAGAGAGTGAGTCTGGAGAATTGATAATGGAAAACAAAGTGATGGCGGATGAACTGAACAGGTATTTTCATAGTATCCCTACAGTACAGAAGGAGGTCATTCAGCCCATCGAGTCTGTACCGACCACAATCCCACCCAGGCTTTATTCCCATAACTCCGCACATATACCCTGTTAATCCCCCTGACACTAGGGTCAATTTAGCATGGTCAACCTAACCTGCACATCTTTGGAGTGTGGGAGGAAACCGGAGCACCAGGAGTAAACCCATGCAGACATGAGGAGAATGTGCAAACTCCACACAGACTGTGACCCAAGGCCAGGATTGAACCTGGGTCCCTGGCGCTGTGAGGCAGCAGTGCTACCCACTGTGCCACCGTGCCGTCCAGCCTTCACTATAGAGGAAACAGGTAACATCCCATGAACAGCTACAAACCAGGAAATGGATCAGAGGGAGGAACTCAGGAAAATTACAGTCACCGGAGAAAAGTGGTACTGAGTAACTTGTTGGAGCTGTGGGCGGACAAGAGCCTGGGCCCTGATGGACTTCATCCTAGGGTCTTAGAAGAAATGTCTAGTGAGATGATTGACGCATTGGTTTTAACATCCCAATACGCCCTAGATTCGGGAGCCATCCCATTAGATTGGAAGATGTCAAATTACATGGATGAAGGGATTGAAGGGACGACACAAAGATAGGTAGGAAAGTAGGTTGTAAAACGGACATAAGGAGGCCACAAAGAGATATAGATAGGCTAAGTGAGTGGGCAAAGATATGGCAAACAGAGATTAATGTGGCAAATCGTGAAATTGCCCATTTTGGCAGGAAGAATAAAAAGGAAGCATATTATCTAAATAGTGAGAGATTGCAGAGGGATCGGGGTGTCCTAGTGCATGAATCACAAAACGTTAGTATGCAAGTAGATTTGGATAGGCTGAGCGAGTGGGCGAGGATCTGGCAGATGGAATATAACGTTAGCAAATGTGAGGTTATCCACTTTGGAAGAAATAATAGTAAATTGGAATATTATTTAAATGGAGAAAAATTACATCGTGCAACTGTGCAGAGGGACCTGGGGGTCCTTGTGCATGAATCGCAAAAACTCAGTCTGTAGGTGCAGCAGGCGATCAAGAAGGCGAATGGAATGTTGGCCTTTATCGCGAGGGGGATAGAATATAAAAGCAGGGAGGTCTTGCTGCAACTGTACAAGGCACTGGTGAGGCCGCAACTGGAGTACTGTGTGCAGTTTTGGTCCCCTTATTTGCGAAAGGATATATTGGCCTTGGAGGGAGTGCAGAGAAGGTTCACCAGGTTGATACCGGAGATGAGGGGTGTAGCTTATGAGGAGAGATTAAACAGATTGGGTCTGTACTCGTTGGAGTTTAGAAGGATGAGGGGTGATCTTATAGAGACATATAGGATAATGAAGGGGCTGGATAGGGTAGAGGTGGAGAGATTCTTTCCACTTAGAAGGGAAACCAGAACTAGAGGGCACAGCCTCAAAATAAGGGGGGGCCGGTTCAGAACAGAGTTGAGGGGGAACTTCTTCTCTCAGAGGGTGGTGAATCTCTGGAATTCTCTGCCCATTGAAGTGGTGGAGGCTTCCTCGTTGAATATGTTTAAATCACGGGTAGATAGTTTTCTGATCAATAAGGGAATTAGGGGATATGGGGAGCAGGCAGGTAAGTGGAACTGATTCGCTTCAGATCAGCCATGATCTTGTTGAATGGCGGGGCAGGCTCGAAGGGCCAGATGGCCTACTCCTGCTCCTATTTCTTATGTTCTTATGTTCTTAAGTACAGCAAGTGATTAGGAAAGCTAATAGAATGTTATCATTTATTGCAAGGGAAATTGAATACAAATGTAGGAAGATTATACTTCCATTGTACAGTGAGACCACATCTGGAGTACTATGCATAATATCGATCACCTTATTTAAGAAAGGATATAAAAGTGTTAGAAGCAGTTCAGAAAAGGTTGACCAGCCTAACATCTGGAATAGGTGGTTTGTCTTATAAGGAAAGGTTGGACAGGCTAGGCTTGGATTCTCTGGAGTTTAGAAGAGTAAAAGGGGTCTTGACAGGGTGGATGTGGAGAGGATGTTTCCACTTGTGGGAGAATCTAGAACTGGGGGGGTTACTGTTTAAAAATAAGAGGTCGCCCATTTAAGACAGCGATGGAGGTGAAATATTTTCACTCAGAGGGTTATGAGTCTTTTGAACTTTTTTTTGGAAAAGGCAGTGTAAGAAATCTCACAACACCAGGTTAAAGTCCAACAGGTTCATCTGGAATCACGAGCTTTTGGAGCACTGCTCCTTCCTCATGATGAAGGGGCAGTGCTCCAAAAGCTCGTGATTCCAAATAAAGCTGTCGGACTTTAACCCGGTGTTGTGAAACTTTTTACTGTGCCCGCCCCAGTCCAATGCCGGCATCTCCACATCTTGGAAAGGCAGTGGAAGCAGAGCCATTGAGTATTTTTAAGGCAGAGGTGAATAGATTCTTGGTAAGCAAGGGGATGATAGGTTATCGGGGGGTGATGTTCTCATTAAATGGTGGAACAGATTCGAGGGGCTGAATGGCCCGCTCCTGCTCCTTGTTCATATGTACGCATGGCTCAGTGAGGATTCTTCAATCTGACTCGTTAAAGATGCTTGCCGGTTACTGCCCTGTCCACAGATCCCCTGTGGAGGGCATCACTCTGAATCACATGCCTGATGGCTGGAACTCTCCACTCTAAAGCTGGTCTAAGTTTCGTGGGCATGTTAGTAAGGTGAACATTTCCTTTAGCACTGACCGCAAAATCTGGGATAATGTTAATGGAACCGTGAGATAACTCAAACCATTCAAACAGTGGTAAGTGCTGCTGCCTCACAGCGCCGGATTCGATTCACAGCTTGGGTCGCTGTCAGTGTGGAGTCTGCACGTTCTCCCCATGTCTGCATGGGTTTCCTCCGGGTGCTGGGGTTTCCTCCCACAGTCCCAAAGACATGCTGGTTACATGCATTGACCGTGCTAAATTCTCCCTCAGTGTACCCGTACAGGAGTGTGGCGACTAGGGGATTTTCACAGTAACTTCATTGCAGTGTTAATGTAAGCCTGCTTGTGGCACTAATAAATAAACTTTAAAACCATTCAGTTTGGACATGGTTATGCAACCAACACTATTTCTATAACTCATTACTTGAAGTTCTGCATCGTCCCTGTGTACAGAGTTCAGAAGCAAGCTAATTATGCCTCTGGGAAATTATTTCAAGGTGTTTTTTGGGCTATATATTGATGTGGTGGGCAGAAAATAACATTTATTGACTTTCTGTCTATATGTAGCCCCGCTTGGTTGGTCTGTGGGGAGAAACATATAACAGGGAAACAATAGGAAGTATAAAAGTTGAAAACCGCTAACCAGGGATAGCAACCCCCTTGAATGAGTGGGAGTTCTGTCGGAGCTGAGGATTGATCTCAAGAAAGAGCTCCAAAAATAGTTGGCAGTCCTATTAAAGGTGTAGATAGGAAACTCTAGTCTTTAGATGAGTCATTTCTGTTCTGTAATTATTTTTTTTTGCTTTTAAAGAATAAAATACTGGATATAAAAGATCAACTTGACAGGGATGCCTATGTGGCATGTAGGTGCAGTAAGAAGTCTAACAACACCAGGTTAAAGTCCAACAGGTTTATTTGGTAGCAAAACCCACTAGCTTTCGGAACAGGCTGTACCTTCGTCAGGTAGGTGGGAGTTCTGATCACAAACAGGGCACAAAGACACAAACTCAATTTACATGAATAATGATTGGAATGTGAGTCTTTACAGCTAATCAAGTCTTAAAGGTAGAGACAATGTGAGTGGAGGGAGCATTAAGCACAGGTTAAAGAGATATGTATTGTCTCCAGACAGGACAGCTCAGCGTAGTCTGCGTTATAGGTTGACCTGAGTGGGTTCGTGATCTGTAGTCCTTTCGGTATCTTGTCTGCTTTCTCGCTGAGCTGTCCTGTCTGGAGACAATACACATCTCTTTAACCTGTGCTTAATGCTCCCTCCACTCACATTGTCTGTACCTTTAAGACTTGATTAGCTGTAAAGACTCACATTCCAATCATTATTCATGTAAATTGAGTTTGTGTCTTTGTGCCCTGTTTGTGATCAGAACTCCCACCCACCTGACGAAGGAACAGCCTGTTCCGAAAGCTAGTGGCTTTTGCTACCAAATAAACCTGTTGGACTTTAACCTGGTGTTGTTAGACTTCTTACTGTGTTTACCCCAGTCCAACGCCGGCATCTCCACATCATGATTACCATTGACACCGCAAACCGCCGGCTCCAAGTGGAGAGGATCTGCAAGAAGATCGTGCATATCAACACAGACATCAAGTTTCTACAAAGATGCAAGAAAGCAGACAAGATACCGAAAGGACTACAGATCACAAACCCACTCAGGTCAATCTATAACACAGACTATGCTGAGCTGTCCTGTCTGGAGACAATACACATCTCTTTACCCTGTGTTTAATGCTCCCTCCACTCACATTGTCTGTACCTTTAAGACTTGATTAGCTGTAAAGACTCACATTCCAATCATTATTCATGTAAATTGGGTTTGTGTCTTTGTATCCTGTTTGTGATCAGAACTCCCACCCATCTGACGAAGGAACAGCCTGTTCCGAAAGCTAGTGGCTTTTGCTACCAAATAAACCTGCTGGACTTTAACCTGGTGTTGTTGGACTTACTGTGTTTACCCCAGTCCAACGCCGGCATCTCCACATCATGTAGGTGACACAGTGGTTAGCACTGCTGCCTCAACGCCAGGGAGGGACCCGGGTTCAATTCCGGCCTCGGGTCACTGTCTGTGTGGAGTTTGTACATTCTCTCCGTGTCTGCGTGGGTTTCCTCCAGGTGCTCTGGTTTCCTCCCACAGTTAAAAGATGTGCAGGTTAGGTAGATTGGCTATGCTAAATTGACCCTAGTGTCAGGGGGATTAGCAGGGTAAAGATTTGGGGTTATGGGAATAGGGCCTTGGTTGAGATTGTGGTCAGTGCAGATTCGATGGGCTGAATGGCCTCCTTCTGCACTGTAGGGATTGTATGATTCTATCCCTGTTCAGTGCCTGTCAATAATAAGTGAAACTTTTATAAGACCGGAAATTGGGCGCAAAACACCTCCTACTAATTGCACGTTTTTAGCAATTCTATCCACTATTGTACCCTTAATCCCAAATAGCCTCTTTATATGGGATCGGTGTTTTAAAAAAGTACTTTCAAACGAGATATAATTAATACTTAAGGGTTTCAAGAAAGATTATTCCATGATATCATGGAACATAATTACCATCGAACCTGATTTCAATTGGGTTCTTAAAAATGATAGAATGGGCTTTATTTTCGATTGCATAGAGGCGGAGTGTACATTCTATAGAGGGAGCAGCGAGAACCAGTTAAAGAAAAACTGTAGGGGGAGGGTCTGGAAGCCACAGTGACAATGCAGCTTTAAGGCTGGTTTCGGTGTGAATCACACACACACAAGCAGGCAGGTGGAGTCTGTGACTCCCCCTCACCAACCACTCTGATTGAGAACATGACTTTAGAGAGGGAATCATTTAAAGATAGGGGAAAATAACAGACACAATGCGATGATTTAATTCTATTAGTGTGTGTGTGTGTTTTTTTCTGGGGTTTGGGAAAGATGGCGTGTTGTGTTTGGGGGGGGGGCAGGTGTGATTACCTGGAGTCATGAAAGGGGGAGGAGGATGAGGAGGAGCTGATTAGTGTTCCGGGGAGAGCCTTCATTGCCCTGTGTGTGTGCTGTCAGTTGCAGGGACGGTGTATATGAGCCCAGCCTAGTGTGTGTGACCGGCTGAAACTCACTCAATTTCTCTTGACTCCTGTGTGTTTGGATCCCCTCTTACTGGGAAGAAATCTCTTTTTTAAAATATGATATATTAACAGAATTGGAACTAAGAACAGCCTCTATTTTAACCCTGTACAAATGGTTTTGTTTTCGCCTCCACTCCAATCCATTGGAAAATCAGAAGGAATTTGTTGATTTTTTTGGTGTTTTTTTTAGAGAATCATAGATAAATATATTTTTATAAAGTATAAACTCGATGGCTCTAGAGGAGCAGCAGCCAGCCCCCGAGGGCAAGTCTCCGGAGACCCGCTGCCGGGATTTTGACGGGACGGTGTTGCCCCTCTCGGGGGGTTTGGGTAACTCCCAGAAGAAGCTCATCCTGCTGACCTGGATCCCCGCCGTCCTGATCGGCCTGAGCCGCAGCTCCGACTGCTTCTTCACCGCCGAGCCGCAGGTGCTGTGCCGGGGGGGCGGCGGCGGCGGCACCACCAACAGCAGCAGCAGCCGCCTCCTGATGGCCCATGTCCATGTCGCTCAGGCCCAGGTAGGAGCCAACCTCAGCCGCCCGCGGGACTCCGGCAGCGGCGGCAGCAGCAGCGGCCACTTGGCTGATCCCAGCAACAGCAGCCAGCGTGAGTGCCAATGCAAGGAGCGCGACTACAAGATCCACGCTGCCCTCACCCAGAACATAGTCACCAAGGTAAGAACATCACCCACCTGAACAAATAGGTGGGGGGATTATATCCCACCACCTTCTGCATTGTAGGGATTCCATGAAATATTTTATTTATTAGTGTCACAAACAGGCTTGCATTAACACTGCAATGAAATTACTGTGGCAGTAGGGTGGTTAGATTTGACTTATTGCCACATGTATACAATGAAAAGTATCATTTCTTGCGTGCTATACAGACAGCATACCGTTCATAGAGAAGGAAACGAGAGAGTGCAAAATGTCAAAGTTTATTAGTCACAAGTAAGGCTTAACACTGCAATAAAGTTACTGTGAAATTCTCCTAGTGTTAAAGTCATAACTAGGGTGTAGAGAAAGATTAATTTAATGTAAGGCGCCTCACAGCACCAGGAACCCGTGTTTAATTCCTGGCTTGGGTGACTGGAATTTGCGCATTCTCACCATGTCTGCGTGGGTTTCCTCCAGGTGCTCCGGTTTCCTCCCACAGTCCAAAAGATGTGCCGGTTAGGTGGATTGGCTATGGTAAATTGCCCCTTGGTGTCGGGGGACTAGTAGGATAGATACATGGGGCTATGGGGATTGGGGCTGGGTGGGATTGTTGTCGGTGCAGACTCGATGGGCCGAATGGCGGCGGCCTGCACTATAGGGATCTATTCTATGAAAGTCCTCTCGTCGCCACACTCCAGTGCCTGTTTGGGTACACAGAATTTAGCATGGCCAATGCACCTAACCAGCACATCTTTCGGATTGTGGGAGGAAACTGGAGCATCTGCGCAGATGGTGACCCAAGCCAGGAATCAAACCCAGGCTGTGAGGCAGCAGTGTTAACCATTATACCTGATAAATGTGGGGGATTTTCTTTACTTTTAAGTTACTTTATTAGTTTGAAAATGTCTAGAGAAAATAACATTTCAAAGTGGCAACAGTGCAATAATATTCCACTTCTTCTACATGTCACACTCTAGAGCTGCTTCCATACATGTCGAAACGGTCATAACAAATGGTTTAAAGGTATTTTAAGTTGTCTGGGGAGCAACATTCTTCTGGCTGTAGGCAATTTTTGCATAGTGTTCAGTTTGCCCTTTCCTGTTTCTCCTCCCATTTTCACTGTGGGATTGAAAAAACAATCCATCCAAAGCAATGTTCTTAACAACAGAGGCATGGACACTTAAATGCACTTCCAAATCCTGTGGGATAATTTTAAAGCAGTTTCAGACAGGGACAGCCACAGGTCTATTCAATGCAAGTGAAAGGTATAAGTTTAAGTTGGTATTTGATTTTTTAAAAAATAATCATCATCTTCTGCCCCTCTTTCTCCCACCCACCAATTTTCTTATTTGCTGTTGCAGGAGCTGTGTTATATTGAGATGCAGTGCCACAGGTGGTGGAATCTATATTACTTTTAACAAGTATTCAATTCCCCCACTCATAGACTGGATATTGAGGGGTAGGTGTGATAGGCCGGTTATCCCCGGGGTATTCATGTTTTTGGCCACACAATAATGAACACGACCGAAGGGCGTTCAGATATTTGGTGTGCAGAGATTATCTTCAGCCAGGCTTTCCAGGTACAATTGCAGCGACTACAAAATAGCATTCCAGGCAGTTCACTGGAACCTTTTCTACCTTTGATAAAGAGCTGGCTGTCTTAACAGCTTTTGACTAAATATTGTTGGAATAATGAACTACGTCTCTCGTTGTTGCTGGGACTTTATAATTTTCTTTTTCAGACAATTTTTCTCGCCACCTGTTCCAACAACCAATGGGCACTGCAAGATGTGAACTGATCAAAAAAATCCTGATTTAGGCTTTATGCTGAGCTTCACCTTGTGCTGGTGTCTGTCCTGGTTACACTGGGGCCCAGTGTTGCCCTTATTAGTCCAGTTCTGGTGGATTTGCTGGGGGAGGTACCAGGCCCATTATCCATGCATTGATGTTGGGCCTTGTCTACAAGTTCTTTGTCGCAGGGCCCTTTAAGGCTAAACCGGAACTTGACCTCCTCGACGTCCACCTCCAGCAGGTGTAAGCAGATACCGATCAAGAACAGAAATGCTGATTTGCATCTTATCAATCAGGGCACTGAGGTGAATTAGAATAGTCATACAAACTCAACATGACTGACTGAACATGAAATTTTACCTCCCTGGATTGACTATTCACTGGGGAAACAGCACCATCTCTGAGTGTGTTTGCATAGAGGACTACTGTTTATCCTTCTCCCTCCATTTTGAGTAGTGCAGGGTTGGCAGTATAACTTGATTCTACTCTCAAAGCTATTGCAGCTCTGTAATGATACTTACTGTATAACAGCTTCGAAGGGCCCAACTGCCGGGAAATAATCCACATTGTGGCTATCCTATTGGATAAGCACGGCATTTCCCATATTCACATCGTCAGTTTTGGGGAGAGGAAAGAAACTGGAAAAGAGAAGGCAACTTGGTGGCCCTGACCTCCTATTACCTAGGGTCACCCAAAGGACAATGTATAGATCACAATACATTAGTCATCAAGCGTGGAGAAGAAACTGTCCAAATTTAAAAATGTTTCTCTTGGCTGTTTCCTCAAATCGGTGGGTTTAGGTAAAGTACTTCTCTTTCCTAGCTCAGGGATTTTAGGAAGTTTTTTTTAAAGAAAATGTTCTTGGTTATACATGACAGCAATAAGGTAGTATTTATTACCCATCCTCAGTTACCTAGAGCACGTTTGAGTAAACCACATGTTCTGTGACTGGAGTCACATATAAGCCAGGGTGGGTGATGGGTTAGTTTCCCTAAAGGACACGGTGGCACAGTGGTTAGCACTGCTGCCTCTCAGCGCCAGGGACCCAGGTTCAATTCCAGCCTCAGGTGACTGTCTGTGTGGAGTTTGCACATTCTCCCTGTTTTGAGAGAACTAGAATACAAAAGCAGGGACGTTTTGCTGAGGCTTTAAGGCTCTGGCAAGACCACATTTAGAATATTGCAAGAAATTTTGGGCCTGCACCTAAGGAAGGATGCGCTGGCCTTGGAGAGGGTCCAGAGGAGGTTCACGAAAATGATTCTGGAAATGAAAAGCTTAATGTATGAGGAGCATTTGACAACTCTGGTACCCAATGGAGTTTAGGGTGAAAGGGGATCTCATTGCAATTTAAAGAATGTTGAAAGGCCTGGGTAGAGTGGACATGGGGAAGATGTTTCCATAAGTAGGAGAGACTAGGATCCAAGGGCACAGTCTCAGAATAAAGGAACGACCCTTTAGAACTGAGATGAGGAGAAATTTCTTCAGCTATAGGGTGGTGAATCTATGGAACTCATTGTCACCGAAGACTGTGAAGGCCAGGTCATTGAGTGTATTTAAGACGGAGATAGGGTCTTGAATGGTAAGGGGATCAAAGGTTATGGGCAAAAGATGGGAGAATGGGGTTGAGAAATTTCAGCCATGATCGAATGGCAGAGCAGATTCGATGGGTGGAATGGCCTAATTCTGCTCCTGTATCTTATAGTCTTGTATTGGGAAAGAAAGCCGGTTGTTCTGAATAGATTCCCATGAATCGTTCATCTATTCCCATGAATCGTTTTGCTCCAAGTCAGTGACGTCGGGTTAAAACTGGTGCAGCGAACAAGGGACGGTTCTTGTTTTAGCTGGGACGTTTCAGGCTACCTGCAAAGGAGCAGTGCTCCTCCTGGTTAGGTATTCTGCATCCTGGGTTGTGCAGCCCAAGGCCACCAGCTGCCCTATCGAGCAGTAAGCCTAAACCGAGGAGTATGCTTAATATGTTGCTTCCCCTCAAAGGTTACATTCTAGGATCTGAATGTTATGGAGTGAAAGCTACTATATTATTTATTAATCCTCTCAAATAATACTTTCCAATTCAATGCATGTTCGTGAAAGACAGGAGCGGCACAGTGGTTAGCACAGCTGCCTCATAGCACCAGGGACCCAGGTTCGATTCCTGGCTTGGGTCACTGTGTGGAGTCTGCACATTCTCCCCGTGTCTGCGTGGGTTTCTTTCGGGTGCTCTGGTTCCTCTCTCAGTCCAAAAGACATGCTGGGTAGGTGCATTGGCCATGCTAAATTCTCCCTCAGTGTATCCGAACAGGCGCCGGAGTGTGGCGACTAGGGGATTTTCACAGTACTTTCATTGCAGTGTTAATGTAAGCCTGACTAAAACTTTAAAAAATGTAGGAAGTGCCTGCAAATGATTAATTTACTCTTTTCAAAGTTTAGCCTCCCCCCCCCCCCCCCCCCCCCACCCCAATGGAAGCAGCAAGTCCAATAATCTGCTGTTTGGTGGAAACCCCCTCTTTGTGAGAATAATGTAACATAAGCTTTTGTTATGGAGTTTCTTTCTTCTTGCATGCTCAGAATGAGAATGAGCTGCAGCAGACTGGGCCCTGTTGTTTTTACTTGCCTCTTGACAGTTCTTTTTTTCTCATGACAGTAGGGTTACTCATAGCAATGTTGTTACTTCCTGGTACGCAGACTAATATTTTCCTTCAAAATAAAATACAACATTAAAGACTAATTGCAGCAGCTGATTAAAAGTACAGTGTTCCAGTTCACAGCGGAGCTATCAATGTTGTTGATTTGTGTCGCTGCAGTCTTTAAATTGCATTTTGAACAGGCAGTCCTAGAGGAAGCAAGTCTTAGACTGCACTCCCTTTTCAGTTTCTTAAAGTCTTGTTACGGTTTTGTTTGTGCCTCAGCCCCACACTCCTGATCTTCGAGCACTCGGTGTGAAAGGGGAGGTGGGGAAAGAGGAGGACCTCCATGAATCTGGGCCTGGCTAAACTTGCCATTAACAAGTCCAGGCGATCGGGGGGAAGGGGGGGTCATCTGACCTGACTTTTTGCCCCTCTACTGTGGCTACATTTGTGGCCTGGAGAGGGCACGTGATGTCCACGGGCACCATCTAGGTCTTCCATGCCCATTGGGCACCGCAGAAACTGGGAGCCTTATTGACCCCTTTAATCACATTTATGGTTTGAGGTTTGTAAGTTTAATTTGTGATTTGTTTTTAAGGCGGTTTCCCTTTAAGGGGTCGCCCCTTTAACCTCTCAATTTATTTGCTTTAATTGGTTAACTCAGAGTTGGAAGTGAGTCTTAAATTTGACTAATCCCTAGTTTAGAAACATTACACTTCCTCAGAGCCCATCTCTGTTATCTCCTTTTAAAGTTGGAGAAAGAATAGCTGCCATTTTAACGTGAGTTCACTGCTATATTCCATCCCTAATTGCCCTTGAAGGTGGTGGTGAGCTGCCTTCTTGAAGCTTGATCTGTGTGGAGTTGGTACATTCTCAAATGTCTACGTGGGTTTCCTCCAGTGTTCTGATTTCCTCCCACAGTCCAAAGATGTGCGGGTTAGGTTGATTGGCCATGGGAAATTGCCCATAGTGTCCCAGGATGTGTGGATTAGTGGGGTAAATGTGTGGGATTGTGGGGGAATAGGGCCTGGGTGAGATTGTTGTTGGTGCAGAGTTAATGGGCCGAATTGCCGCCTCCTGTGCTGTAAGGATTCTACGATATAAACCTTTAAGTTGAAATGTCCTTTTTCTGTCAATAGTTTGATTTTAAAAATGACAAATTCCTGGAAATACGCCCCTTTTCGAAAATGTGACAATTCTGCTAACCGAGTGAACTCAGTTTTATATTTCTGAGCGAATGATTGAACGACAAGTCATCTTATTGCCCAAAGCAAAATAGTTCACTTTTCCATCTAGAATTTCTAAAATAGAAAGCTATGTTTTAACAGTTGTGAGCGTGGGCTTGCTGTCAGTAATGTGTGGGCTGAGTTCAAAGGGTCCCATGGAATTTTCTAGATCTTGAAGCTGGGATGTTGCATTTTTGGACAAGAGAATTAAAGACATCTGAAAGGGGAAACGTGTACCAGGCAGTGAGGAAAGGGCTGAAGTTTGGGGGCTATTCGGATAGCCCTTTCAAAGGACTGACACAGGCACAACGGGTCAAGTAACCACCTTTTGTGGCTCTGTGATATTCTATGGCAATACACAATGCAGTCGTGCATGGAGTCTGGGTGCTACTGTCAGAACTAAAGCTTAGCCAGGGCAACTGTACATAGTGGATTAAAAAAAAAATGTGCTGAAACTACAAAGCAGGCCTCTCAGCATCTGTAACGAGAAACAATGAGTTTATGTTCTGGGTTGAAACCTTTTTGTCAGGACCACAGTGAAATATGTCATGGGTTTGCCTTCATGTTGTATTCCCTTGAAGTAAAGCAAATTGAAAGGGAGATTCTAATGTATGGGCTGGCTCCTCGATTAATCTGTTTATGGTTCGATGTACAGATAGAATAGAATAGTCTGTTTCCCAACCCATATCTTGCGTTTCAATTAAGATTTTCTGATCACTAAAGTGACTCTGACTTAATTGGTTTCTGTACAAAGATTTTCCCAAAGATTTATGCCTTCAATCTTCTGATCTGATCCCTGGAGTGGGAGGGCAGCTTCTATTTTAGCTCCAGCTATCCAGAAAGTCTTATGAAATCAAGATAGAAATGTTCTAATCTAAGGAAATGGAGTGGTTCGTTTGTACGCAGCGAGGTCGGGGGAAATTACAGGTACCACCTGAATGGCTGCAAATTGGGAGTGTGGAATGTGTGGCGGGACCTGGGTGGCCTTGTGCACCAGTTGCTGAAGGTAAGCATGCAGGGGCAGCAGGCGGTAAAGAAGGCAAATGGCATGTTGACCTTCATTGCAAGAGGTTTCAAGTACAGGAGCAGGGATGTGTGGTTGCAATTATACAGGGCCTTGGTGAGGCCACACCTAGAGTATTGTGTGCAGTTTTGGTCTCCTTTTCTGAGGAAGGATGTTCTTGCTCTCGAGGGAGTGCAGCGAAGGTTTACCAGGCTGATTCCGGAGATGGCGGGACTGATGTACGAGGAGAGATTGGCTAGGTTAGGATCGTTTTCGCTGGAGTTCAGACGGATGAGGGGGGGGATCTTATAGAGACCTATAAAATTCTAACAGGACTAGACAGGGTAGTTGCAGGAAGGATATTCCTGATGGTAGGTGTGTCGAGAACCAGGGGGTCACAGTCTGTGGATTTGGGGTAGACCATTTAGAATGAAGATGAGGAGACATTTTTTCACCCAAAGAGTGGTGAGCCTGTGGAATTCATTACCACAGGAAGCAGTTGATGCCAAAATATTGAATGTATTCAAGAGGCGGCTGGATATAGCACTTGGGGTGAATGGGATCAAAGGTTATGGGGAGAAAGCAGGATTAGGCTATTGAGTTGGATGATCAGCCATGATCACGAAGAATGGTGGAGCAGGCTCGAAGGGCCAAATGGCCTCTTCCTGCTCCTATCTTCTATGTTTCTATGTATCAGGCCCTGTATCTGGGAAGCTCGGGACTGGGTTTGTGCTGGATTTGAGTGTATTATGGATTGTGGGTCCTTTGCCTAGCATGCACTTATCACTACCCAGAATGTAAACTGGTTTCAGGTCCTTCCAGAATCTGGGATGCCGGATGGGGGTCTGATACCTGTACTAGAACCCAATATTAAGGAGGTTATAACAGGATACTGTCAAAATCATCATGGGTTCAGGCAGAGTCAGCATGGTTCTGTGAAAGGGAAATTTTCTGAGGTGGTAATGAACAATGTAGATAAAGGGGAGGCTGTAGATGTGGTGTACGTGTAGGGCGTTTGAAAAGTGTGTTGCATCAAAGGTTATTTCACAAGATGGGATCACCTCGTGGGGGGGGGGGGGGGTAGCATATTAGCATTGATTGGACTAACGAAGCAGAATATGATCGGTAGGAAAGTAAGTTGTCAGGAGTGAGTAGTGTCTGCAAAAGGATATAGATAGATGAAGTAACTGGGCAAAAAATTGATGGATGGAGAACAGTGAGAAAATGTAAATTTGTTCATATTGGCAGGAAAATTGAAAAGCCGTGTACTAGATTGTGCACCAGAGTTCTGCAATGATCTGGATGCCCTGGTAAATGATTCGCAAAACGTTAGTATGCAGATGCAGCAAGTGATTAGGAAGGGACATGGAATGTCGATATTGTAAGGGGAATGGAACATGAAAGCAGGGAAGTTTTACTGCAGCTGTACAGGGCATTGGTTAGACCACATCAGGAACAGTTTTGGTCTCATTTGAAAAATGATATTGTTAGAAATAGTTCAGAGAAGGTTTACTCGACTCATGTCTGGCATGAAGGGCTTATCTTATAAAGGTTGAGCCTATAAACTATTGGAGTTCAGAAGAATGAGGGGTGATCTTATTGAAACATGCAAGGCCCTGAGGGGACTTAATAGGGTAAATACTGGGAGGTTGTTCCCACTTGTGGGGGAGACTTGAGCTCTAGGGGACACAGTTTAAGAATAAGGAGTCTCCCACCTTAACACAAAGGTAAGAAATGTTATTCTCGGGTCGTTAGTCTGTGGAATTCTCCTTCTCCATGAAGGAAACTGAGTCATTTGAATTTATTCAAGGCAGGAGTTAGATTTTTGTCAAAGGGATTATGGGGGGAGTTTGACAGGAAAGTGGAATTGAGACCACAATCCAATCAGCCATGGACTTATCGATTAGTGGAGCAGATTCTTTGGGGCTGAATGGCCTGCTTCTGTTCCTAAGGTCACACAGCAATGTGATCTGGTTTTGTGGTGGGAAAAATCATGATTTGGAGACTTTTCTTTCTAAATGCACCTTCTAATAATGAAGCAACTTCCCAAATTATTTTGGGATAAGAGGGTAGATGTTTCAAATCCTCAGCAGTGGGGAGTTATTGTAAAACTGCAGCTTGCTGCAATCTGCACTCCAATTGGACCATTTCCCTCGTGTAACTTCCCTGTGCTCTTAAGGGAGCTGGTATAACATTGAGCAGTAGTTTCCAGGTTCGATTCCCGGTTGTGTTGATCTTAATTGGCACGCTGCCATCATCCCTGGGCTTTCGTAAGAAAAATGAGTTTCTACGCAGTAACTCCCACTAGACAGGTGTGTGCGTGGGGATGTTGAGTGAAGATCAGATAAGGCTCAGGTGTGATGCTTTTTTTTAATGGCCAAATCTCCTCTGATTGCTCGCTGTTAAAAGGCGTGCATTCAAACATTACAAAAATAAAGCCTCCGCTCTCCACCCCCAAGACAGGCAGGAGAGGCTCAATGGTCGCATACGGAGCACATGCCCCACTGTCATGTAGAAGACTTTGGATGTTGAAGTATCTCCGTATCCAACAACAGAGGGGAAGAGTACGTGCACTCAGAGCAATTGGGAACTCAATTTTAAAATTCATCAGCATTTGTTGCTCCTCCATGGGTGCAATTAAGAGTGAATCACATGTAGGCCAGACCAGTTAAGGATGGCACATTTCCTTCCCTAAAGGACCCTAATGAACCAGATAGGCGGCACGGTACCAATGAACCAAGGCGGCACGGTAGCACAGTGGTTAGCACTGCTGCTTCACAGCTCCAGGGTCCCGGGTTCGATTCCCGGCTCGGGTCACTGTCTGTGTGGAGTTTGCACATTCTCCTTGTGTCTGCGTGGGTTTCCTCCGGGTGCTCCGGTTTCCTCCCACAGTCCAAAGATGTGCGGGTTAGGTTGATTGGCCATGTTAAAATTGCCCCTTAGTGTCCTGAGATGCGTAGGTTAGAGGGATTAGTGGGTAAAATATGTAGGGATGTGGGAGTCTGGTCTGGGTGGGATTGTGGTCGGTGCAGACTCGATGGGCCGAATGGCCTCCTTCTGCACTGTAGGGTTTCTATGATTTCTATGATAGGTTTTTCTGACAATTGGCAATAGTTTCAGGGTCATCAGTAGACTTTTAATTCTTCATTTTTATTGAAATCACCTTTTGCCTTCAGCCGTGGCGGGATTCGAACCCAGGTCCCCAGAGTATTTCACTGGATTACTAATCCAGCGACAATACCACTGCGTCCCAGGTGAGAGTTACAGGAATCCGCAAAGTAAGTACCTTTCATGGCATTCTGGGGGAGCATGTGGCCCCTCTCTCCTCCGTCCCTCCAGCACCAATTTTGTAAACCCGCACCCCCCCCCTCCCCCCAGTCCTTAGCTGTGGTGGATTCCACTCTTCCCTACACCCACAAATCCCTTCCAGTTGTTGGGGACCAATCCCAAGGGTCTCGAGCAGTAGCTCCCTGATGCTAGATTTTGCAGTTTGCTGCCAGGTTAAGGGGGGACGGAATGGAATCGATCTGGATTGTAGAGCTAGAGAACAGTTCAGACACCAGATAGAGGAACCTCAGTGAAGTACATAAACTAGCTTTGATAGATAAAGTCCTGAACATTAATTAAAATTGGATGAGATTGTAGGTGTTAACTTTGGGGAAGGATGTTCTTGCTCTTCAGGGATTGCAGTGAAGTTTACCAGGCTGATTCTGGGGATGGCGGGACTGATGCATGAGGAGAGATTGACTAGGTTAAGATTGTTTTTGCTGGAGTTCAGACGAATGAGGGGGGATCTCATAGAGACTTATAAAATTCTAACAGGACTAGGGAGGATGTTCCAGATGGTGGGGGAGTCAAGAACCAGGGGTCACAGTCTGTGGATTCGGGGTAGACCATTTAGGACGGAGATGAGGAGACATTTCTTCACCCAAAGAGTGGTGAGTCTGTGGAATTCATTCCCACAGAAAGTAGTTGATGCCAAAACATTGAATGTATTCAAAAGGCGGCTGGATATAGCACTTGGGGTGAATGAGATCAAAGGTTATGGGGAGAAAGCAGGATTAGGCTATTGAGTTGGACAATCAGCCATGATTGCGATGAATGGTGGAGCAGGCTTGAAGGGCCAAATGGCCTCCTCCTGCTCCTATCTTCTATGTTTCTTTCTGATATACTTTTTCAGGCCAAAGGTTCGTTGATATCTACAGCAATCTGCCAGCTGGGGTGAGAGAAATCTGGGGAAGTGAAAGATGCAAAGCTATTTTCAAACTTCATGTCAGGAGCTCATTATCATTTTCTTGATCCAACTGTGTCCCAACCCACCCCTCCCGCTGTTGAATGATGTTCACTGGTTACTGGCCAAGGAATATGAGGCCCACATTGCGTGATTTCCTATCCTTTTAATGCAAAAGGGAATTGCCTGCAATTTGCAGACGGGCTCAGCACTGGGAATGTCTGACTGGAATGGACACTAGGCTGAGATACCAGAGGGTTACCTCCACCAACGGAACCATAGCCAAACTAAACAGCCTTTTTAAAAAAAAATCTTTCACGGGGTGTGTGTGTGTGTCACTGGCTAGGCCAGCATTTATTGCCCATGCCTAATTGGCCTTGAGAAGGTGATTTCAAGATCCCTTGTTCCTAACTTGCAGGGAGCATGGTTTGGAGATGGGTTACAATGCTGTAATGAAGAATGAAAGCTTCTATTTATATAACACTTCTCATATCCCAAAGTGCTTATGATCAATAGCTCACTTAGGAAATGTAGTCCCTGCTGTTTTGCTGGAACATCTACTGTAACTCATCTGTACACAGCGGAGTCCCACAGACAGTAAGTGAGCAAGGGACGTGAGGTCAATCCTGTGTCAGGATTAAAGTGTAAATTCAAGCAAATGTCTGAGGGAATAAGTTGGACGAAAAGGCATAGATTTAAGGTCTTGGGCAACATATATGGGGGAGTGGGAGAAATGTGAGGAAGAACCTTTTTTGCTCTGAATGGGAAAGACTTGGAGCTCTCTGCCTCTTGAGGATGGTGGAAGCAGACAGTCAATAGTTTTGAAAGGAAACTGGATGGGCACTTGAGAGGACTGGACTTGCAGGACTATGAGTAGAGCAGGGGAACGGGACTGCGCACATTGCTCTACAGAGTTAGCATGGATGTAATGGGCTGAATGGCCGCCTTCAGTGCTATACTGACTCGATGGGCTTGGGAATATGCTTACCTGCCACTATGGGCTATTCGCAGCAGTCGGAGGCTTGGGCAGCCATTGAGCTGCTTAAGGCCCATTGACTGCTGTATAACCTGTTTTAATGAGGTTGGGTGAAGGAACAATGAGCTAGAAAAGTCTTTTGAATCTTTAGTATCCACTGGTGTGGGCAAAGGGGCACTCTGTTTATCCTCCCTGCTGCCCTGTGCAGTGCTCCCTCAGAGCCTCCCTGCTGCCCTGTGCAGTGCTCCCTCAGAGCCTCCCTGCTGCCCTGTGCAGTGCTCCCTCAGAGCCTCCCTGCTGCCCTGTGCAGTGCTCCCTCAGAGCCTCCCTGCTGCCCTGTGCAGTGCTCCCTCAGAGCCTCCCTGCTGCCCTGTGCAGTGCTCCCTCAGAGCCTCCCTGCTGCCCTGTGCAGTGCTCCCTCAGAGCCTCCCTGCTGCCCTGTGCAGTGCTCCCTCAGAGCCTCCCTGCTGCCCTGTGCAGTGCTCCCTCAGAGCCTCCCTGCTGCCCTGTGCAGTGCTCCCTCAGAGCCTCCCTGCTGCCCTGTGCAGTGCTCCCTCAGTGCCACACTGATGTGTTAGCCTCCTTTGTGCACTCAAGATGCGGAGTGGGGCCTGAACCGATAACCGTCTGATTCGGAGGCGAGTGCTACCACTGGTGTTATCGCTCGGATTATCCAATGCCTGACCCCTTGAAGTTTCCGCTTGGACGTGATGTTGCAGACTTGCTTCTCAGGAGTCTTGAAGAGGGGAAAAGAGGGAGCAGGTTCAAATGTTCATGAAGTGAAATGGAAAGTACATAATCCTGTGTGGGTCAGCCTTTAATTTATCCCTTGATGCTCTGTCCAGTGCTTAGAGCATACGTGGAAGCCAAGGACTGAATCTTTGACTCTCTGGATAGTATTAGTGGAGGAGTTATTTTACCATCTGAATCTCCAGGCTTGTGTAAGAGGACAGTAATCGAACTGTAATACAAGCTTTTAGCTAGTGGTTGATCATGGTAAATGACGAATAAGATGTCCATGAAACAGGCTATTTTAAGTTATTCCAATTATTTTTCAGTGCACTGACTGTACTTGCTACATGCAGCTGGAAAGCACTTTTGCAATTTGCTCTTAAAGTATGATTGACTTTTTAAAAACAAAAAGAAGTTATTTCTGAGAAACTGTCCATCACTGCTGTTGTAAACATAGTTGATTTTCCACCGTCTTCAGTCGTGTAAGTTGGTACTTCACCAACTTGTTCTACTTGTGACCCCTGCACACGGAGCCTGGAGGCTTCATGTTCGAGCAGCTTTTACCCTGCGAGGAAAGTCTGCCACTTGTAGGTACCCAGGCTCCAGCAAACGTCAGTATGGTTTTGGGTGGTGGCACAGTAGTTAGCCTCACAGCGCCAGGGGCCCGGGTTCAATTCCCGGCTTGGGTCACTGTCTGTGCGGAGTTTGCACATTCTCCCCATGTCTGTGTGGGTTTCCTCCGGGTGCGCCGGTTTCCTTCCACAGTCTGAAAGACGTGCTGATTAGATGCATTGGCCATGCTAAATTCTCCCTCAGTGTACCTGAATAGGCGCTGGAGTGTGGTGACTAGGGGATTTTCACAGTAATTTCATTGCAGTGTTAATATAAGCCTACTTGCGACACTAATAAATAAACTTGAAACAAAAACTCTGACCACATGCTGATAGAATCATTTTTTAAATTATTTAGATTAACGTCCTTGTATCCCCTCCTGAGTACATGATGATTTTAATTGAGTTCATTGGCCATGATTCTCTGTGTCTGTTCCCCGTGGGCGAGAACCTGTTGGGCTGCAAAAACGAGCAAGATTTCCAATCGCGCTGTTCCCGCACCCTCCCCGACGACGCGATGAGGTTTACGCCCAGAAAGAGCGAGACCGTGACTTGAATGAATTTCAATGTCATTAGCGAGGTCAAAGTTGAAAGTTAAGACCCTGCCCTTCAGTGTGATGTCACGGGTGCTTTTGAAAAACGGGAGCCAGGTGTCTTGGTCTCAGAGGGAGGAAGGAGGTGAGAACCTGTCCACCTTGTATCAGGGTGTACAAGGGGACAATATCCACTGGCCAGCTGCAGAGGGAGGATGGATCAAGGAGCCTAGGGGGTGAGGCGGGGGTTGGTTCTCCCCCGGGATGGAGGTCGCGGCTGGTATCTGTTGTCCTGACACCTTCAGCCTATCTGCCTAACCTTCACAGTAAGAAGTCTCACAACACCAGGTTAAAGTCCAACAGGTTTATTTGGTAGCACAAGTCACTAGCTTTCGGAGCGCTGCCCCTTCATCAGGTGAGTGGGAGTTCAGTTCACAAACAGGGCATATAAAGGCACAAACTCAATTTACAAAATAATGGTTGGAATGCAAGTCTTTACAGGTAATCAAGTCTTAAAGGTACAGACAATGTGAGTGGAGAGAGGGTTAAGCACAGGTTAAAGAGATGTATATCAAATAAACCTGTTGGACTTTAATCTGGTGTTGTGAGACTTCTCGCTGTGTTTACCCCAGTCCAATGCCGGCATCTCCACATCATAACCTTCACAGCCCAGAGTGCGATGTAAAGGCTTTCTGTTGTCACAGCTGCCCACTGCCCTGAATGATTCTCCTGCCTGGGTGACAAAGGAGTGAGAATGTGTGCACGGTTTACAATTGGTGGCCTGGGGGGTATGGACCTTTGTGGGAGCGGGGCTCGTGAGGTTTGGTGGGGGGAGTGGGAAAGGAGTGATGAGACTGAAGGAGGACAAGCTTAAGGGGCTGGGAGGATGAGACCCTAAAAGAGAAGGCAGGATGGTAATGAGCAGGTTGGGGGATGAAATTGGAAGGACTACAGACATGAGTGCCAGCTGCCAGATAAGGCGTAGGGATGACAGCTGCCGAGGACAAGGGGTGTTGGGAGGGTGTGCAGGTAACGTGATGGAAATTAACCTGACTGTCTCTCGTTCTTCTGAGTTCTGAGCTATCTTGGGGTGGAGCAGGTGATTAAACTAATCAATACGGTAGAGAAGCAAAGACTCCAGCAGTTAAGACAGGCTGCAACTAGGGAGAATCCTGTGCCAGGAGGCCACAGGGCAGGCTCGAGGTTTAATCACTCACCGGGCCAAAGATGGGGTTCAAAGGCATACGCAAAGGAGCACAAGGGTGCACAGGATCTGGGTGTTCTTCATGGAGCTGTTGGACAACAGGTGCCGTCAGAGACTCCACCTCACAATGGAGACAGTGCGGCACCTCTGCCACCTTCTATCAAACCTTGCGGCTTGCAGAGAAGGGCACCCACTCCCTCTCTGAAGATCACGGCAGCCCTGAACTGTTATGCCAGCAGATTGTTTCAGGGCCCAACGGGTGACCTTTGTGGCATCTTGCAGTCATCTGCTCACAAATGCATCCACGAGATGACGGCTGCACTTTATGCCGGGGCCGCTGACTACATTCACTTCAGGACGAGGGGGCTGCGGAATTTGTCTCCATCACTAGTCTGCCGCAGGGGGTCAGCAATGGGACTCGCAGTGAACAGGGATGTGTTCAAACCTTGAGTCTTTGCTTTAGAATTTCCCAAGTAGCTCGCAAGTTCCTTGTTGCTTTCTCCATGGCAACATCTTGCCAATCGGCACCCTCCCCCTGTGGCATAAATTGTTTGAGGTTTGGTTTTCTTGCGTTTCCTGATGAGGGCTGGATGAAAAGCTTCAGCAACATCTCTTTTCGGCAGTGTTTGAGTTCTGTACCACCAAACAATTTGGTATTCAGTGTTGCACCTTGACATAGTTGTCTGAGTAGATCAAGATGTATATCCTGTTGGAATAACGATGCTGGTAGTATCCTTGATGTGGAGATGCCGGCGTTGGACTGGGGTAAACACAGTAAGAAGTTTAACAACACCAGGTTAAAGTCCAACAGGTTTATTTGGTAGCAAAAGCCACACAAGCTTTCGGAGCTCCAAGCCCCTTCTTCAGGTGAAGAAGGGGCTTGGAGCTCCAAAAGCTTGTGTGGCTTTTGCTACCAAATAAACCTGTTGGACTTTAACCTGGTGTTGTTAAACTTCTTACTGGTAGTATCCTTGACCAGGCTTCTCTATTTAATACAGTCCTTTAGTGCATTTTTTGGGGGATTATCACCTATCAATATGTACTTGTGATGTAGATGCACCCACAGTGAGCTATGCTTGTTATCCAATGAGTGGTAAATCATGAATGAGCATGTCAAGTTGAATTGCATTTAAAACCAGTACAAAAGACCAAGCTGTCCATTGTGTCCCTCATTGTGCTAAAGCAATGAACATCCCAGCATCTCATTTTCAGCCTTTTATAGATGTGCTGCGTTGTTGATTCTAGAGTCTGAGTTCATTAATCTCAATGTTTGTTCCTTTCCTCTCTCCGTGCTGATTGTTATCAGTGATATTCGTAACATAAGCACCGTCTACCCAAAATACGACATTAATTCAAGAATAAAGCTGACTAAATTACCACCCTTTTTAAAGGAATAGGGGGAGGACGGGAGTTTTGCAACATTAGAAAATTGGGACCATAATCAATCAGGATGGGAACAGTCCCGTTTGACAATCGAGATTGTAAAGATTTGTTTTTTGGGAGATTTAAGTTTATTTATTAGTATCACAATTAGCTCTGCAATGAAGTTACTGTGAAAATCCCCTAGTTGCCACACACTCTGGTGCCTGTTCGGGTACTCCGAGGAAGAATTTAGCACGGCCAATACACCTAACCAGCACGTCTTTCAGACTGTGGGAGGAAACCAAAGCACCCAGAGGAAACCCACGCAGACACTGGGAGAATGTACAGATTCTGCACAGACAGTGACCCAAGCCAGAGTCGAACCTGTGTCTCTGGTGCTGAGACAGCAGTGCTAACCGCTGTGCCACCGTGCAGCCCTGTTGGGGAACAGGCAGACACAAGAGAAAATAACTTGCACCTGGAACAGAGCACTAGCTGTCTTGTTAAGCCTACCAGAGTGGCCAATGGCAGGGGGATGGAGGGAGAGCTGCGCTCACAACATTTCCAATAACTGCAGGAACCATGTGTTATCAAGTAGCATGATTATTTTGACACGGAAACTGTGCTCGCAATTAACAATGTTCTAAGTGTTACTATTTCTTCCTTTCCAGTGGCATCTGGTTTGCAATTTTTCCTGGAAAGTGCATATTGCCAAGTTCTCGTTATTGGTTGGATTGATTGTTGGTTATTTGGTGATGGGAAGCTTAGCAGATTGGTAAGTTTTTCTTGCAAATCCCTGTAGTCGAATGTCCGTTACATTTGGGAAATTTTGAGTAGGATTAAATGGGGTCCTGTACTTGAGTAAGATTTATTTTTCTGTCATGTCGATTGTTCTTTTTGACGGATTAAAGATCCAAGGTGAGCAAAGGCCCAAAGCTTTGGGGCAAAACCGACTAGAGGTTCAGAGAATCATTGAATCCCTACAGTGCAGAAGGTGGCCATTTGGCCCATCGAGCCTGCACCGACAACAATCCCACCCAGGCCCTATTCCCGCAACCCCATGCATTTACCCTGTTAATCCCCCTAGACACTAAGGGGCAATTTATCATGGGCAATCCACCAAACCTGCACATCTTTGGACTGTGGGAGGAAACTGGAGCAGCCGGAGGAAACCCATGCAGACACAAGGAGAACGTGCAAACTCCACACGGACCTGAACCCGGGTCCCTGGCACTGTGAGGCAGCAGTGCTAACCACTGTCATCGTGCCACCCCACGGTTTTTCTCCTTGGGTGAATCTGTCATAAAGTCAGGGTCTTTCTGTTGAGTTTTATTTTTCTAATTGCGAAATGGAAGAGCATCTTAGCATTGCTGTTTGAGAGACTGTCTTCTAATTATCTAGTTTCCGTCTAATTCTATAGGGTTGGTCGGCAGCTGGTGCTGGTCCTCTCGGTCATCTTCGTCTTGGTCTTTGGCTTAATCGTGGCGCTCTCAGTGAATGTGACCATGTTCAGCACTTTAAGGTTTTTTGAGGGATTTTGCCTGGCAGGAATATTCCTCACTCTCTACGTTACACGTGAGTAGAACACTTGATAAAGCAGCAATGTTACATGGGTAGAATTCCTAGTAGCCTCTTAACTCGATAAATACTTATCCCTCAGGAAGGTGACTGATATTGATTTGCTATTTTAACCTGAAATCCGAGTGACGAACCAGTGATGGTCTCTGTTCTCTGGTTGCACTTGCCCTGGTCCCTCCATGCCAACACTATAAGAAAGCCCACCAATGCCTCTATTTTACTTTCTCAGAAGACTAAGGAAATTTGGCATGTCAGCTACGACTCTCCAACTTTTACAGATGCACCATAGAAAGCATTCTTTCTGGTTGTATCACAGCTTGGTACGGCTCCTGCTCTGCCCAAGACTGTAAGGGACTACAAAAGGTCGTGAATGTAGCCCAATCCATCACGCAAACCCGCCTCCCATCCATTGACTCTGTCTACACTTCCCGCTGCCTCGGCAAAGCAGCCAGCATAATTAAGGACCCCACGCACCCTGGACATTCTCTCTTCCACCACCTTCCATCGGGAAGAAGATACAAAAGTCTGAGGTCGCGTCTCAAGAACCAACTCAACCGACTCCAGAACAGCTTCTTCCCTGCTGCTGTCAGACTTTTGAATGGACTTACCTTGCATTAAGTTGATCTTTCTCCACACCCTAACATTTTACACTCTCTCCTTTCCTTAGCTATGAACGGTATGTTTTGTCTGTATAGCGCGCAAGAAACAATACTCTTCACCATGTTAATACACATGACAATAATAAATCAAATCTGTTGGGAGTAGATGCCAGGGTCGGAAGAGAAGGCTAAGTCCAGGTTCTTCTGTTATTTATTTTCTTGGTGGCCCATATGGTTCCTCTGGCCACCTGTCACTTCTCAGGTACTCCCTTACGCCAGTTTTCAGTGGCAGCCTCATGCCACCTAATTTTAACCACGGGGATTTAGCTTGAGGTTGGCAAATAGCAGGTTAATGAGACCTGGCTGTTAAGATCAGTGGAGCCTCCGTTCCTGGACATGTAGATGGCTCACCTCTGAGACTCTCTGGCCCACGAGTTAACGAGCCTCTTGTTTCCTGAGGTCAACTTAACCTCCTGTCGTTGTGTTCCCCTTTATCGACGTGCCTGGATTTTTCTTGCACCTTCTGAAAATCCATGTAGATCACATCTGTGTTCACGCTTCAATTCTCTTATCTATCTGATTGGTCTCTTTCCGGTGATTAGCACTGCTGCCTCGCAAGACCAGGGACCCGGGTTCGATTCCAGTTTGGGTCACTGTCTGTGCAGAGTCTGCACGTTCTCCCCGTGTCTGCGTGGGTTTCCTCCGGGTGCTCTGTTTTCCTCCCATAGTCCAAAGACGTGCTGATTGGATGCATTGGCCGTGCTAAATTCTCCCTCAGTGTACCCAAACAGATGCCAGAGTGTGGCGACTAGGGGAATTTTCACAGTAACTTCACTGCAGTGTTAATGTAGGCCTACTTGTGACTAATAAATAAACTTCACCCCAGGAAGACCTCCATTAAATTAGTTAACAAATGCACTCTGGCCATCCTTGATTTAACCCGCATGTTTCTAGATGTTTACAAGTTTGATCTCGAGCAACAAATAGTGAGTTTCCCCACAAATTGTTAGGCCAACAGGTCTATAGATACCGAATTATCATTCTGTCCCTTGAGCAGCGAGTGTGGCACGTGTGTTCAAGTAGTTCCACAGGACGATGAAGGAACATTGAAAAGTTGTGGCCAAATCTTTGACTTCTTTCTGGGTGCACCCTATTAGATTCCCAGTGACGCATTTGCAGTTACTCCTGAACAATTTTCCATATCGACATTGAGAAATTACTCACTCCAGCAACACAATTTCAGCCGCACATACTCATTTCTTTGGGGCATGCCTTGCATGCACTCTCTCAATACAAGTAAACATACTGTGTGTGCATATTTGCTTAACAAATGTTTTTCTCCCCCCCCTAACCATAGAACAAAAGACCAGTTGCACACCCTGCTTTACATTTGACCAATTTATCTAGAGAAGGAATGCCTTGTGATTGAATATTGGGAGAACATGCCCAAAGACAATATGTATATTGCTCCTTCTTATTTACCAATCATAATTGCAATGTACCACATCTGGATTCCCAATTAAGTATATGTGAGTATCCTATTGGTCAATGTTGATATTGGGGTTCTTGCGTCCACTATTATTTTGAAAAACTTGTGCAAAATATTTATTTAAGATCTCCACCATTTCTTCACGCTCCACAGTTCGATTCCCTTTTTTATTCCTGCGATTATTCTAAACTTTCCTTGACTTCACTTTCACTTAACCACTTACTCCAATTCAGGGTTACGGGGAATCCGAGCCTTTCCCGACGGTAGGTGGGTATTAGGTAGGATACACCCAGGATGGGATACCAGTCTGTCATGGCGCGCGTGTGCACGCGCACACATGTGGGGACGGACGCATGGACTGTGGGAGGAAACCAGAGCACCCAGCAAAAACCCACACTGACACGCAACATGCAAACTCCATACAGACCGACACTCTGCTCCCTCCAACACGGGGGTCCCCCTCACCCGGGTCCCTGGCACTGTGAGGCAGTGCTAACCACTGTGCCTGCCTCCATAACTATTATTTTACTATTTAGTTACTTATAAAACTTTAATGTAATCTATTATTTCAAAACCCCTTCTAATTTCCCTGTTCACCTCCTGACTACACTTTCCATGTTCCTCATGATTGCCTTTGGTATTATGAGTCTATTATCGCTGAGATTCTTATGTGCCTCTTTGGAGTTTCAGTTGAGTTTTAACCTGCCATGGTTCAATGGGTTATGAATAGATGGAACTGGCATTGTTTGAAGACTAGTCGGGAGTTCTGGTGCCATAGCCAACATTCCTCTCCCACTCTTGGCCAACATAACCAAAAATGCTTGTCTTTCAACTTGTGCCTGTTTGTGAGATTATGTTTTTGAGATCATGTGCAGATTGACTGCCTGGTTTGCCAGCACAACAATGAGTGCACATCAAAAAGTGAAGCGCCTGGGGATGTGCTGAGATGATTGTTTGCGGAATAAATTCAGGTTGTTGAATATGCAGCCAATGAGCTGGATTTTACACTCAATCTGCGGTCTGCCCATTGCCTACCCGCCCCCTCGCAACCTGTCTCAAATTTCACCAGGACAGTTGAGACATCGGATGGCTCATCCACCTCTTGAAGCCCTTGGAGGCCACTTGATGCCCAATTAAGGGCCTCCTTCTGTCCCCACTGCTATTTTATCTAAGGTGGGGGGGAGACCCAATCCAAGAGGGTACAACAGTTGGCCAAGGCGAGGGGGGTGGTGGGGAGGACCTCATTTGGGGGTCACGTGCCCTTCAAAAGCATCAGCTCCTCCCCTAGGTCATATTACCTCCCCCGCCCCCCCACAAAACCCTTCCCTCGTTCCCTCAAACATGGTGGTCCCTCCATACCCCTCTTGCCAAGGCTTACTAGCTTGGCCCCAGCTATCCAGCTCACTTCCCCCAGGGTAACCTTAATCCCAACTGTGCCTGCCGTTCGAACCCGGTGCTGCTGGGATTGCAAAGCCGCTGGACATTTAATTGGCTTGTCTCTTAGGGTGGGCCTTCTTCCCAAGATAGGAGTGGAAGTCTTGCCTACAGGTTTATAGCTCATAGCATTAAATAGCTGCGGGGCGGCTGGTGGGATCGTAGACGGGCTCCCCCTCAAATGTTTTGAGCTGGGGTGGGGAAGCCAGGGATCACAACATTGAGTAAAATCCAGTCCTATATCTCTTTTAAACTGCTGTGTTACGAAACCTAAGCCAGTTGTTGTTAATGGTACTCACATCTTTCTAAAAAGGCAAGCAAATTTGTCGAGGAAGGATAGAGAATGTTCAACGTGAAATTCAACGAGTATAAATCCAACTCTGCATTGGTACAGCTCAGACTCAGCTGAATGGAATGTGTGTACTTTCTTTATCTGTAATTCCTGTTTGTGTAGAATGGCCGTGCCATGAATCCATATCCAACATCACAATGGAGAGGGAAGGGTTTAATTTATGCTGTTTGATCTCTGCCAATTTGAACCAGAGTCTTCTGAGTTACCGATCCACAGACAAGACCACCACACCTCCCTTATTTCATTTCATGCTATTTGACATCCCGCCAGTTTGGATAAGGGGGAAGATCTAGATTGAGCGACCCTGGTGTAGAACTGGGTCTCCTGTGCAGAGCTGACGCGAGACTGCAAAGGTGTGCGGGTTAGGTGGATTGGCCATGCTAAATTGACCCTTAGTGTCAGGCGGACTAGCTAGGGTAAATGCATGGTGTTATGGGAATGGCACCTGGGTGGGATTGTGGTCAGTGCAGACTCTATGGACCGAATGGCCTCCTCCTGCACTGTTGGGATTTTATGATTGAATAGGAGACAAAATCACTCGGGTCGTGATTGATACTAGTCTCACTTTTCAAACCTCTGCCAGTTGTCGGGAGATGGAAATATTGAAGGAAGTGAGAAGTTCCACGGTTTAAAGATATGAATGTCCACCCATTTCCAGCAGGTTAACATCAGCCAACACCACTCCTGTCTCAGCCCCTCTCTGTGGAAATGTAGGTGTGAGTATTTGAAAGGCTGAATTAGAATGATGTCTATATATTCTTCCTTCCTGTGTAATGGACCTTACAGTCTCTAAGATTTCAGAATGGCATTTTTTTAATGGATTTTTAGAAAGCTATTGTGTTCCAAAGTAAAATAGTTCCTCACTTCCCAGTGGAGATCACTTTGGGTCTGACATTCCACAGTATTACCGCCAGTCTGCTGCCTCAACCAGTGGAAACCTCGGAGCGATTGGGAATCTCCAGATGGAGAGGGGGTTTCCACACCAAAGCTTTGGTAGAAGATTAGTGGTGGATCCACAGAGGGCTCTTTTTAATTGGCCACACTGTGTGTTAGAGTGGAAAATTATGCAGCCATATAAATCAGTCAAGCATGCCCTAAAATAAGCTAAATGTGATTGGATTAGAGAATAAGATATGATTGTTCATATTTACTGTATCGTGAAGTCTCAAATATTTTAGCAGCAAAGCATGTCACCGTACCCTCTTGTGAAACTTGTGACTGCTACTTTACAGCTGTAATGTTACTGGATGTGAAAGATTTTCAGATATCAGAAGGTTCCCTCTAACATAAACAGGAACAATGTATATTTAAACTACAACTGTGTGGAACTTCCTAGATGATTTTGGATGAGGATGATTGGGTGTATCAATGACCTATCTCCATATTTCCAACAGCCCTTAAGATCAGGGCTCTTCAGTTCCTGTTGTCTCAACAGATAATCTTTTTAAAAAAAATACATTTCCAAAACAAATGGTTTCAGCTCCCATTGTGGGTGGAGATTTTAATTAGTTTTACTTTGTGCTCCAGCACTTTATTCTGTTGGGAGCTCTTGTATTTGTGATGTTGCTGATTCTGTTATTAATCCAAGTATTCAGACTCCTGCTCACAAATTGGTTTTCCTCCTGCCAATGGCCTCTAATTCTGCTCAGGTTGAGGCTACGGTTTTGTGGGTGCAGAATGCTGTTAGTTGCTGGAACCTCGAGTTGGGAAGCTGATGGAGGGAGGTGTGTGTTGGCAGGTCACAGTCTTCCAGTTGTATTCTCATCCTTTGGATGGGGCAAACTCTGCACTTGCAAAGCACCACAGTCTTGGGGTCATCTCTCTCCACTCTGTAGACTTGAGACTGGTAGGCTCCTGGGTGAAGTTCTATTGGTGATTCAATATTCTTGATCATAAAGGCCACTTCCGGAAGACCACCTGACTCTCGCTGGAACCTCATTCATTCGCTTGTTACCTCACGACTTGACTTTTCCAATGGCTTCCTCCTCCGCCTTTCACAACCTTGAGGCAATCCATCTGCAGGCTGCGTCCTGACTCGCGCTGACTCCTGTTCCCCTATTGTCCCCCATGCTGACCTCCATTAGCTCCCAAGCAAAAACCTGGTGTTGAAATTTCCATCTTGGTTTTCAGAACTCTGTGGCCTCCCTCCCCCTCTAACCCTGCAATCTCTTCCAGTTCTGTAATGCTCAAATATCTGCGCCCCTCCAGTTCTGGTCTCTTGAACAACCCCAGTTTTTAATCATCCCTCAATCAGTCTTTGTGCTTTCAGTTGGTTACGCCCAACTCTCTGGAATCCCCTCCTTAACCACCTCTCAAGTTGCTCGTTAAGACCCACCTTTGACTAAGTTTTTTAGTGTTGAAATTTGGTTTCTAATGTTTGATATCTGCTGATTTGAACCAGAGTCTCCTGAGAGACTGAAAGGTGCTGTTGTTGGTTACTTTGCTGCTATTGAGAATGAGAATAAATTTTTGTGCTGTTTTGTTGAGTATATTTCTTCTGTAATCGTCTCCTAAGGAGCCCGACTGAACTCTTCTGGGACTGGACAGAGTAGATGGGGAGAAACTGTTCCTGCTTGTAAAAGAATCAAGAATGAGAGGATGCAGATTTAAAATTTGCAAAAGAAGCAAATTTGAAATGAGAAAAACTGAGTGTGATACAGGCAGTTTCAGTCAGACATTCAAGAGTTTAAGTTTTTAAGTTTATTTATTATTGTCACAAGTCAGCTTACATTAACACTGCAATGAAGTTACTGTGAAGATCCCCTAGTCGCCACACTCCTCTGCCTGTTCAGGTACACTGAGGGAGAATTTAGCACGGCCAATGCACCTCGCCACGTCTTTCAGACTATGGGAGGTAACCGGAGCACCCGGAGGAAACCCACACTGACACGGGGAGAATGTGCAAACTCCAGCCCAAAGGGGACATTAGATAATAGAAACAATGTGTAGGGTGGGGGAAAAGACAGGAGAATAGCACCAAGTCATAATGCTTGTTTGGAGAGCTGGTGCAGACATGATGGACAGAATGGCCTCCTGCCCTGTAACAAATCTGTGACTGATTTAATTCCTCACCTCCATCTTGGGGATGTTCACAGTAACTTCATTGCAGTGTTAATGTAGGCCTACTTGTGACACTAATAAATACACTTTAAATAGCATAGAACTGACTGTAGTCCTCAGTCTTCATTGGGTACGATGGGTAGTTTCCCTTGAAGGTAAACAGCGTGGCGGAGACACTCACACATGTCTGTAGTATGGAGGCAGCTTGATGACTCTACCACTCTGTTTTGCATTTCTCTATCCCTGTGCTAAATATGGCGACCTTTGGAGAATCTCTGCTACCTTAATCAAATGGCCATTTTTCATGTGTGTTGTTATGGTGGGTGCCAAGGACCATTGGGCCGTGTGATGAATAAATTGGACAATAGTCAGGACTGGAAATTCTGGGTGATTTATTTCATCGCGCTAGCTTACTGGGTACCGAGGAAACTTGCAGAACCCTTGTACTCTGTGAATGCCATCCCATAGTGCTTGAGATTGAACTTGGGATGGATGTGATCCAGTACCACAACAGCTGACACACCTACCTCTGAGCGTTTGGTGAGCCTCAGTCTCATAAGTCACCTGAACTGCTTGTTACCTGATGCCCCTGAGGTCTCGAGCTTGTGCACCTGTAGAGTGGGCAGATTGCTGCAGGTGTATGCCCGTAATTAGTGCTGCCATCTCATTGTTGGCATTCCTGTTTGGTTTCTGCCCACACATCCAGCAGCTCCTAAAGGTAACAGCTGATCATTCCAAAATGGCGCACATTGGCCGTAATTTTAGCAGCCGCCCAAACCTGGAATCAGAGCGGGCAAGGCTGGCAGAATGGAATTCTCCATTGGCCTCGGGCGGGATTTTGGGCCTCGCCCGAGTGAGGTCGTAAAATACCAGCCATTGTTTAGAATCCCTGCAGTACAGAAGGAGGCCATTCGGCCCATCAAGTCTGCAGGCCCTATTCCCGTAGCTCCATCTATTTACTCTGCTAATGCCCCCTGACACTAGGGGCAATTTAGCACGGCCAATCCACCTAACCTGCCCATCTTTGGAGTGTGGGAGGAAACCGGAGAACCCGGAGGAAACCCACACAGGGAGAACGTGACCCGAGGCCGGAATTGAACCCGGGCCCCTGGCACTGTGAGGCAGCAGTGCTAATCACTGTGCCACCGTGCAGAACCCTTTACCCAGCTCATTCATTCTAATTAACGATGGTTCTGCAACGAGGTGAGAAAGTAGAAATAAAATTTTACAGGCGCAGCAAGGATTATGCGCTGGAAAGCTGGTGGCTCTAGTGTAGAGTGGTGGTTGACGTTCGGGCTGTTTGTGTTCGCCTCCGTTGCAGGTTGACGGCGCAATCCCAAAAAGGGATTGGAAATGGTGTGAGCCGATCTGTAATGTGCCCGGCATCCTAAAGTACAGCACGTGCTGTTTGTTCGAAGATTAAACACTGCGTACCAGAATCGTTCAGGTCCTTTGCTGATCAGGACAGAGTTTGATTTGTCTGATAATCCAGAATGACGTGTGCTTAATGAAATGTACCTAGATGATGACTTACTCCCACTCCATTAGAGAGGGAAGAGAGATTTGCTGGATTGACCGCGATTATTATTTGTTTATACAGTTTAAATAAATGTTGAAATTGACGCTTCACTCGTGAAACTCCTTTTCCAAGAAGGTGCAGTTTGTTGATATGTGCATGCTGGGAAATTTGGATGGCACGCAATGTTTAAGCCTCCGCACTTCTTACCTTTCTCTTCAACCCATTAGCTACAATGACCACTGCAAAAAATAAATTTGATTTTTCTTAAAGATTTTTTAAAGCCCAATGATGTGCGGGTTAGGTTGATTGGCTATGCTCAATTGACCCTAGTGTCAGGGGATTAGCAGGGTAAGTGTGTAAGGTTACAGGGATAGGCCCTGGTGCGATTGTGGTCGGTGCAGACTCAATGGGCTGAATGACCTCCTTTTGTACTGTAGGGATTCTCTGATTTTACACAGCAATCTGATGGGGGTTTTAAAAAATTATTTCATGGGATGTGGGTGTCACTGGCCAGGCCATCTCTCTTGTTGCCCATCCCTAATTGCCCTCAATGAGTGGCTCGTTCGGCCATTTCAGAGCGCAGTTAAGAATCAACCACGTTGTTGTGGGTCTAGAGTCACATGTAGGCCAGACCAGGTAAGGACGGCAGATTTCCTTCCCTAAAGGACACCAGTGAGCCAGATGGAGTTTTACAACAATCGATCATTTACTGATGCCCAGTTTTCAATTGAGTTTAAATTCCATCAGTTGTGGGATTTGATCCTGTGTCTCTAGAGCATTAGCCTGGGCATCTAGCTACCATCACCACCCCACCCCTCCCTCTTCTCCCCTCAAAAAAAGCTCTGGGGAAAGAGGATAGTTCAAAAATAATGCAGTGCTTCATTTTGAGAGTCAGAAGAAGCTCATTAGCCTAGGTTGGCACCATGTTTGATCTCTCCATTATCTTTGACTCCATTGCATTGCCTGGCATCTCCACATCATATGTATTTTAACCAATGTTTACCCATGTTAAAATTGACATATCAATTTTACATCTCGTGGTTCTATCAATCCGACTTTGGTCCACCTTATCTAACTTGCAGTGGAATAGTGGTTAGCTTTGCTGCCTCAGCACCAGGGACCTGGGTTCAATTCCTGGCTTGGGTCACTCTCTGCATGTTCTCCCCATGTCTGCATGGGTTTCCTCCCACAGTCCGAAAGACGTGCTGGTTAGGTACATTGACCATGCTAAATTCCCCCTCAGTGTACCCGAACAGGCGCCGGAGTGTGGCAACTAGCGGATTTTCACAGTAACTTCATTAAATTTAATGTAAGCCTACTTGTGACAAATTAAGTGTCCTGATATCCCTGTAACCTTTTCGGACTCTTGATGCTTGTCTAGTCATCCTCTTTCTTCTCGGTTCATCCGTATTCATTTCTTGTTGTTATTTTCACTAGATCCATTCCATTGCATGTGTTTCTTTGGACATGCGGTGACCAGAAGTGCACACATTACTCCCAAGGCCAGTCTGACTGGTGCATTTAAAGCTTTAACGTAACTAATATTCCACTAACTAGTTCCACTGTTCTGACTATGTTTGTCTCTGCTTTCAAACTAACATGGCTACTGCTGCTTCTCGGACACTTTCACCAGGTTCCGCATCGTGTATAGACCGGTTTTCACACCGATCCGTTTCAATGTATTGGTCTGTAGAAAGCTTGAAATGTTGTGACTTAAAAAAGAAATCTGCCTGCTTGTCACAGGAGTCAATAGAAGCATGGGAAGTTTTAACCCGATTGGTATGTGGCAGTACCTGCTTGGGCAGGTTATTATAATTGCAGGAAACTTTGATGTGTCAGCTATGTCTCACTGGGTGGTACCCGTGTTTCGGAGTCAGAAGGTTATGGTTTCAAGTCCCTAATCCGAGGAATGTTCCTGCTAATTTTCCTGGTGTACGGCCGGTTTTGTTGCACGGTTTAGGATTGCTGCAAGTGGACACCTTTTTAAAGGGACAATTGGTTGTACTCTGCCTGTGTCCCAGCACAGTATGTTGAGTTGGTTAGCTCGGTTGGCTGGACTGCTGGTTAGTGATGCAGAGCGACGCCAACAGCGCAGGTTAAATTCCTGTACTGGCTGAGGGCCTTCTGAACCTTGCCCCTTGCCTGAAGTTTGGTGATCCTCAGGTTAAATCACCTTCGGTCAGTCCCCCCCCACACGCCCTTCAAAGGGGAGAGCAGCCTCTGGTCATCTGAGACTATGGCGACTTTTTACTAGCGTTCTGGATTACCGCGGAGTTTACAGGGAACATTGCCCCAGCGTACAATAACCTAGGCCCACTCCAGTGCAGTACTAAGAGAAGGCAGCACTGTCACAGGTGCTGTCTTTTGGATGAGATATTAAAATGAGGTCCCGTCTACACCCCGGGATGGATTTAAGATCCCGTTGTGCTATTTGGGAGAGGAGCAGGGAAGGTGTCGCCAGTGTTCACTCGATATTAGCATTACCAGAACAGGCCATTATTATGTTGCTAACTGTGGGAGCTTGCTGTGCACAAATTAGCTGCTGAGCTTTCAACATCCCAACACTGAGGCTTCCTGAGTTCATGCAAGGTTTTATATAAATGCAGGTATTTTAAACTGTTTATGGGTTGCTACATGTTTTGAGGGATTGGAGAGATTCACATAGTTATGTATCTGTTTGCACGAGTGAAGCAGCTGATTGGATCTGCCTGGATAAAAGTTGTTACCTACAGTACGTTGGCTACCGATTCCTTTTGTATTCCATCTCCTGTGTGTACAGCCTTTATTACTCTGGTGTTGATTGATTTCTGTTCGGGCTGTTCCCCCTCCTTTTTGGGGAGCTGCCCCTTTTACTTTGTCCTGATTTGATCTGAGTTTGTTTACTTGGTTTGGTTTGTCCTAAAAAGAGGACAACAGTCCTGGTTGTGTTCTTTCAGTCAGAAACCAAATAGATGCCGTGGAAATCTCTCGGGGTGGAATTATCCCAAGGCCCCGCTGCCAGGTTCGATGGCAAACACTGGGGATAGAGGGCGAATGTGGCTGAAGGCCCAGAAATTGGTTTCAAGCTGGTGTGAATTTACAGCGGGATCTTGCGCAGGGTCCGCCGTGGCATGTCGGAAAACCTAACAGGCTGGCGTGAACCTCACTTGCATCCTGTTAAAGGGGTGCAGGTGAAGGTCCCAGCCCACCTTCCTCTACCCCTGCCCCACCCTCAGATTCTCTGTGATGCTGGTGGGACAACGCACTGGTTGTTTGAGACAATGTGGCAGGGGGGATGTCGGGATTCACCGCAACAAATGCCTGCGGCTGCCTCCAGAGTTCAGGATGGAGGCCGTCCGTGATTCTGGGAACACCACGGCAACGGGTCGGGGGGGGGGGGGGGAGCATCTGCAGAGGTGGATTTTCCATGTCCTCCTTCCAGCCTCAATATTCTTGGAGATTCATCATCTTGGGAGGTCCACCTTCCTCCTTCAATAGAGGGTCAAGTGATGCTGGGCGCTTGCTCGGTATGGCACCCAGATAAGATGGCAGAATACACACCAGGTACATTCTTGAGGTCGGGACTGGAAAGTTTGCTGTGTTTCCCTGCCAGCATCCGCAGCTGCCCCACACACCCCCCCCCCCCCCCCAAAAACCACAGGACTTGGTCTCAAAATAGGAGAAAGTTAAACAAAGGTGTGTTTTACCAATACAAGCCTGGCCAAGTTGTATCTCCCTCTGACAGCAACCTGGACACTTTCAATATTTCAAGTGTACGCATGGAGATTAGGATCACAGAAAGCCGTGACTTTGGAATTGCAGTTCAATGTTTTTGAGAAATCTCTAGCTATTAAAGGAGTGAAATCAGCCTGTGTTTGGTGTTTCTTGATCCCTGTCAGAGCGTGTGTACATGAACCCATGAGTCATCGTGCCTGTGGTGAAACAGCCTGCCGTCACTCAATATCGCACCGTGAGTAATGGTGATTGTGGGGAAGAGCTGGAGAAATGCTGGCACCTGTTGCATTCTAACCTAGCCCAAGTGTGCAGGTTAGGTCGATAGTCAGATGCTCTTTCCTAGGGTAGAATAGTCAAGTACTAGGGTACGTAGGTTTAAGGTGCGTGGGGAAACGTTTAAAGGAGATGTGCGAGGCAAGTGTTTTCCACAGAGGATGGTGAATGTCTGGAATGCACTGCCTAAGGAGGGGGTGGGAGTAGGTACAATAGCGGCATTTATGGGGCAACGAGACAAATACATGAATGGAAGGATCCGGACTCTGAAGTGCATATGGTTTTAGTTTAGGCAGGCATCGTGATCGGCACAGGCTTGGAGGGCTAAAAGGGCCTGTTCCTGCGCTGTACTGTTCTTTGTTCTAAATTGCCCCTTCGTATCAGGAGGACTAGTGGGGTAAATATGTGGGGTTATGGGGATGGGGCCTGGGTGAGATTGTGGTCAGTGCAGACTTGATGGGCTGAATAGCCTCCTTCTGCACTGCAGGATTCTAAGTCAGCAAGGTTTGAGTGATTGAGGTCAATGTGAGTCCAGTCTGCTGTTGTTGGGCTGGCCTTTTGACCCACTGCGGTGGAGCCTTTGAGGCTGGTGTAAAACATGTGATTATTCTTCAACCGCCCATTAGTGAGATAATTGCGAGAGATGTAAAACAGACAGCTGATTGAATATCGAGTAAAATTAAAATGATCCCACTTGTGTTCGTGTCTTTTCTGATCATCTTTAGTCACGTTCTGGTTTGCAGGATGTGACTCGTGGGCCACAGAGATCAGTGCTGCGGTCTCTACTTTTTACAGTTTTTACATAGATGACTTGGATGAAGGTATTGTTGCTGAATTTGCCAAGGGAGTGTTAATGACGACAGTGTTAAAGACTAGAGGAGGTGCTGATAGTAGATATTTGTAATCTGAAGCGTGGTTTATTCCTTGTGTTGAGATGTTAGAAATGGCGTGACAGAAATGTAAGGGAATGGTTGGCGTTTGCTTGCTTGAGATATTTGAAAGGCCGAGTGGATGGTGGCAGCTGAGAAGTTTGCCTGGTGATCTGAATCGATGAACAGGGTTTGTTATCCCCGGACCATCTTTCCAAAGCCAGGCATGTGAGAGCAGTCACTTCGAATCTGTGGAATCGATAAACAGAATGAGTTTTGGAATTCATAGCTGGTTGTTTAAATGTGGCTAATCTCTTTCTCATGCTGGGGGGAGGGAGGCTTGGGTACAGGTTTTTAGTCTTTTGATAAATTATTGAATAATTTGACATACCTTTTTATTGCGCTAACTCTGAGCAAGCCAGCACAAAACAATTACTTGTGAAGGTCCAAGCTAAAAGACTCCTTGTTTGCAGTTACTGAGAAAGTCAAATTCTTGTTTTTATTGTGGGTTTTTTTTTTGAGGAGGTGGGGGGGGCTACTTCTGTGATTTCAATTAATTGTACCATCAATTACCTTCGCCATGGGATGGCACAGTGGTTAGCACTGCTGCCTCACAGCGCCAGGGACCCGGGTTCGATTCCCGGCTTGGGTCACTGTCTGTGTGGAGTTTGCACATTCTCACCACGTTTGTGTGGGTTTCCTCCGGGTGCTCCGGTTTCCTCCCACAGTCTGAAAGACAGTCTGGTTAGGTTCATTGACCCGAACAGGTGCCAGAGTGTGGTGACTAGGGGAATTTCACAGTAACTTCATTGCAGTGTTAATGAAGCCTTACTTGTAGCTAATAAACTTTAAATAAATTTGTGCAGGGTGAATAAATCCAATTTCATTTTTATTACATGAATGAACTGGGATTTTTGGTCATGCACGATTGTGGGAATCTCAATTCAGTCAGTTTTTCGTGAAAACTATGTTTTCTCTTGATTCCACCAATAAGTTTAACTTGGGCATTTGCAACTCACAGCGGGGAAAGCTATCCAGAATATTCTAGGGATCTCTTTCGTGGGGACTTGTACTTTTGCCCCCGTTTGAATCTGACTTCAAGTCCAGGGATCTCCCAAGTGTCCCAACAAACTGTGGTGTCATGGAGCAGGGTAAAACACCAATCACATTGAAGTATCCTCATAGACAGCAAGCCAGGAAGTTAAAGCCACTGAACCCCATTACTTAAAATTAAGTTTTACAGGTGGTGTAAGAAATGATTGGGACGCAAGCATGAGATTAAGTTAGAAGCTAAAATATCACAAACATTAAAATATATTTTAAGAATATCATAGTACGGAAGGAGGCCATTGAGTCTTTGCTGACTCATACCTAGGCTTACTCCATAAGCCCACATATTTGCCCTGCTAATCCCCCAACCTATAAATTTTGGGGCAATTGAGGGGCAATTTAGCATGGCCAATCTACCTAACTGGCATATCTTTGGGCTAATATGTAATTCTTTTCGTCACAATGATGAAATTTGACATTCACTGACCTTATTAAAAAGTGGATATTTACTGAGACTGTAATTGTGAACTTGGTATGTAGTTAAAAACCCAGTTACATTCAACCAGGTGCAACAATCTTAAGTAATTTTACAGCGATACTGTGAATTCTTGTTGGTTCAGAGATGGCCTTGAGGTACAAGATCAGGCTGGATCTAATTGAATGGTGGAGCAGGCCTGAGGGGCTGAATGGCCTACACCTGCTCCTGTTATGTTCTATTTCTATTCAGTTGCAGTCTGAGGTGACCTCAGCAGAACATCCTCTGGAAAAGGATGGAAACACTGACAGCAGTTTATGGATTTGGGTGGCACAGTGGTTAGCACTACTGCCTCACAGCGCTAGGGACGTGAGTTCGGTTCCCAGCTTGGGTCACTGTCTATATGGAGTCTGCGTGGGTTTCCTCCGGGTGCTCCGGTTTCCTCCCACAGTCCAAAGATGTGCAGGTTAGATTGATTGGCCATACCAAGTGTCCCTTAGTGTCAGGGGGACTAGCTAAGGTAAATGCGTGGGGTTATGGGGATGGGTCTGGGTGGGATTGTGGTCAGTGCAGGCTCGATGGGCCAAATGGCCTCCTTCTGCACATGGTGGCACAGTGGTTGGCATTGCCTCGCAGTGCCAAGGACCCGGCTTGGGTCACTGTCTGCACGTTCTCCCCGTGTCTGCGTGGGTTTCCTCCGGGCACTCCAGTTTCCTTCCACAGTCCAAAAGACGTGCTGGTTAGGTGCACGGGCCATGTTAAGTTCTGCCTCAGTGTACCCGAACAGGTGCTGGAGTGTGGCAGCTAAGAGAATTTCATAGTAACTTCATTGCAGTGTTAATGTAAGCCTACTGTGACACTAAATAAATAAACTTTAAACTTGATTTTATGATTTCCGTGTTTAACAGAGTGTACAGACTCCAGAACATGCAGTCAGTTTTAAAGGAGTAATGACAACTATAAGACCTAAGGGTTCCTGTACAGCTCTGACTGTCGGTGAGTCACTCGCGAAACGCTGCTGATCAGATTTGGGCAGAGTGTGCGGCTACATTTTTATCCAATTTTGCAGTTTTGTTTAAATAACCTTGGGGACGGAGGAGGAGTTGGTAAGAAGTTTCAGATCATTTTTTATTTGTCTGTATTGGATATCTGGAGGACTGAGTGATTTGTATAGAATGTTGCAGCAAATCATGCGGTGTTTGTAGAGCAAATGGGCTTGTCTAACAGGCTAATAACTCATGTGTTATATTTTCAACATTTTTGGAATCTATCCCAAGGTGAATTTTGCGCTGGGTTATAATCTATTTGAGGGTTTAAGCCAGGGTAGCAGTAATATTGGAAAATTGAGTTTGGTCCACAAACTTCGAGGCTGACACTCTCATCCCTGTACAATTATTTATTTATTAGTGTCACAAGTAGGCTTGCATTAACACTGCAATGAAGTTACTGTGGAAAATCCCCTGGTCTCCACACTCCGGTGCCTGTTCAGGCACACCTAAGGGAGAATTTAGCATGGCCAATGTACCTAACCAGCACATCTTTGGACTGTGGGAGGAAACTGGAGCCCCCGGAGGAAATCCACGCAGACATGGGGTGAATATGCAGACTCCACACAGACAATGGCCCGAGGTCGGAATTGAACCTGGGTCCCTGGCGCTGTGAGGCAGCAGTGCTAACCACTATGCCACCGTGCCACCCTGAATGGCTGCAGTCTGAAATGAATGCATTTCAAATGAGGACACCATTGCAATAACTGATGTCAACACAGCGTTTATCAATATAATGCACAACCGCAGTTATGTTGTAGATGTCTCCTTGCCATTGTCTTGAGTGGATAGGCCTGAATTCTGATGTTTATCCAACTGAGCAACCACAAAGGATGTTACCAATCTGGTTAGTCAAGTTGCCAGAGTCTCTTTGGTGAGTAAAGGTGATGTGGGGCATGATCACATTATGGGGCCATGTCTCCACCTCCCCATTTAAACTGGGTGGTAATTGCAATGAAAGGAGACAGCGTGGACACCCTGTCGATGGGGGTCCACCCCCCCCCCTCCATTTTGGCCATTGAATCTACCTGAAATGACTTGGGGCTCAAAAGTACAAATAAATAGGAATTAAAGATACAGTCAGGACCACATATTGATTTCTGTCAGTCAATGCTGCCTCCGTCCTTCCACAAATCATGACTGAATTGTGGAGGCAGCCATTTCCAGCTCATCCTGAGAGAAGTTATAGCTGCTGTAGAGGAAAGCTGGAAGTTAGACTGACATCTCTTTGATTGCAGTGTAGGAATGTTTAATCACTTGACGCTTCCTTCAGTTCTGACAATGTTAGAAAAACTGGTCCCTTCAAGAGTAGACCAGGCCTGCTTTCAGAGTGAATTGAGAGCTTGTAGTTAAGAGCTCGGTTTTTCCCGGCTGGGGAGTTGCTTCAGGACAGGAAGAGAATCCAGAAGATTAGAGTGGAAAACCAATGCTTGCACTGAACTATGGGCCAGAATTTACCCGTGTCTCTCGGCCTTCTGCCACTGCCATTGAGAATGGAGAACTTGGCACTCAACCAAATCTCCCTTCAGCGCAGCGGGACTGGATAATCCCAGCCACGGGCAAGATTGGAGAATTACAACCATGGTATCACAATTAAATCAGAGGTGAACCATCAGAATGTCCTCCGCTTACTACTTTGCTAAGTGGATATCCACCTGTTGAACAAGTTAACACTATTGTTTAGGCATTGAATTAAGCTGCCCAAGTACCTGCACCCACCCCACCCTGGTTTCCATCTTTCCCTGTGGTAAACCTGTGTTCACCTCATATCTCACTTGACATCCGGGCCCCTCTAAAGGACAAGCTTCCCATCAGCAGTGTGTTTTAACATTAACAACCTGCCTATTTGGTAATGAGAAAATCTATTGAATAGATATTCCTCCAACATAAAGGACTGCTTGCCACAGAGAAGGAGGCCATTTGGCCCATTAAGGTCATGCCAGCACATGGTTGTGCTATTCACAACCTGCCTGTTGTACACAACACGGGAAAAAAAACACCAATAATATATTTTTTTACCATGAATTGCAACGCACTCGGACGCCAGCTTGCTGTATTTGATTTTTTACATGTTTATTCATTCATGGGACATGGGCATCACTGGCTGGGCCAGCATTTATTGCTCATCCCTAGTTGCCCAAGGGCAGTTGCGAGTCAACCACATTGCTGTGGCTCTGGAGTCACACAAGGGCTGACCAATTAAGGACGGCAGATTTCCTTCCCTGAAGGACCATTACTGAACCAGATGGGTTTTTCCAACAATTGGCAATGGTTTCATGATCGTTAGTAGATTATTAATTCCAGATGTTGAATTCAAATTCCACCATCTGCCATGGCGGGATTCGAACTTGGGTCCCCAGAACATTAGCTGAGTTTCTGAATTAATATTCTAGCGATCATACCACTAGGCCACGGCCTCTCCATTTAATATGGAGACTAATATGGATTTAGCAAAATATTCTTGTCCAACTTCTCTGATTTCAAGTGGGACAGATTTTACTGAGTTGATGCTGCAATTTATTAATTGTAAATGTTTGTGGTCTTGTTGATGAGGCAGTATCTTGCCCGATTTGATAATGCAAGTGGCAAGGGTTTCTGGAGGAGACTTCCCCTGTCCCTGGCGTGACTCAAATATTTCCCATTCGGACCTTAATGAAACTTTCTCCAAAGCAATTTCTTGAGAAGCTTTGCCCGAATTCAGCAATTGGAGGATGCAGTTTCATGACCAGTGATCTTTTAAAAGCTGCTTGTGGGCAAGGCCAAAAATAGTGAAGGCGGTCGCTAAGAATTCCGATGGGGGAATTCGGGAGAAACCTCTCCACCCAGGAAGACGTGTGGGTTAGGTTGATAGGCCGTGCAAAATTGACCCTAGTGCCAGGGGGATTAGCAGGGTAAATGTTCTGGGAATAGGGCCTGGGTGGGATTGTGGTCGATGCAGACTCGATGGGCCAAAAGGCCTACTTCTGTACTGTAGGGATTCTGTGTTTAGAATGTGGGACTCTCTACACAAGGAGTGGTGGGGATGAGTATTATAAATGCATGCCGTAGTTAGATAAGTACATGCGAGAGAAGGGAAGAGAAAGATATGTTGATGGAGTTACAAGGAGGAGGGTGAGGAAAGGCTAGTGTGGGGCCTCAATGGATGGATTTGTTGGGTCCAGTGTTCTGTTTTGGTGATGTAAACGCTTTGATTATATAGATTTAAAGTCAGCATGCCTTCTATCTTTTTTAAAATGTGTTCAAACTGATGACATGATAGTTAAAACCCTCCTACACCTTGGTGCTACTCAAGGTGAATGTGTGTCGGACTGTGTCTAATCATTTTCACTGGCAATTGAGTTTAAAAAGAAAAAAACTAGCATTTGTATCGTGCCTTCCAAATATTCCAGAAGTGCTTGCCGTAGAGATTCGCTGAAGTTGCAATGTAAGGAGAGGCCATTCACTGTGCGTTCATATTTATCCACCTCAAAAAAACAAATAGTTCTAATCACATTTACTCACCCTGATTGCATATCTCCCCACTCCCTTTTCCTTCAGCTGCCTATCCCAGTCTAATTCTGAATATTGCTACAGTTTCTGGCTCTGTCACTAATCCTAGAAGTGAATTCCACAGCCTCCCAACAGGTTTTTCCTGCTCTCCTATTCTAAATGTCTTGCGTTTAATTTTGTTTTGTGTGGGGATCTCATTTACGTACTTCCCCGATTTTAAATATTTCTGACATTGCTTCATAAATCCACAATGTTCAAATGAAAAGAATCCCCAACTGCTTATGGAGTTGAAGAGTTAGAGCAGTGACACAGTGGTTAGCGCTGCTGCCTCACAATGCCAGGGAACCGGGTTCCATTCCGACCTCTGGTGACTGTCTGTCTGTGTGGAGTTTGCACATTCTCCTCGTGTCTGCATGGGTTTCCTCCGGGTGCTCCGGTTTCCTCCCACGGTCCAAAGATGTGCGGGTTAAGTTGATTGGCCATGTTAAATTGCCCCTTAGTGTCATGGGGGTTAGCAGGGTAAATACATGGGGGTTACGGGAATAGGGCTTGGGTGGGTTTGTTGTTGGTGCAGGCTAGATGGGCTGAATGGCCTCCTACACTGTAGGGATTCTGATTCTAGTTACCACCAACTAAACTGTGACAGTCAGACAAACTAGTAGATGTCAAACCAAGGAATTGTTGAACAAGGAATGAATATTGGAACAGACGTCAATTCCGAGTGATGCAATACATAATCCTCAGCTCATTCAAAAACAAATCCCGCATTTGAAATCTGAGAACTGTAGGGACTGTGGAAGGGAGGGACTACCATTAAGATCATCTAGAGAGAAGAACCAAACTGGGCTGTGCGCCCTTGCTTGCTCATATTTAACTTAGTATTTGTTGGAACTGGAACATGGTGTTGCTTGAATGGACAAACATTACAACCCCCTCCCCGAGCAGCAGCCAATCCCCAACTAGTTCCTATCTTCCTGACGCATGCTAGGTTTGCCGGCTTGAATCCTCCCCTGTCGGACCTGCCACCATTGGCGAGCGGGAACACTTGTAAAAAGTTAGCCAAGCTTCGCAAAACCCAAAGCGTTGAGTGGTGATTTACTGGCAGGCTGTGCAGATGGCTATTTATTAATTTGTGGGACTTGGGCATCACTGGCTGGCCAGCATTTATTGCCCATCCCTAGTTGCCCGAGGGCAGTTGAGAGTCAACCACATCGCTGTGGCTCTGGAGTCGCATGTAGGCCAGACCAGGTAAGGATGGCAGATTTCCTTCCCTAAAGGACATTAGTGAACCAGATGGGTTTTTCTGACAATTGACAATGGTTTCATGGTTATCAGTAGATTCTCAATTCCAGATATTTTTTATTGAATTCAAATTCCACCATCTGCCATGGTGGGATTTGAACCCGGGTCCCCAGAACATGAGCTGAGTTTCTGGATTATTAGTCTAGCAATAACGCCACTAGGCCATTGCCTCCCCAAGTGGTGGTACAGTGGTTAGCGCTGCTGCCTCACAACGCCAAGGGCACAGGTTCAATCCCGGCCTCGGGTCTGTGTGGAGTTTGCATGTTCTCTCCGTGTCTGCATGGGTTTCCTCCGGGTGCTCTGGTTTCCTCCCACTGTCCAAAGATGTGCGGGTTAGGTTGATCGACCATGCTAAATTGCCCCTTAGTGTTAGGGGGATTAGCAGGGTAAATAAGTGAGGTTACGGGGATAGGGCCTGTGTGGGATTGTGGTCGGTGTTGACTCAGTGGGCCGAATGGCCTCCCTCTGCACTGTAAGGAATCTATGTGCGGGTTAGATTGGCATTGTGCAATTGCCCCTTAGTGTTAGGTGGATTAGCAGAGTAAATAAGTGGGGTTACAGGGATAGGGCCTGAGTGGGATTATGGTCAGTGCATGATTCTATGTGACGAGGAGAGAAGGTGAGGTCCCTTCAACACAGGATGACAGAACATTTTTTTTAAAAACCCGGAACCACATTTGTGGCCTTGATTGCTGGTCACTTGAGAATGTAACAGCCAGTTTTGTGAAGGATTTCTAACTTGGCTCAATTCCAAGTCTATCTCCAAATGGGTGGATTGCGCACAGCTGCATAAAGATAATTACGAGTCTGTTATCGCTTAACAATCTGCTTGAATGACTTGAACAGTCATTAAAGAGAACAGACACTTGATTCTGCAAGTGTTTATATATCCTTTCCCCTCTTTCCCCCGCCCAGCTGCCCCACGTAATATTCCATTTATTTTTAAGCTAATTTTCTGCCAATGCCATGAAAACCATTAATTTGTTAACAGCTGAGGAAGGTCAGAATAATGTTTGGATTTATCCATATTTTTTTCTGACCAAGAGCTTAATTACTGAGTTGCTGCAGTTTAAATTAGCTTTTTAAAAAATAATTTTATTCATGTTAAAGTGGTGCTTGTGAATCGGAACAAACATACTGGAGTTTAGGATCAATTCAGATCATCAGTGCCTGTATCTTATTGAAATTGACAGCGTTTGTAGTTATGGAATAATTACTGAAATATTTAATTATTGTGTTTTAAATTTGGCTTCTAATTGCCAGTATATAAATTACATTTGTCTATTTTTGCTTGCAAATACGGGTGTTTTCTAATCTCCCTCAAGGCAACGTACTTTAATTAGTGAAGCATTGCCAATAGACACTTAAGGATTCTGTATTTAGCGGCCAGGGAATTATCAAACTCCGTCTGATTACACATAACTGAAATATCGGCTAAGAGGGGACTTGAGTGTTGCAATAATAAGGAATACTCCCAGCTCAGCCTTGCACTGCATGTGGTTCACATGTAAAAGATTCTTGTATGGCTTGTTTTGGCTGTGAAATCGGTGCCTTGGCAATACTAATCCAGCGAATTACTTGTGAATTCTCAGCGTGTTTGTGTCTCTGTCGGAGGCAATTGTGTTGTTGGTCTGGGGGTGGTTTCCTCTGGGGGCCAACAGACTAATTCATCTTTATCCTAAGACAACATGAGGTGGCTGACAGCACTAACAAAGTGATGATTCACTCAGCTTGCTCTATTAAAGCAGCAGTGGGAACTGTGTATATTCTACCCTGAGTGGACGATGGATTGATTCTTTATTTGACTACTTTTTTTGAATAAATGACCCTGACCACCCACCCTATTAAGATCCCATTGCACGTATGTTCTGTAGCCTCCACCATACCCTGTGATGCCCACTTCTCAAACTTAATCTCCCATGTGCAAACTCATTTTGTTTATCTTTTATGATTATACTAGACTTCTCAGGAATACTGGCTATCACTGGGGCGGCATGGTGGCTCAGTGGTTAGCACTGCTGCCTCTCAGCGCCAGCGACCCGGGTTCAATTCCTGGCTTGGGTCACTGTGTGAAGTCTGCACCTTCTCCCCGTGTCTCCATGGGTTTCCTCTGGGTGCTCCGGTTTCCTCCCACAGTCCGAACGATGTGCTGGTTAGATGTATTGGTCATGCTAAATTCTCCCTCCGTGTACCCGAACAGGCGCCGGAGTGTGGCAACTGGGGGATTTTCACAGTAACTTCACTGCAGTTGTGACAAAAATAAACAACTCCAGAGTGCACACATTTGGAAAGCAATGTTTGTACATTTTAATGATGGGTCTGTGCAAGAGAAGTGGAGAACTTGGACGAATTGCGTTAAAGATCAGTTTGTAAAAGGCTTGATGTGCCTGCTCATCCCAGGTTAGCACAGGCCTACACGCCCACTGAATACAGTCCCCACTTGTTAATTTTGAGTAATGTCGGTGATTCCTGTGAATTCACTGTGCTCACAATGAGTCAACAACAGGATAAGGAGCTCTCTGCAGAATCTGGCCTTTCGTTTTTGACTGAGCCTGGATAAAATGAAATGGAGTGTGTTAACAGCTGTGGAGACAACTGTTTACAGAATGCAGTGCAAAACCACAAAGCCTCCACTGATGGTTAAACTAGCAAATGCACCATCTTGGGTGATGTAATCATTGAATTTACCATGACCAATCAACCTAACCAGCACATCTTTAAGACTGGAAGGAAACCCATGGGGAGAACGTGCAAATTCCCCACACAGTCACCCAAGGCCGGAATCGAACCTGGGTCCCTGGCGCTGTGAGGCAGCGGTGTTAACCACTGTGCCACCATGCCGCCCAATGTTGAACCATTAATGATAAGCTAGTGTAACCAGCTGGTTATGTTGTTGGGCTAATCCGGTTTATGCTCATAATGAGTGAGAACCTGATTTGCATCCTTTTAAATTTTTTAAATTATTAAACCCCCTCTCTCCCCCCCCCCCCCCCCCCCCCCCCCCCCGCCACCCCCATCCCTCCCCTTGCCAGATCTTCCCCCTTCACTAGATTTCTGTTCACGTTGGCATGGCTTACAACAGGTTTCACCAGATGTGAACCTGTCATGGGGATTTCCCCGGGGTCACAAAACTGAGTGTATCCTCCTGGGAAGAGAGGGACATGGCCTGGCACTGCCCCCTGACACAGGTTGGCACTGTGCCAACCAATGCTGAGGCAGACCCCGAATGGAAGCCTCCTGAAGGGGGAGTGGGTCTTAAATTTGTACTGGGGAGGGAGAGCTGTTCAATGAAGAGGTGGTGGGAGATGCTAATGACTACTGTAGGGTTGGGGTGGGAGAGATGCCAGCATTGGGGGAGGGGGGAAGGGGGGCAGTCCCTCAATGACAGCATGAAACACGCCCCCTGGATTTTTGGACAATGTGTCATAGAATCTGGAGAGAAAAATACCGGTTTTCAGTCAGATCCTGACAGTCATTCTTTGGTAAGATTCCGCCCATGAGTTTAAATCTCATCATGCAAGCTGGGATTTTTAAAATTAAATAAATAGCCAGGAGTGCCCGACTGTTGCAAAAACCCACCTGGTTCATTGATGTGCTTTAGAGAAGGATATTTTGCTATCCTTAACCCAGGTTGGCGTATGTGATTCCAGATCCCGCAGCAATGTCATTGTGTCTCAACTAGGTTGATTGGCCATGTTAAATTGACCCTAACGTCAGTAGGATTAGTGGGATAAATGTGTGGGGTTATGGGAATAGGGATCTGGGTGGGATTGTGGTCGGTGCAGAATTGATGGGCCGAAAGGCCTCCTACAGTGTAGGGATTCTACAGACTTTCTGAAATGGTCTAACGAGCCACTGGCTTGGTTCAAGAAGGGGGCCCACCACCATCTCGTTGAAGGCAATAAGGGATAGGCAATAAATGATGGCCTTGCCAGTGATGCACTCATCCTGTGAATAAATATATAAATAAAATTCCAAGCAAGATGTTGCTGAGTTTGACCCTGTAGTTCACACAGTTAGCAAATCTTGGATGTAGGGAGGATACAAGTGAATCTTTGTCCCTCGGCTCGGGAAAGGAAAAGCCAGTCGGATTTTCTGCTTTCTGTTGTTCTCTCCTCACTAGAGTTGCCAACTGTGACTAAGTGTATTCCTGGAGGTTTCAACACAAGACTTGGCCTCAAACTACTGCCATTCGTCAGCCTATGCATCTGTCCTTGTGACACATTGCCTTCCTGTGCCAATTGGAAGGTTAAAAAGACTCGTCACTTAATTGAATAACGCTTGACTATCCGCTTTTCTTTTGCCATTTTCAATATTTTTGAACATTTCTCCAAGTATGAAGAAAATGACAAAAAAACAATTTCTTCAGGGTCCCACACAGCAGCATCCTGGAGCTTGAGCTTCAATTCCTGGGAGACTCCAGATCAATCCGGGAGTGTTGGCACCCCTGCTCCCCACTCAACGGTCGTGGTTTGCACAACCTGGCCTCTGCTGCAATGCCACCAACGCATTAACTGCGAGAGGTCCACGTGAATCAGTCCAGGATGGTATTTGCTTTTGAATTCCAATTATAGAATCCCTACAGTACAGGAGGAAGCCATTTGGCCCATCGAGTCTGTACCGACCACTATCCCACCCAGGCACTATTCACATAACCCTCATTTACCCTGCTAATCCCTTGACACTACGGGGCAATTTAGCACGGCCAATCCACCTAACCCGCACATCTTTGGAGTGTGGGAGGAAACTCACCCGGAGGAAACCCACGCAGACACAGGGAGAATGTGCAGACTCTGCTTAGACAGTGACTCAAGGTCAGAATTGAACCGGGCCCCTGGAGCTGAGAGGCAGCAGTGCGAACCAATGTGCCACTGTGCTGCCCTTCTATAGAGTGTACTTGACAAGTGACTAAAAATTCCTCAATTAGTTTGAGGATGCAAAGGAATCTGTCTGGAAAGGCACCATCGTCACCTGAACTAATTGGCAGCTTTTAAGTAATGTTATTGAAATTGGATGCATTGCAGGCTGCAGGTTCATATCAACAACATGCAATAATCCGGCACAAGATAAAGACCAACAAAAATATTGCAGGCTGATTTGACAAGTATTTTTGGACCTTTTTAACATTGTAATCGTCTGAGTTTCTAATCTGTGTGCTGTGGCTGCAGATATAGTTCCCATGCGCACCAGTGTGCCTTACCAAGTGAGGATGGCACAGTGGTTGGCACTGCTGCCTCAGTGCCAGGGACCAGAGTTCAATTCCCGGCTTGGGTCACTGTCTGTGTGGGGTCTGCATGTTCTCCCCATGTCTGCGTGGGTTTCCTCCGGGTGCTCCGGTTTCCTCCCACAGTCTGAAAGATGTGCTGGTTAGGTGGATTGGCCATGCTAAATTCTCCCTCCGTGTACCCGAACAGTCACCCGACTAGGGGATTTTCACAGTAACTTCATTGCAGTATTAATGTAAGCCTACTTGTGACAATAAATAAAATAAACTTAAATTGTGGGTGACTGTTTAATACCAGGGAATGAGTTGTGGGTTCCTGTTGTGCTTGTTAACTCCTGTGAGTGTCTTAAAGGCTTTGGGTACAAAAGCCCAATTTGTGTCCCACATACTTTAGTGTTGTGTGTTACAACCGTGCCAACAGGCCAGGAGACCTGGAACAATAGCAGCGGCTGAATTTTAGACCCACAGAGGGTGGGGAATGAGGCAGCTGGGCCTTCAAGGAGCAGCAGCAGGCCTTGATAGAAATCATGGAATCCCTACAGCGCTGAAGGAGGCCATTCGGCCCATCGAGTCTGCACCGACCACAATCCCACCTGGGCCCTATCCCCCGTAACCCCACACTCACCCCACTAATCCCGGGACACTGGGGCAATTTAGTATGGCCGATGCACCTAACCAGCACGCCTTTCGGACTGTGGGAGGAAACCGGAGCACAGTAGGACCCGGCCGGTGAGCTGGTTCCCCAGTGCCAGCTGTTTTGGTGAAGGGTGGGTTTAGGATTGGCAGGGCTACCTTCTGCCCAAGGCGGGTAACAGATTAGGCTCTAGAAAGGACCTTTTGAATGGCAATCAAAGGAAGCTACTAGAATTTTCCAGTTGGTCTCCCAGCTTCCAGAACCAATGGGGAGTGGGGATAGCTGCAGTTTAATTGTTTGGTGGGGGGACATCCAATGGCCGGTTAGGAGGGGCATTACTCCGAGCAGGCTTACAGGCCCTCCCTGCTTGCTTTCGTGCGGGTGTAGCCACCAGCTGCCTTGGAAAGGCATTCCCAGCACTCCCCTACAGTGGTGACCTAGCTGTTGTATCTGTTTTTAAAAATTAAACTTTTAAAGAAAACCTTGATCCGGGTTTTGAAGCACCTTCGCACTCACTCACCTGGGTGGCACAGTGGTTAGCACTTCCGCCTCACAGCCCTAGGGACCTGGGTTCGATTCTCGGCTTGGGTCACCATCTGTTTTGAGTCTGCGTCCTCTCCCCGTGTCGGCATGGGTTTCCTCTGGGTGCCCCGGTTTCCTCCCACAGTCCGAAAGGCATGCTGGTTAGATGCATTGGCCGTGCTAAATTGCCCCTCAGTGTTCCAGGATTAGTGGGGTAAATATGTTGGGTTACGGGGATAGAGCCTGGGTGGGATTGTTATTGGTGCAGACTCGATGGGCCAAATGGCCACCACCTGCACTGTAGGGATTCTATAATTTCTATCAAGGCCTGCTGTTGCTGCTCCTTGAAGGCTCACGGTTGGCCCTCCAGCTTTGAGAGGCCAGCCACTGACCTTATTGGACGGGTACTCCTCGCTGTCCCAATGAAGGGCTCGGCTCCAAGAAAAGCCCAAAGAGCGAATCATCTCCCCCCACCCTCCAAACCTCATGGGCAAGTCTGGGTCCCAGACACCACCCTGCCTCTTGTTTCCTTTTACCCAGCGATGGGAACCTTAGTCCTATGTGTCTGAAATTCCCTCCTGGCTTCGTTCTTCAGAGTGCCGAACCCCCTTGGATTGAATTTGTATTCCACGGGGCACCAATTAACTTTAAGTAGATGGGGAGCATCTGACTGGGTTGCAGTAGAGGAAAGTTCAGGGGGTTTGGGGCGAGGGGGCCGGGTTTGGGGCGAGGGGCTCTGTTATGGAGGACTGGGGCCGCAGCATTGAGCCTGTTTTTCAAAAAAGATTGGATTTTATTTCCTATTGTCTTTTGAGCATTCACTTTCCCTGCATCGTGTCTGCTCGGAATCCTCCAGATTCTATTTGAAAGGAGGTTTTCCAACTCGCTCTCCCTAAAGGGCACCTTGACTGTGGGGAGTAAAATTCAAGCAATTACCAAATCACACACAGCGTGCCAGCTGAATGTCTGAAACGCTGTTCTGGCTGACGAGGCAGAGGTGAAGATTGAAAATAGCACTTTGATTTGATTTATTATTGTCACATGTATTAGTGTACAGTGAAAAGTATTGTTTCTTGCGCGCTATACAGACAAAGCATACTGTTCATAGAGAAGGAAATGAGAGTGTGCAGAATGTAGTGATACAGTCATAGCTAGGGTGTAAAGAAAGATCAACTTAATGCAAGGTAAGTCCATTCAACAGTCTGACAGCAGCAGGGAAGAAGCTGTTCTTGAGTCGGTTGGTACGTGACCTCAGACTTTTGTACCTTTTTCCCGACGGAAGAGAGAATGTCCGGGGTGCGTGGGGTCCTTAATTATGCTGGCTGCTTTGCCGAGGCAGCAGGAAGTGTAGACAGAGTCAACGGATGGGAGGCTGGTTTTCAAGTTAGGATAACTTTATTGATAAATGTTTATGTAAGGCAGGGGATCTGCATTTCCAGATTGTTTACAGTTGGTGCTAAGGACAGATTTTGCATTTCGGACCACAGGAAAACAGTTTTGTGTCGAGAGTGAGGGGTGAAAAAAGATGAATTGGGAAATATTACTTTTTTTTAAGAGCAAAGTTGTCGGACACAACCTCTGCAGGTCCCGGGGTTCAAATGTTTTAGTCGAAGTAGGGAAGGAGGTAGAAGAGGGGGAGGGGTAGCATTATTGGTCAGAGATTGTATCACAGTGTCAGAGAGGAGGTTTGATGAGGACTTATCTGTTGAGGTAGTATGGGCGGAGATTAGAAATAGGAGAGGAGAGGTCACCCTGTTGGGAGTCTTTTATAGACCTCCTAAAAGTTCTAGAGAGGTTGAGGAAAGGATTGCGGAGTCAATCCTGCTTAGGAGTGAAAGTAATAGGGCAATTGTTATGGGGGATTTTAACTTGACTAATATTGACTGGAATTGTTATAGCTCTAGCTCGTTAGAGGGGTCAGTTTTTGTTCAAAGCGTGCAGGAAGGTTTTTTGACTCAGTATGTAGACAGGCCAACTAGAGGTGAGGCTATATTGGATCTGGTGCTGGGAAATGAGCCAGACCAGGTGCTAGACTTGGAAGTTGGTGTGCATTTTGGTGATAGTGACCACAATTCGGTTACGTTCACCTTAGTGATGGAAAGGGATAGGCATGAACCTCGGGCCAGTGGTTTTAGCTGGGGGAAGGGTAATTATGAGGCTATTAGGAGAGAATTAGGAAACATAGGTTGGACTAGGAGATTACAGGGACTGGGAACGTCCGACATGTGGAGTTTTTTCAAGGAGCAGCTACTGCGAGTCTGTGATAGGTATGTCCCTGTCAGGCAAGGAGGAATTGGTAGGGCTAGGGAACCGTGGTGCACCAAAAAAGTTTCTTTGTTGGTTAAAAAGAAAAAGGAGGCTTATGTTCGGATGAGACGTGAGCACTCGGGTAGTGCACTAGAAAGCTTTAGATTGGCTAAGAGGGAGTTGAAGAGCGAGCTTAGAAGGGCTAAAAGGGGACATGAGAAGACTTTGGCGGATAGGGTTAAAGTGAATCCTAAGGCGTTCTATAGGTATGTCAAGAACAGAAGGTTGGTTAGGGCAAGTTTAGGGCCAGTTATAGATGGCAGAGGGAAGTTATGTGTGGAACCGGAGGAGATTGGTGAAGCATTGAACCAATATTTCTCTTCGGTGTTCACGCAAGGGGACATGAATATAGCTGAGGAGGACACTGGGTTGCAAGGGAGTAGAATAGACAGTATTACAGTTGATAAGGAGGATGTGCAGGATATTCTGGAGGGTCTGAAAATAGATAAATCCCCTGGTCCGGATGGGATTTATCCAAGGATTCTCTGGGAGGCAAGAGAAGTGATTGCAGAGCCTCTGGCTCTGATCTTCAGGTCGTCGTTGGCCTCTGGTATAGTACCAGAAGATTGGAGGTTAGCGAATGTTGTCCCATTGTTTAAGAAGGGGAACAGAGACTTCCCCGGGAATTATAGACCGGTGAGTCTCACTTCTGTTGTCGGCAAGATGTTGGAAAAAATTATAAGGGATAGGATTTATAGTTATTTGGAGAGTAATGAATTGATAGGTGATAGTCAGCATGGTTTTGTGGCAGGTAGGTCGTGCCTTACTAACCTTATTGAGTTTTTTGAGAAAGTGACCAAGGAGGTGGATGGGGGCAAGGCAGTGGACGTGGTATATATGGATTTTAGTAAGGCGTTTGATAAGGTTCACCATGGTAGGCTTCTGCAGAAAATGCAGATGTATGGGATTGGGGGTGATCTAGGAAATTGGATCAGGAATTGGCTAGCGGATAGGAAACAGAGGGTGGTGGTTGATAGTAAATATTCATCATGGAGTGCGGTTACAAGTGGTGTACCTCAGGGATCTGTTTTGGGGCCACTGCTGTTTGTAATATTTATTAATGATCTGGATGAGGGTATAGTTGGGTGGATTAGCAAATTTGCTGATGACACCAAAGTCGGTGGTGTGGTAGACAGTGAGGAAGGGTGTCGTAGTTTGCAGGAAGACTTAGACAGGTTGCAAAGTTGGGCCGAGAGGTGGCGGATGGAGTTTAATGCGGAGAAGTGTGAGGTAATTCACTTTGGTAGGAATAACAGATGTGTTGAGTATAGGGCTAACGGGAGGACTTTGAATAGTGTGGAGGAGCAGAGGGATCTAGGTGTATGTGTGCATAGATCCCTGAAAGTTGGGAATCAAGTAGATAAGGTTGTTAAGAAGGCATATGGTGTCTTGGCGTTTATTGGTAGGGGGATTGAATTTAGGAGTCGTAGCGTTATGTTGCAACTGTACACAACTCTGGTGCGGCCGCACTTGGAGTACTGTGTGCAGTTCTGGTCCCCACATTACAGGAAAGATGTGGAGGCTTTGGAGAGGGTGCAGAGGAGGTTTACCAGGATGTTGCCTGGTATGGAGGGGAGATCCTATGAGGAGAGGCTGAGGGATTTGGGATTGTTTTCGCTGGAAAGGCGGCGGCTAAGAGGGGATCTTATTGAAACATATAAGATGATTAGAGGTTTAGATAGGGTGGATAGTGATAGACTTTTTCCTCTGATGGAGAAATCCAGCACGAGGGGGCATGGCTTTAAATTGAGGGGGGGTAGTTATAGAACGGATGTCAGGGGTAGGTTCTTTACCCAGAGGGTGGTGAGGGATTGGAATGCCCTGCCAGCATCAGTAGTAAATGCGCCTAGTTTGGGGGCGTTTAAGAGATCCGTAGATAGGTTCATGGACGAAAAGAAATTGGTTTAGGTTGGAGGGTCACAGTTTTTTTTTTAACTGGTCGGTGCAACATCGTGGGCCGAAGGGCCTGTTCTGCGCTGTTATGTTCTATGAAGTGCGCCCCTCTGAGGAATTGAGATAACGATCATTCCCACCTCTTATCTCTCTAAGCTTTGATTCTTGTCTTTAAGCCACTATATTGAAGTTAAATAATAATAGGTGCTGCTGTGTCATGGTGCCTTGTGTTGACGCACCAAAAGTGAATGTGGCTGTACACTCTCTCACTCTACTGATTTCCTAATTACAGCACAGAAGAGGCCCTTCAGCCCATCGAATCTGCAGTGACACCATGAGCAGCACGGTGGCTCAGTGGTTAGCACTGCTGCCTCACAGCGCCAGGAGCCCGGGTTCAATTCCGGCCTTGGGTCACTGTCTGTGTGGAGTTTGCACATTCTCCCCGTGTCTGCGTAGGTTTCCTCCGGGTGCTCTGGTTTCCTCCCACAGTCCAAAGACGTGCAGGTTAGGTGGATTGGCCATGCTAAATTGCCCTGTAGTGTCAGGGGATTAGCAAGGGTAAATACGTGGGGTTAGGGGGATAGGGCCTGGGTGAGATTGTGCTCGTTGCAGACTCAATGGGCTGAATGGCCTCCTTCTACACTGTAGAGATTCCATGACACATGAAAGGTCCTGACCTGCCCACCTAATCCCACTTGCCAGCACTTGGTCCACAGCCTTGAATGTTATGACGTGCCAAGTGCTCACTCAGGTACTTTTTAAAGGATGTGAGGCATCCTGCCTGCCTCCTCCCTCCCAGGCAGCACATTCCAGACCGTCATCACCCTCTGGGTTTAAAAAAAAGTTTTTCCTCAAATTCCCCCCTAAACCTCCCACCCCTTACTTTTAACTTGTGTCAACACATAACTGACCTTGACTGTTGGACAGAGGCGGGGCCTGCTCCACACGGAGAAAATGGGGACGGGGTTTCTGTGAACTTGTTGCCATTTTTGGAACAAAAATGGGAAAGACCACTTTTTCCACAAAACGGACATGTTGCCTCCTGAGGGGAAAAGAAATGAGAAATTGGATTCATTAAGCAGCCATTGTGGTGTGGGAAGTGCCCTTCTCCAACATGGCGTCCGCAGTACATGCACACATTTGTGGGTGTGTTTTGCCAGATGCCATGTGTGAGGGAGCTGTTGTACATTGAACCATTGCCGGAAGCAATGCAAAGCAGATTTTGGTTGTCTGTCAGCGTGCAATGTTTATTTGATGCCAACTATGCCATTTTGGGGCTCAGCACTCCAACTATTGCCATGTTAACCCTGTACAGCTGAACACTTGTCCTGCCACGGGTGGTATTAAAGGGACTGGCAACTACTTGTAGCTTAGTCGCCAGTTACTGTCTTGCGCCCATTGCTATAATTCTGCAAGATTCTTGGGCTTTCTTTACTCGCTTCAAGTTGCAGAAGGCGACAGGAAGTGGTGGTGCTGACGTCAAGGCTTTTGCACAAACCAGTTGCTCCCAGACATGGGTGCATTAGTAGGCATTCAAATTGAAAACGCAGCGAGCAAGATGAGCTGCTGGAAGAGGGAGGAGGAGGGCAAGAAGGGCTCTCAACAGCTGGCTATATCTGTCTCAGATCTTCAGGGATCAATTCTCCTGCTGGAATCTTCGAGGAACAGTGGTCGAATATAATGCAACTCCCCAGGGCCCCCCTCATTCTCCTGGAAGTGGGGATGGGATGGAGACTCCTTCAACTTCCCACCTCTACCCAAATAAGTCTGGGGTGGGAAGGTCCATGATTGGCCTTCTCACCCAGATACTAAGTGGGCAATTAATAGCTCCATCAGTGTTATTCTGCCACTACTGGTATGCTGGAAAAGTCATCGCCCGGGAAACCTAAGGAGCAAACCCGCTTGGGTTTACTTGTGGCTCCCAGCTGGGATCCCTTGGTCAATACCCAATTTGAGGGGCCTGGCATCGAGAAGGTGGTGGTGTGTTGAGTGTCACCCCTTCCTGCCCTCTTTTTCAGTTCTCTTTGCCCCCCGCCTCCTCAACCTCCCCTCCTCGACTCCCCTGCCAGGTATCCCCCTCTCTCACTCACCCACCCATGACCCTGGATCCCTCAGCAATCCTGGACCCTTGGCCAGTACATTACTGGCAGCTGCCACTGCTTGCCTCCGATTGGATGGCGGCTCTCGGGAGGCGGGGTTTCTGTCCCTGGGGTCCTAAATCTCAGGTAAGGCCTGCTGCTGGCCAGTTAATTGCCTGATAGTCAATGTGGGGCTATTGCTGGAACTCTGGCCAATGGATGAGAACCCCACCATCTGGATTAAATTCTGCCCGATGAGGGAGAGACTCACTGAACTGCTGGAGGTGAATCTCTGAGCAGGGTTGTGTTACCAGTGGCTGTGAGGATAACCGTGACCATGAACACTTACACATCTGGCTCCTTCTCCATTGCTGCTGGAGATAGAATCATAGAATCCCTACAGTGCAGGAGGAGGCCATCGAGTCTGCACTGACCACAATCCCACCCAGGCCCTATTCCTGTAAACCCACATTGACCCTGCTAATCTCCCCGACAGAGGGGCAATTTAGCATAGCCAATCCACCTAACCCACTCATCTTTGGAGTGTGGGAGGAAACCCACGCAGACACAGGGAAAACGTGCAAACTCCACATACAGTCATCTAACGCCAGGAATTGAACCAGGATTTCTGGCACTGGGGCAGCAGTGCTAACCACTGTGCCACCCATGACACATTTACAACAGTTTACAGTTGGACCTGCAAAGGGTGGCACAGCGGTTAGCACTGCTGCATCACAGCACCAGGGACCCGGGTTCAAATCCGGCCTCGGCTCGCTGTCTGTGTGGGGTTTGCGCATTCTCCCTGTGTCTGCGTGGGTTTCCTCCCACAGTCCAAAGATGTGTGGGTTAGGTTGATTGGCCATGTTAAATTGCCCCTTAGTGTCAGGCGAATTAGCAGGGTAAATACATGGGATTACGGGGATGGGGCCTGGGTGGAATTGTGGCCGGTGCAGACTCGATGGGCCGAGTGGCCTCCTTCTGCACTGTAGGGATTTTATGACCTAATTCTGAGAACTAACTGTATAGCTACATTTTATTCCCTCTTGTCAGAGTTGTATGTGGAGGATTCAGTTGAGTTGCGGCCTTCCCATGGTGCAGCCATGGCAAGTCAGCTCTGCTCAATACTGGAACCGATACCCGCTGCTGCTGTGTAATCATTGGCAGAAGGGCAGGCAGGTCAGTGCCTGGCATTCTGGCGGCAGTCACGATGCCTTTATCCTGCAGTTTGCTGTGCATTCCGGTCAGCTGCTGCTGCCTCCGGTTCTGTACATTTTGTACATTGCGATTGAGAGACGTGTCAGTGAGTGTTGTGCCGTCTGAGGGGCTGATTTGGTTGTGAGGGATGAATAGCTGATGGTATGTGAGGTTTGTTACGCTGCCGAATGTGTGAGGGTGAAGCGGTGAATGTGGGCTGTCGGCTCTAAGTGCGAAATGGTGGTGTGGTGAATCAGGCCATGTCTGAGGTCTGTGGCAGAGTTGGTCAGATATGGCATTTGAAGATGTGTTTACTGACATTCAACACTGGATTTGTCACTCAAAGTTTCTTTATTAGTGTCACAAGTAGGCTTACATTAACGCTGCAATGAAGTTACTGTGAAAATCCCCTCGTTGCCACACTCTGGCACTTGTTTGGGTACACTGAGGGAGAATTTAGCACGGCCAATGCATCTAACCAATACATCTTTTGGACTGTGGGAGGATACGGGAGCACTTTCATAGAAATCATAGAAACCCTACGTGCAGAAGGAGGCCATTCGGCCCATCGAGTCTGCACCGACCACAATCCCACCCAGGTCCTACCTCCACATATTTACCCGCTAATCCCTCTAACCTACGCATTTTAGGATTCTAAGGGGCAATTTTTTTTTTTTAACGTGGCCAATCAACCTAACCCGCACATCTTTGGACTGTGGGAGGAAACCGGAGCACCCGGAGGAAACCCACACAGACACGAGGAGAATGTGCAAACTCCACACAGACAGTGACCCGAGCCGGGAATCGAACCCGGGACCCTGGAGCTGTGAAGCAGCAGTGCTAACCACTGTGCCACCCTGGCTGAATCCAGATTCTTTGGGGCTTTAATTCTGGCGCACTCTGACTATTTGTTCCCACTGCCTTCGGAGTACATACTTCTGGGGCCTTCTACCCATTGTGACAATAAGACGTGTCTCCTCCACCCACCAAGGCCTGCTGTGCAGCATCTGAGATGCTTGGAGCCCAATGTTTCCTCTATTGGGCTACTTACTGTTCCTTAGGTCAGATTCACTTCCTGCCAGCGTTGTTCCAGCCACAGGTTCACCTGAGGATAGCTTTAACTGGGGCGAGCATCTTATTTTTGGCCCCTTGCTGATTATTCAAATAATCAGGCAGTAGCACACAACTAGTGTGCTGACTGCAGAACATTGAACAGGCAAGGGTTAATCATGCATTGTGATTTCCCCCACCTATTTTTCAGGGACTACCCAACTTAATTCCCATGTGTTGCACAGTGGTTAGCACTGCTGCCTCACAGCACCAGGGACCCGGGTTCGATTCCCGTTTGGGTCACTGTCTGTGCGGAGTTTGCACGTTCTCCCCGTGTCTGCGTGGGTTTCCTCCAGGAGCTCCGGTTTCCTCCCATAGTCAAAGATGTGCTGGTTAGGGTGCATTGGCCATGCTAAATTCTCCCTCGAGTGTACCCGAACCGTTGCCGGAGTATGGCGACTGGGGGATTTTCACAGTAACTTCATTGCAGTGTTAATGTAAGCCTAACTTGTGATTAAACTTTAAAAAACTGTCTATATTCTTAGAATCATAGATTCTCTACAGTGCTGAAGGAGGCCATTTAGCCCATCAAGCCTGCACCGACAGCATCCCCACCCGGGCCCTATCCCCGTAAGCCCTGCTAATCCCCCAACACACGGGGCAAGATTCTTTCTGCTTCAGTTGTGAAACTTGAGTAGACCAACAACTTTTTGCGATTTTGGGAAGTAAAATAATGAAAGGGAGCGACTGTGAGTTAGTGTAGAGAGAGAGAGAGACAAATAGTTATAGCCTGATGTGGAAACACTCTGCATCAAGCAGAGTGATCTTGCAGTCAACTTGACAGGGCAAAGAGCCAATGAATTTGTCTGCAGGAAGATTGGAGTCTTGGCCTCTTATGGATTTTTAGCTGAGGGAAAGAAGCGCAAATCGAGGGGGTGCGATCACCGAGGCGGAGTGAGAGTCTGGTGTTGGTGACAAAAGGTGAAGGGTCAGGAAAGAATAGGTCCAGTTGGAGAAGGACTGGATGGGCAGACAACATCAGACAAGGTTCTCATAGGCGCCACTGGCTGGCCCGGCATTTATTGCCCATCCCTAGTTACCCTTGAACTGAGTGTCTCGCTTGGCCATTTCGGAGGGTAGTTGAGAATCAACCACATTGCTGTGGCTCTGGAATCAATGTAGGCCAGACCGGGTAAGGACGGCAGATTTCCTTCCCCACAGGACGTTGCTGAACCAGATGGGGTTTTCCAACAATCGACAATGGTTTCATGGTCATCAGTAGATTCTTAATTCCAGATATTATTTTATTGAATTTAAATTCCACCTTCTGCCGTGGCGGGATTCGAACCCGGGTCCCCAGAACATTAGCTGAGCTTCTGGATTAATAGTAGAGTGATAATACCACTAGGCCATCACCTCCCCTTACAGTGGATATTCGTGTATATTCCTAGAACACACTTGTAGCTGCCTATTTTAGAACAAAGAGCAGTACAGCACAGGCCCTTCAGCCCACCAAGTCTGTGCTGACACAGATGCCTCTCTAATCTAATATTTTCTTGCCTCTACGTGGTCCATATGTCGCCCTTCCCTGCCTATCCATGTATCTATCCAGATACCTCTTGAATGTTGTTATAGAATCTGCTTCCACCATCTCCTCCAGCTGCGAATTCACCACCCTCTGTGTGGAAAAACTTGCTCCTTGCATCTCCTTTAAAACCTCCCCCCTTCACTTTCAACCTATGCCCCCAAGTAATTGATCCTTCGACTTTGGGAAGAAGGCTCTGACTTCCACCTTAGATGAGGAAGGAGTTGCTGCAGCTCACGGAATTACAGTGAACTGAGATGGCTACAGTCCTCGTGGGACTATAGTCAATTGTGGTTGGATAGTGGCGATGATTCAATTCCAGTGTTGGAGAATTGCGATGGAAAATGACCTGATGCATAGCGGAATCCAGTGTTCGAATAAATGCCTTTTTTAGTTTGAGTCAGTTGTAGAAACTTCAGGGAATACCAAAATTGTACCACTTTTGGTTTTTTTTTAAAAAAGCAATTGTATATTGATTTCTTCTCCTGCCCCCCAACTCCAAATGGGCACTATCCAGCCTCGTGTGGCTTCTTCACTCATTTAGGCCTCATCTCAAACCTGCCAGCTTCCTCAACCTCCCAAAACCAATCTGCGTGTGGAGACCGAGACCTTTAAAAGCAGAAGGAGACTTCAGGAAGGGGTTAAAATATGTTGCAGGCAAGTGAAAGTGGTGATGAGCTTTCTAAAACCAAATGCAGCAGTCATATGACAATGGACTAATGTTTAATCAGCATTTCGTTGGACCCAGTACAGCGGAATCTAAATAGACTTTGAATCTTAACTCTACTATCACTAAACCTGATCTGAGTTTTCTTCATCCGGCTATATTTTTCTATGTTTCTATTAATAGGATGGAGGGTTATAGGTAGGCCTAAAAGGAAGGGATATGTTCGACACAACTTGTGGGGCCAAAGGGCCTGTTTTGTGCTGTAGTTTTTCTATGTTTCTCTCAAACCTCTGAGCAGAAATCCAAGGGAATGTTTAAAATTCTGCTTCCCCTCTGTTTTCAATTTCCAGTATGTTAAACTTGATCCAGTTGTTAATCTGAAGGCGACCAAGATTGGACAAAGTGTTTGATTTTTGTCCCGTATTTATTTAAGAAGCATTAAGCTGCCATTACTGCCAAACTTACTTTTGAAACACTGCCCTTCATAGTTGGAAGTAACCCTCATGTATATTCTAAGTCAAAGTTTCCATTTCCCTTGGAACTTGAGTGGTCAGGTGAGGAAAAATGCTTTTGAGATGTGGCTACTGACTTGTGATTTTCACTGGCAAAGTAGATGGACTTCCAGAATCTGAACACAGGATCTAACAATCGCTGATTTGAGTTGCTGCCAACCAGTGACTCTACTTGTAAATGGGTGGAATTGCTGCATTCCTATCCTAAAACGTCAATAAAAATGCTGGAACCCCACATAACAAAACTGGAATTCAATTTTATTTAATCGTGGTAAATCATTGGTGACGATTGTGACTTGCATAGTATTGATTTTGGTAAGCGATCACTTAATGGCCTGCGCCCAGTGTGAAGGTGAATTGTCCCAGCTAATCCCAGTTTCCTTTCTCTGACAGGTATTGAGATTTCTCTGCCTCGCCACAGATTCATGGTAACCATGGTTGCAAATTTCATTGCAATGGGAGGTCAGCTGCTCATGCCAGGTCTTGCTGCCCTTTGTCGGGATTGGCAGATTTTGCAAGCCATCATCATTTGCCCATTTATTTTCATGATCCCGTACTGGTGGTAAGTATGCCGCGTTTTACAAAAAATGTGCAAGCTTTAATGTCTGATCGACTAATTTGCATTTAAATGATCTGGTTTGGAGCCTCCGCCATTTGTAAAGATCATCACTTCAAGGGTGGCACAGTGGTTAGCACTGCTGCCCCTCAGGGATCTGGGTTCAATTCCAGCCTTGGGTCACCTGTCTGTGCACATTCTCCCCGTGTCTGTGTGGGTTTCCTCCCAGGTGCTCCGGTTTCGTCCCACAGTCCGAAAGATGTGTTGGTTAGCTGGATTGACCATGCTAAATTCTCCCTCGGTGTACCCGGAGTGTGGCGACCAGGGGATTTTCACAGTAACTTCATTGCAGTGTTGATGTAAGCCTACTTGTCACACTAATAAATAAACTTCATTAATATTCGCTGACTGGTTTTCACTTTTGTGATGCCCAAAGATCTTTGGGGGAAACTGCTTCACCTATTACGATTCCTCCTTTTAAATATTAACGCCTTTCTGGGGACCTCGCTGGCAACTGGGTCTGAACCAGGTTTGTTTGTAAACTTGGTGTCCTATTTGACATTGAGACAATCTTCCTGTTCCATGTATGTTCCATCAGCAAATCCACCTATTCTGTAACATTGCCCAACTCTACTCTATCCTGCCTCTGTTCATCTTCAACTGAAATTCTCACCCATGTTCCAATGTCATCTGGCCATCCCGTATATTGATTGTACACCAGCAACGAGCATTCATTTGTTCCCCTATTAATAGACAAGTGGTTTGGTTTAGGAGGCGCATGTTTGTAATATGTAGCTCTGTAAATCTTTTTCAAAAGATTGGCCCCAGTTCTAACCTTTACCAACTAGCTTTCTGGAATAAAGCACCATCTATCACCCTTTGTAAACTTAAACTCATCCAAAGGTCTACTGTTGGAACCCTAACCTGCACCATCCCATTTATCCATCCCTCCTGTTCTTGCTGACTTGCATTAGCTCCCCGTTGCCCAATGCCTCAGCTTTACAATTCTCCCCCTTGTTTTCAAAACTCTCAAGACCGCAACCCACTTCATCACTCTCTAGTCTCCTCCAATCTTGCAAGTGGATAAATACCCAAAGAGAGAAAACGCTGGAAAATCTCTGCAGGTCTGGCAGCATCTGTAAGGAGAGAAAAGAGCTGACGTTTCAAGTCCAGATGACCCTTTGTCAAAGCTGGATAGGTACATGGATGGGGAAGGATTAGAGGGACATGGGCCAAATGCAGGCAATAGGAGACTAACTGGGAGGGCACCATGGTTGACATGGACCAGTTGGGCAGAAGGGCCTGTTCTGTGCTGTATTGCTCGGACTCTAAGCTTCCCTACAATCTTTGTGCTCCCCCAATTCTGGCTTTGTGAGCATCCCTGGTTCTAATTGCTGCACCAATTGGTATTTGAACAAACTCTGCAATTCTATCCTTCATTCTCTAAAATACTCCTGAAAACCTTCATCCTTAGCAATCTGCACTTAGACAAAACTGGACTCCAAGCTACATCGAATAGTGTTCCTGTAAAGCACCTTGGGGCATTTTACCGCACTAAAGGCACCACATAAATGCAAGCTATTTTTGTCGGTTTGTTGCGGTCACGGATGGGATTGGGATAATCAGGCCACGATTATTGCAGCCCCATTTCATGCACACAGTTCCCCTGAGCACCATGCCCTTGCTGCGATTATAAAGATTGTTTATTCTGCTCCAACTTCACGCTGACATTTCCTGAACTGCAGTATCTTTTTCTTTAAACAATTCTGCCAGGGCAAAACATAACTGCGCCCGCCCAAATTGGATTAATTTTTTTATTGCTTATATAAGGTCCTCAACTCAATTCGGTAAAGAGATGTAGAATTCTTTCGACACTGGACTTGTTGTTTGCAGTTTGAACAGGTCTCAACTAATTGCAATCTGGCCTTGCTGAAGGGCGGATATCCTTTGCATTAAAGGCTGTACCCTGCACCTTATTTGGGTGAGGCTAATAGGCCTGGGAGTGTTGCAATGGTATCAGGGAGTGAATGATATTACACCAGGTATTTGCCAACTCCGGTGAAATTTGCCTGCACTGGACTCGACCAGCTGAACTAATTGTCCACAGGGGAGGCGATGGCCTAGTGGTATTATCACTAGACTATTAATCCAGCAACTCAGCTCATGTTCTGGGGACCCGGGTTCGAATCCCGTCACGGCAGATGGTGGAATTTGAATTCAATAAAAAATATCTGGAATTAATCTACTGATGGCCATGAAACCGTTGTCAAATGTCAGAAAAACCCACCTGGTTCACTAATGTCCTTTTTAGGGAAGGAAATCTGCTGTCCTTACCGGGTCTGGCCTACATGTGACTCCAGAGCCACAGCAATGTGGTTGACTCTCAACTGCCCTCTGGCCTAGCAAACCACTCCGTTTCAAGGACAACTAGGAATGGGCAATAAATTCTGGCCCAGCCAGTGACGTCCAAGTCCCATGAATGAATAAAAGAAAAAAAGTAAACTTAATTGGGTAAATTAAAATTGAAAAATTGTGTTTGACCTGCTTTAAATTTAAAATGTCTCTGGAGTCAGTTCTGTGAGGTGATTCTTAGCGCTAGTGTTTGCTGAACTGCAGTGTCCTTTTCTCCAGGACAAAGCGGAAGCCCCCGAAACATGGGGGGGCATTCTCCCTTGCTGCCAGCCATGGGAATCATAGCGGGGCCCGGGGTTGGGGGGGGGGGGGGGAGGGGCTGGGGTTTGGGGGGGGGGGAGGGGCTGGGGTTTGGGGGGGGGGGGGGGGGCTGGGGTTTGGGGGGGGGGGCTGGGGTTTGGGGGGGGGGGGGCTGGGGTTTGGGGGGGGGGGGGCTGGGGTTTGGGGGGGGGGGGCTGGGGTTGGCCGACCGTGCAGAGGTCCATTGAACCTCGGGCGGTATTCTCCGGTTTTGGGGTGAGGGTGGCCAGAGAATCCCGCCCACAGCCGTTAAGTTGCCATGAGGATGTTAGTGCAAAGCGACTGTGTTGCCGTATTAATCTGACATTTGTGTCTCGCTGTGTCGCTGTTTGAGACCCTGCTGGAGTTTTTATTTTCATTTTCTTTCCTTTCTCTCTTGAAGGCAGACCTTGTTGAGTGTTATCCTGGCTCACAACTGCTATTTCTAAGTATCTGTCAGAGTCTAGGTGCAGTAAGAAGTCTCACAACACCAGGTTAAAATCCAAAAGGTTTATTTGGAATCATGTCTTTTGAAGCACTGCTCCTTATGTGAGAAGACTCGCCTGGTGTTGAGACTTCTTACTGTGCCCACCCCAGACCAATGCTGGCATCTCCACATCAGAGTCTAGGTGTTTAATGTTGGCAGTTGATTACACCCGAGTCTCTGTGAGCAGAATTTCTGGGAAGTGGCGCTCAGTGCATTTTGGAGGTGAGGCTATAACATTTGCAGGCTGATTATCCCAATCACGATCTCTGACCACAACAAAACAACGAGTAACAGTGTTGGTCACTCATCAACAGTGCAAACCCTGTTCCATTTTATTCTCTTGTTGCCTGAGAGCCGAGTGCTGTGGAATGAGAGCATGACTATTCTTTAGGTAGTGCCAATTTGCAGGATTTTTTAGTCTGGTGAATACAAATGCAGCTATTGAGTGCAAAAAGAAAGGCTGGGGAAGCTGTTAGCTCCCCAGTAACGGGCACGCAGTGGGATGAGTGCATCTGCAGCTTTCCACGGATGAAGTGAAAGATCTGTGGCCCAGATTTTAACTCCGTGCTGGGCTTGTGACAAGTTCAAACCCTGCGAGCCGTTAGCACCCAGAGAGATTGTAACTCCGGGGCCTTGTTTGAACGTTGGACTTGAGTCTTCAACACACTTGGCTGCGGTCATTGGGCGAGTTTCTCAGGCCTCCCCTCAAAGTTTTTCTTGACGGAATGCCTTCTGGTCCCACTGCCACTGGTGAGAATTCTCATTGAAGCCACCGCACGGCACCGGGGGTGCACCGTCGGTGGGGAGCCAGCGAATCCTACCCGCATGAATGGCCAGAGAATTCCAGCCATTATCTGCAGAGTTGGGGCTGGAAAAGTGGGATGATGCATAATTGGAGGATTAGCTATGGCAGAAATATGAAAGGGCATGGATTTAAGGTTATGGACAAGAAACACAAGAAGGATGTGAAAGCGGACTTTATGTAGTGAGTGGTAATGACCTCGTGCCTAGGAGAGTGGTGGAAGCAGAGAGAATGATTTCAAAAGGACATTGAATGGGTGTTTGATGGAAATGAAACTTGCAGGCACTCAGAGGGATAGAGTGAGGTAATTATACTGACTGGATTTCTCTACCAGAGAGCTGCCATGAACTCTCTGCTGTAGTGGTTTTGACTCTTATGATCCGGTGGCGGGTGGGATTTGGGAAGGTGGGTTGATGCCTGGGGGGGTTAGGAGAGATGCCCCAAGATTTCACTGTGGGGAGTGGAAGGGTATTATTGAGCCCACCTGGCCCACAAACCAATGAAGAGAACTGGCATTGCAGGACCTGTGATGCTTACGATTACATTTGCCATCAGATTACTCTGCCACAGAATCCCTACAGTGCTGAAGGAGGCCTCTCGGCCTATCTAGCCTTCATCTACAACAATCCCACCCAGGCCCTATCCCCGTAACCCTACATATTTACCCTACTCATCCCCCTAACACTGGCCATGCTAAATTGCCCCTCAATCAACCTAACCCACACATTTTTTAACTGTGGGAGGAAACCGGAACACCCGGAGGAAACCCACGCAGACACGTGGGGAGAACGTACAAACTCCACACAGCGACCCAAGCCAGAATTTGAACCCGGGTCCCTGGCGCTGTGAGGCAGCAGTGCTAACCACTGTGCTGCCGCCCCTGTTGACATTGGTGCAAGTTCAAATTGAAATTGTGTCGAAATCTTGTCGTCATGATCTTTGCAAAATTATGAATCCTTCACAGGATGTCTTAAGTATTTTTAAATATACAAAAAGCCATAACTATCTTAAAATTCAGTCCCTGAAGCTGCTGGTGATTTATTATTGCTTAACGACCCAATGTAGAGAAACATTTAAACCTTGTGTATGGGGAATTTACAGTGTGGATTACTGTATTTTTCTAATTGAATGAACATTTCTTTTTTCCCCTCTAGTATTTTCCCAGAATCACTCAGGTGGCTGATAGCCACACACCAACTCCAAGCTGCCAAGGAATTATTCCTGGATTTTCTACGCAATAATAAAATAGAAGTGGAAGACAACATCAGAGAATTTCTCCCAGGTGAGCTGGTGTGATGTACTGTTGGGAAACGAGATGCTGTCGTGGGTCAGAGATGGCCAAGCAGGAGGGTCGTCTCGATGTCAAATAGGACATCAAGTCTACAAACAGATCTGGTTCAGGCCGAGTTGCCAGGGAGGTCCCCAGAACTGCGTCAATATTTAAAGGAAGAACCGTAAAAGTGAAGCAGTTTCCTCCAAAGATCTTTGGGCATCACAAAAGTGAAGTTTAAGTTTATTTATTAGTGTCACAAGTAGGCTTACATTAACACTGCAATGAAGTTACTGTGAAAATCCCCTAGTCGCCACACTCTGGTGCCTGTTCAGGTACACTGAGAGCGAATTTAGCACGGCCAATGGACCTAACCAGCCAGTCTTTCAGACTGTGGGAGGAAACCCACGCAGACACGGGCGAACGTGCAAACTCCGCACAGACAGAGACCCAAGCTGGGAATCAAACCTGTGAGGCAGCAGTGCTAACCACTGTGCCTCTGTGCTGTCCCAAATGAGAGAAATTCCAATTTAGTTGTAGACGTGACCTCTTCAGGAAAGCAAGATGATTGAACTAGTCATTTATATATTTTTTTCACTTTTTTAGAATTTGATAAAGAGCCAATAATAAGGCCCAAAAAAACATTCATCCTGAAACTGCTTTATACGAGGATCCTATGGAAGCACGTCTTAGTACTTTGTGTGAATTCGTAAGTATGCATCTTCTTTAGAAGTGTTGATAAACGGGTTGATCTTTCCCGTCCTGTATTTTGCAAACTCAGTGAGATGATGCTTTGAAAACCAATTAGTTTTCTTTCCGCACTAATTTTCCAGCCTGGACATCTCTCCCAGCCACTTGACCCCCCCCCCCCCCCCGCCGCCACATAAACACTCGGTGCAGTTTGCCATCTTGGGCAACAGACCATTGTTGATGCTTGATTCTTGTTGATGCGTTTTGGCAAACTGGTGACTCTCCGGTGCCCTCGCCTTGCACTGATTTTCCGCAGGGATAACAATTCATTACTACAGGAAGTAATTGATGCCAAAACATTGAATGTATTCAAGAGGTGGCTGGATATAGCACTTGGGGCGAATGGGATCAAAGGTTATGGGGGACCGTCCAACTCAATAGGCTATTGAGTTGGACGGTCAGCCATGATCGCGATGAATGGTGGAGCAGGCTCGAAGGGCCAAATGGCCGCCTCCTGCTCCTATCTTCTATGTTTCTAAACCTAGGATTTTCATGGTCTTTATGGCCCAGCTCCTTATTCATTTGGTCCATTAACCCATTGTAGGATCTACATTGTTCTTGAGGTTTATATGTGCTTGGTTGTAGGAGTATGAGGCCAAAGATGTGAGGGTGAGAATGGGGGTGGGGGGGAAACAGGAAGCCACATAAATCACCAATATAATGGAGGCAATCAGCAACAACTGTGTCCAAGTAGGATTCAGACAAGGTTGAGACATTTGCCTGATTATTATCTGTAAAAAATGTAAAGAACGCATTTAAAATTAACCAATAGATAACAAAGGAAAGGTTCTCTCAGTTGTTGCTCCATTGCACCCTATAAAAATCATGACATCAGATCAACTACCTTCGTTAACACCTTTTTTTGAGTTTGATTCTATCGTAAGCATCTTCCTATTTAAATGTATACACTGATGTCTTGAGCATCTATGAGCATGCATGAGTGATGTCATCAGTAGTGTGGGCCCTTGCGGGTCAGTTCTTGCCATGAGGGACCACTGCCAGCAGTTCTGAGTCCATGCTGTACTGTATTTAGATATCTTTAAGTAAAGATTGAATATCACAACACATCCAATTACCACCTTGTGGACAAGTTACCACAGATCCCTTTTGCATGACCTCATTGTCTGCACCCAGAAGCTCATAAAGAGAAAAGTCAATCAGTGTCATCTGGGTCGGCACAGTGGTTAGCACTGCTGCCTCACAGCGCCAGGGACCCGGGTTCGATTACCAGCTTAGGTCACTGTCTGTGTGGAGTTTGCACGTCCTCCCCGCGTCAGCGTGGGTTTCCTCCGGGTGCTCCAGTTTCCACCCACAGCCTAAAGATGTGCAGGTTAGGTTGATTGGCCATGGGAAATTGCCACTTGGTGTCAGGGGGACTAGCAGGGTAAATACATGGGGTGGCAGGGATAGGGGCTGGATGGAATTGTGGTCGGTGCAGGCTCAATGGGCCGAATAGCCTCCTTCTGCACTGTCGAGATTCTTTGAAATCTGCTATCTATGAAGCTTCCCATTCTAAAAGCATCTTGTACATTTAAGAAAGAAAGCTAACAGAATCGCTCGCCCTCTAATCTGGATAGTGTTTGACAGATATTGCTGTTTAAAGCATGCAATGTGACATTAGGCCCCATACCCTTGAAAGGAATAACCACCAAGTTACAAATCATTTTTCAAATACTAGAGGCTTTTGATGAATCGGCTTGACAAAGCTACAAAAGCACGACACTCCTAGCAGAGCTGAATCACCCAGCAGAGCAATACTTAAAGCAGCCTTTGATTAACAATTGCATCTACTGCCGATGAGTTCAATTCACTGATGGTATCAGAACTAATTCCAGCCACGCTCAAAAGGCTTGGGGATTCAGGTGGTGATTATAACCGCGCTGAGATTCGCTCTTTAATATTGGATGTCCTTTTGAAGTCATTAATTAGATGGCGGGCTGATAATTCACTCACCAGTATTGAGCAATATCTTTGATGTATACAATGGGATCAAATGGCCTTTTAACTTCTCTTTCCAGCTGCAGTATAATGTTCTAATTTTATCTTGCTATGAGCAATGCCGTAATAATACTCGCAGCTGCCACAATAGCTTCCCTTGATTAATTGTTGGACTGGTTTTAGAATTAATTTTCCTCTATTGGTTAGTTTAAAGAATAATAGATTATAAAGAGCGGGTAAAAGGCTGTGATTTAATTTGGGAGATCTGAGGGCATTGAGACATCACATGAGTCTTACACTTGTGGTTTAAGACTGGGACAAAAATAGATGCACGTTTTGCAATTGGGGGAGGCCAGAGTGGAGGGAATGGCACAATAAATGGTAGGAAGATATCGGATTCAAGTAATTGCGTGGACTTGTGCTAGGTATTTCGGGGCAACCACAGGGGAGATGGCAATAGGGTGTGTGTGTGTGTGCGCTGAGGGGGTTGGGGGGGGAGGAAGGAAATTGGCCACGTGAATGTGATGGGTCAGGTGGAAATGGAAAGCAAAAGGTCTGTTTTGAAAACTGGAAACCATATAAATCATTGGTGTAATAGAGGGAATCAGCAAAGAATGGGCCCAAGTAAGGTGCCAACAAGGTCAAAATGTTCACCTCAAAAATAAATGTGTAAAACTATGGGTCTAATTTTAACCTCATCCCACTTCCCGGTCAATAGAGAGTGAAATTGGGCGGGGTTTTAAATATTCATCGATCCAAACCTGGTGGGCTGGTAGGATTAAAAGACTCCCCCCTCCTCCCCCCCAATTTAGCCTAGTCTTAAAAGTAAAAGCAACACAATCTCTCAAAATGGAAGCTCTTCCTAAGGCTAGAGAATGGGAGGTGCTGTCATGAGGAATATAATAGGAGCAGAAGTAGACTATTCAGCCCCTCTAGTCTGCATTGCCATTCAATAAGATTGTGGCTGATCTCTACTTCAAAGCACCTTCCCACACTATTCCAATTTTCCATAATATCTCAAAATTGACCTGTGTGAGAAACCAACTCAATGAGCATCCAAAGCTCCTTGTAGTAAAAAAAATTCTGAAGATTCACAACTTTTTGAGAGAAGAACTTTCTCCTCATCTCTGTCAACTCTGCGGGGCAGAAGTCTTGCCCTTAGCCAATTAATGCCCCACAGAACATAAAATGGCCACTGGACAGTCTGTATCAAAGGGATGTGTTGCTTGCCAATTCTTTTGAGGTGTAGGATTCCGCCATATGAAAAATCCTACTCAAAATTTCAATAAAATCAACTCTCATTCTTTTAAATCTAGGCAGTATAGGCCCAGCCTACTCAATCTCTCGTCCTAGGACAATCCGCTCATCCCAGGAATTCTTGTAGTGAACCCTTATTTCTCTAAGGCAAATATATCATTCCTTGGGTAAGCAAACCAACTCAGTTGTACACAGTGCACTGGGAGATTGGTGCACCTGTGCAATGGCGCTCCTAGAACTCAGCAGCCAGCTTTCTGGCACAAATAGGCTCCACCCACACCCCCTACTGGCAGGAATCACATTTTTGCCTTTATTGTTTGCGCCTGGGAGCTTGCCCAAAGAATGGGGCGATTCTCTTCCGTTTTCACGCTTGCCCGGCACTTAGAAAGTTTTTGGTAAGATTGCACTCCCCCACCCAAGTCTTTTCCTTCTGTATAAAACCCACAACCCCTAACTAACATAGTTGGGATATTACAATCTGCCACCTATCTGCCCACTCCACCAACGTGTCTATGTACTTCTGAGGTTCTGGGTTGGATTGCACATAGCAGCCTTGGATAACTTCCCCCACAAGTGGCCATTGTCGATGTGTCTACACACAGTGCAGCTGGGAGGGAAATGGAAGCCGGTTGCATTATTCCTGTCAATGTGGGCTTCATATCCATTTGAAAGGACATTGAGTGAGTTCTAATTGCCACCCAGACTGATCTCAAACATTGGCAATTTGTACATGTCTGACTCGCCTTTTCTACATCTGTTTTTGCAGCCTTACGGGATTTGGGATCCACAACTGTTTTGCAAAGAGTCTGATGGACGGCAATGTGAACACTCTGAGCAACTTTTACATCCGCTACTATCTCATGGAAGTGATCGGCATTCTCTCCTGTGCAATCATGTGTGTTCTTGTCGGACTGATGGGGCGAAGAGGCACATTGCTGCTCTTCACCATCCTCACTGCGCTGGCTTCTCTCCTTCAGTTGGGCCTCATAAGTTGTAAGTTCTGGCTTTGCTTGTTCTCCCACAAACCCTGACTTTCTCTCGTTTGCGTTGGTGGGCCGGGGGATGGTATTCAAAGTTGTATTCTACCCAGAAGCAACATCCCTTCAAACGCTTTATGAAGGTGGACAGGTTCACTGGAGAATCTTCGATGTATGGGGAGGGCGGGATGATGTATAACATTTTACTAAGTGCAACCCCCAGATAAGCAATCTTTCTGAACTATAATCTACCTCAGAAAATAAACTCAAAAGACCACAATTTGCTGTAACAGATTGTATAATGCCACCTGCGTTATTAAGGTAAGAAACTGTGTTTCTTTGTGTGTGGGGCAAATTGCTGAAGGTGAGAGTTGATGGGGGAATGGCGAGGGTAACAGGGTATCTGGGACCTGAGTGAACAGGGCAACAGACTATCTCCTATACCCAATCAGAATTTCACACCGTCAATAACAGCAGAAGGATTGAGAAGGAAGTGTACATTAGAGTGGGTGAATTATATGTCAAATTGCGTACATAAAGGTAAATGGAGGGAAATAAAGGTTGCATTAAGAGGAAAAAAGAAAACTTTTAAAAGAAGTTAAACATTTTAACTTCTCCATCAACGATTCAAACCTGAAGGAATGAGACTCCACACTTGTAATAATGAACACTTACAACATTATTAAAGGAACAATTAGACTTGATTTAACTTTCCGTGGTGTACATTTTCTTTGCATGTACCACAAATGCAGGAAACACGTGTCATTCACTACATACGAATGGTGAGTCAGACAGTGAGAACCTTTTTAGCAAAGCTAACAGTGATGCACCTCCGACAGCAATTTTTGGATATTTGATTTAACGTCCTGTCTGACCCCTGTGAACTCCAATAGCCTCAATGCTCTTTTTACAAATGTTTGTTCCTAAGTATTAACATGTAATGAGCAGGATTCACATTTGGTCCTACGTTGCGCAGGGCCCTGACTTTATTTGCAAATTATGTCCATGTGTTTCCCTTGTCCCACAGATTAAAATATTTTACTTTTTGACTGGGTAATAGTGTCATACACAACTCTATAAAGATCATGCAGTCTTTATACTATATTTCTTAGCAGCCTTAGTTCCACTACGTTGAAAGTGAATAAATTGCCAGGCCCAAATGAATTGAAACAGAGTCCGGTGAGAAGCGAGGGAGGAAGCGGAAGGTCGGACCATCGTTTTCCAATCCTCTCCGCTTGGAGGAATGCTACTGCTGTGCCGTTGTTTAGAAAGGGAAGAAGGGGTAGACTGAGTAATCTCATAACCTTGATGGTGGGCAAATGATTGGGATAAACTTTTGCGGGATACTATAAATCACCACTTCGAAAGGGATGGATTAATTGAGAACAGTCGGCATGGGTTTAAGTAAAGGATATGTCTGGCCAACTTGGTTGAATTTATTTGAAGGTCAATAAGGGAGACTCATTTTTTGGAGTCTACGGTGATTTTAAGAAGGCTTTTAGCCAGGTCTCAGATGGCAGATTGGTCAGCAAGTTAACCCATGGGATCCAAGACGAGCACCAGGATTAATCCCAAATCAGCTCAGAAGCGGGGAGTTAAGTGTCATGGTGGATGGGTGTTTTGTGCTGGTTCCAATGGGGCTTTCTGGGCTCAGTGAATCACAGAATCCTACACTGCAGAAGGAGGCCAATTGAGTCTGCACCAACCACAATCCCACCCAGGCCCTATCTCCATAACCTCGTGTATTTACCCTAGCTAGTCCACCTGACACTAAGGGGCAATTTAGCATGGCCAATCCACCTAACCCGCACATCTTTGGACTGTGGGAGGAAACCAGAGCACCTGGAAGAAACTCGCGCAGACACGGGGAAAATGTGCAAACTCCAGACAGTGACCCAAGCCGGGAATGGAACCCAGGTCCCTGGCGCTGTGAAGCAGCAGTGCTAACCACTGTGCCACCATGTTGCCCAGTGTTGGGAGCCTTGCTTTTCATGGTACATTAAGTGAGATAGACTTCAATGAAGGGGGCATGATTGAGAACTTTGCAGATGGTCCAAAAATTGGAAGTTCTGCTAAAGAAGCTGCAGACTGCAGGAAGCTATCAATAGACTGGGCAAGTGGGCAGAAAAGTAGCACGTAGAGTTCATTCCAGAGAAGTGTCATAGAATTGTAGAATCCCTATAGTGCAATCATTCAGCCCATCAAACCTGCACTGACAAGAATCCCTTATCCCCTTAACCCCATGTATTTACCCTAGCTAGTCCCCCTGACGCTAAGGGGTAATTTAGATGGCCAATCCACCTAACCCGCACATCTTTGGAATATGGGAGGAAACCGGAGTACCCGGAGGAAACCCACAGGACATGGGAAGAATGTGCCGACTCCACACACAGTCGTCCAAGGTTGGAATTGAACCCGGGTCACTGGCGCTGAGAGGCAGCAGTGTTAACCACCAAGTGAGGTATTGTATTTAGGGAGGACAAATAAAGCAAAGGAATGCGTCATAAACAATAGGATTCTGAGAAATATTGAGGAGTGACAACTTCAGAAAAACTGAGATGTAGATATTGCTGAAATTAATTTGTGGAATAGTGAAGCGTATACATGGAAGATGTCTGAAAGTCATGTTGTAACTTGCAGCTAGATAGGCCTGTTGAATAGGTTGTTATATGGCGAGTTTCATTGAGATTTTGTTCTTGGAAATTGCTTTTGACTTTTGGCCAGAAGGGAGATATCATTTGTGTTTGTTTATAGAGTTCTGGTCGACATGGCAACGCTGCAAGAATTGCAGGAAGTGTTGTAATACAAGTTAATGGTTTTACATTCAAGCGCTAATACATGAATAATTTTGTGTACACATTCACATGCACGCTAGCACAATTAATACTGTGTAAACACGCACTTGAATTCACATTTTTGTGCACACATGTCCACATACATGAATAATTCTGTGTTTGCAGACACACTTTAAGGAACAACATTTCCATTTTAGGTAAGTGAGCAAACGTTTTTGTTGTTATGGATAGTGAACAGAGCGCAATTCACCAAAGATCCTTAAACAGCACCTTCCAAACCCACAGCCACGTCCATCTCAAAGGGCAAGAGCAGCAGATACATGGGAACACCACCACCTGCGAGTTCCCCTCCAAGTCGCTCACCAACCTGACTTGGAAATATATCGCCGTTCCTTCGCAGTTACTGGATCAAAATCCTGGAATTCCCTCCCCAATGGCATCGTGGGTCAACCCACAGAACATGGACTGCAGCGATTTAAGAAGGCAGCTCACCAGCACCTTAAGAGCAACTAGGGATGGGTAATAAATGCTGGCCAGCCAGCGACGCCCATGTCCCACGAATGAATAATAATTAGGCAAGATGATTATGAAAAGTGACACAAAGCTTATCTCCCTCTTGAAATCAGAATATTTTTTTCCAGCATTAAGACCATGTCCCTTTCAACAGCTAATAGTTTTGTATATCAGCAGCTTAAAGAGCCGCCATCCTCCCTATGTAAGGTTAGCAGGTTGCCCAGTGATGCTTTTGATGCAATAATACAATCTGTTTTTAAATCGGAGTCACTTTGACATGAAATTCCTGATTCCCTATGTTACTTGTGTTGCTTAAGAGTACCAAGAGTGACTTGAACTATTTGGAGTAGATTGTGTTGTATGAATATTGATGCCAGTAAGTTGTATTTGTATTTTTAAGATTTCCCCATACCCTTCCACTTGGGGTGGCACAGTGGTTAGCACTGCTACCTCACAGTGCCAGGGAGCCGGGTTCAATTCCAGCCTTGGGCAACTGTGTGGAGTTTGTACATTCTACCCGTGTCTGTATGGGTTTCCTCCCACATTCCAAAGATGTGCAGGTTAGATGGGTTGGCCATGCTAAATTGCCCCTTAGTTTCCCAAGGTTTGTAGGTTAGATGGATTAGCCATGGGATAGTGTGGGGTGGTGGGCCTGGGTGAAATACACTTAGAGTCAGTGTAGACTCAATGGGCTGAATGGCCTCCTTCTGCACGATAGGGATTCTATGATTTCCCCCCCTTCTGCTGAAGCTGCTACCCTCGTGCAGTTCCATATGGAACAGTCACTCTTCAGCATCTTGTCAATGCATCTTGTGTGTGGACCTCAATAGGAAGTGTCGGTCGAGAACTTGACTGGGCACCGAAAATGAGCCCAATCCTATCTGCCCCAAATATCTCCACAGACATCAGATTGAAGCCTCACTTGACATCTACCCTGGCTGGCCTTTTGTCCACCCCTGCCTCAACTGAAGAACAAAGAAAATTACAGCACGAGAACAGGTCCTTCGGCCCTCCAAGCCTGCACTGACCATGCTGCCCAAAGTGGAGGTCACTGTCCTTCACACCACCAAAGGAAATGAGCAGCTACTTCACAACCTAGTCATTTTCGTTTATGTGGCCGTCCTTTAACGAGGGAGAAAATCAGGGAAATGTATACATCAGCGAGAGATGGGATGCAAGTCCCATGTGATGATGAGAATCTTGTGGAACTCCGATGTCTAATGTGCAACAATTACTGCAGCTAAAACCATTTCTCTTTGGCTCAAATCCGCAAAAGGATATTCCAGAATCTTCCATGCGTTCCTCACTGCCCAGCCTGCTGCCGAGTCCGTGCACACCTCTAGTTTGGGCACCAGATAAAAAAACATTTTATTGGAGAGTTAGCCTGCAAGCTAACACCTTAACCAGGGTCACAATCAGAACAGGAGTCTAGATTTGGTAATATTTCTTGTGCATCCACTGATCAGATTGAACTGGGTAAGTGTCCCAACTCCGGAGGGATCAGTAATTCTTTAATACCACATCCACAATGAGCTGGCTCCTTGATTTCTTACACCATTAACTCCTCCAGCTGCTTCACTGCGGTGCCAGTCCCTCTGATCCACCAGAAACCAACCTCTCATCCATTGACTCTGTCTACACTTCCCGTTGCCTCGGAAAAGCAGCCAGCATAATCATGCACCCCGGACATTCTCTCTTCCACCTTCATCCATCGGGAAAAAGATACAAAGGTCACGTACCAACTGACACAAGGACAGCTTCAGCAAGAAGTCTCTCAACATCAGGTTAAAGTCCAAAAGGTTTATTTGGTAGCACGAGCTTTCGGAGCGCTGCCCCTTCAAGGGGCCTACCCCAGTCCAATGCCGGCATCTCCACATAAGGACAGCTTCTTCCCCGCTGCCATCAGACTTTTGAATGGACTTGCCTCGCATTAAGTTGATCTTTCTCTACACCCTAGCTATGACTGTAACACTACATTCTGCACTCTCTCGTTTCCTTCTCTATGAATGGTATACTTTGTCTGTATAGCGGGCAAGAAACAATACTTTTCACTGTACACGAATACATGTGACAAACCAAAGAAACTGGGTCTGTGCTTCTGTAACGGGGCCAGATTGATAAAACTTGAGGAAGTGAAGTCCAAACTGACAGGCTTGTTATTTAAAAATAGCTATGATCTGCTTCAGCAGAGGGCGGGGTGTGAGCTTAGAAACTGATTGGTAAATATTTACAGGGAACTGTCTGACTTTTTTGTCCTCGGGTTTGAGTCACTGATTTTTTTTGCCAGCTCTGCTCCAGCATTATGCAGTGTGTAGGATAACCAAACTGGTTCAGGAATGACGGACTGTAGGGGTGGCACAGTGGTTAGCACTGCTGCCTCAGCGCCAGGGACCCAGGTTCCATTCCCAGCTTAGATCACTGTGTATGTGGAGTCTGCACATTCTCCCCATATCTGCGCGGGTTTCCTCCGGGGTGCTCCAGTTTCTTCCCCAAGTCAGAAAGATGTGCTGGTTAGGTGCGTTGGCCATGCTAAATTCTCCCTCGGGTGTACCCAAACAGGTGCCAGAGTGTGGCGACTAGGGGATTTTCACAGTAGCTTCACTGGGGTGTTAATGAAAGCCTACTTGTGACACTAATAAATAAACTTTAAGTTCATACTTATCACTCCCGTAAGCTTCCAAACCAGTTCAGCAATAAGCTGGAATCAACTGGCAGAGAATGCAGAGAGTCCAGTCCACCCCTTTACAGCAGGGTTAGAGCTTCAGTCAGCCCGAGGTCTTGATTTGAATCTCTGACCCAGTAACTGCCGCCTGGTGAAACCTGGGTTTGGGAGGAACTTTGCTTCGGTGAAGCTAGTAGACAGGGCACACTGCTGCCTCTCTCAGTTGGTGGTGGAGGGATCGAATGTTTAAAACAGCGAATGGGCAGATTGCCAACATCCATTGTTCAGTTGTGTTTATATATTCTCCTTTGACTTGCGAGCTTCTAAAAACATCGGCATGATGGTTATATCATGTATGATGCAACACTAGTTTATGTGGAGGGAGGGGAAACCTTTTGGCAATGACCGACACATAACATCATCCATCAAAAGCTATGACACAATTATTGAAACTGGTTTTTCCTGTAGTTTTGCCCTGAAACTTTCAGGCAGCTGTGACTGTATTTACAGAAGGTGAGACTCTCCATAGCCAAATGACTTAACCATTGGGGTGGAGTTCATGACTTACAACAGTGTCACCTCTGTGGGGATTAAACCTTCGTTTATTGGCCAAACACATTCTCCCCAAGGGGGTTGGAATTGTGAGTATTGAGTATCGGAACCAAGCAAAAGGAATTGGCTTATGAGGAGAGACTGAGTAGACTGGGGCTATACTCATTGGAATTCAGAAGAATGAGGGGGCGGATGTTATAGAAACATATAAGATTAAGAAGGGAATAGATAAGATCGTAAGAAGTTTAACAACACCAGGTTAAAGTCCAACAGGTTTATTTGGTAACAAAAGCCACACAAGCTTTCGGAGCTCCAAGCCCCTTCAGGTGAGTGGAGCCACTCACTTGAAGAAGGGGCTTGGAGCTCTGAAAGCTTGTGTGGCTTTTGCTACCAAATAAACTTGTTGGACTTTAACCTGGTGTTGTTAAACTTCTTACTGTGTTTACCCCAGTCCAACGCCGGCATCTCCACATCAATAGATAAGATAGCAGGGAAGTTGTTTCCGCTGGCAGGTGAAACTAGAACTAGGGGGCACGGCCTCAAAATAAGGGGGAGCAGGTTTAGGACTGAGTTGAGGAGGAACTTCTTCACCCAAAGGGTTGTGAATCAGTGGAATTCCCTGCCCAGTGAAGCAGTTGAGGCTACTCATTCAATGAGTTTAAGGCAAGAATAGGTAAATTTTTGAACAGTGAAGGAATTAAGGGTTATGGTGAGCGGGCGGATAAGTAGAGCCGAGTCCACAAAAAGATCAGCCATGATCTTATTGAATGGCGGAGCAGGCTCGAGGGGCCAGATGGCCTACTGCTCCTAGTTAGGAATTTGACAGAACAAAATTCTTCCTTGTACAAAATAATTTCGAACCTTTAGCAACAATCCAAAGAAATTATAATCCAACTGTGCTTGATGAAAAGAATCGGTCCAGTTTGATTAACTCGCCTGTTCTCTCTCTGCAGATACTGACTGACCTGCTGAGTGTTCCGTCTATTTCCTGTTACTATTTCCAGCATCGATAATTGTCTTGTGTTTATAAACTATACCGCTGGTTACAGTGAAGTTCTGCCAACCCCTTTTTGGGCATGTCCATTCACTCCAGTACTGGAGGAGGATTCGATATAAAGAGATCATCTCGCCAGTTCCCAAATGCACCCACTGCCCGTGTGGATTTCTTGAATCTTATCTCGCAAAGAGAGCAGTATTGAAATGCTCAGTAATGTTCTTCCAGGGATAATCTGCAATAATCCAAAAGCCAATGTCTCGGAGTCTCTCCTCCTTGTACAGATGCTGCTGGCCTGATCATCCTACCAGTCATGTACAGTAAGTAGTCTCACAACACCAGGTTCAAGTCCAACAGGTTTATTTGGTAGCACGAGCTTTCGGAGCACTGCTCCTTCATCAGGTGAGTGGAGCAGCACTCTGAAAGCTTGTGATACCGAATAAACCTGTTGGACGTTAACCTGGTGTTGTGAGACTTCTTACTGTGCCCATCCCAGTCCAACGCCGGCATCTCCACATCCAGTCATATACTCGGGAGAGGCACTAATCAATCGCTGTCTTTTTGGTCAAGAATGCTGAAGAGCCGTGCCTCTGTCAGGGGTCGTAATTCTCTCCGGAACATGACACATGGGGGTCTGTGTCTGTTCAAGGCATAGCGACAGCTACTGTCCAATCAACTCCCTTGTGTGTTCCATGGCTGCACATCCTGTTGTTTGCTGCTCCCACAGTCCTTAGCCTGATACAGAGCTAGGCCTTTTAACCATCAGGCTTTGCTGGTGCCTTTATGAATACCCATCAGGCTACAGCCAGTTACCCAGTGTTGTACTGAAGCATTGGTACCAGCTTTGCTCCCTGGTCTGCACTGATCACGAGTGGGGTGGCAGTGCTCTGCTACAAGCTACATTAAATATAAGAGGCGCATTCTCCAAAATGGCCACAGCAACAGATCCAGAAAACCAACAGTTAACCACGCTCCAGTTAACAGCACTCAAAAGTAGTCGCCCTCATTCCTTCACTTGTTTCGGAGGACGTATGTGAAAATGTTGAAGGCACAAAGTGGAATTTCTGTTGCCTTTCGTAGGCAAGTCCACCCCAATATTTTGAATTTTGACCCTTGCTTTTGTTGCACTTTTACATGTTTTTTTGTCTTGTGATTCACCTCACGGCACAGTGGTTAGCACCACTGCCTCTCAGCGCCAGGGACCCAGGTTCAATTCTGGCCTTGGGTGACTGTCTGTCTGTGTGAGGTTTGCATGGAGTTTGTATGTTCGACCCATGTCTGCGTGGGTTTCCTCCAGGTTCTCCTGTTTCCTCCCACAATCTGAAGATGTGCAGGTTGGATTGATTGGCCATGCTAAATTTGCCCTTGGTGTCTCGAGAGGTTAGGGGGATTAATGGGATAAATATGTGGGGTTATGGGGTAGGCCTGGGTAAGAGTTGGTGCAGAGTCGATGGGCCAAATGGCCGCCTCCTGCACTGTAGTGATTCTAAGTGGCATTCCTCCTTCTACCTGAAGCCTCCTCTTTAAAGGATTCTGGGCACCAGCTGCTTTGGTTGGGAATTTCTATTTCGTGAGCATGCCAGTCCAAGTACGTAGAGCCAGACTTGGACAGGGATGACACTGAGGTGGGGGAGGGTCAAGTCCTTCCTGAGATTCTGCTTGATCAGAGTCCCCAAAACAGCCAAAAGCAGAAGTTTGGCATAAATGTCAGTGCTTAACTCGAATGCTCTGCAATGTAGGATTGTGCAGCCTCTGGTGACCTTAGCTGATTTGCCTTGAGTCATTTTTGTTAAAGCCATTCTCATAGAATCCCTACAGTGCAGAAGGAGGCCATTCGGCCCATTGCGTCTGCACTGACCATAATCCCACCTAGGCCCTATTCCCGTAACCTCACATATTTACCCTGCTAATCCCCCTGACACGAGGGTCAATTTAGTCCAGCCAATCAACCTAACCGGCACATCTTTGGACTGTGGGAGGAAACCGGAGCACCCGGAGGAAACCCATGGGGAGAACGTGCAAACTCCACACAGTGACCCGAGGCTGGAATTGAACCTGGGTCCCTGGCGCTGCGAGCAGCAGTGCTAACCACTGTGCCACCCATTTTCATATCTCCCAGGAAATTGGAGAATTGTGTGCGATTCTTTTAAGCGTCTGATTTTCCTTTTGTGATTTTTATTGCTCTATTATGCAAGAATCCTGAAAATCCAATGCTTCTTTTAATAATTGGAAATGTTAAATATGTGGCATTTGTAATGTCAAGTCGATCTTGCTTAATGAAGCCACCTTTTCTATTGTAGATATGGCCGAACGTTTGCGGCTCCCATTTTCTATCGTGTTCTCCATTGTGGGCATGTTTGCATCTCATTCGATGGGAAATCTCAGCATCTTCTTCTGTGCTGAACTCATACCCACTGTTATCAGGTAAGGTTGAACGGCCGGAAAGATTAACTAGAATAGTACAGCGCATTGAGTCTCTTAAAAGTGCTGAGTTTGTACTTGCCTTTCTTTTTAAACGCTGAAGAAAAATGGTACAAAATTGTTGCAAAATTTGAGTATTTAACTTGACCTCGCTCAAATACTCAGTTCCAGTTTTAGGCGTGTGACAATTGAAACCATCTGAATGTATTCCATGCAGTGAAAGGACAGATTCAGAGAAAAATATCTCCGTTCTTTTGTGAGAAGAATTCTCATTTTGCACTGATCTTAAAAGTCGGCTGAAGGAACGCAAGTGACCTTTTTTCTCTTGACGTTTGCTTGAGGACAATTCTCTTGCCCTTTTGTTGCTCTTTGCCTTCCATAGGTCAGTAAACAAAAAATATAGACAAGGAATTTTAATTAAAAAAATAAAAATAGCAGGAGTAGAAGGGAACTGGGTAACATGTCCTGGAGTCTCATTTCCAATCCCATTCGATTGATAGTTCCAAACACTGCCAGTTGTAAATTATAAGGTATTTAGATTGTCGGAATCATTTAATAAGAAGTCTCTCAACACCAGGTTAAAGTCCAACAGGTTTATTTGGAATCACGAGATTTTGGAGCACTGCTGCTGCATCAGGTGAGTGGAGAGGTGGGTTCACATGGCATATAGAGGCAAAGACACCATTGCAAGATAATTGCAGGTTGAAATGCGAGTCTTTACAGGTACAGACAGCGGGAGTGGAGAGAGGGATAATCACAGGTTAAAGAGGTGTGAATTATCTCGAGCCAGGACAGTTAGTAGGATTTTTGCAAACCCAGACACAGTGGTTAGCACTGCTGCCCCACAGCGCCTGGGTTCGATTCCCAGCTTGTGTCACTCTCTGCAGAGTTTGCACATTCTCCCCATGTCTGCGTGGGTTTCCTCCGGGTACTCCGGTTTCCTCCCACAGTCCCCGAAAGACGTACTGGTTAGATGCATTGGCCATGCTAAATTCTCCCTCTGTGTACGTGAACAGGTGCGGGAGTGTGGCGACTCGGGGATTTTCACAGCAACTTCATTGCTTCCTGGTGACACTAATAAATAAACTTATTTGCTAATCTACAGTCCAAAACTTCCCCAATTTGATAAATTTCGCAGTTAGTGAAATTGTGAGGAAGAAGGGCTGATAGACTTGGAGTGAGCTGCTCTAATGTTGAGGTCCAAGCCCGTATTCAAGCATTGTAGAGAGACTTTTGTGTATCCCTGGCTACTTTGTACTGAGTCTAGCTTTATCTGACTTTCCATTGTAAAAAGCAGAGCAGGTTTTCATCTCTTCATCCTGGTCAGCATAAGAATAAAAGTGCATCAGGTATGATCTACCCCTCTGCTGTTAAATGTTTGCATCTCTGAATATAATAATGTTTCCAATTCTCTTTTCTGGTGGTGCACTAACACAGGCCTTTGTCTGTTTCCATAGCCAGTAATTCCCAGAACGGGTCTCTGTATAGCTTGAGGGGTATCACTCGCATCAAACATGGCTGACCAGTCTCTCCCACTCTTACCGCCAGCCATCGGTGTGTTTGGAAGGATTTTGCAGGTTGACAATCCAACCTGTTTGGCCCCGTTATGAGCCCACCTTCCTTAGCCATCAAGTCCTGGATAGGACTTGAACTGGAGCTCAGGGGCAGGACTGTGCCACAAGGTCTCCCATAATAGTGTGTACAACTTTGCACTCCGGCTCATTGCTAGCATGAGTTTACCCACTTATCTGTCAGTGTGCATTCCAGGATTTGCACATATAATCCAGGCTGGCACTCAAGTGCATTGGGTGGCACAGTGGTTAGCACTGCTGCTTCAAGCACCAGGGACCCGGGTTCGATTCCCAGCTTGGGTCACTGTCTGTGTGGAGTTTGCACATTCTCCCCGTGTCTGCGTGGGTTTCCTCCGGGTGCTCCGGTTTCCTCCCACGCTCCAAAGATGTACAGGTTAGGTTGATTGGCCATGCTAAATTGTCCCTTTGTGTCCCAGGATGCATAGGTTAGAGGGATTAGCAGGGTAAATACATGGGGTTGCAGAGATAGGGCCTGGGTGGGATTGTTGTCGGTGCAGACTCGATGGGCCAAATGGCCTCCTGCACTGTAGGGATTCTATGATTCATTGGCATCCTTTGGCTGGGGCATTAAACCAACAGCTAGTCTACTTGTTCAGATGGGCATAAGTCCCATAACATGTTTATCTCATTTACTGTTTCTGGAGCCTTTTTAACCGAGTGCTCTTCACACTCCTGCATTCTTGAATTTTAATTATTTATTATCACATACGTGTCTTGCCCATTCCAGCATGCGCTCTTTTCTGAGCTGCGTTTGTGCTCCTCATGCAACATTAACGTCACACCAAAGCCCCCTGTCCTCGCCCCGAAACAAAAGCAAGATTTTTAAAAGTAGAAAATGTGAATTTGCAGCAAGGTGCAGAATGAGAACCTTGGGAGAAAAAGATCAAAAATGAAACTCGAGAAAAAGTGGTGCACAAAGTGAGGGAAAGAGTAAGAAAGGGACAGACTGAGGGGCGTAGAATGAGAGACTAGCCCCGTGATAACAGCAGTATGGCAGCCTGACAGGAAGAGTGGGAGGAAAAGATATCCAGAAACTGGCAGCATCAGAATTACTAATATGTCAGGCAAGTGGTGATTTAATCCAGAAACTCAGCTAATGTTCTGGGGATCCGGTTCAAATCCCGCCACAGCAGATGGTGGAATTTGAATCTAATAAAAAACAAAAAATCTGGAATTAAGAATCTACTGATGACCATGAAATCATCGTCGATTGTCAGAAAAGCCCATCTGGTTCACTAATGTCCTTTTAGGGAAGGAAATCTGCCATCCTGACTAGGTCTGGCCTACATGTGACTCCAGAGCCACAGCAATGTGGTTGACTCAACCACCCTCCAAGGGCAACTAGGGATGGGCAATAAATGCTGACCAGCCAGCGATGCCCATATGCCACGAATGAATGAAAAACCGAGGCGTCAGAATGAAGGACAGATCTACAGCAAATGGGTTCACAGTGAAGCGTGGGTTTCCTCCGGGTGCTCCGGTTTCCTCCCACAGTCCAAAGGTGTGCAGTTTAGGTGGATTGGCCATGCTAAATTGACACTTGGTGTCCAAAGATGGATGGCTAGGTGGATTAGCCATGGGAAATGTGCTGAGTTACGGGGATAGGCTGGAGGATAGGCATGGTTAAGATGCTGTTTTAGAGAGTCGGTGCAGACTCATAGAAATCATAGAAACCCTACAGTGCGGAAGGAGGCCATTCGGCCCATCGAGTCTGCACCGACCACAATCCCACCCAGGACCTATACATATTTACTTGCTAATCCCTCTAACCTACGCATCTCAGGACTCTAAGGGGCAATTTTTTTAACCTGGCCAATCAACCTAACCCGCACATCTTTGGACTGTGGGAGGAAACCGGAGCACCCGGAGGAAACCCACGCAGACACGAGGAGAATGTGCAAACTCCACACAGACAGTGACCCGAGCCGGGAATCAAACCCGGGACCCTGGAGCTGTGAAGCAGCAGTGCTAACCACTGTGCTACCGTGCCGCCCCACGAACCGCCGACTCAATGGGCTGAATGGCCTCCTTTTGTAAGAGAGATGAACTAGAATAGAACAGCACATTGGGGCCCATCAAGTCTGTTAAAAGTGCTGAGTTTGTACTTGCCTTTCTTTTAAACCCTGAAGAAAAATGATACAAAATTTGAATATTTAACTTAAAACCTCACTCGAAAATACTAAGTTCCAGTTCCAGGCGTGTGACAATTGAAACTATCTGAATGTATTCCATGCAGTGAAAGGACAGATTCGGAGAAAAATATCACTGTTCTTTTGTGAGAAGAATTCCCATTTTGCACTGATGTTAAAAGTTGCTGAAGAAACGCAAATGACCACAGTTCCATTTATTTATTTTTCTCTTGACGTTTTGCTTGAGGATGATTCTCGCTCCCTTTTTCTGTCGTTCTTTGCCTTCCGTAGATCGGTTTTCACCAGAATCGTGAATTTGGCTTTATTGCCAAAGATGAAACTGTAAATGTAACTCAGTAGCTAACTGTTAAAATGAAGCCCCTCAAATCACTCTGCAAAGGTCATGAAATTGTCAACGAGTTCAAATAGCCTTCTGTGTACAGTTTAGCTCGGTCCCATTTACCAGGTAATGAGTCCTAGCTGTTAACTTAACCCCACACCCACCTTGGACAAAGGGTCATTTAGACTCGAAACGTCAGCTCTTTTCTCTCCTTACAGATGCTGCCAGACCTGCAGAGATTTTCCAGCATTTTCTTTCAGATTCCAGCATCTGCAGTAATTTGTTCTTTCCCACACCCACCTTTTTGTGTGTAGTTGTGTGTGTGTGTGTAGTAATATATTTAAAGTTCTGCTATTTCAAAGGTATGGGGAAGTCAATCATCATTTCCGCTTTCAAACTCTGTTCAAAATATATATTCAAAATATTCTTTAACATTTGCCAAAGAAATATAGGCTGTAAAAATGACAGGCTGCAGGATGCTTAATGAGACAGCAGCAATTCTTTCAGTCTTCTGAGGATAATCTTCAGAGAGCGTGTTATGTTGCTCTCTCAATACTCTATCTGTAATCCTTTAAATGCTGATCTGGGTGCCAGCTTCTGAGTGTTTAGGCATGCTATCCTTTTCACTTGGATCTTGGATTGAACCCAGCCCAGACTGATGGTCCCACAGAAAATGAGTTTGATATTTTTAAACCCTGTTCATAATGGTGATCAGTCTAACTTAACCCTTTTAGGGTTCTGCATTTGAGAAAATATTAGCGTGTATCGTTCTGCTGAATGCACCCATTCCAAATCCAGTATATCCTTGAGGTGTGTCTAACCAGAGATTCTTATAAGTGAAACATAACTTCCTGCTCTCTGCATTCCAGCCCTTTTTGATCACCTGCGTTGGCTCCCTGTCTGTCAAGGACTTAATGTTAAAACTCTTGTGCTTGTTTTTAACCACTGTTATCTTGCCCCTCCCTATCACGGAATTCCTCCAGCTCTCTGATCCCCAGGGAAATCTGCATTCCTCTAAACCTGACCCCCCCTCGTGCATAGAAAGTCATAGAAACCCTACAGTGCAGAAACAGGCCATTCGGCCCATCGAGTCTGCACTGACCACAATCCCACCCAGGCTCTACTCTCACATCCCTACACATTTACCCACTAATCCCTCTAATCTACGCATCCCAGGACACTAAGGGGCAATTTTAGCATGGCCAATCAACCTAACCCGCACATCTTTGGACTGTGGGAGGAAACCGGAGCACCCGGAGGAAACCCACGCAGACACTAGGAGAATGTGCAAACTCCACACAGACAGTGACCCGAGCCGGGAATCGAACCCAGGTCCCTGGAGCTGTGAAGCAGCGGTGCTAACCACTGTGCTACCGTGCAGCCCCATCTCCAATTTTAATCGCTGCACTCATTGTGTTTGTGCCTTCAGTTGCCTAGGCCCGAGCTGTGAAATGCCCTCCCACACCCCTCTGCCTCTACAGCTCTGGCAACCCCTTTTAGACACTCTTTAAAGCCTACCTCTACACCCATTCTAATGGCTTGTTATCTGTTCCGTGTCAAATGTTGTTTGACAGTCACTCCTGTGAAGTGCCTTGGGGTATTTTTCTATGTTAAAGGCGCTATCTAAATGTATGAGGTTATTATATTTCATTTGACCTTTCCACTTGGACCTCGGACAGGGAGGCAGTGGTATTGTCACTGGACTAGTAATCCGGGGACCCATGTTCGAATCCCACCATGTCATATGGTGGGAAATTGAATTTTTTTTAAACTGGATTTTTTTTTAAAAAGTCTAATGACCATGAAACCATCGCTGATTGTCATAAAAACCCATCCGCTTCACTGCCCTTTAGGGAAGGAAATCTGTTGTCCTTACCTGGTCTGGCCTACATGAGACTCCAGATCCACAGTAATGTGGTTGACTCTTAATTGCCCCTTCAAGGGCAATTCAGGATGGACAATAAATGTTGTCCCAGGCGGTGAAGCCCATGTTCTATCAATGAATTTTAAAAATCTCCCCGTTCTTCTGCATTTTCGAGCACTCTGGCCCAAAGTGGATGATTGCACAGTTCACCATGTTGAGCTATATCTGCCACGGTTTTGCCTCATACTGGTCATCTTTCGGTTAGCTTTTGTTGTTTCTGGATTTCATGGCCGCTTCAAGTAATTTTCCATCAGTTTTAGGTATCTCGGCTTTGGTTATTTTCTAATGTTGAAGGGCAGAGGTAGTGATAGGTGGTCAGTTTCACAGCTGAGAAGTGGCCTAATGTCCCGTGACTGGTGGAACTCATTTTCCAAGTTGTTGGAGCGGAGATTTTCATAATTGCAATGGAGGTCGCTCGCGCTGACAACTGGCAAATATGGAGTGCAGCTGTTAAACAAAGTGTTTCTGTTGGGGCGGCACAGTGGTTAGCACTGCTGCCTCACAGCGCCAGGGACCTGAGTTCGATTCTGGCCTTGGGTCACTCTGTGCGGAGCTTGCACGTTCGCCCCATGTCTGCGTCTTCCGGGTGCTCTGGTTTCCTCCCACACTTCAAAGATGCGTGGGTTAGGTTGATTGGCCATGATAAATTGCCCCTTGTGTCAGGCGGATTAGCAGGGTAAATACGAGGATAGGGTCTGGGTGGATTGTTGGTGTGGGCTTGATTGGCTGAATCTGCACCGTACAGATTCTATTCTGTGCAGCTTCCGTGTTCAGTACCTGGTGACGTTTCAGATTGGCGTTCTGGTGCTTGAGCTGGCATTTATTTTGCAGGTAGGATGTAAGTTTATTAGCTTCCCTGTTGAAGAAATGAATCTCGCTTCAGAGTGCATTGATGCAATAATGTAATTGCCCTTGTGTTGTAGAAACTAAAGCAGAATATTTCAGCATCTTGGTGGAGTCTCTTTATCTGTTCGCCTGCAGTCCACCCATACCACCCCAGCAGCAGCATCCCCCATAGAGCAAGTGGGAGCTAAATGTAAAGTCCAAAGAGGGGGCTGGAAAGGCAGGTAAAGATGAGAAAGTCTAAGGTACCATTCCCACGTGCTTGTGGATGTATAAAATGTGGGAGTATTAAATTCCTAGTGAATTCCTTTTGTTCTATTGCAGTTGATAGTACATGTCAATGCCAGTTGCTGTTCTCCATAAAATGCAATGACGTGTGGTGGATTGTGCCAGTGTTAAGGACATGATGGAGGCTGCTACATCCACATAACCATCACCAAATCTGATCCATTTGTATTGCGAGCAGTTTTGGGCCCTGTATCTAAGGAAGAATGTGCTGGAGGGGGTCCAGAGGAAGATCATAGAATCCCCACAGTGTAGAAGGAGGCCATTTGGCCCATTGAATCTGCACCAGCAACAATCTCACCCAGGCCCTATCCCAGTAACTCCACTTATTTACCCTGCTAATCCACCCGCCCCCCCGACACTAAGGGGCAATTGAGCATGGCCAATCCACCTAACCCGCACATCTTTGGATTGTGGAAGGAAACCGGAGCATCCGGACATGCGGACCCGGAGAATGTGCAGACTCCACACACAGTCACCCGAGGCTGCAATTGAACCTGGGTCCCTGGTGCTGTGAGGCAGCAGTGTTAACCATTGTGCCACCGTGTTACCCCAAGGTGCTGTGAGGGTTCACGAGAATGACTCCAGGAATGAAAAGTTTAATATGAGCATCTGAGGAGTCTGGGTCTGTACTCGATGGAGTTCAGAAGGATGAGGAGGAATCTCAATGAAACTTTGAATACTGAAAGGCCCGGATAAAGTGGATGCGGGGGAAGTTGTTTCCATTCGTAGGTGAGACTAGGATCCAAGGGAACGGCCTCGGGATAAAGGGACGATCCTTTAAAACAGAAATGGGGAGGAATTTCTTCAGCCACAGGGTGATGAATCTTTGGAATTCACTGCCACAGAAGGCTGTGGAGGTCAGAGAGTGTGTTTAAGACAGAGATAGGTTCTTGATTGGTAAGGGGATCAAAGGTTACAGGGAAAAGGCTGGGGAATGGGGTTGAGAAACTTATCAGCCATGATTGAATGGCAGAGCAGACTCGATGGGCCGAATGGCCTAATTTTGCTCCTATATACCTTTATGGTCTGTGGTCTTATTTAATAATCGCTTTACCTTGCACCAAGACACATGTTAACTTTTAACCGTTAGAACAAGTTTGGCAGTACCTCTTGGCTGAGTGATGTGTTATGTGGTTGCAATCTGACAGGATGCTAAAGTTTATACAACCCATTTCCTTTATCGTTCGCCTCTGAATAAGAGAGTGGGCTTGTCGCCTGCTCTTGAGGTCACAGTGTAGCTGAGAGGTGGACAGCACCAGTGAGAATTTAATTCCAGTTTATGCCTCTGTTTCTCTTTTTGGAACTGAGCGACCGATTCACTCGTGGCCTCTTTTTCAAGTTGCATTCTGGAGCTTGGCACATGAGAGGGTTGCTACTGGAGTTTTGGATTACGCTGCTTAGTGGCTGTGCAAGATTCACCATCTATAGTTGGGTTGATCATTCGCCAATCTGTGTGGTACAAACATAATCTGGGATCCTGTGTGGACCCTTTTTGAAGAGGGTTCTGATAACCAACTTCTGTCCCTCAATCAGAGCTGACCAAGGGAAATATAATCCAGGAGGATGTAACATTTTCTTCCAGTTTGCTACTATGCACATCACTACAGCACATCAGAAAAGTTTATTTATTAGTCACAAGTAAGGCTTACATTAACATTGCAATGGAGTTGCTATGAAGTTCCCCTAGTCGCCACACTCCGGTGCCTGTTCGGGTCAATGCACTGAACCAGAACGTCTTTCAGACTGTGGAAGGAAACCAAAGCACCCAGAGGAAAACCCACGCAGACACTGGGAGAATGTGCAGACTCCACACACAGTGATCCAAGCTGGGAATTGAACCCAGTCCCTGGCGCTGTGAGGCAGCAGTGCCAACCACTGCCACCGTGCCATCCATTGTCCTGATATCTTTCACTTGCAATCAGGTTTGATGTGATGCTTCACCAGGGTCTGAAGAGTTCAAACATGCCACGGTGAGAATGGATCTTGCAGAGCGATGTTCAACACACTGCCAACTGTGAAACTGGCAAATAGGATTGGGTTTGAAAGATGTCTGTAATATCACTGAAAGGCAGCTTTTCATATTGTAGGACTTGGTGAAATTATTTGCACTGTTTTCACCGGGCAAGGTTTTCCTGCCTCATGGACAGGTTGGAAGCTGTGGGGAATACCTGCCACAGAGATTTTATTCAGGATATGAGTTCCCAAGATCCGCACATATAGTTACAGTAAGAAGTCTCACAATACCAGGTTAAAGTCCCAACAGGTTTATTTGGAATCATGAGTTTTTGGAGCGCTGCTCCTTCAATTAAGTGGAGAGGTGGGTTCACAAACACGGCATATATGGACAGAGATTCAATTGCAAGATAATGTCTATATATGCCGCGTTTGTGAACCTATCTCGCCACTCACCCGAGGAAGGAGCAGTACTCCGAAAGCTCATGATTCCAAATAAACCTGTTGGATTTTAACCTGGTGTTGTGAGACTTACTGTGCCCACCCCAGTCCAACGCCGGCACCTCCACATCGTTAGGTAGTGGACTCTTTTTGAATCTAATTACCTCAGAAGAGAAGAATAGCATTATGGTCCGGTCACTAACCAGTTCAGTGCTTTCATTAATAGAAAATGAAATTGTCAGGATTGTCTATTTTGGTGCATTTGGGCTAAATTGCAATCTTCCCTCGCACAGATTCTCTCCATCATTGCGCTCTCCAGGTGCCTATGTTCCAGCTTTAAAGTTAGAGTTACAGGACTGTAGATACCCAAGTGCTGGGCAATGTGCCAAAAAGAGGTTTTTGGGGATAGATCCTAGCCAAGCCTTTTCCTTGCCCACCACTCTACTTTCCCCTCCCCTCCCCCACCACCACCATGTCCAAAAATACATTTTGCACCACGGAGGCTCACTTCTGTCATTAGTACATTCCAGGTGGGAGAAATTTGTTTGTCTCGGACTGCTTCCCGAGGTGCTACACAGACTTGCACTGATTCCTTGGGGAATGGTAGTGCCACGGGCCGCAATCTGCACAGTCCAGACAATGTTCCTCATTGATGTCAATCAACATTGTGGCATGTCTGTCCATGCGGGATTGATGCAGGTTTGTCAACAGCAAATTCCAGGCCCCCTCCCCTCATCTTACCCCCCTCAGATCTGCCACTGCTGGGGGGAGGGGGCATTTATTTTGTGCTCTCTTGTTTTTGCCCGCTAGCCATAGTTGATGAAATATTGGGGAGCAGTTCACTAGCAGCAGGGCCTGTGGCCCCCTGCATTCCAATTCCGATGGCACTTCGCGGACGCCAACATTGGGTATTGGTTTTCATGGGAAATGAAAACTAATTGTGAACGATGATTCATAGGAATTACGAGATGAAAGAATCTTTCCACCACCTCTTCCATCATCCCCACAGTAAGGTACTGGGTACTGTTGTGATGACAGAGCTGTTGGTTCCTCGCAACTAGTGTACGTCAGTTAGTCAATGAGAGGCTCAGACATGAGGTGAGGGAAACTCCAGTGGTGGAATGTTATCCTTTAAACAAAAGGGCCAAAGCCACTCATTCATCCCAAGAATGCTTTACGCATCCTGTCTCAAAATACTCTGACTGTACATGAAGCTATAATCCCCTGTACAAAATCCATTGAATTCACATCTGAATGAATCATAGAATCTCTACAGTGCAGAAGGAGGCCATTCAGCCCATAAACTCTGCACTGACCACAACCCAGGCCCTATCCCCATAACCCCATGCATTTACCCTGCTAGTCCCCTGACACTAAGTGGCAATTTAGCATAGCCAATCAACCTAACCCGCACATCTTTGGACTGTGGGAGGAAACCGGAGCACCTGGAGGAAACCCACACAGACACGGGGAGAATGTGCAAACTCCACACAGACAGTGACCCAAGCCAGGAATCAAACCCGGGTCCCTGGCTCTGTGAAGCAGCAGTGCTACCCACCGTGGCACTAACTGCCCATCATCAATCGATCACCTCCTGAGGAAGCCTGTTCCAAAACCGGATCAAACGCTCCATGAAATAGCCTGGGTTTTTAGCTGGGAGTCGGGACGGTTGCATGTGAGCCCCGTAAATGATGATGGACCAATCGTAAAGGCAATGCTTCATTTGAATAAAACTACCATTCAACAGCTGGTCAGGTTCGCCACCTGACCGTTGAGTGGCAGTGGGAAGGTCACCTCAGGACTTCCTGGCCGGAGACCCATAGGAATGGTCCTTGGCAGCGGTAGACTGACCAATACTTTTGACCAGGCCTAAGCATCAGGAGAGCTGGGGTTATTGCCCCCTCAAGATCAGGTGGATTTGCAGGAGATTTAGGGGTTGGGAGGCTGATGGACTTGATACCTGACTGGGAGCTGGGGAGCAGTATGGAGAATACACTTCCTGCTCCTGGCTCATGAATTGAAACCTATCTAGGTCTCCTTTGGCCTATCAGTTCCTCCTGCCATATTGAAAGCAGACAGTGAGGTATTTGCCCCTGTAGACCATGCAGTGGTTCCCAAAGGGTGCGGCGCGACACACTGGTGCAGCGAGAGAGGATGGCGGGAGGATTCCAGGACAATCAAAGAAACATTTACACATTCATGTATAGAAACCCGTAGAAGTTTCCAGATTTCGTGCCATCTCTCTTTGTGTTAAGACTTAACACCAGTGTGGCGCGCCGCACCCTTTGGGAACCACGAACGGCCCAATTACATCCTCTTGCTGTGACTTTTGGAGCTTTGGCCTGAACTTTAATGTATGTGACCAGGATTGAGGCAGAATTTTGAAAATGTTAACCCTTCCCTGCCCAGGGGGGTGGGGTGGGAGGAGTGGGGACAGGGATTGAAATGGAGGACAATGCTTTTACATATTAATTTTAATTTGCCCCACTTCCAGTGCAGTCTGTGTCCCCTCTTTCTGCCCTTTTAGGACGAGGTGAAATAGCTTATTGCGGTCAACATTATCCATTATCTTAAATCATTTAAGAATAGCACTTCTATCACCTCTCAACATTGGCTTTTCCAGAACATGCCCAACCCCCCCCCCCTCAACCCGGCCCTTCCTTCCCCTCCCTCGCTCAATCTGGCCCCCCTCCCCTTCCTCCCTCCATCCGGCCCCCCTCCCCTTCCTCCCCCCCAATCCCCCAATCATTCTGCTTGATACCTTCTGATTCTAACACTGGTTTGAAGAATCTTGAATTCCTGTGTAACATAAAAAGCGTTCCCTGGGAACGGCTGCTTTACATCGACACGTAGACTTTTTTTCCACCGAGTTGTGGGTTGTTTTGTGAGCAGTCAGCATTTTTGTAAGCTCTTTATCAGCCTTTCTGAATGTTCTGGTTTGTTGTGTACAGCATTGCTGCTGGTGTACAATAGCAAATAATCCTGTCCCGATGTAACCGGATCGCTGACTGGATCCCCATTAGCATTAATCCAGTAAACTCTTATTTACCCTTTTAGTATTTGGTCTTAATCCCCTGAAGGTTGAGTTGATAACATAGTACAAGCTACTTACAGCAGCCTAATCTGTGCTATGATTTATTTCTTGCTTTGTAAGGTTGCTTTTATTAATAACAAGCCCAATATGTACATATATCAGCAACATGTACTTAGAACGGAGCACATTGTCAATGGAACTATGTAAATTCGAATGGATTAGTCTTCAGCCAGCACTAGTGAGAGAGAGCTTGCTCTGCATGTTTTCAGTGCCTCCCACACTGAGACTAATCACTTCATTTCTGACATCTTGACAACTGTGGTGACAGTGCCCGCCACAATGATTCACTCTCCCTGTCCTGTGATCCCCTTCCTTTATGAGAGAACCTGCTCAGCAATGCCAATGGTGTTCCAGCTTGTTTGGTAATCTGGGCAGCAGCTTCCTGGGTAAGGCCGTTACCTTGCTTGTGCAGAGCTGTTTGGGAGGCTGTCTGACTGATTCCATTTGTCCCTGGTTTTCAGCTGATGCATACAAACATAGTGAGGGGCAATCCCTTTTAAAGGGCGGAATGGTGGCACAGTGGTTGGCACTGCTGTCTCTCAGCGCTAGGGACCCGGGTTCGATTCCAAGCTTGGGGCACTGTCTTGTGGGGTTTGCACATTCTCCCCGTGTCTGCATGGGTTTCCTCCGGGTGCTCCAGTTTCCTCCCACAGTCCGAATGACATGCTGGTTAGGTGCATTGGCCGTGCTAAATTCTCCCTCAGTGTACCAAACAGGCACCAGAGTGTGGCACCCAGGGGATTTTCACAGTAACTTCACTGCGGTGTTAATGTAAGTCTAATTTGTGACACGGAAATAGTATTTTTGATTATTTTCTAGACCTGTGAATGACCTATTTATGATTTGTGGACCTGATCCCTGAAATCTCATTGGATTGCCACTGTTTCTAGCTTTTTACCATTGAGAATTTACCCTGTTCTGTCCTGTTGGATGTCCAGATTGGATGACCTTGCATTTCCCCAACTGAAATCCATTTAACACAATCTTGCCCATTCACTTAATCTTGCAAAGATATTGATTTGATCTGCAAAGCTTACAATGCCACCTATTTTTGTGTCCTCAGCAAATTTACATAAGTGGCTTTCTATCCCTTCATCCAAGTTAATAATTACGGTGAATAGTTGAGGTCCCAGCACAGATTCTTGCAGGGCACCACTCGTCACATTGTGCCAATTAGATTACCTGTTCATTATTCTTGCTGTCTCCTTCACAGTCAATTCCCCAACAAGATCAATAATTTGCCTTCAATTCCGTGAACCTCCGTTTCACTAAAGTCTCTTATGAGAAACTTTTATCAAACGCTTTATCTCCGGGTGCTCCGATTTCCTCTGAAAGACGTGTTGGTTAGGTGCATTGGCCGTGCTAAATTCTCCCTCCGTGTACCCGAACAGGTGCTGGAGTGTGGCAACTAGGGGATTTTCACAGTAACTTCATTGCAGTGTTAATGTAAGCTTACTTGTGAATACTAAACTAAAAATTCTGCAGAGGTAGCATCCACAGATATGTTAATTGTACATTAATTGTGTTCAGTTGTGTGCGGGCAGTAGGTATTAACTGGGCAATCATTTTTGCCCCCCTCTGAAAAGAATAGACAAACTGTGGGTTACGAGGTGCATATATGTAATATGGATTTCTGTAAATAAATGCTTATAAAAGTGGGTCAGAATTGACAGCTCCAGTTCACCACCTGGCTTTCTGGAATATAGTAGCATCCTGTCCATCACTTTAGTCACTTCTTCAAAAAGAACATGACCCACCCTTTACAAATCCACATGGACTTTCTCTGAGCTAAAGATTTTCAAGGTATTCAGTGACCCTGTGCTTAATTAGAGGCTCCAGCAATTTCCTGATGACCAACAGGCAAACTGACCCATCATTCTCGTAATTCCTTCGATCACCGTTCTTAAATAGCGGAGCGATGTACACAATTTTCCAATCTAACGCACTGGTTCCTGTATTGAAATGCCCTAACCATAATCTTCCAATGTCCTCACTTGCTTTCCCTAAAGTCCTGGGATGGAAACTGTCTGGTCCTGGTAACTTGTCGCTCTTTCTAGTGCCATTATTTTCTTCTTTACATAAGAACTTTGGGCGATCAGTTCAAAAGATGAAGCCAAAAAAGTGCCCCATGAATCCAGTCTTTCAGTAGGCATACAAGATATTGTTGCTGTGGTAATTGGTGACTGCTGGTCTCTTGTTAAAATGAAGGGAAAATAACACCAACAGCAGCAACGAGAACAGTTAAGATACCAGCATTACCAAACTGGGGCAGGTCAGCTCGACACAGTGTACTCCAGTCAGGCTGAACATCACTGACTAAATGAGAACTGCTCATTGTATCATTCACAATTTGTTGGGGTGATTTGTTCTGTTTTATGTTATGAAGTTGCTTATGTAAGCTTAAAAATGTGGTGTTTGACAAATCGAAAAGAAATGCTAAAACAAGAAATCATATAGCATTGTCTCCTTTAAAAAGCAGCTCTGTGTGGATTTTAAATTGCAAAGAGCAGGCTGCAGAAGCAGGTTTTTGCAACATTCCTATCAAAGCAGTTAGTGTTCCAACTTACCAAAACAAGCTTTTGAATTGGACCAATGAGTTTAAAACAAGCGCGCAGAGACACAACCAATGGAATTCAAATCTGAGGGTTGTTGACAAGTCACAGGTTGCAAGAATACGGAGGTAATTCCAGGTATATAAACCCGGACAAGTGAGGGTAACTATCAGAGTATTCTTGGCACCTCTCGAGTCAGATGGAGGGAAGTTGAGGCGCTCGTGTAAATCCTGCAGTTTCATGTGTCGTCTTAAAATCACCGTCTAAATAGAGAGAGACGGGAGCATCATCAGAAAAAGTTCATACTTCCAAAGGACACCTGGTTGTATTATATTTGAGTGACTGAATTTTGTAATGATTTATTTCATTATCTGCTGAAGGAGTCTTGTAATATTTGAACTGCGTTCTGTTGGGATTTAATTCAGTTTAATTGTTTTAATAAGGTTGTCACCAGTTTAAAAGTAAAGACCTGTTAATTGTTCATGGTGTCAGATCTTGCTTTAATTTACCAAAACCAATAACTTCCTAATACCTCACACACTCGTATAAGATTACGAGGTGAAGTATATGACTTTGAGTGGGTCCAATATCGAGCAGAGGGAAAATTAACCTCCGCATTGTAACAGAGGCGAGTACATAACTAATAGCCTGTTCGGTACATAACTAATAGCCTGTTCGGTACATAACTAATAGCCTGTTCGGTACATAACTAATAGCCTGCAGAGTTGGTTTTAGGGGTTACAATGTCTTGAATTCACCACCTTGGCTTTGTTTGAACTGTTTTGATAAGAGATCTATTCATAGAATCCTACAGTGCAGAAGGAGGCCATTCGGCCCATCGAGTCTGCACCGACCACAATCCCACCCAGGCCCTATCTCCAAAACCCCATGCATTTCCCTTAGCTAGTCCCCTGACACTAAGGGTCAATTTAGCATGGCCAATCAACCTAACCCGCACATCTTTTGGACTGGGGGAGGAAACTGGAGCACCCGAGGAAACCCACGCAGACATGGGGAGAACATGCAAACTCCACACAGACTGTGACCCGAGGCTGGAGTTGAATCCAGGCCCCTGGCGCTGAGAGGCAGCAGTGCTAGCCACTGTGCCACCGTGCCGCCCTATTGACTAGGATCAATGAGGAAAAAGGCATGAAAGAGTTTACAGAGCGTCCTGTGTTAATCGAACTCTCCTTTGTCTCTCAGGGGTGGAGGATTGGGCTTGGTATTGGCCAGCGCCGGGTTTGGCCAGTTGACGGCACCAATCATGGAGCTTCACAACCAGAAAGGTTACTTCCTGCACCATGTGATCTTTGCCTGCTGTACGGTGATCTGCATCATTTGTATTCTGCTGCTGCCTGAGAGCAAAGGACAAGACCTGCCTGAAAGCATAGACGACGGTGACAACTACACGAGGCAGCCGTTCATCCCTCCCAAAAAGGTGGAGCAGCCGCTCCTCTCAAACAACACCGAACTCAAGGATTACTCGGGCCTGAGTGAAATCCCAAACCCTGAAATTTCAGCAGAGAGTATCACAGCCAATGGCACCAGATCGAAATGATTTTATTTATAACGTTTACAGTTATGTGTATTTTCTTTTTGCACAAGTATCATCCAGCAGGTTTTCTTTTGTGAAAGGATAATGAATCGAGTGGCTGCTTTTTGCAGAGATTTTTTTAGTTACGGACAGGGGCACCTTTTTTAAAAAAAAAGACTATTATAAATAAGAGTTTGCTCTCTCCCTAACGATTCGTCAGACAATGTGGAGAGAGAGCGTAGGAGCCTCTCGAGCACTTTTGGTTGCCTGGAGCGCACTGGATCATCTGTGACGGAAAATGATGCACTACACTTGAGGGAACGTCAAACGTGGGAAAGGACTGTGCTGAGCGGGCTGTTGTGACACTGAAGGAAGGACGGAAGTTTTGTGTTTCTAAGTGCTGAGTGGGACACCAAGATGGACTACAGCTCGTTTGGATTTCCCCTTTATATCCTCGCCCTCACCCCAACCCCCCCCCCAACACACACTCCCTCCTCGCTATGGCCAGAATAAATAATCTATTGTGCTTTTATTTTTAAATGTAGAGTTCAAAAGTGACAATTGACACACTAATCCAAGGCAATCATCTTCTACTGAAGAATCAAAGGGTTGTGCAACCTCCCCCGTGTTAACAGCTTCTGCCAGCTGTTATTCTGATTAAGGAACTGTGCTAATAATTGTGATTTTTTTTTTTTTTAATGCCAGTATTCCCCTCACCCCCCTCTCCCACTTTCAGGTCTTCAATTGTAAAGTATAGTGGTGTTTTGTTTTGTAACTTCTAGGCTGTGGTATGCTGTTAATCATTTTTTTAAAAAAAAAAGAATATTGTACAGGTGTAATTTATATACAAGTGTTCAAAAGCATGAATTCAATTTTTAAACGGTTCCCCCCCTCCCCCACACACTTCGTATTTTGTTTGCCAGCGGCTTAACATGTCGTTAGTTACACCGTCACTACCGATTTATAATTTTTCACCCATCATAAATCACCCACATATTTTCCACTTGTTTTTTGTTCACTGTCGTCAGATCAAGGTTAAACACTGAGGCACCCAGGTTGCCCTGACGCCCAGTGGCATTGGCTGCCGCTGCATTTCATGAGCTAAGCAACGTCATGTCTGACCCCTATACATACACACACACACACACACACCCTCAAAAGTGCCGAGTGCTGCATATTCCATCTACCCAGTGAATATTTTAAAATGGAAATAAAGTCCTTTTCATTGTCCACCCTCTCTCTGCTTTGTATTGTTGCTTAAACAGAAGAGGAGCAGGTAAGGGTTAAGTATCTTAGACTTGCCAATGTTGTGTACCTTTTATATGTGGGGAAGGAACCCCCGGGAAGAGGTGATTAATGGGCTAGTGGATGATAAATGGGAATTGGTGACGTTAAGAGTTCTTCACGCCTGTGCTGGGGGAAGTGAGAAAAATGTTGAGGAAGAGGCAAAACCTTCATCGCTTAGAATCCCTACAGTACAGGAGGCCATTCGGCCCATCAAGTCTGACCACAATCCCACCCAAGCCCTATTGCCCACGCAATTACCAGGCTAATCCCCCTGACACTAAATGGCAATTTAGCATGGCCAATCCACCTAACCCATACATCTTTGGACTGTGGGAGGAAACCGGAGCACCCAGAGGAAACACACGCAGGCACGGGGAGAATATGCAAATTCCACACAGTGACCTGAGGCCAGAATTGAACCTGGGACCCTGGTGCTGTGAGGCAGCAATGCCGCCCTGCGCGGAACGAGGAAAGCTGCAGTAAGTAACAGAGAAGTATTAAGAGTTCACCTGATGGAGGAGAAGGTCCCCTAACCAAGTGGGGAGATAGATGGTGGGAGCCTGAGAAATGACTAAGATTCTATTCCAGGCGAATGAGTTCTGGACAACTGGAGAGTGGCCAATGGAATATCAGCTTTCAAAATGAAAGACTGCTACCAATAAACCTGTTGGACTTTAACCTGGTGTTGTGAGACTTCTTACTGTGCTTACCCCAGTCCAACGCCGGCATCTCCACATCATGAGTAAGCCAAGGTAATTCACAACTGTAACCTCTGCATCCGATTGTGTTTACTATTTACACCTCCTCGATGCACCTTGTTCTTTACTCATCTCAGTACCATCTCCTTTTGCCTTGCACCATGGTCCCGTACTCTCATTTACACTCTTTTGCCTTTGACCCTTGCCCTTTCATTCTCTTTTTTTTTGCCCCACCACCAGCACTTCCGTCTATCCTGAAATAAAAGCAAAATGCTGCGGATGTTGGGAATCCTAACTTCAGAAGGGTCAAACGGACTTGAAACATTAACTCTGTTTCTCTCTCCACTGATGCTGCCAGACTTGCTGAGTTAATGCAGCATTTTCTGCTTTCACTGCCTGGCTGAAAAACTATTGCATCTGTGTACTCCGAGCTAACGCTCTTTCCCCTCTCTCCCTCTCGCCACCGATGCTGCCAGTGAGAATTTCCAGCCTTCTCTTTCCGCGTTGCCAGCACTTGCAGTGTTTTGCTTTCCGTAATCACAGGCCGGTTAGCATCTGTGTTGGGAACAATTTTAGAATCACTGATCGAAGCTGAAGTGACGAGATGCATAGTTGACGAGGATATTATTCGAAGCAGCCAAACTGGGTTTCGGTGAGGAAGATGGGGCTTGCCAAACCTAGTTGGGTTCTTTAAGGAGCTAACCAAGGAAGCGGAGGGGTTTACGCGGACTTTCTGAAAGCCTTTGACAGTCAGTCTCACATAGAGGTTATTCCAGGAGATATGGAATTGGGTCTTTTTAAAAGCTGGTTTGCGGATAGTGAAGAAGATTGTCAGAGGATACAGCAAGATATAGACCGGTTGGAGACTTGGGCAGAGGAATGGCAGATGGAGTTTAACCAGGACAAATGTGAGGTAATGCATTTTGGAAGGTCCAGTGCATGTAGGAATTATACAGTAAATAGAACCCTTAGGAGTATTGACAGGCAGAGAGATCTGGGCGTACATATCCACCAATTATTGAAAGTGGCAACGCAAGTGGGTAAGGTAGTCAAGAAGGCATACGGCATGCTTGCCTTAATCAACGGGGCATTGAGTATAAAAATTGGTAGGTCATGCTGCAGCTATACAGGACCTTGGTTAGGCCTCATTTGGAATTTTGTGTACAATTCTGGTTACCACACTGGAAGGATGTGGATGCTTTGGAGAGAGTACAGAAGAGGTTTACCCGGATGTTGCCTGGCCTGGAGGGTATTAGCTATGAGGAGAGGTTGGATAAACTCAGTTTATTCTCACTAGAATGACGGAGGTTGAAGGGTAACCTGATAGAGGTTTACAAGATTGAGTGGCATGGTCAGAGTGGATAGTCAGATACTCTTTCCTAGGGTAGAAAAGTCAAGTACTGGAGGGACATGGGTTTAAGGTGCGTGGGGAAAAGTTTAGAGGAGATGTGTGAGGCAAGTGTTTTACACAGAGGGTGGTGAATGTCTGGAACGCGCTGCCTGGGGAGGTGGTGGGAGCAGGTATGATGGTAGCATTTAAGGGGCAACTAGACAAATACATGAGTAGGATGTGAATGGAAGGACACAGACTCTAAGTGCATACGGTTTTAGTTTAGGCAAGCATCCTGGTCGGTGCAGGTTTGGAGGGCCGAAAGGCCTGTTCCTGTACTGTACTGTTCTTTGGTTAGTATGGAGCTTCCCTGTTTCTTAGTGGAGTTGTGAGCAGTTTCCTGATGGTTGAAGGTGGGTAGTGGTGTCCCATAGGGTCCTTGTCCAGTGCAATTTCACTGTGTACATCATGACTAGCTTAGGGGTTTAAAAAAAGGCGCGGCGTGGACAAGTTGGGCTGAATGGCCTGTTTCCATGTTGTAAACCTCAATGACTCTGATTCATGTGAGGCTCCTACTCTCTGGCTCCTCCTTGCGAGGAGCTATAAAGCATTGAAGAGTTGTAGCCACTTAGGTTAAGATGGAAGGAGATTGTGGGGCGATTTAGTTAATTGAAGTAAAGGAGCGACGGGGCAGGGTAGATAGAAACAGACAGTTTGCAGTGTAAAAAGGAACCTGGGTTCAATTCCAGCCTCGGGTCACTGGAGTTTGCACGTCCTGTGTCTGCTTGGGTTCCCTCTGGGTGCCCCGGTTTCCTCCCACACGCCAAAGATGTGCAGGTTAGGGTGGATTGGCCATGCTAAATTGACCCTTAGTATTAGAGGGGTTAGCAGGGTAAATGCATGTGGTAATGGGGATAGTGCCCGGGTGGGATTGCTGTCAGTACAGGCTCAATGGGCCAAATGGCCTCTTCCTGCACTCTAGGAATTCTTTGAACAAGGAGGATTCAACTGGATGAGGTCTGAGGAATTTTGAATGGGGGAGAAGATGCTTTATTACACAGAGGCAGTGTTGGAGTTGGTGACTGAAGCTGTAAACCACATCCATATTTAAAGAATAGGTTAAATAAATGGTGACGGTAAGAAGAATAAAGAGACATGGGAACAAATTGGATTTGTGGGTTTTGGATTACTACAGGTGGGTGGATAACTGTCGAAAGGAATAAAAACGAAGACCTGGAAACGAAGGGTACCAGTAAAACACGTATATCGGCCTTAAAATGGAGCTCCAGTATTACTGATTCTCTTTACTGATTGTTGAAGTGGGTTTTTTTTGCTGAATGGACTCTTCCCATGTTATGATCTGTGGTTTGTGCTGCATGTGGAGAAATGATGTCCTCTAAAGTATGAAGATGGTATTGCAGCATTTGATTCGCTATTTAAAAGTGTATATAGAATTGTATATGTATTATATAGCCTAACTGCTTAATTTGGGGGGGTGTGGGGGGCTCCGGTTGTTATTTCAGTAACTAGTTTATTCTGGGATACGACCCTCTTCAAGCTAATCTATCCAACAACACCAGTTAGTCAAAGAAGCTCTGGGATGTGCCCATTTCTATCTGGAATGTTGTCTTTTTCCTTTAAAGTTTTAAGTTTATTAGTGTCACAAGTAGGCTTACATTAACACTGCAATGAAGTTACTGTGAAAATCCCCTAGTCGCCACACTCTGGTGCCTGTTACACTGAGGGGTAATTTGCCATGGCCACTCAACCTAACCAGCACGTCTTTAGACTGTGGGAGGAAACCGGAGCACCCGGAGGGAACCCACACAGATACGGGGAGAATGTCTGTGTGGAGTTTGCACAATGACCCAAGCCGGGAATTGAACCCGGGTCCCTGGCGCTGTGAGGCAGCAGTGCTAACCACTGTGCCACCGTGGGCATTATTATGTTCCTGTGGGCCTGGCCAGTTTTGTTAGGTTAAAGGTACTATAAGTACAAGTTGCAAATGTTTTTCCTTTCTGAAGTAACATTTTGAGACGTATTTTTTTCATTTGCCTGTAAATTCTCTGGCTCTGACCAGGCAGAGATTCAGGTTTTGTTTGGATTTTGGCTGTGTGCTGTGGTTCTCACCCTGTGTGAAACTGGCTCAATCTCCCTGTATTGTTACGCAATCTGCTAACTGAGTCATTGAATCTGTACAGAGCAATCAATGTTGCCCTCACCTTGTGCACAGTAAGTTGGCATCTCTCCTCAGTTGCAGAATTGAAACCAAATGCAACAGGTTCCTGAAGAGAACAAAACCTGGTGTGAGTGTAACACCATTTGAAGTGTAGCATGTTGCACAATAATGTTCAATGTCCATCACGCTTAATGGCAGAGTTAATTCATTTGATATCCCAACTTTATAAAGTTTTAAAGTTCACTTATTAGTGGCACCAGTAGGCTCAACACTGCAATGAAGTTACTGTGATCCCCTAGTTGCCAGACTCCAGCGCCTGTTTGGGCACACAGAGGGAGAATTTAGCATGGCCGATGCACCTAACCAGCATGTCTTACGGACTGTGGGAGGAAACTAGAGGACCCGGAGGAAACAGACAGGGGGGGAAGAACGTGCGAACTCCGCACAGTCACCCAAACTGGGAATCAAACCCAGGTCCCTGGCACTGTGAGGCAACAATGCCCGCCATTGTGCTGCCCACTTCATGTACCATAAATACCATTAGTATTACAAAATATAGCATTACATAAACTTAATGTCTGAATACATTAAACAGCTCCTAACTGAAAAAAACCCACAAATCTATCAGTAGCATGTTAAAAATATTTGCAATAGTTTCTTGTTTTGCATTTCACCTGCTGTCTTGCTGGCATTGTAATTTTGATACTTTTGGATCTATAATGACATGGAGCAGATGATGATAACTGAAAAGGTAGCAACTTAAATGTGAGGAAAACAGATAAGTAACTACCAAGGATGTGTGATATAATACATAACCAGTTGATAAACATACAAGACAAATGGGAAGCTGCCCAGTCTCGTCTCGTTTCTGAAAAACCTTTTATCCTTTATTGTCTGACCAACTGAATTTGTGTAATATGTGGAAAATTGCATCCCTGACAACAACACGCTTAAATGTTCTAGTGATCTTCTTACCTTATCTCGCATGCATGACCATGAATTGTGCTTGTGACAAAATGTTGCAAGAGTTAGCTTGATATTGGCTTTTTATTCTGACACGGTGGCACAAGCAATTAAGGCAGTTTCAGTCACAGACACCATGCCCAATTTAACTCCACGTTTGTGACAATAGTTCACTTAGCCATTGAGCAAGGGAGAAGCCAAGTCACTCGATTCAAATGCAAATATATTGTCCCACTTATTCCAATGTGCAGTCTTGCAACCATTTGCGTTTTAACTGATAGTTGTCCAAATTCATGATGTTTTATGTTTTTAAAGTCAATACTAGACCTGGTATTGTGCAACACGATAGGATTAATTAATTAATTAATGACCTCCTGGTGAAGGTATCCCTAAGTAGCAGCAATCATCATTAAATTTCAATTTGAGGGAGAGAAGAGTGGGTCCAAGACTAGTATTTTAAATGTAAATAAGAATAATGAGGGCATAAGAGCAGAGCTGGCTAAAGTGAACAGGTAAATTAATTTAATGGGATAAGTTAGCAGAGATGCCATGGCAGACATTTAAAGGGATACTTGCCGAAATTGAAGCCAGTGAGGCAGCAGTGCTAACCCTGTGCCACTGTGCTGCCCAGGTGGCCTTCCATTGTGGGGTATCACCCCGCCCTCAGGTGCCCAAAATATTTGCACCCAGATGCTTTCCGCACATGTCACAGACAGCTCTATTGCGGGGACTTCTCTGTTGACTTGTTTCCGAAGCATTTCCTGTCGACTTCCATTTAGCAGTTCCTGTTAAATGTGACAAGGGAACCTTCAGGAGTCAGTATGTGAATTCAGGTCTCGCCTAATCCCTCCAATTTTATTTTCATACCACAGACTCCAGGCCAGGTGTATGTGGTTCGTGATATCACAAGTTCCAACAAGGATAACTAATTAGAACAGCAGGAATTAACAGGGATCTATAATTAACATTAGTGATCAGCGTGCTGATATATTCGCACAGTTTTCTGTTATTTCACAAACCTTAACCTCTTTATTTTAAACAAGTCAACACTTCCTTTTAAGAGCTGAAACATGTTTGCTAATATTGCAAACTAGGGTGTCTCTGAGGAATCATATTTAAGTGCATTTGGAATAAGAACAGGAGCACTATTCTATCCAACCAGCCCATACGCTAAAGTATGGCGACAGGCGTGGGTAAGATGCTATGTCGAGAGTCGGTGCAGACTCGATGGGCTGAATGGCCTCCTTCTGCACGGTAGGGATTCTATGATTCTAAGTATAATAAATATCCATTTCTAAAACAATTCAGGACTTGGGTAAGCAAGGTTCTACTTGAACACCCACAAAGATACAGCTTTTAAACCCTTTGCTACAAGTGAGGTCTCACCTGCAGTGGGAGGCTTGCAGGGATAATCTAATAGTTTTCTATCTATCATCATCATAGAATCCCTACAGTGCAGAAGGAGACCATTCGGCCCATCAAGTCTCCATCGACTCTCTGACAAAGCGTCCCACTCAGGCTCTATCCCCATAACCCCATGTATTTGCCTCACTAATCCTCTCTAAACCTACAAACCTTGGGGCACTAAAGGGCAATTTAGATGGCCAATCCACCTAACCAGCACGGTGGCACAGCGGTTAGCACTGCTGCCTCACAGCGCCAGGGACCTGGGTTCGATTCCTGGCTTGGGTCACTGTAAGGAGTTTGCACGTTCGTGTCTGCGTGTGTTCCCTCCCACAGTCTGAAAGACGTGCTAGTTAGGTGCACTGGCTATGCTAAATTGCCACTTAGTGTCAGAGGGACGAGCAAGGGTAAATGCATGAGGTTATGGGTATAGGGGCCGAATGGGATTGCGGTCGGTGCAGACTCGATGGGCCGAATGGCTTCCTTCTGCACTGCAGGGATTCTATGAACTTAACTTTGAACTTCTCCTTCCTGATATTTAGGTGAGACTTTGCCAGACCCACAGCTCAAATATCTTTCCACCAATGGAGTTTTCTGAACTGAACTCCGCTTCAACCACATCCTCGCTCATGTCTGATCCTGATTCAATATCGGTAACTCGCTTTTATACTCAACACCACCAAATATAAAACACCCACACATTCACCTTCCTAGCTGGGCTTCAATCTTTACAAACCTATTCAACTTCCTTTAACTCTTCACAACACCTGGTTAAAGTCCAACAGGTTTATTTGGAATCACGAGTTTTTGGAACGCTCCTTCCTACATCAGGAGCAGCGCTCCAAAAGCTTGTGCTGCCTAATAAACCTGTTGGATTTTAACCTGATGTTGTGATACTTCTTACTATGCCCACCCCAGACCAACACCGGCATCTCCACTTCATGTTCTTTTTTCCCCTAAAATGTACTATGTCCCCGCCTTTTGCATCAGTCAGCACCTGTGACCCAGTCTACGTGTTTCTCCAATCTCAGTGCCATTTCCTTCATTTTGGCATGTTCAGCTCTCAAGCGCAAAATATGGCCAAATCATTTATATAAAGTAGAAAACTGAAGAGATGCCAATATTCTCACCCATTATTCCTGACTCTGCGTTCTATCCACCTGCCGTCTCTCCCTAACTGCAACACTAGATTCTGCACCCTCTCCATTCCTTCTCCCCTATGTACTTTGAGTACGGTATGTTTTCTCTGTAACAGCATGCAAGAAACAATACTTTTCACTCTATCCTAATACATGTGACAATAATAAATCAATCAATCAAGAGTTAAGCAGCGTGCAGACAAATGTGGAAATTTGGTTGTTAGGTTTATATAGTTACAGTTGCAGGTGTGGACAAGTCACCCAATGGATGACCCTCTGGGTTCCTGCCTAACCAAAGGAACTTGCTATAAGCCAGCTTCTGTAAGCCTTGTGTGGACTTCAGGGCTGAATGTGGAGCTGCTCCATATCACGTAGTCTTCTCTTACAACCGCACACACACAAGTTTCTACTGTCTCCGGGTCTTGATTTTTGTTTCAAGAAATGTAGGAAATGCAGGCAGTTTGCAGAAGGCATTTGATAAGGTGCTGCACAAAAGGTTAATACACAAGATAAGATCCTTCTGGGTTGCGGGTAATATATTAGCTTGGATAGAGGTTGGCTAACCAACAAGGCAGAGTTGGTACAAATGGGTCTTTTCCTGGTCAGCAAGATGCAACTAGTGAGGTGCCATAATGTTCTGTCCTCAGGCCCCAACTATTTACAATCTATATTAATGACTTGGATGTTAGATTGGCCATGCTAAATTGCCCCTTAGTGTCAGGGGGATTAGCTAGGGTAAATAGAGATTATGGGGCTAGGGCCTGGGTGGGTTTGTGGTCAGTGCAGACATGATGGGCCGAATGGCCTCCTTCTGCACTGTAGGGATTCTATGCAGGGGTAGAAAGCACTATAGCCAAATTTGCAGATGACACTAAAATAGGTGGGATACTAAGTTGCACTGGGGAAATAAAACATTTACAAATGGATATGGACAGGTTAGATCAATGGGCCAAAATGTGGCAGATGAGATTTAATGTGGATAAGTGTGAAGTTATCCATTTTAGTCAGAGGGATAAAAAGACAACTTATCGAAATGAAGAGAAACTTCAGAATGCTTTGGTGCAGAGGGATCTGGGTATCCTCTTGCATGAATCACAAAGTTAGTGTGCAGGTACAGCAGGTAATAAGGCAGGCAAATGGAATTTTGGCATTCATTGCTAATGGAATAGAATATAAAAATGGGGAAGAGTTGTTGCAATTGTACAGGGCATTAGCGAGACCGCATCTGGAGTACTGCGCACAATTTTACTTGAGGAAGGACATAAATGTTTTAGAGGCGGTTTGGAGAAGGTTCACTAGATTGAGTCCAGGGATAAAGGACTTGCCTTTATGAAGAGGGATGGAGCAGTTTAGGCCCATACTCCCTGGAGTTTAGAAGAATGAAAGGAGATCTAGTTGAGGTATACAAGATGCTGAAGGGGATTGACAGGGTAGATGTAGAGCGGGTGATTCCCCTGGTTGGACATTCGAGAATGAGGGGCCATAGTTTTAGGCTAAGGGGTGGCAGAAATGAGGAGGAATTCACTAAAGGGGTTTTGAATCTGTGGCATTCTCTACCCCAGAGTGCAGAGGACGCCAGGACACTAAACAAACTTGAGAAGGAGGTAAGAGTTTAATTAGTAGCAGGATGAAGGGTTATGGGGAGTGGGCAGGAGAGTGGAGATGAGGCCAAGATGAGAGCAGCAATGATTGCATTGAATGGTGGAGCAGGCTCAAGAGGCTAATCCTCCTGCTCCGAGTTCTTATGGTCAGAGCACACATCTTTGCTTGGAGTACAGAGTTAACCTATATTTCAGCCTTCTAACACCTCACTTAGTGTTGGGGAGCACACAGACTTGGAAAGTCTCTGCTTTGTTCTACAGTCCATGCTGAGTTAATCCATTTTAGCCAGCGTGGCAGTGGGATGCTATCTCAGTGACTAGGGACGGCACGGTGGCTAGGGCGGCATAGTGGTTAGCACTGCTGCCTCACAGCGCCAGGGACCCGGGTTCGATTCCTGACTTGGGTTACTGTCTGTGTGGAGTCTGCATGTTCTCCCCGTGTCTGCGTGGGTTTCCTCCCACAGTCCAAAAATGTGCAGGTTAGGTGAATTGGCCATGCTAAATTGCCCCTTTTAGTGTACCTGAGCAGGTGCTGGAGTGTGGCAACTAGGGGATTTTCACAGTAACTTCATTGCATTGTTAACTAACCAGCACTCGCGCGCTAAATAGAAAGTGCAAACATGAGGACAAATAAAGTGGGTCGCTGATCACAAAATAGGCTGGAATCACCAAACCTTCGATCCCCCCCCATTTATAAAATACACAACAGGGAAAAGGCAGCAACTTTTATAACATTTTATTAAACAAGTCAGCATAACGTCTTTTAAAAAAAAAAGTTTAAAAATAGATAATGACAATTAGAACTTGTCTGGATGAGTAACCATTTCTTGTTTGATTCGGTTTTCCACCTGCAGTGATAAGCTGGCGTTACTGCTAGGCAGGTTGTAACTGATGAAAACCTGTTTCCCCGTCTTCTTCGCTGGGTGGGAGATGTAAAGGAACAAATGAGAGTGAAGTCAAAACATGTTGTGGAACAGGAGTTTTCCGTACATTTCAATTGCTTGATATTTGGCCCTTCCCCTCCAATCCACTCACCATCCTGACCTGGAAATATATCGCCGTTCCTTCACAGTCGCTGGATCAAAATCTTGGAATACCCTAATGGCATTGTGGGTCAACCCACAGCACAGGGACTGCAGCGATTCAAGAAGGCAGCTCACCACCACCTTCTCAAGGGCAACTAGGGATGGGCAATAAATGCTGGCCAGCGAATGAATAAAATTACATGTAATTTGCTCCTTTTCCTGAAACAATCTTTTAATTTTATTCATTCAGGGGATGTGGGCTTGCTGGGCCAGCATTTATTGCCCATCTCTAATTACCCTTGAACTGAGAGTACTTCAGAGGGCACTTTAAGCATCACTGTGGCTCTGGAGTCACATGTAGGTCAGACCAGGTAAGGATGGCAGACATTAGGAACCAGAAGGGTTTTTAACAACGATCGACAGCAGTTTCATGGTCATCGTTAGACTTTTATAATTCCAGATTTTTATTGAATTCAAAATTCACCATCTGCTGTGGTGGGATTTGAATCCGTGTCCCCAAGTATTACCCTGGGTCTCTGGATTACTGGCCCAGTGACAATACCACTACACCACCGCCTCCCCTTGATAATGACATACAATGCATTGTGGGTGGCACAGTGGTTAGTACTGCTGCCTCACAGTGCCAGGGATGATGTGGAGATGCCGGCGTTGGACTGGGGTAAACACAGTAAGAGTTTTAACAACACCAGGTTAAAGTCCAACAGGTTTATTTGGTTTTATTTGAGATCTCCAACAGGTTTTATTTGAGATATCCACTCCATCTGATGAAGGAGCAGCGCTCCGAAAGCTAATGGCATTTGCTACCAAATAAACCTGTGGACTTTAACCTGGTGTTGTTAAAACTCTTTCAGTGCCAGGGACTCGGGTTCGATTCTGGTCTTGGGTGACTGTATGTGCAGACACGTTCACCCTGTGTCTGTGTTGCTTTCCTCTGGGTCTCCGGTTTCGTCCCACACTCCAAAGATGGGCGAGTTAGGGTAATTTAGCATGGCCAATCAACCTTAGTGTTAGGGGAACTAGCAGGGAAAATACGTGGGATTACATGCAACATCCTGGTGAACTTTCTTAGGGGATAGGGCCTGGGTGGGATTGTTGGTACATGCTTGATAGGCCAAAGGGCCTCCTTCTATGAGTAATACATTGTGCCTGATTTTTATAGGGCGGCACGGTAGCACAGTGGTTAGCACTGCTGCTTCACAGCTCCAGGGTCCCGGGTTCGATTCCTGGCTCGGGTCACTGTCTGTGTGGAGTTTGCACATTCTCCTCGTGTCTGCGTGGGTTTCCTCCGGGTGCTCCGGTTTCCTCCCACAGTCCAAAGATGTGCGGGTTAGGTTGATTGGCCAGGTTAAAAAAATTGCCCCTTAGAGTCCTGGGATGCGTAGGTTAGAGGGATTAGCGGGTAAATTATGTGGGGGTAGGGCCTGGGTGGGATTGTGGTCGGTGCAGACTCGATGGGCCGAATGGCCTCCTTCTGCACTGTAGTGATTCTATGATTTAAATGTAAACAGTGCAAACACCCCGCCTGCTTCCAGTAATATAATCAACAGATATTCTCTGCTCTTTCCACAATATTACTTGTGTGTAAAAGCCATCCTTTAATTTGCAGATTTATTGCTTAATTTGCATCTCCATCAACTTCATTGTGCTATAGTTGAATACAAGAGTTGGGAAATCATGTTGCAGCTATATGAAACCTTCATTAGGCCACATTTGGAGTATTGTGTGCAGTTCTGGTCGCCACACTACCAGAAGGACGTGGACGCTTTGGAGAGAGTGCAAAGAAGTTTCACCAGGATGTTGCCTGGTTTCGAGGGTGTTGGCTATGAGGAGAGGTTGAATAAACTAGGATTATTTTCACTGGAAAGATGGAGGCCGAGGGAGACCTGATAGAGGTCTACAAAATTATGAGGGGCGGAGACAAGGTGGATAGTCAGAGGCTTTTTCCCAGCGTGGAAGTGTCAATGAGAAGGGGGCACAGATTCTAAGTGAAATCATAGAAACCCTACAGTACAGAAAGAGGCCATTCGGCCCATCGAGTCTGCACCGACCACAATCCCTCATAGAAACCCTACAGTACAGAAAGAGGCCATTCGGCCCATCGAGTCTGCACCGACCACAATCCCACCCAGGCCCTACCCCCATATCCCTACACATTTACCCACTAATCCCTCTAACGTATGCATCTCAGGACACTAAGGGACAATTTTAGCATGGCCAATCAACCTAACCCACACATCTTTGGACTGTGGGAGGAAACCGGAGCACCCGGAGGAAACCCACGCAGACACGAGGAGAATGTGCAAACTCCACACAGACAGTGACCCAATCCGGGAATCGAACCCAGGTCTCTGGAGCTGTGAAGCAGCAGTGCTAACCACTGTGCCGCCCCTTGAGAAGGGGAAAGTTTAAGGGAGACGTGCGGGAGGAAGTTTTTCAGAGTGGTGGGTGCCTGGAACGTGCTGCCAGAGGAGGTGGTGGAAGCAGGCACATTAGCAACATTTAAGTGGCATCTGGATGGGTCCATGAATAGGGAGGGAATAGAGGGATACGGACTGAGTAAAGGCAGAAGGCTTTTTTTAGTTTAGTTAGGGCATCATGATCGGCACGGGCTTGGAGGGCCAAAGGGCCTGTTCCTGTGCTGTATTTTCCTTTGTTCCTTGGCACAACACCAGAAAAAGAGCAGCATGGTGGCACAGTGGTTAGCACTGCTGCCTCACAGCACCAGGGACCCGAGTTCGATTAACCTGTGGATGACTGTCTGTGCGGAGTCTGCACGTTCTCCCTGTGTCAGTGCGGGTTTCCTTCGGGTGTTCCAGTTTCCTCCCACAGTCCAAAGATGTGCAGGTTGGGTGGATTTGCTATGTAAATTGCCCCTTAGTGTCCCAAGATGTGTTGGTTAAGGGGATTAGCAGAATAAATGCATGGGATTATGGGGATAGCCACAGTAAGAAGTTTAACAACACCAGGTTAAAGTCCAACAGGTTTATTTGGTAGCAAAAGCCACACAAGCTTTCGGAGCTGCAAGCCCCTTCTTCAGGTGAGTGGGAATTCTGTTCACAAACAGAGCATATAAAGACACAAGCTCAATTTACATGAATAATGGTTGGAATGCGAATACTTACAACTAATCAAGTCTTTAAGAAACAAAACAACGTGAGTGGAGAGAGCATCAAGACAGGCTAAAAAGATGTGTATTGTCTCCAAACAAGCAGATGTCCCGAGGCATGGTACATTGGGGAAACTATGCAGATGCTGCGACAACGGATGAATGAACATCGCTCGACAATCACCAGGCAAGACTGTTCTCTTCCTGTTGGGGAGCACTTCAGCGGTCACGAGCATTCGGCCTCTGATATTCGGGTAAGCGTTCTCCAAGGCGGCCTTCGCGACACACGACGGCGCAGAGTCGCTGAGCAGAAACTGATCGCCAAGTTCCGCACACACGAGGACGGCCTCAACCGGGATATTGGGTTCATGTCACACTATTTGTAACCCCCACAGTTGCCTGAACCTGCAGAGTTTCACTGGCTGTCTTGTCTGGAGACAATACACATCTTTTTAGCCTGTCTTGATGCTCTCCCCACTCACGTTGTTTTGTTTCTTAAAGACTTGATTAGTTGTAAGTATTCGCATTCCATTATTCATGTAAATTGAGTTTGTGTCTTTATATGCTCTGTTTGTGAACAGAATTCCCACTCACCTGAAGAAGGGGCTTGGAGCTCCGAAAGCTTGTGTGGCTTTTGCTACCAAATAAACCTGTTGGACTTTAACCTGGTGTTGTTAAACTTCTTACTGTGTTTACCCCAGTCCAACGCCGGCATCTCCACATCATTATGGGGATAGGGCAGGGGATAGGCCTGGGTGTGATACTCTGTCGGAGAGTCAGTGCAGACTTGATGGGCTGAATGGCCTCCTTCTGCACTAGGGATTCTATGAGTCATTGCACAGTTTTGAGCAAGAATAGGAGAGAATCAGTAAACTTTAGCTGCAACATTGTGGAGATAATAGGGAAGACCAAGATGAAAGAGGAATTCCATCTCCTCAGTAACTAAAGGAAACACAGAACATTCTTTGACAGTATTGCCAAAATAGAGAGGGATAAGAAAGCACCAAGAGAGACAGAGGTTAGGAACCAGAGGCATGAAGTGGCTATCTTTTAAATGTCAAACTTAATTCGATCGTGGCCAGGGGTATTACAAAGGAAAGCTTTAGATTGTAACGTGTTTCCTGTCTCAACCCAGTGGACAGGAGGATTCTTTTTAACTAGACAACAAAACCTAAAGCTTTCAACAGTAAATCTAACATCCATTCATTCTGCCAAAGGTTTTATTTTTTGTAGAGTGGGTGCTGAGACAGTTGTGGCAGAACTGGAATGATGATCTCATGACAGGAACCAAGTTTAAAAGATTTAAAACAAACTGCAAACATTCATCTTTGCATTAAGAAACTATCTTACCTAGTCTTTGTGCTACAGAGTTGGGTGTGGTGTCAGAGGCATCTCCAAGGATTAATGTAGACACTGGCATGGAGTCCTGTAAATCAGTAGCAGATTATATTCAACTCAAATATTACTGGGGCTCCATCGTAATTTCCTATTACATAAAATAAATCTGATCACACATTTAGATATTGCACCTTAAAATTTCACATCTTAAAATAGCCACATAACTGTTCTTGGAAACACTTTCTAAGGAGACTAAGGATATTTGGCATGTCCACTACGACTCTCACCAACTTCCACAGATGCACCATAGAAAGCATTTTTTCCGCTGGTATCACAGCTTGGTATGGCTCCTGCTCTGTCCAAGACCGCAATAAACTACAAAGGGTCATGAACATAGTCCAATCCATCACCCAAACCAGCCTCCCATCCATTGACTCTGTCTACACTTTCTACTGCCTCGGCAAAGCAGCCAGCATAATCAAGGACACCACGCACCCCGGACATCCTCTCTTCCACCAGGAAAAAGATATCAAAGTCTGAGGTGAAGTACCAACTGACTCAAGAACAGCTTCTTCCCTGCTGCTGTCAGACTTTTGAATGGGCCTACCTCGCATTAAGTTGATCTTTCCCTGCACCCTGGCTGTGACTGTAACACTACATTCTGCACCCTCTCGTTTCCTTCTCTATGAATGGTATGTTTTGTCTGTATAGCGCGCAAGAAACAATACTTTTCACTGTATGCATGTGACAATAATAAATCAAATGGGATTGGGTGTAGCCGGCTAGGACAGCATCTTGTGTTCACCCCTAATTGCCCCTGAGAAGGTGCTGGTGAGGTGCCCTCTTGATTCACAGCAGTCCATGTGGCGTAGGTACACCCATGCTGCTTTGCTCTCACCCACAATGCTTTGTTCTGCACTGTGTGGCTTGCTAGACCATTTCAGAGGGCAATTAATTGTTGTGGGCTGCAGTCAGCTGTAGGGTAAAGACTGGGTAAAGACGGCAGAACCAAATGGATTTTTACGACACTCCGGTAGTTTAATTATCAATATTAACACAACTTTTTTCAAAATTTATTCATGGGATGTGTGCGTCGCTGGCTGGGCCAGCATTTATTGCCCATCCCTGAGGAGTAATTAAGAGTCAACCACATTGCTGTAAATCTAGAGTCACATGTAGGCCAGACCCGGTAAGGACGGCAGATTTCCTTCCCTGAAGGACATTAGGTGAACCAGATGGGTTTTTACAACAATTGACAATGGTTTCATGGTCATCAGTAGACTTTAATTCCAGATTTTTTATTGAATTTAAATTTCACTATCTGCCGTGGTGGGATTCAAACTCGGGAACCCAGAGCATTGCCCTGGGTATCTGGATTACTAGTCCAGCAGCAATACCACTGCGCCATTGCCTCCCCTAGCATTTTATTCTAGATTAATTAATTGAATTTAAATTCCCCCTGCAGCCATAGTGGGACTTGAACTCGTGTCTCCAGAGCATTTGTCCGGGCCCCTGGTGCAGAAACATTACCGCTACGCTCCAATCCCCCTTACGCTCCAATCCCCCTTACGCTCCAATCCCCCTTACGCTCCAATCCCCCTTACGCTCCAATCCCCCTTACGCTCCTGTGCTTTATTCTGGCTTTCACTAATGTTTGATTTTCCGCTTCCATCAAAATCATTGCATTGCAAGTAATGACCGATTTACACCAATTGCAGGTGCAGCACATCAGGGTGAGCTGGAAGTGGCTGCAGCTCTAAGTGGCACACAGCACTGACACAGCAATATATACAGTAATGAGACCAGTCACCTGTAAATGTAACACAGCAGAAATGCCCAATGTTCAGCCGACAGGTACAGATTTACCGCAGGTGAATGACAAATTTACTGTTGGGAAACGGACGGGATATTGTTGGATCAGGCTGTGCTAAATTCCTGTTTTCCCCAAGGAAAATGACGATGTGTCAACGGAAAATTAAGTTTCAGTTTATTTATTAGTGTCACAAGTTGGCGTACGTTAACACTGCAATGAAGTTACTGTGAAAATCCCCCAGTCAAAACAACAAAGAACAATACAGCACAGGAACAGGCCCTTCGGCCCTCCAAGCCCGTGCCGCTCCCTGGTCCAAACTAGACCATTCTTTTGTATCCCTCCATTCCCACTCCGTTCATATGGCTATCTAGATAAGTCTTAAACGTTCCCAGTGTGTCCGCCTCCACCACCTTGCCTGGCAGCGCATTCCAGGCCCCCACCACCCTCTGTGTAAAATATGTCCTTCTGATATCTGTGTTAAACCTCCCCCGCTTCACCTTGAACCTATGACCCCTCGTGAACGTCACCACCGACCTGGGGAAAAGCTTCCCACCATTCACCCTATCTATGCCTTTCATAATTTTATACATCTCTATTAAGTCTCCCCTCATCCTCCGTCTTTCCAGGGAGAACAAACCCAGTTTACCCAATCTCTCCTCATAACTAAGCCCCTCCATATCAGGCAACATCCTGGTAAACCTCCTCTGTACTCTCTCCAAAGCCTCCACGTCTTTCTGGTAGTGTGGCGACCAGAACTGGACGCAGTATTCCAAATGCGGCCGAACCAACGTTCTATACATCTGCAACATCAGACCCCAACTTTTATACTCTATGCCCCGTCCTATAAAGGCAAGCATGCCATATGCCTTCTTCACCACCTTCTCCACCTGTGACGTCACCTTCAAGGATCTGTGGACTTGCACACCCAGGTCCCTCCGCATATCTACACCCTTTATGGTTCTGCCATTTATCGTATAGCTCCTCCCTACATTATTTCTACCAAAATGCATCACTTCGCATTTATCAGGATTGAATTCCATCTGCCATTTCTTTGTCCAAATTTCCAGCCTATCTATATCCTTCTGTAGCTTCTGACAATGCTCCTCACTATCTGCAAGTCCTGCCAATTTTGTGTCGTCCGCAAACTTACTGATCACCCCAGTTACACCTTCTTCCAGATCGTTTATATAAATCACAAACAGCAGAGGTCCCAATACAGAGCCCTGCGGAACACCACTAGTCACAGGCCTCCAGCCGGAAAAAGACCCTTCCACTACCACCCTCTGTCTTCTGTGACCAAGCCAGTTCTCCACCCATCTAGCCACCTCCCCCTTTATCCCATGAGATCCAACCTTTTTCACCAGCCTACCATGAGGGACTTTGTCAAATGCTTTACTAAAGTCCATATAGACGACATCCACGGTCCTTCCCTCGTCAACCATTCTGGCCACACTCCGGCGCCTACTTGGGTACACTGAGGGGGAATTTAGCACAGCCAATGCGAATAACCGGCACGTCTTTCAGACTGAGAGGGGAAACCGGAGCACCCAGAGGAAACCCACGCAGACACGGGGAGAACATGCAGATTCTGCACAGACAGCGACCCAAGTCGGGAATCGAACCCGGGTCCCTGGCACTGTGAGGCAGCAGTGCTAACCACGGTGCCACCTTGCCACGCTTATTTAATTGCCCTTATTTAAGTTTGAAATACTAGTCTTAAGCCCAATTTTCTCTCCCTTAAACTGATTGTTAAATTGAATTAAATTATGATCGCTGCTACCTCGGGACCATGAGGTCACTCATTTTGTCACACAATACCAGATCCAGTATAGCCTGCTCCCTGGTTGGCTCTAAAACATGCGGTTCTAAGAAATTATCCTGAACAGATTCAATGACATTTCCTAACTCTCTCCATTTTCTGTTCTTCATACATTTGTGCCGACTACAATACTGAAGAATCTTGGGGCAACACCGCACGGTGCTGGGCTGAATCCCTTGGCTTTTGGAGATAAGTGATAAGTTTGATCATTCAGACCGGCTGCAGACACACCACTCCTGGCCCAAACTCACTGCGACAATCATTAACCAACTAATGTTCCTCCAGGAAAATAAACCTTTGGAGTCAGCACTCCCAAGAAATAGCTGAGTGGATTCTTCAAATTGTTTTGCATTTGATCCGTGAATCTAACCCAAGGGAGGTTTCCTCACTCACTCACTACAGTGAAGTGTGCTGACTCAATCATTCCAGCACATCTTTAGCATGGACCTGTCACACATATCACATGAGAAAATATACATTACCTTCCGCATTACTCTCTCTCTCGGCCAACAGCATTCGTACCATTACCCAGCTAGGGTCAGGTAACACAACGCAGGCTAAGGATTAAACTGGAGGCCGACATGCTCTAAGAATCAACACCATAAAACGATTTACCCACTGAGCTATTAGGGAAGGGTGCCGATTATATTATGACAATATCCTAAGTCAACCCCATAAAACCATCAGGATTTTGAACAGATCGATGTTTGACAAGGCACGAAGGAAAATCAACATTAAGGAAACTCAATGTCTCCCCCAGCAGGCTATCATTACCATGTAGAACAAAACTGAAATTTAGTGATGAATCAACTTTCCATTTGTAACCTCAAACGCCAGTGAGCAGAATGGAAAGAATCATTTTCTTAAAAGAAACAGCTTTTACAGACGGATGATTTGAACAACAAAAACCAAAACTCCTCAGACTAATTCTCCCCTCTTTTCTCTCTGTCACAAAAGATGTTGTCCTCTCACTTTGAACCTTTCAACCCAACATGGTGAGAAGTTCAGTTTGAAACCCCAGAGTTATATTTTACATAGAAAGTAGGAGTGGGAGGCGATGGCCTAGTGGTATTATCGCTAGACTATTAACCCAGAAATTCAGCTAATGTTCTGGGGATCCGGGTTCGAATCCCGCCACGACAGATGGTGGAATTAGAAATCAATAAAAAATCTGGAATGAAGAATCTACTGACGACCATGAAACCATTGTCGATTGTCGGAAAAACCCATCTGGTTCACTAATGTCCCTTTAGAGAAGGAAATCTGCCATCCTTACCTGGTCTGGCCTACATGTGACCATGATGTGGAGATGCCGGCATTGGACTGGGGTAAGCACAGTTAGAAGTCTCACAACACCAGGCTAAAGTCCAACAGGTTTATTTGGCAGCACAAGCTTTCGGAGCGCTGCTCCTTCATCAGGTGAGTGAAGAGCCGTGTTCACAAACAGGGCATATACAGACACAAACTCAATTTACAAGATAATGGTTGGAATGCGAGTCTACAGGTAATCAAGTCTTAAAGGTACAGACAATGTGAGTGGAGAGAGGGCCAAGCACAAGTTAAAGAGGTGTGTGTTGTCTCCAGCCAGGACAGTTAGTGAGATTTTGCAAGCCCAGGCAAGCTATGGGGGTTACGGATAGTGTGACATGAACCCAAGATCCCAGTTCAGGCCGTCCTCATGTGTGCGGAACTTGGCTATCAGTTTCTGCTCAGCGATTCTGTGCTGTGTGTCGTGAAGGCCGCCTTGGAGAACGCTTACCCAAAGATCAGAAGCTGAATGCCCATGACTGCTGAAGTGTTCCCCGACTGGAAGGGAACACTCCTGCCTGGTGATTGTCGAGCAGTGCCCATTCATCCATTGTCGTAGTGTCTGCATGGTCTCCCCAATGTACCATGCCTCGGGACATCCTTTCCTGCAGCGTATCAGGTAGACAATGTTGGCCGACTCACAAGAGTATGTACCGTGTACCTGGTGGATGGTGTTCTCACGTGAGATGATGGCATCCGTGTTGATGATCCGGCACGTCTTGCAGAGGTTGCTGTGGCAGGGTTGTGTGGTGTCATGGTTACTGTTCTCCTGACCTCTTTTTAGGGCAAACCAAATAAACAAACTCAGATTAAGTCAGGACAAAGCAAAAGGGGCAGCTCCCCAAAAGGAGGGGGGAACAGCCTGTGGTGAACCATTGTTGGTTCCCACCAGGTAGTGCTGAGCCAGGTTCTGGCCAGTACTATAAGTCTGTATATATGTTACTGTTGGGGTTAGGGTTGGGCTGTTCTACATGTTACTGTTGGGGTTAGGGTTGGGCTGTTCTACCTGTATTATAGTTCTTATACCTCCCAGAATGATTCTGCTGTGCAGCTGCTGTGCTGCCTGTTTTCAGGCTCTGAACATTACTTGGCAGATCTACTGGGGGCAAACTGTAATTTGCCTTTTATGAATTCGTATTTTCCCTTAAATGAAGTGTTCTGGAATAGATCCCAAATATAAATTGAACAGAGTGGAACCAAACCGGGAGAGAATAAAGGCTGGCAGACAAAGCACTTTAGAAGTAAATGTCGAAAGATGCGTGGGAGTTTTGAATGAAGCTGAGGGCTGTCTTTCATGGAAAGAATCATCGTGCAGAAAGAGGCCATTCGACCCATCAGAACTCCTGGGAGAGGTATAAAGGTCACTGCTCTGTCTGGGACCCTTTAGTCTGGGATCGTGTATTATATATGGTAGCTCTATTGTTGTAGTCAATAAAAGCCTTTATTTCCCCGAGTACCTCTAGCCTCGTGAGTTATATCGTGCATCACAGCCTGAACAAAAATCAAAGCACAAAGGAAACTTAAAAACATCAAATTAAAATGTGATTGTCAGGGTCAATAACACACCCCAACCCCTGCGGTGCCCAATGGGCGCGGAAGGCGTCAACCGTGCCCGTGGACACCGCATGCTCCCTCTCCAGGGACACCTGGCCGCGAACGTAGCCGCGGAAATTTTTATTGAATTCAAATTGGTTCATCTGCTGTGGCAGGATTTCAACCCTGGTCCCCAGATCTTTGCTCCAGTTCCCTGGATTTATTGGTCCAGCGACAATACCATTACACCATTACCTCCCCCTGCTGGGTAGTTTGCTGCCTTCAACATGTCATCGATGAAGACGAACATCTCACCAAGGCCATCCCCACACCCCCTCTTCTTGCCTTCAAACAACCACGCAACCTCATACAGACCATTGGCCGCAGCAAACTACCCAGCCTTCAGGAGAACAGTGACCACGACACCACACAACCCTGCCACAGCAACCTCTGCAAGACGTACCGGATCATCGACATGGATGCCATCATCTCACGTGAGAGCACCATCCACTAAGTACACGGTTCCTACTCTTGCAACTCGGCCAACGTTGTCTACCTGATACGCTGCAGGAAAGGATGTCCTGAGGCATGGTACATTGGGGAGACCATGCAGACGCTACGACAATGGATGAATGGACACCGCTTGACAATCATCAGGCAGGAGTGTTCCCTTCCTGTGGGGGAGCACTTCAGCAGTCACGGGCATTCAGCCTCTGATCTTCGGATAAGCGTTCTCCAAGGCAGCCTTCACGACACACGACATCGCAGAGTCGCTGAGCAGAAACTGACAGCCAAGTTCCGCACATATGAGGACGGCCTAAACCGGGATCTTGGGTTTCATGTCACGCTATCTGTAACCCCCACGACTTGCCTGGGTTTGCAAAATCTCACTAACTGTCCTGGCTGGAGACAATACACATCTCTTTAACCTGTGCTTAACCCTCTCTCCACTCACATTGTCTGTACCTTGAAGACTTGATTACCTGTAGACTCGCATTTCAACCATTATCTTGTAAATTGAGTTTGTGTCTTTATATGCTCTGTTTATGAACACAAGTCCTCATTCACGTGATGAAAGAGCAGTGCTCCGAAAGCTTGTGCTGACAAATAAACCTGTCGGACTTTAACCTGGTGTTGTGAGACTTCTTACTACATGTGACTCCAGAGCCACAGAAATGTGGCTGACTCTGAACTGCACTCTGAAATGGCCTAGCAAGCCACTCAGTTCAAGGGCAATTAGGGATGGGCAATAAATGCTGGCCCAGCCAATGACGCCTATGTCCCACAAATGAATAAAACAAACAGGAGTTGACCCTTTGAGCCTGACCCACCATTCATTATGATCATGGCTGATCATCCAACTCAATAGCCTGATCCCACTTTCCCCTCATATCCTATCGCCCCAAGAGTTATATCAACTCCTTCTCAAAATCATATGTTTTGGCCTCAACTACTTTCTGTGGTAGTGAATTCCACATGCCCACCACGCTCTGGATGAAGAAAAGTCTCCTCATCTCAGTTCCAAAAGGTTTACCCCATATCATAAGACCATAAGACATAGGAGCAGAATTAGGCCACTCGGCCCATCGAGTCTGCTCCGCCATTCAATTATGGCTGATATTTTTCTCATCCCCATTCTCCTGCCATTTTCCCATAACCCCCGATCCCCTTATTAATCAAGAACCTATCTATTTCCGTCTTAGCGACACTCAATAACCTGGCCTCCACAACCTTCTGCGGCAAAAAGTTCCACAGATTCACCACTCGCTGGCTGAAGAAATTCCTCCTTATCTCTGTTTTAAAGGTTCGTCCCTTTAGCCTGAGGTTGTGCCCTCTGGTTCTAGTTTTTCATATTAGTGAAAACTTCCTCTCCACGTCTACTCTATCCAGACCTCGTAGTATCCTGTAAGTTTCAATAAGATCCCCCCCTCATCCTTCTAAACTTCCAAGTACAGATCCAGAGTCCTCAACCGTTCCTCATACAACAAGCTCTTCATTCCAGGGATCATTCTTATATCTTTAGACTATGACACGTGAGCCCTGGTTCTGGACTCTCTCATCATCAGGAACATCCTTCCTGCATCTACTCTGTCTAATCCTGTTAGAATTTTTATAGGTTTCTATGAGATCTCCCTTCATCCTTTCTCTAGCTATGACCTAGCTATGACTATAACACTACATTCTACACTCTCTCCTTTCCTTCTCTATGAACAGTATGCTTTGTCTGTATGTGCGCAAGAAACAATACTTTTCACTGTATGTTAATACATGTGACAATAACAAATCAAATCAAATCAAATCTTTCTGAACTCCAGTGAATGCAATCCTAAATGACTCAATCTCTCCTCGTATGTCAGTCCCGCCATCTCAGGAATCAGTCTGGTAAACCTTTGCTGCACTCCCTGTATAACAAGAACATCCTTCCTCAGATAAGGAGATCAAAACTGCACACAATATTCCAGGCGTGGCCTCACCAAGGCCCTGTATAATTGCAGCAAGACATCCTTGTTCCTGTATTCAATAAAAAAAAATCAATCATTACTAATGGCCAACTTTCAGTTTCAAATTCCACCAGCTGCCATGGTGGGATTTGAACCCTTGTCCCCAGAGCATTAGCCTGGATTACTAGATCAATTACATTACCACTGTGCCGCCATCCTCTCCCTGATAACTACACAGATTAGACAATGTAATGTCAAATTTCACATTATTTGCAATGTTCACCCAATTTTTGCAACTGAATGATTCTTGCATTTATAATTCACTCTCAATCCAATTCCTTGTAATAACCTAGTGAATAACACTCAATAAAATTATAGTAAATAACAGCACAATAGGTGATCCTTCAGCAATGATAGCTCCATACCATCATCCACCCCCACAAAAAGCAGGAGCCATTAACTGCACAGTAAGCATTATAAAACATAATGGCTACTAGTTTATCCTTGAGCTATTCAGACAGTTGCAAAGCGCCTGAGCTACACTCAGATTGCTGTGCCGTCTGAGTCCTTGGATGAAATGGTTGCTGGGCAACCATCCATGAATAAGTCATTTTCCAATTGTATTCGGGGGGGGGGGGGGGTTTACAAAGAACAAAGAAAAGTACAGCAGAGGAACAGGCCTTTCGGCCCTCCAAGCCTGATCATGATGCCTGCCTAAACTAAAACCGTATGCATTTATCCTTCCATTCCCATCCTATTCACATATTCGTCGAATTGCCCCTTAAATGCCGCTATCGTACCTGCTCCCACCACCTCCCCGAGCAGCGCGTTCCAGACATTCACCACCCTCTGTGTAAAACACTTGCCTCGCACATCTCCTCTAAACTTTTCCCCATGCACCTTAAACCTATGTCCCCTCGAACTTGACTTTTCTACCCTAGGAAAGAGTATCTGACTATCCACTCTGTCCATGCCACTCATAATCTTGTAAACCTCTATCAGGTCACCCCTCAACCTCCGTGGTTGCAATGAGAACAAACCGAGTTTATCCAACCTCTCCTCATAGCAAGTATCCTCCAGACCAGGCAACATCCGGGTAAACCTGGTTTTGATTTTAAGAATTTCCTCTGATGAGTTTTAAAATATTTTATCCTCATTTCCAAACTCCTGTGGCATTCACTGTCTACCCCCCATCCTTCTCTCTTAACTTCCTGCAACCCTTCAGTGATTTATGCTCCTCCAATTCCTGCCTCTTCCATGTTCCCAGAATTTCATATCATCCCCCACCTCACCCTTGACAACCATCCCTTCACGGCTGCCAGGGCCCTAAGCTAGGAAGTGATTATGGGACAGAACGAGGCCATTCAGCCTTGGAATGCTGGAAGAATTCAGGAAGAGGCTCTGGAATCCCCTCTACATCTCTCCACTTCCCTCTCCTGCTTTAAGACACTCCTTAAAATGTCTTCGTCCACTAGTGCTAAGACCCCCTTGCCTGGCGATCAAGGTACCCAATTGTGTTTTGGGGGTGCTGCCAGGGAAGCATCTTGGTTTGTTTCGCTGATTGAAGGCGCTATATGAATGCAACTCGTTGATGCAGGGGAAAGAGCTTCTTAACATTTGTAGTGTTTGTCCAAATCGGATCACCCCTCCCCAGGGGACATGTTCCTTTAAGTTAACTTGTTAGCACTGCTGCTTCACAGCGCCAGGGACCTGGGTTCAATTCTTGGCTTGGGTCACTGTCTGTGCGGAGTCTGCACATTCTCCCAGTGTCTATGTGGGTTTCCTCTGGGTGCTCCGGTTTCCTCCCACAGTCCAAAGATGTGCTGGTTAGGTGCATTGTCTATGCTAAATTCTCCCAATGTGCCTGAACAGGCACCCGAGAGTGGCGATTAGGGGATTTTCACAGTAACTTCATTGCAGCATTAATGTAAGCCTACTTGTGACACTAATAAAAAAAACTCTCTTCCCCCCCCTTTCATTAGATATACAGGAGCAGAATTAGGCCATTCGGCCCATCGATTCCACTCCGCCATTCGATCATGGCTGATATGCTCCTCATCCCCATTTTCCTGCCCTCTCCCCAGAACCCTTCAACCCATTACCAATTCAAAATCTGTCGAACTCCTCAAATTTACTCACTGTCCTGGCATCCTCCGCACTTTGGGGTAGTGAATTCCACAGACTCACAACCCTTTGGGAGAAGTAGTTTCTCCTCAACTCTGTTTTAAGTTTGCTACCCCTTATCCTAAAGCTATGACCTCTCGTCCTAGAATGCCCCAAAAAGAGGAAGCATCCGCTCCACGTCTACTTTATCCACACATCTTATCATCTTGTATACCTCAATCTGATCTCCCCTTCCACTCAGCAGAGCTCAATTACTGAGAGTTTAATTCTGACCACTTGGGGGAGTGAGTTAGTTCCAAGACCCACAACAACCTCCGTGAAAAATCCTCATGGCTGCTGACATTAATCTCCTGGCAGATAAATCCAATTTGAGCATCAACCTTTTTTGGTTTTATTTGGGTTTGGGGAAGAGAATGGGGAGGAATCAGGAGATGGGCTACTCACAAATTTGCTGCACATGGCCACAGCAAGGTTAGAGAGAGTCGGGGTGCTGCCAACCCACAGGAAGAAACTGCCCTGCATCCGCAGGAGGTGGAAATGCACCGTCTGCTCCCCCAACTTCTCGCTGAAGTTGTGGATAGCCAGGGTCGGGACAGCAGCCCCTGCCTCTCCCGCAGACATCCTTCTCCCTCAGCTCTCCCGCACCGCTTGTAATATCAAAGGCACCGCTTGTAATATCAGAGGCACCGCTTCCTGATCCGCCTCTCCCGCTTGCTGACTCACTCACAAAAAGAAACCCTCCTCGTTTATTCTCTGCTTTTTAAAAAAAAATAAAGAACAAATCACTGTTACAGCCAGAGGGCGGTGCAGCCTGCAAGCCCGAGCGCACAGATAAATTAGGTCACTGCATCTTCCAGAGCAGCAGACAGAAATAGATGCACAATGAAATGTAACACCTTCTCACCCAGTCACTCACTGATGTGTGTGTCTGCCTCCATTCATTTCAATGGAGTTTGGGAGTAAATCGAGAAAAATGCATAAAATAATCCACTCTTAATGCATTCGAATTTTTTAAAATGTACCAAACAGTGGGATTATCACTAAACTATTCATCCAGAAACTCAGCTAATGTTCTGGGGACCCGGGTTCGAAACCCGCCACAGCAGATGGTGGACTTTGAATTCAGTAAAAACCTGGAATTCAATTTATTTATTAGTGTCACAAGTATAGAAACTCTGCAGTGTAGAAGGAGTAAGAAGTTTAACAACACCAGGTTAAAGTCCAACAGGTTTATTTGGTAGCAAAAGCCACACAAGCTTTCGAGGCTCTGAGCCCCTTCTTCAGGTGAGTGGGAATTCTGTTCACAAACAGAACTTATAAGACACAGACTCAATTTACATGAATAATGGTTGGAATGCGAATACTTACAACTAATCCAGTCTTTAAGAAACAAAACAATGGGAGTGGGGAGAGCATCAAGACAGGCTAAAAAGATGTGTATTGTCTCCAGACAAGACAGCCAGTGAAACTCTGCAGGTCCACGCAACTGTGGGAGTTACAAATAGTGTGACATAAATTCTGATTCTAGGATCGCATGATAAAGACTCAGGAGGAAAAAAGCAGAAATATTTATGTGAAATAGTGTGACATAAACCCAATATCCCGGTTGAGGCCGTCCTTGTGTGTGCGGAACCTGGCTATCAGTTTCTGCTCCGCGACTCTGCGCTGTCGTGTGTCGCGAAGGCCGCCTTGGAGAACGCTTACCCGAATATCAGAGGCCGAATGCCCGTGACCGCTGAAGTGCTCCCCAACAGGAAGAGAACAGTCTTGCCTGGTGATTGTCGAGCGGTGTTCATTCATCCGTTGTCGCAGCGTCTGCATAGTTTCCCCAATGTACCATGCCTCGGGACATCCTTTCTTGCAGCGTATCAGGTAGACAACGTTGGCCGAGTTGCAAGAGTATGTACCGTGTACCTGGTGGATGGTGTTCTCACGTGAGATGATGGCATCTGTGTCGATGATCCGGCACGTCTTGCAGAGGTTGCTGTGGCAGGGTTGTGTGGTGTCTTGGTCACTGTTCTCCTGAAGGCTGGGTAGTTTGCTGCGGACAATGGTCTGTTTGAGGTTGTGCGGTTGTTTGAAGGCAAGAAGTGGGGGTGTGGGGATGGCCTTGGCGAGATGTTCGTCTTCATCAATGACATGTTGAAGGCTCCGGAGGAGATGCCGTAGCTTCTCCGCTCCGGGGAAGTACTGGACAACGAAGGGTACTCTGTCCACTGTGTCCCGTGTTTGTCTTCTGAGGAGGTCGGTGCGGTTTTTCGCTGTGGCGCGTTGGAACTGTTGATCAATGAGTCTAGCGCCATATCCTGTTCTTATGAGGGCATCTTTCAGCGTCTGGAGGTGTCTGTTGCGATCCTCCTCATCCGAGCAGATCCTGTGTATACGGAGGGCTTGTCCGTAGGGGATGGCTTCTTTAACGTGTTTAGGGTGGAAGCTGGAGAAGTGGAGCATCGTGAGGTTATCCGTGGGCTTGCGGTACAGTGAGGTGCTGAGGTGACCGTCCTTAATGAAGATGCGCGTGTCCAAGAATGCAACCGATTCCGGAGAGTAGTCTATGGTGAGCCTGATGGTGGGATGGAACTTGTTGATGTCATCATAGAGTTGTTTCAGTGATTGTTCACCATGAGTCCAAAGGAAGAAAATGTCATCGATGTATCTAGTGTATAGCACCGGTTGAAGGTCCCGAAGATACACAAGGCAAACACACCCGGCCGTCCCATCGTATCGGGCAATGGGACCCTGTGCGAGAACCTCTCCGGCTATGTCGAGGGCATCCTGAAACCCATTGTACAAAGAACCCCCAGCTTTTGTCGCGACACGACGGACTTCCTACAGAAACTCGGCACACATGGAGCAGTTGAACCAGGAGCGCTCCTCGTCACAATGGATGTCTCAGCACTCTACACCAACATCCCCCATGACGATGGCATTGCTGCAACGGCCTCAGTGCTCAGCGCCAACAACTGCCAGTTTCCAGATGCAATTTTACATCTCATCCGCTTCATCCTGGACCACAATATCTTCACCTTCAACAACCAGTTCTTCATCCAGACACACGGAACAGCCATGGGGACCAAATTTGCACCTCAATATGCCAACATCTTCATGCACAGGTTCGAACAAGACTTCTTCACCGCACGGGACCTTCAACCGGTGCTATACACTAGATACATCGATGACATTTTCTTCCTTTGGACTCATGGTGAACAATCACTGAAACAACTCTATGATGACATCAACAAGTTCCATCCCACCATCAGGCTCACCATAGACTACTCTCCGGAATCGGTTGCATTCTTGGACACGCGCATCTCCATTAAGGACGGTCACCTCAGCACCTCACTGTACCGCAAGCCCACGGATAACCTCACGATGCTCCACTTCTCCAGCTTCCACCCTAAACACGTTAAAGAAGCCATCCCCTACGGACAAGCCCTCCGTATACACAGGATCTGCTCGGATGAGGAGGATCGCAACAGACACCTCCAGACGCTGAAAGATGCCCTCATAAGAACAGGATATGGCGCTAGACTCATTGATCAACAGTTCCAACGCGCCACAGCGAAAAACCGCACCGACCTCCTCAGAAGACAAACACGGGACACAGTGGACAGAGTACCCTTCGTTGTCCAGTACTTCCCCGGAGCGGAGAAGCTACGGCATCTCCTCCGGAGCCTTCAACATGTCATTGATGAAGACGAACATCTCGCCAAGGCCATCCCCACACCCCCACTTCTTGCCTTCAAACAACCGCACAACCTCAAACAGACCATTGTCCGCAGCAAACTACCCAGCCTTCAGGAGAACAGTGACCAAGACACCACACAACCCTGCCACAGCAACCTCTGCAAGACGTGCCGGATCATCGACACAGATGCCATCATCTCACGTGAGAACACCATCCACCAGGTACACGGTACATACTCTTGCAACTCGGCCAACGTTGTCTACCTGATACGCTGCAAGAAAGGATGTCCCGAGGCATGGTACATTGGGGAAACTATGCAGACGCTGCGACAACGGATGAATGAACACCGCTCGACAATCACCAGGCAAGACTGTTCTCTTCCTGTTGGGGAGCACTTCAGCGGTCACGGGCATTCGGCCTCTGATATTCGGGTAAGCGTTCTCCAAGGCGGCCTTCGCGACACACGACAGCGCAGAGTCGCGGAGCAGAAACTGATAGCCAGGTTCCGCACACACAAGGACGGCCTCAACCGGGATATTGGGTTTATGTCACACTATTTCACATAAATATTTCTGCTTTTTTCCTCCTGAGTCTTTATCATGCGATCCTAGAATCAGAATTTATGTCACACTATTTGTAACTCCCACAGTTGCGTGGACCTGCAGAGTTTCACTGGCTGTCTTGTCTGGAGACAATACACATCTTTTTAGCCTGTCTTGATGCTCTCCCCACTCCCATTGTTTTGTTTCTTAAAGACTGGATTAGTTGTAAGTATTCGCATTCCAACCATTATTCATGTAAATTGAGTCTGTGTCTTATAAGTTCTGTTTGTGAACAGAATTCCCACTCACCTGAAGAAGGGGCTCAGAGCCTCGAAAGCTTGTGTGGCTTTTGCTACCAAATAAACCTGTTGGACTTTAACCTGGTGTTGTTAAACTTCTTACTGTGTTTACCCCAGTCCAACGCCGGCATCTCCACATCATGACTAGTGTAGAAGGAGGCCATTCGGCCCATTGAGTCTGCACCGACAACAATCCCATCACAGGCCCTAACCCCACTAATCCCTCTAACCTACACATCCCAGTAAGAAGTTTCACAACACCAGGTTAAAGTCCAACAGGTTTATTTGGTAGCAAATACCATTAGCTTTTAGAGCACTGCTCCTTCGTCAGATGGAGTGGAAATGTGCTCCCAAACAGTGCAAACAGACACAAAACCAAGCCGCAGAACGCTGATTAGAATGCGAATCCCTACAACCAACCAGGTCTTAAAGGTACAGACAATGTGGGTGGAGGGAGCATTAAACACAGGTTAAAGAGATGTGTATTGTCTCCAGACAGAACAGCTAGTGAGATTCTGCAAGCCCAGGAGGCAAGCTGTGGGGGTTACTGATAATGTGACATAATGTGTAGAAGGAGGCCGTTCGGCCCATTGAGTCTGCACCGACAACCATCCCATCCCAGGCCCTAACCCCACTAATCCCTCTAACCTACACATCCCAGTAAGAAGTCTCACAACACCAGGGTTAAAGTCCAACAGGTTTATTTGATATCACGACCTTTCGGAGTGCTGCTCCTTCCTCAGGTGAGTGAGTCTCGGGACACTAAGGGGCAATTTAGCATGGCCAATCAACCCAACCCACACGACTGTGGGAGGAAATCCAAGCACCCAGAGGAAATCCTCACAGACACAGGGAGAATGTGCAGACTCCACACAGACAGTGACCCAAGCTGGGAATCGAACCTGGGTCCCTGGAGCTGTGAGGCAGCAGTGCTAACCACTGTGCCATTTACATTAACACTCCAACAAAGTTACTGTGAAAATCCCCTAATCGCCACACTATGGTCCCTGTTCGGGTACACTGAGGGTGAATTTAGCATGGCCTGCATGTGACTCCAGATCAACAGCAATGTGGGTGACTCTCAACTGCCCTCGGGCAACTTGGTATGGGCAATAAATGCTGGCCAACTAGCGATGCCCATGTCCAACGAACGAATATTAAAAATAATTAATTTAATAGGTGGCACGATGGTACAGTGATTAGCACCGCTGCCTCACAACGCCAGGGACCCGGGTTCACTGCTGCCTCACAACGCCAGGGACCCGGGTTCACTGCTGCCTCACAGCGCCAGGGACCCGGGTTCACTGCTGCCTCACAGCGCCAGGGACCCGGGTTCACTGCTGCCTCACAACGCCAGGGACCCGGGTTCACTGCTGCCTCACAACGCCAGGGACCCGGGTTCACTGCTGCCTCACAACGCCAGGGACCCGGGTTCACTGCTGCCTCACAGCGCCAGGGACCCGGGTTCACTGCTGCCTCACAGCGCCAGGGACCCGGGTTCACTGCTGCCTCACAACGCCAGGGACCCGGGTTCACTGCTGCCTCACAACGCCAGGGACCCGGGTTCACTGCTGCCTCACAACGCCAGGGACCTGGGTTCACTACTGCCTCACAACGCCAGGGACCTGGGTTCACTACTGCCTCACAACGCCAGGGACCCGGGTTCACTGCTGCCTCACAACGCCAGGGACCCGGGTTCACTGCTGCCTCACAACGCCAGGGACCCGGGTTCACTGCTGCCTCACAACGCCAGGGACCCGGGTTCACTGCTGCCTCACAGCGCCAGGGACCCGGGTTCACTGCTGCCTCACAACGCCAGGGACCCGGGTTCACTGCTGCCTCACAACGCCAGGGACCCGGGTTCACTGCTGCCTCACAACGCCAGGGACCCGGGTTCACTGCTGCCTCACAACGCCAGGGACCTGGGTTCACTACTGCCTCACAACGCCAGGGACCTGGGTTCACTACTGCCTCACAACGCCAGGGACCCGGGTTCACTGCTGCCTCACAACGCCAGGGACCCGGGTTCACTGCTGCCTCACAACGCCAGGGACCCGGGTTCACTGCTGCCTCACAACGCCAGGGACCCGGGTTCACTGCTGCCTCACAGCGCCAGGGACCCGGGTTCACTGCTGCCTCACAACGCCAGGGACCCGGGTTCACTGCTGCCTCACAACGCCAGGGACCCGGGTTCACTGCTGCCTCACAGCGCCAGGGACCCGGGTTCACTGCTGCCTCACAACGCCAGGGACCCGGGTTCACTGCTGCCTCACAGCGCCAGGGACCCGGGTTCACTGCTGCCTCACAACGCCAGGGACCCGGGTTCACTGCTGCCTCACAACGCCAGGGACCCGGGTTCACTGCTGCCTCACAACGCCAGGGACCTGTGCTCAATTCCGGCTTTTGGTGACTGCCTGGGTGGAGTTTGCACGTTCTCCCCATGTCTGCGTGGGTTTCCCCCAGGATCTGGTTTCCTCCCACAGTCCAAAGATGTGCGGGTTGGGTGGATTGGTCATGCTAAATTGTCCCTTATTGTCAGTGGGGTTAGCAGGGTAAATATGTGGGGCTATAGGGAGGGGGTTTGAGTAAGATGCTCTGTTGCAGATTTAGTGCAGACCCGATGGACGAATGGCCTCCTTCTGCACTGTAAAGATTCTGTGATTCTATGATTCAAATTTCTATGGATGCTGGAATGTGAAAGAAAAACAGAAAATGCTGGAAAATCTCAGCAGGTCTGACAGCATCTGTGGAGAGAGAATAGAGCCAATGTTTTGAGTCTGGCTCTATTCTCTCTCCATAGATGCTGTCTGACCTGCTGAGATTTTCCAGCATTTTCTGTTTGTGTTGAAAAACTATTAATTCTTACACTATCCCTTAACACACATTGTTGCAGTAATAAAAGTTTGGTTCAAACGAATCGTAAAAAGTAAAGATTTAACTGCATTGATGTAGCATTTCTCACTGCCTCCGGATATCTCAAAGTGTTTTATAGCCAATGAGATTCTCCTTCAGTGCTGTCACTGTTGTAATGTCGGATAGGGGACAGCACACTTGCAGAGAGCAAGCTCCCACATACACACACACACACACGCAATGACTGGTTAATCTGATTGAGTGGTGCTGATTGAGGGATAAATATTGGCCAAGGTCCCTTCCAAACAGTGCCACGGAATCTCTTACCACCAACTGATTGAGCAGATGGGGGCCCAGTTTAACATTTCACCCAAATGGTGGCACCTCTGGCAGTGCAGCACTCCCTCAGTGTTCATTCGAGTGTCAGCTGTGGTAACGTGGCCCCTTTAAGGGGTGATCCTATATGGGCCATGTGATCAGGCCAGACTCCAAGTTGGGGGAGGGGGGGGCACAGGAAGCCAGGCCAACCGGGAGTCCTGGGACTGGGAGAACCTCAGTGAGAGCCAGAAAGGAGAAGAGAGTAGACCTGTGCATATGTTCTGTCAGACCTATAGTGTGTAAATATTTATTATAGTTTAATGAACCTTTTTCATTGTTGGAGCCACATAAAGCCACCTCCAATCTCTTACACTGGCGACGAGGAAAAATGACGTCAGTCACTGGGAGGTACTCGCACGCAGTTAGACGGGGAGGAAAGTGATTGTGAAGCCAAAAAGAGAAAGATACAGACACCAAAGAACAAACAAAGAACAATACACAGGAACAGGCCCTTCGGCCCTCCAAGCCCGTGCCGCTCCCTGGTCCAAACTAGACCATTCTTTTGTATCCCTCCATTCCCACTCCGTTCATGTGGCTATCTAGATAAGTCTTAAACGTTCCCAGTGTGTCCGCCTCCACCACCTTGCCTGGCAGCGCATTCCAGGCCCCCACCACCCTCTGTGTAAAATATGTCCTTCTGATATCTGTGTTAAACCTCCCCCCCTTCACCTTGAACCTATGACCCCTCGTGAACGTCACCACCGACCTGGGGAAAAGCTTCCCACCGTTCACCCTATCTATGCCTTTCATAATTTTATACACCTTTATTAAGCCTCCCCTCATCCTCCGTCTTTCCAGGGAGAACAACCCCAGTTTACCCAATCTCTCCTCATAACTAAGCCCCTCCATACCAGGCAACATCCTGGTAAACCTCCTCTGTACTCTTAAGATGCTTTTAATCGGGAAGATAGTCAGTTGGTCCAGAAATTGAGAGCTGTGGGCAATATATTGAAAGGTTGCATTTTTCTTTATTTTATTCCTTAATTCAGTTTTGCATCTTGAGAAAAATGCACTTAACAGATTTTCATTTTGTCTTTTAACTTTCCTACATAACTTCAGAAAGTCATGTTTTAGTGATAAGGTAAAGTTGCCATAGTCCCAGATAACCATAGGCTGTGACTGGTGGTGATTTAAGCTGAGGATCACCACACCTCAGGCGAGGGGGGTAAGTTTGAGAAGGCAGGGCTGTCATGAATAAACTGAGCCAGTACAGGAATTGAACCTGCACTGTTGGTGTCACTCTGTATCATGAACCAGCTGTCCAGCCAACTGACTCTGGCCCCATTGGACAAACTACTGATGGAGCATCAGTGATGGAGATAGGGAGACCTGCAGAAAGAGGCATTTGCTCAGGAAAAGCAAGCCTTACAGTCTTCAACATTATTCGCACATTTTGATCCAACCAAACCGTTGGTATTTACCTGTGATGCATTGCCATGTGGAGTGGGAGCAGTCCTAGCCCACAAGTTATCCGATGGAGTAGTTAAAGTTTATTTATTAGTCACAAATCAGCTTACATTAACACTGCAATGAAGTTACTGTGAAAATCCCCTAGTCGTCACACTCCGGCGCCTGTTCGGGTACACTGAGGGAGAATTTAGCACGGCCAGTGCACCTGACCAGCATGTCTTTCAAACTGTGGGAGGAAACCGGAGCGCCTGGAGGAAACCCACGCAGACACGGGGAGAACGTGCAGACTCCACATAGACAGTCACCCAAAGCTGGGAATTGAACCCGGGTCCCTGGCGCTGTGGGGCAGCAGTGCTGAACACCGTGCCACCGTGCCGCCCACATAGGAGGCCAACTGCATTCGCATCAAGAACCTTCTCCAAAGCTGAGAAGAAATATTCTCAAATTGACAAGGTGAGTCTTGCAGTAATCTATGCAATGAAGACATTTCACCTATATTATATATGTGTGGAGGAGACACTTTACCATTGTATCGGATCGCAAGCCTCTGTTAGGATTATTCCAAGAGGATAAGCCTGTGCCAGTCATTACCTCTGCGAGGGTACAGAGCCTTGTTGTCGGCTACAGACAGCTTCTCCTTCCAGCAAAGACAATGGAGGTAAATATTGAACACTGATCGACTCATCCACCTCTCTCTGCCACAGACTATACCATCACCACTGGTGCCACAAGAAATAGTGTTGGCCGCGCACCTTCTAGTGACATTGCAGGACTCAGCTGCCAATATAAAGTCCTAGACCAAGTAGAATTCATTACTCTCCAAAGTTGAGATGCTGATGCTACGAGGTTGGCATTATGACAAATCAGAGCAGATCAGACCTTATCTACAGCATAGGACAGAGGTAACATGTGAGGATGGCGTGTTACTGTGAGGGGGCTCATGTTATAGCGCACCCCAGAGGTGACGACTTTTATTGCAGGATTTGCATGGTGTACATCCTGGGCTGGAGCTGGAGACACTGCTCCGAAGTTATGTCTGCTGGCCTGGCTTTGACAAGGAGATTGAAAGAATGATTGATTAGTCAATGCCTGAGTTATCAGCTGTCATTGCCGCCGCCAGCAGAAAGCATCTGTAGGAGTGACCCGACTGGCCATGGTCGTGTTTGCAGATAGATTTGACTGGACCATTCATGGGATGCATGATGCACATTCAAAATGAAGCTAATGAAGTCTACAGCGACCACAACCACTCTCGACAGGTTGCGGCAGATGTTTGCCACCCATGGCTTCCCTGAGGTCTTAGTGTCCGACAGTGGCACAGCATGGTAGCACATGTGGTTCGCACTGCTGCTTCACAGCGCCAGGGACTTGAGTTCGATTCCCGGCTTGGGTCACTGTCTGTGTGGAGTTTGCACGTTCTCCCCGTGTCTGCGCGGGTTTCCTCCAGGTGCTCCAATTTCCTCCCACAGTCTGAAAGACATGCTGGTTAGGGTGCATTGACCCGAACAGGTGCCAGAGTGTGGCGACTAGGGGAATTTCACAGTAACTTCATTGCAGTGTTAACGTAAGCCTTACTTGTGAAACTAATAAATAAACTTTACTTTTTACTTTAGCATTTACAGCTGAGGAGTTCTGGGTGTCAGGAAGAATTGTAGAGAGAATGGTACACAGTTTCCTACATGTTGGAAGTACAAGGTCACCGGGTAAAAAAAATCATGTGGATCATTTGCTTGGTTTGTAATATAATACAATATTGTGCAATCAACTACCTCAAATCAGTGGGCCTGGATTTTGGAGTTGTAATGACAGCGAAACTGTTACCATTCACTCTCATTATTCTGCAAAAACTATCTGCAATTTCCAATAGCTGTGAAGTTACACATCGCAATCCAAAAGCTGCTGTCAGTCATTCCTGGCTCTTCCGCAGCTCCCGTAGTCCTTCCAGATGGAAATATGTCTAGAAATTACTGAAGCAAAGACAGAAAATGATGGAAAATCTCAGCAGGTCTGACAGTGTCCGTGGAGAGAGAATAGAGTCAACGTTTCGAGTCTGGATGACCCTTGGTCAGAGCCGGGAAGCAGAGATATCCTCTCTCCACAGATGCTGTCAGGCCAGCTGCGGTTTTCCTGTATTTTTCTGTTTTCGTTTCAGATTCCAGCATCCGCAGTATTTTGCGTTGAGCTCCGACCAAGAGTTACACAGACTCGAAATGTTGGCTCGATTCTCTCTCCACGGATGCTGTCAGACCTGCTGAGATTTTCCAGCACTTTTCTGTTTTTGTCTTGGTCGGGACTGATGAATTTGCTGTGCAGGGTGTGACTGTGTAGGAGATTGCTAATGTTCTGCTTTTCGAAGATTCGCCCAGAACTGTTTCTCGTGCTAATGATACAATTACATTAAATTCATTTTAAATTCAGATCTGCCCTTAGTGCCTAAGATTTGTCAGAAGCAGTCAGTGGAAACCATTACAGCAATTGCTTGAACAAATTTTCAGTTTACATTGGTTACATTCTATAATCTTAAGGCCCGGTGGGCCACGTGTATGTCAATAATTGCCTAGTATCAATTTGGTCAGATTTCCCTCGTTCATAGGAGATTTTATCTTGATATTTATTAAGAACATAAGAACATAAGAAATAGGAGCAGGAGTAGGCCATCTAGCCCCTCGAGCCTGCCCCGCCATTCAATAAGATCATGGCTGATCTGACGTGGATCAGTACCACTTACCCGCCTGATCCCCATAACCCTTAATTCCCTTACCGATCAGGAATCCATCCATCCGCGCTTTAAACATATTCAGCGAGGTAGCCTCCACCACCTCAGTGGGCAGAGAATTCCAGAGATTCACCACCCTCTGGGAGAAGAAGTTCCTCCTCAACTCTGTCTTAAACCGACCCCCCTTTATTTTGAGGCTGTGTCCTCTAGTTTTAACTTCCTTACTAAGTGGAAAGAATCTCTCCGCCTCCACCCTATCCAGCCCCCGCATTATCTTATAAGTCTCCATAAGATCCCCCCTCATCCTTCTAAACTCCAATGAGTACAAACCCAATCTCCTCAGCCTCTCCTCATAATCCAAACCCCTCATCTCCGGTATCAACCTGGTGAGCCTTCTCTGCACTCCCTCCAATGCCAATATATCCTTCCTCATATAAGGGGACCAATACTGCACACAGTATTCCAGCTGCGGCCTCACCAATGCCCTGTACAGGTGCATCAAGACATCCCTGCTTTTATATTCTATCCCCTTCGCAATATAGGCCAACATCCCATTTGCCTTCTTGATCACCTGTTGTACCTGCAGACTGGGCTTTTGCGTCTCATGCACAAGGACCCCCAGGTCCCTTTGCACGGTAGCATGTTTTAATTTGTTTCCATTGAGATAGTAATCCCATTTGTTATTATTTCCTCCAAAGTGTATAACCTCGCATTTCTCAACGTTATACTCCATTTGCCATATCCTCGCCCACTCACTCAGCCTGTCCAAATCTCTCTGCAGATCTTCTCCGTCCTCCACACGATTCACTTTTCCACTTATCTTTGTGTCGTCTGCAAACTTCGTTACCCTACACTCCGTCCCCTCCTCCAGATCATCTATATAAATGGTAAATAGTTGCGGCCCGAGTACCGATCCCTGCGGCACGCCACTAGTTACCTTCCTCCAACCAGAAAAACACCCATTTATTCCGACTCTTTGCTTCCTGTCGGATAGCCAGTCCCCAATCCACTTTAACACACTACCCCCAACTCCGTGTGCCCTAATCTTCTTCAGTAGCCTTTTATGGGGCACCTTATCAAACGCCTTTTGGAAATCCAAAAACACCGCATCCACCGGTTCTCCTCCATCAACCGCCCTAGTCACATCTTCATAAAAATCCAACATGTTCGTCAAGCACGACTTTCCCCTCATGAATCCATGCTGCGTCTGATTGATCGAACCATTTCTATCCAGATGCCCTGCTATCTCCTCTTTAATAATGGATTCCAGCATTTTCCCTACTACAGACGTTAAGCTGACCGGCCTATAGTTACCCGCCTTTTGTCTCCTTCCTTTTTTAAACAGCGGCGTAACATTAGCCGTTTTCCAATCAACCGGCACTACCCCAGAATGCAACGAGTTTTGATAAATAATCATTGAAATCAGTTTATCCAGAAATCTGGACATAAGGAAGCGTACGATAGGTCTAGGCAACTAAAAACTGACGAAGCCCTTGAGGAGTATTGAGAAAGTAGAAAAGAACTTAAACACAGAATTAGGTGGGCTAAAAGGGGCCATGAAATGTCTTTAGCAAACCGGGTCAAGGGGAATCCCAAGGCTTTTTATGCATATATTAGGAGCAAGAGGGTAGCAAGAGAAAGAGTAGGTCCACTCAAGCACAATGGAGGGAAGTTATGCGTGGAGCCACAAGAAATGGGTGAGATGAATACCTTGTATTGGTATTCACCAAGGAGGAGGACACAATGGATGTTGAGGTCAGAGATGGGTTTGTGGATGCTTTCGAGGATGTCAATATATCGAAGGAGGAAATGTTGGGTATCCTAAATTGCAGGGTGGCATAGTGGTTAGCATTGCTACCTCGCAGTGCTGGGGACCCGGGTTCAATTCCAGCCTCGGGTGACTGTGTGGAGTTTGTACATTCTCCCCGTATCTGTGTAGGCTTCCTCCGGGTGCTCTGGTTTCCTCCCACAATACAAAGATGTGCAGGTAGGTTGATTGGTCAAGCTAAATTGCCCCTTAGTGTCAGAGGAATTAGCAACGTAAATTGTGGGGTTACGGGTATAGGGCCTGGGTGGGATTGTTGTCAGTGCAGACTCAATGGGCTGAATGGACTCGTCCTGTAGGAATTCAATAGTTCATTAGGATAGACAAGTCCCCGGGGCCAAATGGGATCTATCCCAGGTTACTGCAGGAGGCAAGGGAAGAAATAGCTGAGGTCTGAACAGATATTTTCACATCCTCTGTGACCATAGGCAAGGTTCCAGAGGATTGGAGAATAGCCAATGTTGTTTCCTTATTTAAGAAAGGAAGCAAGGATAATCTAGGAAATTATAGACCGGTGAGCCTGATATCTGAGGTCGGGAAACTTTTGGAAAAGCTACTGAGGAACGGGATATACGCACATTTAGAAGAAAATGGACTAGTTAGTGACAGGCAGCATGGTTTTTTACGGGGAAGGTCATGTCTCACCAACCTGATTGAGTTTTATGAAGAGGTGACAAATATAATTGATGAGGGAAGGGCTGTGGATGTAGTTTATATGGACTTTAGTTTGACAAGGTCCCACATGGCAGACTGGCACAAAAACTAAAATCACATGAGATTCGGGTGGGCTGGCTAAATGGATACAGTTTGGTTGTAGAAGACATAGAGTAGCGGTGGAAGGGTGTTTTTCAGAATGGAGGTCTGTAGCTAGTGGTGTTCCACAGGGATCAGTGCTGGGACCTCTGCTGTTTGTAGTATATATAAATGACCTGGAGGAAAATGTGGGTGGTCTGATTAGTAAATTTGCGGATGACACTAAGATTGGTGGAATTGGTGTTAGTGCAGGGGATTGTCAGAGGATACGGCAGGATATAGATAGGTTGGAGACTTGGGCACAGAAATGGCAGATGGAGTTTAATCCGGACAAATGCGAGGTGATGCATTTTGCAGGATCAAATTTAGATGTGAATTATACTGTAAATGGCAGAACCCTTCGGAACATTAACATACAGAGAGATCTGGGCATTCAAGTCCACAGTTCCCTATAAGTGGTGATGCAGGTAGCCAAGGTGTTTAAGAAGGCATATGGCATGCTTGCCTTCATCAGCCAGGGCATTGAGGACAAGAGTTGGGGAATCATGTTGCAGCTATATAAAGCTTTGGTTAGGCCACATTTGGAGTATTGCGTGCAGTTCTGGTCGCCACACTACCAGAAGGATGTGGAAGCTTTGGAGAGAGTGCAAAGAAGGTTCACCAGGATGTTGCCTGGTCTCGAGGGTGTCGGCTATGAGGAGAGGTTGGATAAACTAGGATTGTTTTCACAGAAAAGACGGAGGCTGAAGGGAGACCAGATAGAGGTCTACAAAACAATGAGAGGCTTAGACAGGGTGGATAGTCAGAGGCTTTTTCCCAGGGTGCAAGTGTCACTTACAAAAGGGCACAGGTTCAAGGTGAGAGGGAGGCAGTTTAAGGGAGATGTGCGGGGGGAGGTTTTTCACGCAGAGAGTGGTGGGTGCCTGGAACGCGCTGCCAGAGGAGGTGGTGGAAAAAGGCATATTAGCAACATTTAAGAGGCATCTGGATGGGTACATGAATAGGGAGGGAATAGAGGGATATGGACCAAGTAAGGGCAGGAGGTTTTTTTCAGTTTAATTAGGGCGTCATGATTGGCACAGGCCGAAGGGCCTGTTCCTGTGCTGTACTTTTCTTTGTTTCTTATCCGTATAACTTCACATTGCCGAAACCTTTAGCCTGTGAGTGTGTTTTCCTCATTGTGATACCGGCACAAGCTGCTGGCTTTAGAGTATTTGCAAAATAATTTGGTTGCAAAGAGCAGTCCCACGCAACAAAATACCAAAGTCAATATCCAGACTCCTGGGCCCCCTGTAAAGTCTGTGGCCTGGAGGAGTCCATGTTTCATGTTCACATGAGATGTGTGAGGTTGCAGCCCTGGTTTCTCCTCCCAGTATTGCTCCGGGGTTTTGGCCACTAACTGGTACAGACAGTGGGTGGTCGTGGGAGTCGTTCAGGTTGGCTGTCTGCCTTTCTTTCATCATGTTATCTGTACTCAGGTATCAGGGAGAGTACAGGGCACCTGTCAGTGTGCTTAATTTGATTGGTTGAGTTTCCTTCATTTTTTTAAATTTCCTGCTGCAGTTTAGGCAGGGGGTTGTTTAGCTCAGTTGACTGGGTGGTTAGAATGTAGTGTAGAGTGTCACAAACAGGGTGGCATGGTGGCACAGTGGTTAGCACTGCTGCCTCACAGTGCCAAGGACCCGGGTTCAATTCCAGCCTTGCGTGACTGTCCGTGTGGAGTCTGTACGTTCTCCCCGTGTCTGCGTGGGTTTCCTCCGAGTGCTCCAGTTTCTTCCCACAGTCCAAAGATGTGCAGGTTAGGTGGATTGGCCATGCTAAATTGCCCCTTAGTGTCCTAAGATGACAACCAACTTTCTTTGATAGCGCTGGGAAATGTGTAACTTCTCATGATCAGAATCATGTAACCTGAACCATAAGTCTGGCGACTCGGGTTCGAATCCCGCCACGGCAGATGGCAGAATTTGAATTCAATGAACAAAAATATCTGGAATTGAGAATCTACTGATGACCATGAAACCATTGTCGATTGTTGGAAAAACCCATCTGGTTCACTAATGTCCTTTAGGGAAGGAAATCTGCCGTCCTTACCCAGTCTGGCCTACATGTGACTCCAGAGCCACAGCAATGTGGTTGACTCTTAACTGCCCTCGGGCAACTAGGGATGGGCAATAAATGCTGGTCAGCCAATGATGCCCATGTCCCATGAATGAATTTTATAAAAGTTACCACTGCCTGGCATTAAATCCGAAACCATCACAAAAGGACAGAGCCAGCCCTTTACCATTTGAAAAGAGAAGATAGCTGTTGACACTTGTCCAGAACTCAGTGCATTATTTCTTTGGCCTTGCTTTGTCCAATTTCTATTTTCTCAATTTGCGAACACGATAATTCATATATACCGACAGCAAAAGAAGTTTCAAAACATCGTCTCCAGGCGAGGCGGTATTACTGCGATACTCCTGAGTACATTAGTATTCATCTTCATAATGTTCTGTCATTATTCCATTCAGAAGTCCTCTGTCAACATTCTCTCTGGGTTTTTCAATGGTAATTGTGTTGTTGCCTGGTGACAACCATTCCCGTTTAATGGGAGTTTTCCATTTCGTTGGCAGGCCGTCACTTCATTGTGAGGAAGAGCTGTAAGTTTGTTGTTGTATCATTCTACAGTAAGTGGTTGAGAGGGTTTATTGATTTTGCTTTAGGAATAAATCCACTCAAATGTGTATCTTTTCAAAGAAACGGCCTCATTCTTGTCTAATTTTCCTTGTGACTTTCTGCAGTGGAGTTAAAGGGGACTCAAGTGTAGGGAGGGCTGAGGAAGGGACTGGGAGGGAGGAGGAGTGGGGATGGGGATGGATAAGCTAAGGGAAGAGATCATAGAATCACAGAATCCCTACAGTGCAGAAGGAGGCAATTCGGCCCATCGAGTCTGCACCGACCACACCAGGCCCTATTCCCATAACCCCATGCGTTTACCCTAGCTAGTCCGCCTGACACTAAGGGGCAATTTAGCATGGCCAATCCACCTAACCCACACATCTTTGGACTGTGGGAGGAAACCGGAGCACCCGGAGGAAACCCACGCAGACACGGGGAGAACGTGCAAACTCCATACGGACAGTAACCCAAGCCACGAATCGAACCCAGGTCCCTGGCGTTGTGAGGCAGCAGTGCTAACCACTGTACCTCTGTGCTGCCCTCCAGGGTACATCTCCTGCACTCAGTCCTCAGTCAGAACTCAGCAACATAATCTAGCTGTATTTAATTGGATTCAATTTTGATTTTGATTTATTATTGTCACATGTATTAACATACATGTGCTATACAGACATGTGCTATACAGACAAAGCATACCATTCATAGAGAAGAAAAGGAGAGGGTGCAGAATGTAGTGTTACAGTCATAGCTAGAGTGTAGAGAAAGATCAACTTAATGCGAGGTGGGTCCATTCAAAAGTCTGATGGCAGCAGGGAAGAAGCTGTCCTTGAGTCATTTAATTGTAGCTCTCATCCTTTACTGGGTGAAGGGAGAGTTGGGTTTATTGGGTGAAGGAAGAATTGGCCTGGAGCACAGCTCTTTACATTTCTTTACATTTCAGCTACGGAGGGGAATATTGGAAGATTATCTTCTGAATATTCTTAATGTGGCTCAATGAGTGGAAGTGATGGGGATCTTCCTCCTTCCATCATCTGCCTTTCCCCATCCTCTCCTCTTCCCTGAGCTTATCCCGTCCCATCTTGACCCCTTCCTATCCCTTCATGGCCCCCTCTTCCACTTGGGTCTTTATTAACTCCCATTGCAGAAACAAAATGCCGCAGATGCTGGGCAAGTAGGAAGAAAGCAAAGAGCGCTGGCAACACCCAGCAAATTAGTCAACATCCCTAGAGAGAGGGAGAGAGAGAAAACGACCTGAAACTCTAACTCTGTCTCTCTCTCTCTCCACAGGTGCTGGCCAACCTGCTGAGTATTTCCAGCGTTTTGTGTTTGAGTTACTCTTCTGCTAAAACTCCGTGATTGGAAAACCTGAAACCAGGAACTTGGTTTTGACTTCTCATTTGAGACGTTGACCAGTCATAGAAAGAAACCCACACGTTTACCATTTGCCTGCGTTTGACTAACAACAAAACTGAGGTTTCATTTAATAACTAACAGTGCAATGATGTACACTCACACACCGTCAGAAACACAATGGGAGCCATCTTACCGGCTGTTCACACCACACTCTTGCTGCAGAGAGGTCAGAGAATTTGACACCCAGCCAATGCTCCATTCACTGCAGCAAGATGGGAAAATCCCATCGGCGTGAACAGTGATAAGATTCCAGCCAAAGGGTATTTATTAACAAGGAAAAAACTGTACAGAGGCCAGCAGTAACCCCCCCTCCCCCCAACTCCCCCCCCCCCCCCCCCCACCACCCCAACCACACCCCAGAGCAGCCCACCGGCTGCCCCAGTCCCTACATGGCGGCACGGTGGCACAGTGTTTAGCACTGTTGCCTCACAGCGCCAGGGACCCAGGTTCGATTCCCGGCTTGGGTCACTGTTTGTGTGGAGTTTGCACATTCTCCCCGTGTCTGCGTGGGTTTCCTCCGGGTCCTCCGGTTTCCTCCCACAGTCCAAAGATGTGCAGGTTAGGTGAACTGACCATGCTAAATTCTCCCTTAGTCTTCCCGAACAGGCGCCAAAGTGTGGCGACTAGGGGATTTTCACAGTAACTTCATTGCACTGTGAATGTAAGCCGACTTATAACTAATAAATAAACTTTACTTTATGTCTGCTACAATACCTTCTACATGTCTTCTGCCTAAGCGAGGAATCCAACCCCCAGTTATTACTCACTCTTGGACCCAAATGGTCCCTCGAGCCAGGAATCACCACAAATACACACATACAGTTATCTATCTATCTGTATTATATATATAGAATAATGCTGCATCCTAGGCTATTGTAAAAACCCCACAGCTGGCACTGGCCATAATTCTCAGACTACCCACTGGGTGCCAATCCTGTCGAGTAATTCCTCAACATGTTTCAAGCTTTTAGAATATAATGACCTAAATTTCAAAAAGAAAAGGGTTTTTAAACCATCGACCTTTGTTTTTTGACCGGGATAATAAGCAGGAAGTGTTCAATGGAGCAGAACAGGTCAAAACTGAAGGCGATATCAAACAAAGGACACATGTAGCCTCTGGGGTTTGTGAACCATGTTTCTCTCTACCCCCTTCACGCTTGTATCTCTCTGGCGGATACACTGACAGGCAATTGTTTTATTCAACAGCATACACTAAATCTGTACTCAATTGTACACATCAACACATTTAATATTACTTCCAGCTTATAGCTTTTGGCACAGTTATAATGTGCAAAACACCATGGGCGGCATGGTGGCACAATGGTTGGCACTGCTGCCTCACAGCGCCAGGGACCCCAGTTCAATTCCTGGCTTGGCTCACTGTCTGTGTGGAATCTGTACGATCTCCGCGTGTCTGCGCAGGTTTCCTTTGGGTGCTCCGGTTTCCTCCCACAGTCTGAAGGATGTGCTGGTTAAGTGCATTGGCCATGCTAAATTCTCCCTCAGTGTACCCGAACAGAGTGTGGCAACTAGGGGATTTTCACAGTAACTTCATTGCAGTGTTAATGTATAATGTTAGCCTCCTTGTGACTAATAAATAAACTTTAAAAAAGGCACTGATCTGAGCGAAATACACCACAAGAAAAAACTGTTCCATATTTGTGGAGAGGAACCCGTGATACAATGATATAGCTGTACCCAGCCACAACACTGACAGAGTGAGAGCTTTACAACAATGCTATCATTCAGACACCAACATGTACTGTCGCTAATTACAATTTGGATATCAACAATAGTTCAGCAAAACGGATAGCCCATTTTCACAAAATACATAAAAGCAAATTACTGCAGATGCTGGAATCTGAAACCAAAAGAGAAAATGCTGGAAAATCTCAGCAGGTCTGGCAGCATCTGTAAGGAGAGAAAAGAGCTGACGTTTCGAGTCCAGATGACCCTTTGTCAAAGCTAAAAGGCAGAGAAAGTGGGAGATATTTATACTGTGGGCTGAGGGAATGAAAGATGAGTCATAGCCACAAAAACAAGGGGAAAGGCTGCTAGTGGCAGCCCATAGAGAGAATGGGAGGTGTAAATGGCCAAACGGCAGAGAAGCTGAAATCAGAGGGTAAACTGTGACCGATGAAGATGCAGGGGGAGAGGAGAGATGACTGGGAGAGAGGTAAAATGGGGAAAAGGGGAAGCAAAAGGGGAGAAAAGGTAAGGAAAAGGGGGGAATAAAATACGGGGAAAGAGTGGGGGGAGGAGAAATAAAGAAAGACAATAAAGAAATAAAAGGTAGAGAACAGTAAAAAACTAAATAACATGAAATGAAATGATTGGATTTGGAAATGTATATATAATCATAATCCTGCCCACTGCTCTGCAATATACTGATTGGAACATTTACCTACATGGACTAATATAGCCAACTGGTGGACTCATTTCAGTCCTGTTAAAATCTTCTAGAAATCTCTTTCTGAGAATCTTTAGACAATTATTGGAGAAATTTAGCACAGCCCGCACCTCCAATTGTTGGGCAAAGCAGAAACGTGATTCTCTGGTCTGCATCCAACAACAGCCTATATTTATATAGCGCCTATGACTCCATGGCCTGTTCTAAAGCTCCACACAGCGGGATTGCAAAGCAAAACATGTCACGGAGATACAAGAGGTGATGTTAGCCAGATGACCAAACTCTTACTCAAAGAGGTAGATTTTAATGAGCATCTTAAAGAAGGGGGAGGAGGTATAACAAGGGACTAATGACAGAATGGCACATACACAATGGGTAGAAACTGTGTGTGTATGGATTTTTAAAATTCACCCATAGGATGTGGCCGTCACTAACTAGGCCAGCATTTATACCCAACTGCTCTTGAGAAAGTGGTGGTGAGCTGCCTTCTTGAACCGCTCTGTAGTGTAGGTACACCCACTGAGCTATTAGGGAGGGAGTTCCAGGACTTTGACCCAGTGACAATGAAGGAACAGCGATTTACTTCCAAGTCAGGATGGTGAGTGACTTGAAGGGTGTCATAATCCTTGGTCAGGCCCCAGGTCATGGTGGGGGGGCGGGGGGGGGGGGGGGGGGGGGGGGTGGAGAAATCTAGTCAGGGACCAATAACATTTTGTTTAAAGCTGATAGTGTTTGAAATACAAGATGTTTATGAAGTGACACAAGATTTTAAATGAACAAAAATAACATTTAATGTACAAGTTCAGAGTTTTAAGTCTATACAAACATACATGCAAATTAGGAGCAGGAGGAGGCCACTCGGCCCCTCAAGCCTGTTCTGACATTCAGTAAGATCTTGGCTGATCTGATTGTAAATTCGACTCCATATTCCTGTCTACCCCCTTGTCAATCAAGAATCTATCTGGTTCTGTCTTAAAAATATTCAAAGGCTCTGCCTTTTGAGGAAGAGAGTTCCAAAGACTCACGACCCTCAGAGAAAAAAACAACTCCTTTTTATCCTAAATGGCCTAACCCTTATTTTTAAACAGTGACCCCTAGTTTGAGGTTCTCCCACAAGAGGAAACATCCTCTCCACATCCACCCTGTCAAAACCTCTCAGGACCTTACATGTTTCAATCAAGTCACCCCCTTACTCTTCTAAACTCCAGCAGATACAAGCTCAGCCTGTTTAAAGTTTATTTATTAGTATCAAAAGCATCATGAACTTTTAAATTCGTTCTTAGGATGTGGGCGGCACATTGATTAGCACTGCTGCCTTACAGTGCCAAGGATCCAGGTTCAATTCCGGCCTTGAGTCAATGTCTGCGTGGAGTTTGCACATTCTCCCCGTGTCTGCGTGGGTTTCCTCTGGGTGTTCTGGTTTCCTCCCACAGTCCAAAGATGTGCAGGTTAGGTTGATTGACTATGCTATATTGCCCCTAGTGTCAGGGGGACTAGCAAGGTAAATATATAGGGTTACGGGGATAGGGCCTGGGTGGGATGGTGGTCGGTGCAGACTTGATGGGCCAAATGGCCTCCTTCTGCACTATAGGGATTCTATGAACTGCGAGGAAGATAGTGTAAAACTTCAAAAGGACATAGGTAAGATGGAACTAGGTGATAGAACTCTCCCTTAGGGACAGCCCTTGCCAACAAGATGGGCCAAATGGTCTCCTTCTGTGCAGTAACTCATTCTGTGCAAACAGGGATCTGGGGAATAAAAACAGAAAATGCCGGATAAACCCAGCAAGTCTGGGAACATTTTGCAGAGAAACAAGAGTTAACTTTCTAGTCCATATTCAGAGCTTCCCCCAGAGATCTGGGGCTCAATTGATAGTTATTGGAAAGAGCTGTAACAGGCACAGTGGGCCGCATGGCCTCCTTCCCTGCTGCACCAACCCTTCACAACGACTCTTGGATTGAAGCAAATGGCAAGAGGGAGCCTCCTTTTATTGGCTGGGCAGTCAGTAGGTGTTGTGTGATAGGCTGGGAGCTGTGGCATTTCCCTGTTGTGGAGATGCCGGCGTTGGACTGGGGTAAACACAGTAAGAAGTTTAACAACACCAGGTTAAAGTCCAACAGGTTTATTTGGTAGCAAAAGCCACACAAGCTTTCGGAGCTGCAAGCCCCTTCTTCAGGTGAGTGGGAATTCTGTTCACAAACAGAGCATATAAAGACACAAACTCAATTTACATGAATAATGGTTGGAATGCGAATACTTACAACTAATCAAGTCTTTGAGAAACAAAACAACATGAGTGGAGAGAGCATCAAGACAGGCTAAAAAGATGTGTATTGTCTCCAGACAAGACAGCCAGTGAAACTCTGTGGGGGTTACAAATAGTGGGACATGAACCCAATATCCCGGTTGAGGCCGTCCTCGTGTGTGCGGAACTTGGCTATCAGTTTCTGCTCAGCGACTCTGCGCTGTCATGCACGACGGCGCAGAGTCGCTGAGCAGAAACTGATAGCCAAGTTCCGCACACACGAGGACGGCCTCAACCGGGATATTGGGTTCATGTCCCACTATTTGTAACCCCCACAGAGTTTCACTGGCTGTCTTGTCTGGAGACAATACGCATCTTTTTAGCCTGTCTTGATGCTCCCTCCACTCATGTTGTTTTGTTTCTTAAAGACTTGATTAGTTGTAAGTATTCGCATTCCAACCATTATTCATGTAAATTGAGTTTGTGTCTTTATATGCTCTGTTTGTGAACAGAATTCCCACTCACCTGAAGAAGGGGCTTGCAGCTCCGAAAGCTTGTGTGGCTTTTGCTACCAAATAAACCTGTTGGACTTTAACCTGGTGTTGTTAAACTTCTTACTGCATTTCCCTGTCACATGGTGTGTGAGGCCCCGCCCCTGTCCCTGGCTCCTCCAATCTAAGTTTCCTGAGGGTTTTGGGGCAGGATAGAGATGTGGCTTCTTTGTTACTGGGTCAGGTTATAAACAGGAGCACTGGGGGAAGAGGGAAAGCTGGAAGGTGCTGAACAGAAAGATAGAGAAAATGCGTGAGATTGTACACATCCAGGCTGGACAGTGTGGAAACCAGATCGGTGCTAAGGTAGAAGCTTAAAGAAAGAAGGAGCAATCTCACCCCATTATTTGATACGGATTTATTTAGATTAATATATCCATTAATACTTGTGCAGTAGAAATCTGAGGTTGGAGAATTCGAAGCAAAATATGCAGAGGTTGCAAAATTGTGAAAATATCAATTGTAAATATCATTTATTTCTTGTTGTTTAAAAATAATCCGTTCATATTTTGTGAATTGGTTTTACTGAGGAGCAAATGCCAAGGCTTTTCTCTCTCCCTTGAAGAAGGCACTGCGAATGTTATCATTTAAACCTCTTCCCCGGGTGGGAATTGCAAGATTGGAACTGATTGTATTTTGTGAGTGTGCAGGATAGTCTGGTGGATCAGCCATCTGCAATGCAGGCTTTTAGACACCCTGTTTGTGATTTGAATTTTAAAGAGATGTTTCCTTCCCTGAGGGGGTGGGAGAGAGAGAGAGAGAGAGAAATGCAGAATTATTCATAGCTGACCAATGCCCTGATTCTGAAGGAATAAAGGGTTTTGATAAATGGGTTTCTGTAGGGGCTGTGGTTCTGTTCTGCGGGCTGGAAGGACAGTCTCCCACTGCACTGACCATTCGTTTTCTTGTTATTTCAAGTTCTGGGAGGTGATTAGCGATGAACACGGCATCGACCCTACCGGCGCCTACCAGGGGAATGATGGCTTGCAACTGGAGAGGATAAATGTCTACTATAATGAAGCGGCAGGTACCGAGAGCACTGCAAAACGCAGCGAGCTGTTCCTAAATCCCTACCCCCTCCCCTTGCTTTGATTCTTAATCTTTGTGTGTGTGTGTGTATATAGAGGGAGAAGGGGATAGATTTACTTCTGTCTAACTACCAAACAGCCTTGATTCATTATTCACCGCAGTCATGTGGGTTAAGTGCCCACAAATCTATGAATTCTACCCATTCTGCATCTTGTGTGGGGTGTGTGTGCCTCTCTCTAAATATAAAATACCCCATTGGTGAAGACATTGATTGGAACAAAGTGCTGCATTGTAATGCGGTTTAGAATCATTTACTGGTGACAAGAGGGCCAAAATAATGAACCCTTTGCCCCATCCTGCCACATTTTGTTTTGACACAAAAGCCTCCAGGATGGGAACTGCCATCGATTTAAAGCACAGGTTTTGTTTTAATTTAAATCCACGAATTTTAAGGAGCCCTCCAGGGATCCCACGGGAACCCAGCAGATTTCTGCCCATCTGTCATTTTGGCTACTAAGCAAGCTCTGTGGCTGTGTACTCATGGAAAGGTACTAAGTCCAGATAAGCACCGTTTTCTAGAAGAGCTGACTGTATTGTTCGGAGCTAGTGCGGACTGTCCGTATTTGTAAGGGTCTGTGGGAATATTTGCCCTCCACACAGGAACTGATTGAAAATCCACTGTACTAAAAAAAAATTGCAAAATAGCACAACCAAAATGTACAGTTTTTAAAATATCCTCATCGTAAGATGAAAACCTCAGCTGCCAACATGTCCATATCATCATGTGCAAACATGTTTATCCATGGTGTTGCACTTCAACATAACATAGGTCCCACCCACTTCAATATGTTCATGTGTAACAAATCATACCGATTCATTCATTAATTCACAGGGATCCTGGTGCAGTGCAGAATTTAACATTGTACACCCAATCAGAATATACTTTCGTAATGCTGACGAGAGATACAGGTTGCCAAAGTTTTTCATCCTGAACTCATCAGGACAAATACAAGAATGCTAAATTTCAAAACATGGATCGCAACAGTTTATACATCAGGAGAAAAGAATGCTGATTGGTTGGGAAGTCGACTCTGATTGGCCAAGTCATTGCTAGTGGGGAACAATAGGCTCCCCAAATTCCTGGGTAATTCAAAAATGTTGCGAGGCTTGAACATATTCCTTTTGTTTGCAGAGAACAAATCCTTGCATACAGATGTATGTCAGTTGGAGCAAGCATAAATGAGCCACTTTGCCAGCTGACTGGTTTAATTTTCGCTATTAACACATTCAGGATTATTCAGCAAATGCTGCCCAATCATGGAATCGCATTTAACAGTTGACTTTGCACCTTCGATTGTTCAAAAAAGACAGATTACAGACTGTACTCATCCAGACTGTTGGGTGTGATTGGGCAGCACCTGCTGGACAATCCTGACTGCGTTAATGGCTACACAAACGACCAATTTAAAATAATCAGTCGCTCTTGTGACTTGGCTCATTTATGCTTCCTAGAAGCAGCATGCATTCAAACATAAGGACCCACTCTCCGCAAACAAATAGAATATGTTCAAACCTTGTACTTCTTTTAAATTACCCTGGAGCTTGGGAAGCCTATAGTTCCCCGTTGCGTTCTCCATGGCAATGCTTTGGCCAATCAGAGCCAACTTGCCAACCAATCATCACCCTTCGCTTCTGGAATATAAATGATTATAATTGTTTGAAATTTGGCATTCTTCTGTTTGTCCTGATGAGTGCAAGATGAGAAGTTTCGGCAACATGTCTCTTCAGCAATAATCAAATTCTGTACTACCAAGTGACATTGAATATACTTTCATATTGTCATGTAGCGGGGCCTGGTTTACCAATGCCAGTCTCTAGTGTTGGCAGCCTTCAGGATGAATCATTATCAATGGGTGGGTAGCTATTGGCTGGCTTTCTGACCTCAAAGAACAAAGAATAAAGAAAAGTACAGCACAGGAACAGGCCCCTTCAGCCCTCCAAGTCTGTGCCAATCACAATGCCCTAACTAAACTTAAAAAAACCTTCTGGCTTTACTCAGTCCGTATCCCTCTATTCCCCTTCTACTCATGTACCCATCCAGATGCCTCTTAAATGTTGCTAATGTGCCTGCTTCCACCACCTCCTCTGGCAGCGCGTTCCAGGCACCCACCACTCTCTGCGTGAGAAACCACCCCCTCACATCTCCCTTCAACCTTACCCCTCTCGCCTTGAACCTGGGCCCCTGGATGATCATCCCATTCCCTGCGGCACTGCAGACAAAGGTGGCATCCCAGTATGATCTATCCGGTCTCTATTATCCAACTACTCACTGGGTGAAGAGAAGGCCATGCAAAACGTTTGACAACTTGATTTGATAACGAGTTGCAGCAAACTGCAATTTAATTTAAGAAAAATGCTCAAAGCCGGTGCTTTGATGCATCGCCTCAAGCGAAGAGTGCGCCGATTAACCCTTATGAGCACTGAATGTTTTTTTTGGACAACATTACCTGTTTGTTAATGCCAGCAATTCATTTTCTCAGCTATGGAAATAATGACCTGTATATTAAATAACCACTGCATCACTTCTGCAGAATGCTAACAGTATTTTCATGCAGAAGACCTCTGCATTTTTTCTTGCAAAGAAAAAGAAAGATGTGCATTTACACAAAGCTTGCGTGACCTCAGGACATCCGAATGCAGTGAAGTAAGGCTGATGGTTTGCGGGGGAAAAAACGCAGAAGTAAAATAATCCGGGACTACCAGTACCCGGTAAATGAGATGATAATTCCAGTAATTTTCCAGATATTATTCAATGTTGTTTTATTAATATTCAATTCACTGTGCTATCATAACATTGCTACTGTATTTGATAAATGTTCAAGATTATATTTTTGAGACACTGGGGGAGATCTTTTGAAGTGTGCAAGTATTAAACCTCAATCGAGAACCCGTGTGATGTTGTCTTGGTAACATACTGGTGGTAATACGCTATCATCCGGTGAACTGGTTAATTCTCTTCCCATTCAAATACTCTGGATATCAGTGTATCACCCAAGCTTTGGAGCATAAGACCATAGGAGCAGAATTAGGCCACTCGGCCCATCAAGTCTGCTCCGCCATTCAATCATGGCTGATATTTTTCTCATCCTCATTCTCCTGCCTTTTCCCCCATTACCCCTGATCCCCTTATTAATCAAGAAGCCTTGAAGCCTCCAACATTCCCTCCAAAAACGGGGGCTGACTTAGATGGCGAGTACAAAAGTGAGCCGCCAGTGTGGGCGGTCGCCATTTTGAACTGCCATTGGCTTCCAACGCAAAGAATGGGCTTGTCTTTAAACTCTTGGCAACGCAGCCCATACCACCTGCTCGATCCCTTGCGCCCAGTTATAAGGTACCGGTAAGTAAAACAAGCTTTTGAGGTGAAAGATTAAGGCTGAGTACTAAAATGAGTGTTGCATGAGATGGCTGGAAAGTGGGGTGGGGTCCGAGGGGGCAGTGGGGGTGGGAGAGAGAGAGGGGGGGGGGGGGTGGTGGTGAGGGTTAGTTTTTATGCTGAGTATATGCTCAACATGATATTTGTGCTGAAAAATTGTCTTATACACCGGATCAATTTATACACTACAATTTATGGTATTTTGAAAAAAACTGTTACATAACCTGCAAATTTATACCAGGTCACATAAAACATGTACAAAATGGGCTGTGCTAAAGAATAAGAAGGCCTCTCTCTAAGTCCAGGCCTCAACAGTGACTGACAGCAATATCGTCAATAACTCTGGTGGCTATTTTCAGAAAAAATAATAAAGCTGATTTTAATTTTTGGATGATTTCTTTCAAAAATAGACCTTGTGAGAATGACAAGCTTTCAGGGTGAGCCTTATTTAATTTGGAAAGCTTCTTCCAGAAACACAGAAACCTGGGCAAGGGATTTCCAGCCCTTCCCGCTGGCAGGACCTTCTGGTCGCAGCGATGGCGACCTCCCTGCGGTTCCCTGGTGGCAGGCGTGTACCCACGCCCCCCCCCCCCCCACCGCCCCGTCCCCGGCAGCAGGGCGGGGCAAGCAACACAAAACATTGTAGGCCTCAGTGGGCTTGGAAGTTCCAGTTTGTGATGGTGATCATGAATATTAATGAGCAGAAGGTTATTTATGGCAGTCGGAAGGAGTCCACAATCACAAGCCGTGGAAAAGGAAGGCAGTGTGGGTGCACAGTGAGAGGGTAACTGATGGTTGCTATGACCACGTACAACTTGCTGTTCACTCAGTAAAGTTGGGCTCTGAAGCCAGTATTTCCTTAACACAACTCAGGGCGGCACAGCGGTTAGCATTGCTCCCTCATAGCACCAGGGACCCGGGTTCAATACCAGCCTCAGGTGACTGTCTTGTGTGGAGTTTGCATGTTGTCCCCGTTATCCTCTGGGTGCTCCGGTTTCCTCCCACGCTCCAAAGATGTGCAGGTGAGGTGAATTGGCCATGCTAAGTTGCCCTTTAGTGTCCCACGATTAGTAGGTTGTGGATTAGCCATGGTAAATGCACGGGGCTATGGGGATAGGGCAGAGGGGATGGTCTGGGTGGGATATTCTATCAGAGAGTCAGTACAGACTCGATATGCCAAATGGCCTCTTTCTGCTCCGTAGGGATTCTATGGTAACACAGACTCCCTTTTCCTCTCTCCCACACGGATGGTGTGGTTCTTATATATAATGAAGAATAACACCCTCACCTTTCCCCAGTCAGTAACAGCTGCTCTCACTTAGACAGAGCACTTACCTCATTGTGACAGGATTCCAACATTAATAAAGGTCAGTGGGGTTTGTCAATGGGATTGTCAGTGTGGGTTTCCTCCGGGTGCTCCGGTTTCTTCCTACAGTCGAAAGATGTGCGGGTTAGGTTGATTGGCCGTGCTAAATTGACCCTACTGTCAGGGGGATTAGCAGGGTAAATGCATGGGGTTATGGGAATAGGGCCTGGGTGGGATTGTAGTCAGTGCAGACTCGATGGGCCAAATGGCCTCCTTCTGCATTGTAGGGATTCTATGACTGGAATGTTTGGGGGCGGATTTGGAAGTACGGGGGGGGATTTGGAAGTTCGGGGGCGGGGGTGGGGGTGCTACTGGCAAAGTGACACAAAATGAATGTGTCAGGCTGGCTCCCTGACATGTTGCTGCATCCTCTCAGTACATCTGGAGGCGGCTTCTGAGAGGTGACAGCAGCCCATCCCTCAGCAGCTGCAAGGCCAGTTGGGGAGGTGATGGAGGCAATTTGAGGGAATTGTTTTGGAAGTCTATGGGGTTTTGCTGCCTGGTGAACCCCCACCCCCGTGTCTGCAGGAGAAGGCCATTTGGCCCCTCGAGCTAGCCACCCCCCCCCCCCCCCCCCCATTCAACAAGATCACGACTGACCTGATTGTAACCTGCCCCCGATAACATTCCACCCCTTTCAAGACTTTATCTAGGTCTGCCTTAAAAATATTCAAAGACTCTGTCCGGAACTCTACCCCCTTGCCTGCCACGGAATCGGGGCGGGCGAGAGTCCGACAGTGGAAATCTCCGTTGACCTCGGGTGATATATTCTGGTCTCGCTCGAGCGAGGCCTTAAAATCCCGTCCTCTACTTCCACTGCCTTTTGAGGAAAGGAATTGCAAAGACTCTCCTCCCCTCTATCTTAAATGGGCGACCCCTTATTTTTAAACAGTGGCCCCTAGTTCTAGATTCTCCCACAAGAGGAAGCATCCTCTCCACATCCACCCTGTCAAGACCCCTCACGATCTTAAATGTTTGAATCAAGTCGCCTCTCGCTCTCCTAGACTGCAGGGTGCAAGTCTAGCCTGTCCGACCTTTCCTCATAAGACAACCCACCCATTCTTAGTATTCCTGGCTTCATAATTGACCTCCTTAGACATGATCCCCCTGGATGTCCTGGAAATCAGCCTGACGTCAGGCTTGTAATTTTAGCTGTAACACTTTGCCGGAAACGTCTGCCGTGGTGGATCCGTCACCCATTATCTAGTCTGCCTGACTCTCCATTCTATCCGTGTTCATCAACATTGGATGGGTTGCTCCACCCATTTTGCTTCACGTCTCTATTCTTTGATATAACCTGTAACACTTTAGCGTCTATCACTTCATTGTACATGAATTTTTCTGTAACCACCTGTGCGGGAAGGAGTGTCACCCAGAGAGGACAGCAGACCCAGGTTTGAATGGAGAAGGTGTGAGGCTGAATGGAAAATGGCTGCAAGAGACTGATTTGTTCATCCCTCCAGTGCCATCTACAAGTGCCTACAAGCACCCTTTGTTAATAGAATAGAATCATTACACTGCAGAAGGAGGCCATTTGGCCCATCGGGTCTGCACCGCCCACAATCCCACCCAGGCCCTATCCCCGTAATCCATGTATTTACCCAGCTAATCCCCCCGACACTAAGGGGCAATTTAACATGGCCAATCCACCTAATCTGCATTTCTTTCAGACTGTGGGAGAAAACCAGAGCACCCGGAGGAAACCCACGTAGACACGGGGAGAACGTGCAAACTCCACATGGACAGTGACCCAAGCCGGGAATTGAACCCGGGTCCCTGGCGCTGCGAGGCAGCGGTGCTAACCACTGTGCCACCGTGCCGCCCTCTTGAGATTGTTCTCTTGAGATTGAATAGTTTCAATAACCTGTGAGAGGGAGATTGACCGGATAGAACTGATCCCAATTGGAGTTCCATTTTAAGGTACACAAGACCAGTTGGACCAGGGCCAGTTATTTCTCAAGACTTACTGGCTTTTCCTCCCGGGAGAATGGTGTAAGAAGCATTTCTTTATATTTTACATTTTAAATTATTTAGGGTAATGAGATTTTTTTTAATATTGGGCAACCTAAGTTGTCTGAGGTACGTTATGGTGCTTTTTCAAATGCAGTAATTATTAGAGGAGCAGTATATTAAATCAATGGCATTTCAAAATTTTAGGGAGAGGTTTTACCCCATCAAATTCCCCCTAGCCCTCACCAGTGTGTTTTATGGCAGGCACGTGGGGGGAATGTGGCCTTAGGCCCAGAAATCGGACTATGGGATCTTCCGCTATGATGGATCAGAAAGCCCATCAGAGGGCAGCATCAGTGGGATACAAATGAAGGCCCAATTCCCCCCCAACAGCAGATACTCCGTGATGCCAGTGGGAAAACACCCATGGAGTGGAACATGTTTGGAACAACATGGTGTACAGATGTCAGGGCACACTTGAGCAATGCCTGGGGCTCCTTCCAGAGCTCAGAATGGAGGCCACCCACACCTGGACCTTGCAACACCAAAGCAGTGAGTGGGGGGAGAGCACCCACAGGTGGGCCTTTCAGATTCACTGTCCTGGAAGGGGTCCATCTTCCAGTCTCCCCGCTCCTGAAGTTCCATCTTCATTCTCAGGAGGTCCACCTTCTGGTGTCACAGTGCTCCCAGGGATTTCTGTTCATTTTCAGGGGAGTTCATCTTCTTCAATAATGCCTCAGTGATGCTGAGCACCTTTTCAATATAGTGCCCAGGTACGAGTGTGGAGTAACCACCTTCCAGACCTGCCCTACCATGAAATATGGTGCGAAACACCGGCTGCATAACCGATGAGGTTGGGGCTGGAAGACTTGTCATGTTTCCCCATCGACCTCTGCAGCAGGAAACCATTCCCCATTCCCACCCCACCCCTCAAAGTGGGGGAATTTTGCTTAAAATCTTTTTCAAATATTGAAAATAACAGTGTATTTTGTTGAAACAAATCTAGCGTATCATCCATCCATCTGTTTCCGCTTGTGACTATTCTAATACTCTCCTGGCCAGACTCTCATCTTCCAGATCCCCCCATAAACTTGAGCTCAACCTAAACTCTCGTACCTGTATTCTATCTAGCACTAACTCCCGTTCACCTAACTAGCACTAACTCTGCCACCTGTATTCTAACTAGCACTAGCTCCCGTTCACCTAACCAGCACTAACTCTGCTACCTGTATTCGAACTAGCACTAAGCCCCCTTCATCTTCAGTTCCGGCTTTTGGGTGACTGTCTGTGCAGAGTCTGTACATCTTCCCCGTGCCTGCATGGGATTCCTCCGGGTGTTCCAATTTCCTCCCACAGTCTAAAGGAGTGGGGGAGGTCTAGTCAAAAAGGCCATTGCAGATTGGTCATGTTAAATTGCTCCTTAATGTCAGGGGGATTAGCTGGGTAAATCCGTAGGGTTACAGGGATAGGGCCTGGGTGTTTATAGTTGTTGGCGCAGGCTCAATGGTCTGAATGGCCTCCTTCTGCACTGTATGATTCTATGATTGATTCTATATTGTCACCTGGTGAAAATGTATTGTATTTTATCAGTGAATATTGAATTTCGTTTGTTAAGAGTTGCAGTTCTAATTGCTGTGAAATTTGGTTTTCTGCAATTGCCTTTTTGACCAGACCTCTCCCACTTTCACTCTGTCGGACTCCGATTTTCCAATGAGCATCGATCCTCGCAAGCGTTTGATTTGGAAAGTGGCCTTTCCCAGGCTGGACTGAACCAAGTCTATAATAACTTGCTGTCAGATGCTCATTGTTGACAAGTTCCCTCTGTCCTTTTAAGACTTTAAACTCTTGATTTGATTTGATTTATTATTGTCACATGTATTAGCATATAGTGAAAAGTATTGTTTCTTGCAAGCTATACAGACAAAGCATGCTGTTCATAGAGAAGGAAAGGAGAGAGTGCAGAATGTAGTGTTACAATCATAGCTAGGGTGTAGAGAAAGATCAACTTAATGCAAGGTAGGTCCATTCAAAAGTCTGACAGCAGCAGGGGAGAAGCTGTTCTTGAGTCGGTTGGTACGTGACCTCAGACTTTTGTATCTTTTTCCCGACGGAAGAAGGTGGAAGAGAGAATGTCCAGGGTGCGTGGGGTCCTTAATTATGCTGGCTGCTTTTCCGAGGCAGCGGGAAGTGTAGACAGAGTCAATGGATGGGAGACTGGTTTTTTTTCCTTCGGGGAGGCGGTGGTGCAGTGGTATTGTCACTGGACCAGGATAATGCTCTGGTGACCCAGGTTCAAATCTCACCACGGCCGATGGCGAAATTCGAATTCAATAAAATCTGGAAGTTAAAAGTTTAACGATGGCCATGAAACCATTTTTGTAAAAACCCATCTGGTTCACTTTTGAAGGAAGGAAATCTGCCATCTGTACCTGGTCTGGCCAAATGTACTCCAGACCCAAATACAGTGCCCTCTGAAATGGCCTGACTCAATTCAAGGGCAATTAGGGATGGGCAATAAATGCTGGCCCAGCCAGGGTACTTGTGTTATGTATCACCGTGCATTGGGATAAACAGTTAGTGTTAGGGTCAACTTGAGGGTGAATATTTCATTAATAATACCAGAAAAAAAACACCGGTAGATTCAGGAATTGGATAACGTGATTACCGCATTTTAACATCGTGTCAATGCTGTGAAATTCTGCTGATCATCTTTTTGGTCGGAATGTTTTTTTTAAGGTATAACCAATTATTAAATCAATAAACAGGCTCAAGTGGGGATTGAGACTGTTAGCTGTAACGGAAGGATGTGCAGGGTTACAGGGAGAAGACTGGGGAAGTGACACTAGGTGAATTGGTCTTTTGGAGAGCCAGTGCAGACACGGTGAGCTAAGTGGCCTTCCTTCTGCGCTCTAGCAATTCTGTGATCCTGTGAATATAATTGGCACTTGCAATGCGAATTAAACCTTCAATATCTACCATCAAATGTGAGGAGAATTCTAATCATAACTTGCCCCTGAGAGAATCTGTTTGGGCTTGATGGGCTAGAATGTCTCCAACATTGACACAAAAAACTTTATTCCCTCACCGTGGGTGGCACAGTGGTTAGCACTGCTGCCTCACAGCGCCAGGGGCCCAGGTTTGATTCCCGGCTTGGGTCACTGTGCGGAGTCTGCTCGTTCTCCCCGTGTCTGCGTGGGTTTCCTCCGGGTGCTCCGATTTCATCCCACAGTCCAAAGACGTGCGGGTTAGGTAGATTGGCCGTGCTAAATTGACCCTTAGTGTCGGGGGACTAGCTCGGGTAAATGCATGGGATTATGGGGTTAGGGCCGGGGTGGGATTGTGGTCAGTGCAGACTCGATGGGCCAATTGACCTCCTTCTGCACTGTAGGATTGTATGATTCTATCTATGATATACCATTAAAACCATGGGCTCTAAAGAAAAGACAAGGAAGCAGTTTCAATTGCTTTTCATTTGAAGTGAGTGAGTAATGAAAACTTTACTTTCTGACAAGAGATTTCCCATCCAGTTAATATGTGGTTGTCACAAGCCTATCAACCACAATGGCCAACATTTCATGGGGTGTAGTGGTAATGCCATTGGACTAGCAATCCAGAGGCTCACCCAGAGGCATGGGTTCAGATCCCACCACAGTGGAATTTAAATTCAGTTCATAAATCTGGAATATAAAAGCTGGACAGAGTACTGGTGACCACATGAAAATCCATCTGGTTCACTAATACCCTTTAGGGGAGGAAATCTGCCATCTTTATCTGCTCTGACCTACATAGCACGGTATGTGCTATGTATGGGCGGCACGGTAGCACAGTGGTTAGCACTGCTGCTTCACAGCTCCAGGGTCCCGGGTTCGATTCCCGGCTCGGGTCACTGTCTGTGTGGAGTTTGCACATTCTCCTCGTGTCTGCGTGGGTTTCCTCCGGGTGCTCCGGTTTCCTCCCACAGTCCAAAGATGTGCGGGTTAGGTTGATTGGCCAGGTTTAAAAAATTGCCCCTTAGAGTCCTGGGATGTGTAGGTTAGAGGGATTAGCGGGTAAAATATGTGGGGGTAGGGCCTGGGTGGGATTGTGGTCGGTGCAGACTCGATGGGCCGAATGGCCTCCTTCTGCACTGTAGGGATTCTATGATTCTATTCTATGATTGGCCTTTCTGCGTTACTTTTGAAAGGCCGTGTGCAACAATTGATTGGATGCAGAATCCTTTTTTCTAATTAATCTATCTGTCTGAAAACAAAGCAGATTATTCTGACTGTCAGCAACTTTTCTGAGTTCTTACTTATTCTCAGCTTGTTCCTGTTACAGGGAACCAGGATTTGTTAGTCCACCTCTACCTCAGGAGTACTGTAATTGAGAAAATGGTGAAGGGATGCTTCAATACAAGGATCCCCTCGTGTAAATGAGATTCAACGATTACTGATCCTCTTTAAATAAGGAGAACTTATTTTGCCACTTCCACACCTGTTATCCTCATCCCCTGTTTGGGAAGTTGAGTAGAGTACGATGACATCCTTCGTCACCAACGGTGGTGATTTCATAACTTGGCCGATGGTATATCCTAACTCTGACACTCTGTTCCTCCCACAGGTAGCAAGTATGTGCCCCGTGCCATCCTGGTCGACTTGGAGCCAGGCACAATGGACTCTGTCAGATCTGGACCCTTTGGACAGATTTTTAGACCTGACAATTTTGTATTTGGTATGAATTCTTTTACTCTTGGACTGTGAAGAAGGTTATCTAGGATTGCAACGGGATCTTGGTCAATTGAGCCAGTGGGCCAATGAATGGCAGATGGGGTTTAATTTGGATAAATGTGAGGTGATGCATTTTGGTAGATCGAATCGGGGCAGGACCTATTCAGTTAATGGAAGGGTGTTGGGGAGAGTTACAGAACAAAGAGACCTACGGGTACAGGTTCATAACTCCTTGAAAGTGGAGTCACAGGTGGACAGGGTGGTGAAGAAGGCATTCAGCATGCTTGGTTTCATTGGTCAGAGCATTGAATACAGGAGTTGGGACGTCTTGTTGAAGTTGTACAAGACATTGATAAGGCCACACTTGGAATACTGTGTACAGTTCTGGCCACCCTATTATAGAAAGGATATTATTAAACTAGAAAGAGTGCAGAAAAGATTTACTAGGATGATACTGGGACTTGATGGTTTGAGTCATAAGGAGAGGCTGGATAGACTGGGACTTTTTTCCCTGGAGTTTAGGAGGCTCAAGGGTGATCTTATAGAGGTCTATAAAATAACAAGGGGCATAGACAAGGTAGATAGTCAACATCTTTTCCCAAAGGTAGGGGAGTCTAAATCTAGAGGGCATAGGTTTAAGGTGAGAGGGGAGAGATACAAAAGGATCCAGAGGGGCAATTTTTTCACTCAGAGGGTGGTATCTGGAACGTGCTGCCAGAGGCGAGTGCAATTTTGTCTTTTAAAAAGCATCAAGACAGTTACATGGGTAAGATGGGTATAGAGGGATATGGGCAATTGGGGCTAGCGGTTTTAAAAAAAGAAAAGGGTGGCATGGACAAGTTGGGCCGAAGGGCCGGTATGTAGCTTGAAAAACTTCTTCAAGCATCTCTACGCTCTCAATAAAATACTCTTAATGGCAGCTCTTTATTGCTGGTTTAGAATAAAACTGGCCAAAATTAAACTTTTAACATTGCTTGAGGTGAAAAGGACCTCATTTGTGCAGTGTGAATAACACACAGAAAGAACATGAAGAGATAATATATAGAGTGCAAAAGGGAGTGCAAGAGTACAGGGGCCTACATATGCTCATAAATCATTAAAGGTGGCAGGACAGATGGAATTAATAAAGCATACAGTATCCTGGGATTTGTTAATGAGGCACATACAAGAGCAAGGAGGCGATGTTAAAGTTGTATAAAACACTGGTTTGGCCTCAACTGGAATATTACACCCAATTCTGAGTGTCACACTTCAGGAAGGTTATGAAAGGAGTGAAGGGAGTGCAGGCAGGATTCATAAGAATGGTTCTGTTACTGGGCTAAATTGAAGAAGGAAATGCTTTATAGAACCTTAGTTAGGCCGCACTTGTAATATAGTGTTCAATTCTGGTCGCCACACTACCAGAAGGATGTGGAGGCTTTGGAGAGGGTACAGAAAAGATTTACCAGGATGTTGCCTGGTATGGAGGGCATTAGCTATGAGGTGAGGTTGGAGAAACTTGGTTTGTTCTCACTGGAACGACGGAGGTTGAGGGGTGATCTGATAGAAGTCTACAAGATTATGAGGGGCATGGACAGAGTGGATAGACAGAAGCTTTGTCCCAGGGTGGAAGAGTCAATTACTAGGGGGCATAGGTTTAAGGTGCGAGGGGCAAAGTTTAAAGGAGATGTACGAGGCAAGTTTTTTTACACAGAGGGTGGTGGGTGCCTGGAACTCGCTGCCGGGGAGGTAGTGGAAGCAGATACGATAGTGACTTTTAAGGGGTGTCTTGACAAATACATGAATAGAATGGGAACAGAGGGATACGGTCCCTGGAAGATTAGGGGGTTTTAGTTCAGTCGGGCAGCAAGGTCGGTGCAGGCTTGGAGGGCCGAAGGGTCTGTTCCTGTGCTGTAATTTTCTTTGTTCTTTGTTTTATGTTTTCCTTGGGGAAGAGAAGGTTGGGAGATGATAACCAATTTATGGACAGGCATTCACCCTCAACCTAACTTTCTTTCCCAACTTCCATATCCCTTGAATCCTTTGGAATCCGCAACATTCGGGTTGATCTTGGCCTGGAATATCCTCAGCGACTGAGCCTCCACTGTTCTCTGGGATAAGGAGTACACCGGTTTCACAACACTGTGAGCAAGTTCCCCCAAGTCGCTCACCAGCTTGACTTGGAACTACACTGTGGTATCCTCTCACAGCCTCCCAGTGGCTGTGCCTTTGGCAGGGGGACGGGGGACGGGGGGGCGGTCACGTGGAATACGATGAGTGCCCAGCCCATCACCTTCTCACACACCCCGAGCTGTCCCCATAATGCGGTAAGCGGGCAGGTTCTGGAGTTGGCAGCCCAGCCGCCCGCCATTTTTAAAATAAATATTTACTGAGTAATTGAGTTTGTTACCAAGCCAGTTGAGCTGTATATTATGCTGTCCACACCATCACGTACATGGTTGACAGATCGATTTTTTTTTAACGCACATTTAAAAGGCAGGAAGGAAAGACATCGGGGCATCCCAACTCCCCAACATTGTTCCTGCCCACCTTCCCATCCCCCCCCCACTCCTTACTCAACCCCCAGGCTGCACAATCCTTTCCCACCCTAAAACCCCAGGACTTGCCTCACTCCAGATGCCATGGATTGTTTGCTGTCCTGGCAGTGCCCACCACTCCGTTCTGGCTCCATTGGGAGCTGCTGGTCAATCAGAAGGCAGGGGAGAAGTCCCACTGCCCCGCCTGTTTAGCCCAATGGCAGTGCGTTAGCTTTAACTGTGTTATCTGCTGGCCAACTCTTTCAACAAAGTGAGGAGGAGGAGGGGGGGTTGAGCAATTTAAACCTGTATGAAACCCACCCCGTGGGGGCAGACACAGGCCCAGCCTTTCTCCCGATAAATGTAACCTGTGGGTACCTCAGCTTGGCACTGCCCTGTGAATTCACACAGAGCAGAGGTCAGTCACAGACCTGTGAGGGACAGTTTCAAAATATACAGAGCCTTCCATCTGCAACTATGTTCCAGCAGAGGATGAGAAAGATCAGTGTCCAACAGGCCCCACTCACATTTCCAACCTGATAGCCAAGTTCCTGACCCAAGCTGACTGATGCTTGGAGCCCTTCATGGCCTACAGAGAGGGCAGCTATCTCCCGACAGTTTTGTTATGGTCTGGGATACTCTGTCCGAGAGGTTGCTGGAACCTCCCATAAACCCAAGGTCATCCAACATTCTGCAGCCCTAACCTGCCGTGTCCAGTTCCCCTCCCAGCCCTGTGCTCACTGACCTACACTGGCTCCCATGCCGGCATCATCCTGACTCTAAAATTCTCACCTTTGTTTTCAAACCCTCTTGCCCCAGTGGCCTTGTCCCTCCCTCTCTCTGTAACCCCCCCATCCCAGCGCCTTCAAGATAACCGCACTCCCCCCACTCCAGCCCCTGCTGCATCCCTGATTATTATTGCTCGGCCATTGGTGTCTGTTCCATGGAGCTCAAACTCTGGAATACCCTCTCTACATCTCTCCGCCTCTCAGACACGCTTCTCTTGTTTGAGACCTACCCCCTTTTGACTGAGCTTTTGACCGTCTGTTCCAATACCCCGTGTCTGCGAGGGTTTCCTCCGGGTGCTCCGGTTTCCTCCCACACTCCAAAGACGTGCGGGATAGGTTGATTGGATATGCTAAATTAACCCTTAGTAACTAAGCGGGGATAGGGCCTGGGTGGGATTGTGGTCGGTGCTTCTGCACTGGAGGGTTTCTATGTATCTCCTTACGTGCTTCAGTGTCGGACTTCACTTTATGATGTTTCTGTGAAGCACCTTGGGATGGTTTATGATATTAAAGACGATATATAAGATGTGTATGTTGTTGTTGAGGGTTCAGGTGCATGATGGGCCGAATTGACTCCAGTGTAAAAGCGAATGCTTTGTAAATGATCCCTTCCTGTTTGATTTGAAGGCCAGAGTGGCGCCGGTAACAACTGGGCCAAAGGTCACTACACGGAAGGGGCGGAGCTGGTTGACTCAGTGCTGGATGTGGTCCGAAAGGAAGCTGAAAGTTGTGACTGTCTGCAGGGCTTCCAGCTCACCCACTCGTTGGGCGGTGGCACTGGCTCAGGCATGGGCACCCTCCTGATCAGCAAGATCCGCGAGGAGTACCCCGACCGCATCATGAACACCTTTAGCGTCGTGCCGTCGCCCAAAGTGTCGGACACCGTGGTGGAGCCGTACAACGCCACCCTGTCCGTGCACCAGCTGGTTGAAAACACGGACGAGACTTACTCCATTGACAATGAAGCCCTGTACGACATCTGCTTCCGCACACTGAAGCTCACCACGCCAACATACGGCGATCTCAACCACTTGGTGTCAGCCACCATGAGTGGTGTGACCACCTGCCTCCGCTTCCCCGGGCAGCTGAACGTTGACCTCCGGAAGTTGGCCGTCAACATGGTGCCCTTCCCCCGCCTGCACTTCTTCATGCCGGGCTTTGCCCCGCTGACCAGCCGCGGCTGCCAGCAGTACCGCGCGCTGACCGTCCCCGAGTTGACCCAGCAGATGTTCGACGCCAAGAACATGATGGCGGCCTGCGACCCCCGTCACGGGCGCTACCTGACGGTGGCGGCCATCTTCCGCGGGAAGATGTCCATGAAGGAGGTGGACGAGCAGATGCTCAACATCCAGAACAAGAACAGCAGCTACTTCGTCGAGTGGATCCCCAACAACGTGAAGACGGCCGTGTGCGACATAGCGCCGCGGGGCCTCAAGATGTCGGCGACCTTCATCGGGAACAGCACCGCAATCCAGGAGCTGTTCAAGAGGATCTCGGAGCAGTTCACCGCCATGTTCCGCCGCAAGGCCTTCCTGCACTGGTACACGGGCGAGGGGATGGATGAAATGGAGTTTACCGAGGCGGAAAGCAACATGAATGACCTGGTGTCAGAATACCAACAATACCAGGAAGCCACTGCAGACGACCAGGGTGAATTCGAAGAAGAGGAAGAGGCTGAAGTTGAAGCTTAAAGTTCCGGAAGATTCCTGCACCCCCCCGACCCACTCCGAAATGGTGTAGTTTTACTCTCCCACAATCTCCTTATGAAAAAAAAAGTTGTGGTTTAACTTGTAAATCTTGTTCCTATACAACAGTGAACTTTAGTAAGGAGTGAAGCTGTGAAAAGCATGATGTAAATAGTGACCCATCCAGTGATGCAAATGGTTTTCATTTTACTAATTGCTGAAATGATTTTGAAATACTCGTGTTGAATGAAGTGAATGTTTATTATTCTTCATGATCTGAAGTGAATGAAATTTCAAACCGATATCCTGTGTTGACGTGTTTGTTCGTTCCGCTGGTGTCCAATTGTAACATTCACACAGTAAGCGTTCCACAGATAGCTCGCCACAACATGTCCCCAGACACTGTGATCTCAACACATGATTGCTTTATTCTTTAATGGGATTTGAGCATCGCGGGCCGCCCTATAATCGCCCCTGAGAAAGTTCATTTATTAGTCACAAGTAGGCTTACATTAACACTGCAATGAAGTTACTGTGTAAAGCCCCTAGTCGCCACACTCCGGCGCTCGACAACATTTAAGACAGAGGTGAGGGCATTCATCTTTCTTTCAGAGGGTGGTGAGTCTGTGGAACTTCCTTCCTCAGAGTGGCAGAGGCAGGCTTATTGAATATGTTTAAGGTTTTATTAGATTAGTTCCCTTGAAGAATCAAAGACAATGGCCAGCTCCAACTCACCGCCATCTTTCTCAACTCCTCCACTCTCTCTAAATAATCTGACTGCTTCTCCGACATCCACTATTGGGTGAGCAGAAATTCCCTCCAATTAAATATTGAAAAGATTGAAGCCATTGTTTTCAGTCCTTAACAACCACACTCCCTAGCAACCGACTCCATCCCTCTCCCTGGCAACGGTCTGAGATTAAGCCCATCTGTTCACAACTTTGCTGTAACATTTGATGCTGAATTCCTGACCTCAAACGTGCCACCACTAAGCCCACATATTTCCACTTCTGTAACGTCTCCTGACTTCACCTATCTCAGCTCATCTCCTGCTGAAACCCTCACCTTTGTTACGTCCACACTCAACTATTCCAAAGCCTCGCTGCTCTCCCAGGATTACCCTCTGTAATCTTGAGGTCATTTAAAAGTCTTAACGCACAAAGAGGAGCAGAAGTAGGCCATTCGGCCCCTCGAGCCTGCTCTGCCATTCAATGCGATCATGGCTGATCTGTTTGTGTTCCACATTCCTACCTACCCCCAATATCCTATGATTCCCTTAGCTACTGAGAATCGATCTACCTCGGCCTTATAAATGTTCAGTGATCCAGCTTCCACCACCTTCTGAGGCAGGGGATTCTGAAGTCTCTTCATATCTCTTACTAAAAAAAGCGACTGTGGTGGACCTCAGTTGTGCCTTTGTCCTATATGGACCACCGTTGTGTGTGCTTGTCATACCTGGACACATCCCCTTCCAGTTTGGGTCCTCCCCTCAGCACCTACTATAAGGGTGGCTGTCTCAACAAAGAACAAAGAACAAAGAACAATACAGCACAGGAACAGGCCCTTCGGCCCTCCAAGCCCGCGCCGCTCCCCGGTCCAGGATTGAATCCTGAATCCAGGATCCCCGCCCAATTTTCCAGCCTATCTACATACCAATATCCTATCCACCGAGCTGTCCCTCACAGCTACGATGCTTTGTTCATTACAACCTATTAACTCACCCCCACCCCCCCATTCCAGACCATGTGATCTCCAGGGAGAGGTGAAAACCCAGAGTGAAAAACCCCAGGGCCAATATGGGGAAAAAAAAATCTGGGAAATTCCTCTCCGACCCCCTGAGGCGATCGAAACGAGTCCAGGAGATCACAATGGCCCTGATCGGAAAATGCTTCCCAACCCTAGTCATTTCCACTTCCACGAACACCATATGAATTCCCTGCCCCCGAGACAGGTTCCCAACTATCCGCAGTCTCACTCTGTACTGGCACCAGCAAGATGATCATAGAATGAAGCCTTGAAACGAGAAACCAGGAACAATTAGCCCGCGCCGCTCCCTGGTCCACACTAGACCACTCTTTTGTATCCCTCCATTCCCACTCCGTTCATATAGCTGTCTAGATAAGTCTTAAACGTTCCCAGTGTGTCCGCCTCCACCACCTTGCCCGGCAACACATTCCAGGCCCCCACGACCCTCTGTGTAAAATATGTCCTTCTGATATCTGTGTTAAACCTCCCCCCCTTCACCTTGAACCTATGACCCCTCGTGAATGTCACCACCGACCCGGGGAAAAGCTTCCCACCGTTCACCCTATCTATGCCTTTCATAATTTTATACACCTCTATTAAGTCTCCCCTCATCCTCCGTCTTTCCAAGGAGAACAACCCCAGTTTCCCCAATCTCTCCTCATAACCAAGCCCCTCCATACCAGGCAACATCCTGGTAAACCTCCTCTGTACTCTCTCCAAAGCCTCCACGTCCTTCTGGTAGTGTGGCGACCAGAACTGGACGCAGTATTCCAAATGCGGCCGAACCAACGTTCTATACATCTGCAACATCAAACCCCAACTTTTATACTCTATGCCCCGTCCTATAAAGGCAAGCATGCCATATGCCTTCTTCACCACCTTCTCCACCTGTGACGTCACCTTCAAGGATCTGTGGACTTGCACACCCAGGTCCCTCTGCGTCTCTACACCCTTTATGGTTCTTCCATTTATCGTGTAGCTCCTCCCTACATTATTCCCACCAAAATGCATCACTTCGCATTTATCAGGATTGAACTCCATCTGCCATTTCCTTGCCCAAATTTCCAGCCTATCTATATCCTTCTGTAGCCTCTGACAATGTTCCTCACTATCTGCAAGTCCTGCCAGTTTTGTGTCGTCCGCAAACTTACTGATCACCCCAGTTACTCCTTCTTCCAGATCATTTATATAAATCACAAACAGCAGAGGTCCCAATACAGAGCCCTGCGGTACACCACTAGTCACAGGCCTCCAGCCGGAAAAAGACCCTTCCACTACCACCCTCTGTCTTCTATGACCAAGCCAGTTCTCCACCCATCTAGCCACCTCCCCCTTTATCCCATGGGATCCAACCTTTTTCACTAGCCTACCATGAGGGACTTTGTCAAATGCTTTACTAAAGTCCATATAGACAACATCCACGGCCCTTCCTTCGTCAACCATTTTGGTCACTTCTTCAAAAAACACCACCAGGTTAGTGAGGCATGACCTCCCTCTCACAAAACCATGTTGACTATCGTTAATGAGTTTATTCCTTTCTAAATGCGCATACATCCTCCCCCTTGTTCAGTCCAGGTTGATTATATGTTGGGATCTGCTCCTGATTCTGTTGTGAATAAAAGCCTACGCTTATATTGGCATATCGGTAGTCTTTCGCCTTATTGATAGCGCATCAGCGACACTTAATTTTAAAACATTTGCCCCCTAGTTCTTAACTCGAAGCAAGTCCCGTTTCCCTATCGCCTACATTGACTACTTGGTCAAGCAATGTCTTGAATTTAATATGCTCAATCCTTGTTTTTCTCCTCCTTATCTCAGTAATCTCCTCCAGTGCAGTATCTGTGCCCCTCTAATTCTAAACCTTGAATTGAAAACTCGAGGGCATAGGTTTAAGGTGAGAGGGGAAAGATTTAAAAGGGACCTGAGGGGCAACTTCTTCACGCAGAGGGTGGTGCAGATATGGAATAAGCTGCCAGAGATAGTGGTTGAAGCAGGTACAATAACAACATCTAAAAAGCATTTGGATAAGTACATGGAATTGAACCTGGGTCGCTGGTGCTGTGAGGCTGTCATGATGTGGAGATGCCAGCGTTGGACTGGGGTAAACACAGTAAGAGTTTTAACAACACCAGGTTAAAGTCCAACAGGTTTATTTGGTATAAAAAGGCATTTGCTACCAAATAAACCTGTTGGACTTTAACCTGGTGCCATCCCTTCTGTTGAAGCCAGGCATTTCAGGCCTGGCAGAAAGCCAAAACCCACATAGTCACAACAACAACCTGCATTTGGATCGCACCTTTCGCATCCCAAGGTGTGTCACAGGAGTGACTATCAAACAATATCTGTCGAAGAGTCACACCCGGCAGGAAAATAGGGCAGCCGATCAAAAGCTTTGTTGGAGGGATTGGTTTTAAGGAACACCTGAAATGAGGAGGGAGGACGAGAGCAGATGTGAAAAGATTTGAGGAGGGAATTCCGGAGCCGAATGCCAAGGCAGCTGAAAACACGGCTGCGAGGGATAGACCTAGGAGCAGCAGGATCTCCGAGGGTTAGAGAGCTGGAGGAGGTTATAGAGATAGGCGGCACAGTGATTAGCACTGCTGCCTCACAGCACCAAGGTCACTGTGTGGGGTTTGCACCTTCTCCTCGTGTCTGCGTGGGTTTACTCCGGTTTCCTCCCCCAGTCCAAAGATGTGTGGGTTAGGTTGATTGGCTGTGCTAAGTTGCCCCTTAGTACCAGGGGGACTAGCAAGTTAAATACATGGATAAGACTGGGGTGGGAATGTTGTCGGTGCAGGCTCGATGGGCTGAATGGCCTCCTCCTGCACTGTAGAGATTCTACGATAGGGAATGGTGAAGCCATGGAGGAAACTGGAAGCAAGGATGAGAACTTCAAAATTAGGGTAGTCTCAGCCAGGAGCACTATATTCTATATAAAAGATACAGTTTATAATGTTGTGCATAGGAACAGCAGAACATAGTAAATTTCCCCATTTCTATGTGGAACTAATATTTGATGGACTTCGAAGACTCAAAGGCAGGGTTCACTTTTAATGTGTATTTATTTTTAAATGGTCGGCCTGTACAATTGCACAGGTGATCTTTGTGTTTGATTCAAGAGCAGTGACATGTAGCATCTGAACCCAACTCTTATTTTCATTGACAACACTCCAGTTACAGAAATGTGACTGCCTTCAGATTAAGATATTGGCCTTGACACACAAACGGTCAGTCTTGCGACAATAAAAATTCTTCCACAAGGCTGTTAAATTCTTGAGCGAAGCGCAGGTGTAAGTTGTGCTTGCCTTCTGCCATCAGGTGCAGTCTGCAGACAGAAATATTTTAAAAAAACAATTAGAATCACAGTTGAGAGATGGTAAGTGTGAAAGGCGATAGGGCAAAGTTCAGAGTGTAGCGGGATTGTTGTTGTTGCAGGTCCAATAGGCCGAATGGGCTCCCTCTGCACTGACCAGAGAAGAGGTCCCTGTGGAATCGCAGTCCCCCCCTTCTCCCTCGAATCACCAGTCTCCCATCCAATTCAATCAACAACACACTGAACATAGCCTCACCTGGAGCCCTTGACGTGCTTGTGTATGTAGTCTGCGTGACATCTCGGCACCATAGGGTCTTTCTCTCCGTGAATTATGAGTGTGGGACATTTGACTTGTGGAAGAGCATCTTTACAAACATCTCCTACAGCAGAAACGCATATGATCACAGTATGTGTGGGATGACAAGTCAGAATTTTGTTGAAAAACACTCATTTTATGCTTACAGATTCTCTCGTACTGAAAACCCATTAAAATATCAAGTTCCTTTTTAAATTTTACAAATGTTCTGTCCAGGGAGACCTAGTTTTTAATTATAGTCATTATGGTACAAACTGAAACCGTTCAGCCATTGAGCCAATGCCAGCTCTCTGTGGTCAGGTCCATTCCTCCAGCTCTACTCACACAGCCCCTCAGCAAGTTTATTTCTCTCACTCGGATTTCCATCCAATTTCCTCGGATTTCCAACAATTCCAAATAATTTATCAGCACGGTCCCTTTCTGACTCAAAATGAAAATGTAGGAATGGCACATCATACCACTCTGGACCTGAATGAGCAAGATTCATTGGGGTAGCACGGTGGCACAGTGGTTAGCACTGTTACCTCAAAGCGTCAGGGACCCAGGTTCAATTCCCGGCCTTGGGTCACTATCTGTGCGGAGTCTGCACGTTCTCCCCGTGTCTGCGTGGGTTTCCTCCGGGTGCTCCGGTTTCCTCCCACAGTCCAAAGGTGTGCAGGTTAGGTTGATTGGCCATGCTAAATTGACCCTGAGTGTCAGGGGATTAGCAGGTTAAATACATGGGGTTGCAGGGCTAGGACCTGAGTGGGATTGTTGTCAATGCAGACTTGATGGGCTGAATGGCCTCCTTCTGCACTGTAGGGATTCCATGTTCCTATGATTAGAATCTTGTTCAAAAAGTAATGAGCCTGTTAATGGGCATAGCCCATTATTAATGTGCAAATCTGTCAGCAAGTTTCAGAGATGCAACACTGCAAATTGTCTATCTCCAGAACTTGCTGGACAAATTGTGTCATTCTTCCGTTTATTTCTTGCAAACAGCATCTGATTACCTCCCCCGCCTCTCCGTCCTGCCGAATTTGCACATTAACTATCTGTTAAACTTGCCACAGAAAGTTAAGTCTGGCAATTATGTGCGTGAATTTTAATAACATGGTAATGATTAAAGTTTTAAAGTTTATTAGTGTCACAAGTAGGTTTACATTAACACTGCAATGAAGTTACTGCGAAAATCCCCTAGTCGCCACACTCCGGCGCCTGTTCGGGTAACACTGAGGGACAATTTAGCACGGCCAATGCACTTAACCAGCACGTCTTTCAGACTGTGGGGGGAAGCTGGAGCACCCGGAGGAAACCCACGCAGACACGGGGAGAACGTGCAGACTCCACACAGACAGTGACCTGAGCCAGGATTCGAAGATGGGTCCCTGGTGCTGTGAGGCAGCTGTGCGAACCACTGTGCCACTATTGCTAATTAAGTTCTCCGACCCAGAAAACAAACAACTTAAACTGTGGAGTCTCATTCCTTCAGGTTGTAAATTATTCTTCCAGATTTATACACAAGAATTTCCTCAGGTTCCCTGAATTTATTGCGATCTTATCATAGAATCATAGAAACCCTACAGTACAGAAAGAGGCCATTCGGCCCATCGAGCCTGCACCGACCACAATCCCACCCAGGCCCTAGCCCCATATCCCTACATATTTTACCCGCGGCACGGTAGCACAGTGGTTAGCACTGCTGCTTCACAGCTCCAGGGTCCCGGGTTCGATTCCCGGCTCGGGTCACTGTCTGTGTGGAGTTTGCACATTCTCCTCGTGTCTGCGTGGGTTTCATCCGGGTGCTCCGGTTTCCTCCCACAGTCCAAAGATGTGCGGGTTAGGTTGATTGGCCAGGTTAAAAAAAAAATTGCCCCTTAGAGTCCTGGGATGCGTAGGTTAGAGGGATTAGCGGGTAAATATGTGGGGGTAGGGCCTGGGTGGGATTGTGGTCGGTGCAGACTCGATGGGCCGAATGGCCTCCTTCTGCACTGTAGGGTTTCTATGATTTCTATGATAATCCCTCTAACCTGCGCATCTCAGGACACTAAGGGGCAATTTTTAGCATGGCCAATCAACCTCACCCGCACATCTTTGGTCTGTGGGAGGAAACCGGAGCACCCGGAGGAAACCCACGCAGACACGAGGAGAATGTGCAAACTCCACACAGACAGTGACCCCAAGCTGGGAATCGAACCCAGGAACCCAATTATAAATCCAGTATTATCTTACCATCCACTTTTTTTCCAATTTCACCGACGCCATCTATCCAGTCAGCCCAGGTCTTAGCGAAATATTCAGCCCCGTACATCTCCACGAGGGGCCTTCTCATGTTTTCGCTCCATGTTGAGACATCGCGAACAGCTGGAATCAAGCAGGAATGGTGAGTATCAATAAGAACATAAGAACATAAGAAATAGGAGCAGGAGTAGGCCATCTAGCCCCTCGAGCCTGCCCCGCCATTCAATAAGATCATGGCTGATCTGACGTGGATCAGTACCACTTACCCGCCTGATCCCCATAACCCTTAATTCCCTTACCGATCAGGAATCCATCCATCCGCGCTTTAAACATATTCAGCGAGGTAGCCTCCACCACCTCAGTGGGCAGAGAATTCCAGAGATTCACCACCCTCTGGGAGAAGAAGTTCCTCCTCAACTCTGTCTTAAACCGACCCCCCTTTATTTTGAGGCTGTGTCCTCTAGTTTTAACTTCCTTACTAAGTGGAAAGAATCTCTCTGCCTCCACCCTATCCAGCCCCCGCATTATCTTATAAGTCTCCATAAGATCCCCCCTCATCCTTCTAAACTCCAATGAGTACAAACCCAATCTCCTCAGCCTCTCCTCATAATCCAAACCCCTCATCTCCGGTATCAACCTGGTGAACCTTCTCTGCACTCCCTCCAATACGTTAGATACAATGAGAAATAACGCTACCACAAATGAACGGGGAAATTCTACGCCGGGAAAACAGTGGGATCACCAGACAAAAGACATGAAGCGTTAAAATGGTGTGTTTATTATATTAAGATGCACAGGGGAAAGACATTGGTTATTAAGTGCTTAGAGTATTTACAAAGAGAGACTGCAGTTGGTAGGTACAGTAGGAGGCAGACAATATGTGATGCCGTGTTCTGTAAAGAAACAGACACTGAGGGACAATTTAGCATGGCCAATCCACTTAACCTGCACGTTTTTGGACTGTGGGATGAAATTGAAGCACACGGAGGAAACCCACGCAGACATGGGGAGAATGTGCAAACTCCACACAGACAGTTTCATAAATTCGCCATCTGGCTGAGTGTCCAATTATCATTATCATTATCCGACCAGCTTCTGCCACTTAGCATCATTATGGGTGGAGATCGAGATAATGCTCGAGAAACCTGTTCAGAGAACGAACGTGATAATCAAGACTCTCAGTCAGAAAGGACAAAGTCTTCACAGCGAGTAGGCAAATGCAATGTTAGTATTCATTTCGAGAGGACGAGAATACAAAAGCAGGGATGTACTGCTGAGGCTGTATAAGGCTCTGGCCAGACCACATTTGGAATATTGTGAGCAATTTTGGACCGTGTTATCTAAGGAAGGATGTGCTGGCCTTGGAGAGGGTCCAGAGGAGAGTGATCCCGGGAATGAAAAGCTTGACGTATGAGGAGCATCTGAGGACTTTGGATCTGTACTCAATGGAGTTTAGAAGGATGAAACTTACAGAGTATTGAAAGGCCTGGATAGAGTGGACGTGGGGAAGATGTTTCCATTAGTGGGAGAGACTGGGATCCAAGGGCACAGCCTCAGAGTAAAGGGACAACCCTTTAGAACGGAGATGAGGAGGAATTTCTTCAGCCAGAGGGTGATGAATCTATGGAATTCATTGTCACAGAAGGCTGTGGAGGCCAGGTCATTGAGTGTAATTAAGACAGGGATAAGTTCTTGATTGGTATGGGGATCAAAGGTTATGGAGAAAAGGCAGGAGAATGGGGTTGAGAAACGTATCAACCATGATTGAATGGCAGAACAGACTCGATGGGCCGAATGGCCTAATTCTGCTCCTATATCTTATGATCTTATATATCTTAGGGTGAGGCAGTGATATATGTCTTATAATAATTATCTAAAACCTGTGCATTAGTGTGCGTTTGAGGGTTTTAACATTAAGTGAAGTTGGTGCAGAAACGTCACATGATAACACTTCAATAACATTTTTGAATGTACCTGGTTTTACAGTGAAATGCTGGGAAGTTTTTGGAAACAGAGAGGTCTGGCTGAAACTCCAAGTGAGTAAACGAGGTAGAAATTAACCATGTTGCTCAGTGAGAGCAAGATTCAGTTTGATCCCTCAGTCTGGGGTCAGTTCCCAGTTTCACCCGCATTGAGGAAGTGATGAACAGAAAAGGGAAAGGTTGGACACGCGAGGTTGGCTTTTCGGTATCGAGTTGTTCCAGTCCTGGCCCTAAATGCCTCTCTCTGCACGTCCCAACACACTGCCCCCCCCAAAACTAGCTCGGGCTCCCGTGGGGCTGAGTTGAGAGAGGAATTCTGCCCCAATCCTGCAGCACACATGAAGGAAAGACTCACATTTACATAGCGCCTTTCACAACCACAGGATATCCCAGAGGGAAGGGTATTTTGGAGCCCAGTCATTGTTGCAACGCAGGGAATGAGGCAATTGGATTGGGCACAGCAAGATCCCACAGACTGCAATGTCGTTATGAGCAGGCAATCTGTTTTTGTGATGCCGATTAAGGGATTAATATTGGCCTGGACCTCAGGGGAAACTCCCCAGCTTCCTTTTCGAAATAATGCCACGGGATCTTTCACATCCAACTGAGAGGCAGCGCGCTCGCCTCTGAGACACAAGCCCCATTCCAGCACCCGAGCACCAACAAATCGAGTCTGACACTCCAGCGCAGTACTGCAGGAGTGCAGCACTGACAGATGTGCTAACTGTGGATGCGATGTTAAACCGAGGCCCTCTCTTCACCCTCAGTTTACCTGCTCATAACGACATTGCGATCTGTGGGATCTTGCTGTGCCCAATCCAATTGTCTCATTTCCTGCATTGCAATAGTGAGTTGGCTCCAAAAAACACTTCCCTCTGGGACGTCCTGCGGTTGTGAAAGGCGCTATGTAAATGCGAGTCTTTCCTTCAGGTGTGCTGCAGGAGCAGAGTTGGGGCTCTCTCAACTCAGCCCCACGTGAGCCCAAGCTAGTTTTGGGGGGCAGTGTGTTGGAGCGTGCGGAGAGGGGCATTTCGGTCTCATTGCAGATCCGGTGGGAGCGTCCCATTGGGTAGCAGACAGCAAAATGTGGTTGGCCTGCAGTAAGACACCCCTCCATTATCATATCAATGAAGAGTCACTGCTAAAGGGGCAGCTACATTCCAGAGATATCAATAACAAACTGAACAAAAGGTGCTGAATGAGGTGTGGCTACTTCTGCAGCAGATATGGGAGCAGTGGTGTTGTACAAGACATTAATAAGGCCACACTTGGAATACTGGGTACAGTTCTGGTCACCCTATTATAGAAAGGATATTATTAAACTAGAAAGAGTGCAGAAAAGATTTACTAGGATGCTACCGGGACTTGATGGTTTGAGTTACAAGGAGAGGCTGGATAGACTGGGACTTATTTTCCCTGAAGCATAGGAGTCTTGGGGTGATCTTATAGAGGCCTATAAAATAATGAGGGGCACTGATCAGCTAGATAGTCAACATCTTTTCTCAAAGGTTAAGGGGAGACTAAAACTAGAGGGCATAAGTTTAAGGTGAGAGGGAAGAATACAAAAGGGTCCAGAGGGGCTATTTTTTCACACAGAGGGTGGTGAGTGTCTGGAATGAGCTGCCAGAGGTAATAGTAGAGGCGGGTACAATTTTGTCTTTTAAAAAGCATTTAGACAGTTACATGGTTAAGATTAGTATAGAGGAATGTGGGCCGCATGCAGGCAATTGGGACAAGCTTAATGATAAAAACTGGGCGGCATGGACAAGTTGGGCCGAAGGGCCTGTTTCCATGCCGTAAACCTCCATGACTCAGTGGTGACCAATACATGTGGTGAGTTGATGCTCATTATAAGGACGTTAGGACCCGAACATCCCATTTTTGTCTGGGGACACAGTTTTGTCTAATGCAATCCGTAGCCATGTTAAAATGAAGCAGAAAATCCTGCAGGAGAAAACAATCCTTAACATAGAAGGATTGCAGCCTCGTTAAGGTATGTAGTAAAGAGCTGACCACTGAGGAGGTGAAAACATGCTGAAATATTTTACTTATTAACACCTCAGCCGGATGCTGTTAATAAAAATATTCTTTGACAGAGCTGCTGTTGCAATTAAGTTTTTGTTAATTATCTGTTCACGGGATGTGGTCATTGCTGACTCGGCCAGCATTGATTGCCCATCTCTAATTGCCCTCAAGAAGATGGAGGTGAGCTGCCTTCTTCAACCGCTGCAGTCCATGTAGTGTAGGTGCACAGCACACTATCACTTACCTTTAGACCTGTCCCTCAATCCCAGTTCAGCTTTGGGGAATTGTTACGAGATTCACTCCATCATTTGCATATTGTTTGTATCATGTGACCTGATCGCCACAGGTTTAGTGAGCATCAAAATGCTATTGGGCAATACTAGAGAGGGGGTGGGGGACCACAACCAAATCCTGTCCCGCCATTCGCGGTTGCTGTGCCGCCCCTCTGAGGGGTTTAACCCTGACTGCTTTCCCTAACATCGCTGTCATTTAAGAGTGGCAGAACAGGCAAGAATGCAGAGGGAGTTGATGGCCAAGCGGTATCATCACTAGACTATTAATCCAGAAACTCAGCTAGTGTTCTGGGGACCCGGGTTCGAATCCGGGTGGAACTTGAATTCAATAAAAAATATCTGGAATTAAGAATCTACTGATGATCATGAAACCATTGCCAATTGTCGGAAAAACCCATCTGGTTCACTATGCCCTTTAGGGAAGGAAATCTGCCGTCCTTAGCGGGTCTGGCCTACATGTGACTCCAGAGCTACAGCAATCATAGATCATAGAATCACTGCAGTACAGAAGGAAGCCATTCAGCCCATCGGGTCTGTACCAACCACGATCCCACGCAGGCCTTATTCCCCGTGCACATTTATCCTGTTAATCCCCCTGACACTAGGGTCAATTTAGCATGGCCAATCAACCTAACCTGCACATCTTTGAACTGTGGGAGAAAACCAGAACAACCGGAGGAAACCCACGCAGACACGGGGAGAACGTGCAAACCCCACACATACAGTGACCTGAGGCCAGAATTGAACCTGGGTCCCTGACGCTGTGAGGCAGCAGTGCTAACCACTGTGCTACTGTATCGCACCTGGCCAGCAATGTGGTTGACTCTCAACTAAGGGCAACTAGGGATGGGCAATAAATGCTGGCCCAGCCAGCGACGCCCATGTCCCACAAATGAATAAAAAGGTAGCTGCTCGCCCTTTATCTGATTAGCACTCATAGGTTTGGGGATCAAATGAAAAGGTCCGCCTCCCCCCCAACTAATTTTCACTGATTCTCCACCGCTCCACCCGATTTTGAACAGCTGGAATGTAAGCCAGCTGTTCTTGGCCAAATGGACACCTTTCCGCTTATTCGAGACCAGTACAGGTGAAGGTTAACCGTTGCAACTTCGGCCGCAGCAGCAGCTTTTCTAGGGCAATGCTTTCCAGGATTGAAAATTGCAGCAAGTCCTGCCCCTCCCTACCCCCCTCATTGGGAGCTGTGCGAGTGGGAGAGGAGCAGCACGGTGGCACAGTGGTTAGCTCTTCTGCCTCACAGCGCCAGGGTCCCAGGTTCGATTCCCAGCTTGGGTCGCTGTCTGTGCGGAGTCTGCACATTCTCCCCATGTCTGCGTGGGTTTCCTCCGGGCGCTCCGGTTTCCTCCCACAGTCCAAAGATGTGCAGGTTAGGTGAATTGGCCATGCTAAAATTACCCCACAGTGTCAGGGGGACTAGCTCGGGTAAATGCATGTGGTGATAGGAATAAGGCCTGGGTGGGATTGTGGTCGGTGCAGACTCGATGGGCCGAATGGCCTCCTTCTGCACTGTCGGATTCTATGGGAGACCTGGGAGGGTGGGGGGGACCTGTGAGAGTGGGCAGGAATTGGAGTGTTTAATCTTCAAGCGATTTTTCAAAACGTACCTTTATAACTGTCTTCGTAGAGCAAGAATCAGGCCTCTAATATTGATCGTTTAGGCTGTGAACCATTATTAAAAGTGAGAATTTAGAAGGGACTTTGCAGCTGTTAGAATTCAGTCAAAACTCCACGGTTGCCATTGATACTTCAGAGCTCGCAACCCCCAAAGTCTCATCTCACGACCGCACTGGGAGGGAATCTCGACCCCCAGTTTGAAGCCCTGTTGTATGGGGTCCAAATGGGATTTTAAAATCACAAGGGAAAATGAAGGAAGCAGATACAAGCCCTAAAACAATTCACTTTTCAACTGCCCGTGACTGATTTTGTTTCATCAACTCCAGGGAATTTGAGGTTCAAGCTGAGGAAGGATCTTTCTAATGCAAGGACTTCGAATTTCCTGTCTAAAATTAGAGCACTGTCTGCCGTGAGGGAGATTTAAAAGCATATGGCGTAAAAATGTTTTCGGGCCTAGTGTCGCAGAGGCTGCGCAGGCCCAAACCAGGAGCTGGAGGCCAGTTCGAAACTGGGCCTCAGGCCCCATTTCAACAGGTTCAACGAGATACAAATGCCTGTCGTAACTCCACAAGAGATCCATCCATCTGAGGAAATGAATTTCAGGCCCTCTGGAAAGTGGTGATGCTGAGGTAATGGGGGTGGGGGGAGTTGGTGAGGGTGGGGGGGATTATTCTCTGTAAGTATTTCTTATAATATTGCCACCAAATCCACATACTCACCGTTGTAAAGTTTTATGTCTTCCTGAGTAAGATAGGCGTTTGCACCCCACACGACCAATTTGCGAATCAGGTTGGGATATTTCGAGGCAGCAATCAGAGCAGATATTCCACCGTCGCTCCAACCCGCAAGGGAAAATCTCCTGAAGTTCAGCGCCTGGAAAGAACGGCAACATTCCTGAGACTTTGCCATGATTTTTTTTTTCATTCATGAGATATGGGCGTCGCTGGCTGGCCAGCATTTATTGCCCATCCCTAGTTGTTGAGAGTCAACCACATTGCTGTGGCTCTGGAGTCACATGTAGACCAGACCGGGTAAGGACGGCAGATTTCCTTCCCTAAGGGACATTAGTGAACCAGATGGGTTTTTCCAACAATCGACAATGGTTTCATGGTCATCAGTAGATTCTTAATTCCAGATTTTTTTTATTGAATTCAAATTCCACCATCTCCCTTGGTGGGATTTGAACCCGGGTCCCCAGAACATTAACTGAGTTTCTGGATTAATAGTCTAGCGATAATACCACAAGGCTATCACCTCCCCTATGAGAATGGATATAGCGTCATTGTGGCACAGAATGAAACCAATTTAAGTTCAATTTAACTTTATTCATTTGTGTCACAAGTAGGTTTACATTAACACTGCAATGAAGTTACTGTGATAATCCTCTAGTTGCCACACTCCGGCGCCTGTTCGGGTACACTGAGGGAGAATTTAGCACGGCCAATGCACCTACCCACCACATCTTTGGACTGTGGGAGGAAACCGGAGCACCCGGAGGAAACCCACGCAGACACGGGGAGGACGTGCAAACTCCACACAGACAGTGACCCAAGCCGGGAATCGAACTGGGGTACCTGGCGTTATGAAGCAGCAGTGCTAACCACTGTGCCGCTGTGCCACCCCATTGTGGCCGGTTGGCCAACAGCCTGAATCGTAAGCCCAATGGACAACTGAACACTCTAAATTAAACTGCTGCGGCAGACAGCTCCTACAGCAGGATCGCTGGGAACCCAGACAGGCTAAGGTCAAACACAATTCAGGTCAGGAACGAGCAGAAAGACTCGACCCTGACCATATCTGGCAGATGGTTTGTGTATTCCCAGGTTTTGGCCGGACTCTGTGGCTCCTCAGGTTCTCACCATGACCTTATTTGGAAGGGGGCAGCGTGGAATATGCATATATGGCGATTGTCACCTAGCTGGTGTCTTCCAAATAAGGAATTTGCAACCTCATTGGGTACTGCTACTCTGCCTGGTAACCTCATTGGCTGGAAACCAGAGAACCTTCTAGAAGGGCACGAAGAGGGAGATAAGAAGAGACACCTGGAGGCCACCCTCAGCAAAGACTCAGCACAACCTGCAGCAAAGACGACGACAGAAAGACTCAGTGGCAACTCAGAGATGGATGGAAGAGGGCGTACAAGAATCGCCTTCGAAGGTGAGGACTCTGAGATGGCTGAGGCTCAGAGAATTGAACCCGCGACTCAGTCAAGTTCATTGGCACGGGTAGTATTAGAATCTTAGGCAAACGGGGCTAAGATCATTTGGGAATAGGAACTGTGTGTTAGCATTTATTGAGCTTAATAAAATTGAGTTAATGAAATTGAGTTGAACCACGAACTGAATCCTGGCCTTTTGTTCACCTGGTAAATAAGGACACCTGGGTAAAGAGATTTTAGTGCAAACTGGTTGAAGTGTCTAATTTTCCAGACAACACCATTCTGCCCATCGAGCCAATGCCAGCTCTCTGCGCAGCAATCCAGTCAGTCCCATTTGCCCACTCCATCCCTGTAATCCTCACGGTCTCTACTTCCACCGCCCTGTAAGGCAGCAAGTACCACATCACCAGCATCGCTGCTTAAAGAAATTCTTTCGCACCCTCCCTCCCCCACTGTGCCTCAAGACCAGGACCTTAAATCTGTGTCCCACTAGTCCTCATACAATCAGCCAATGGGAAGAGTTTTTCCTTATCTACCTTGTCTAAACCTGTCCTAACCCCGTACACCTCCTCAAATCTCTCCTCACTCTCCTTTGCTCCAAGGGGAACAATCTGATCTCCTCAAAATCTAAACTTGTAGGTAAAATCCCTCATCCCCGGAACCAAGCTGGTAAATCTGCTCTGCACTCCCTCAGGGACCCTCACATCCTTCCTAAAGTGTGACCTGAACCGCATGCAATGCTCTTATTACAATCTAACCAAAGTCTTATGAAGGATCCGCAGAATAATGGCCCTGTGTTTGAACTCCATTTCTCTGTGATTGAAGATTTGATAGAGCCATCAAATTCTGGAATAGTTACAGCACTGTCACCCGCCATTCAGCCCATTCATTCCAGGCCAGCTCTCTCTTTGCAAGAGCAGCTCGCCCAGTCCCACTCTCCTGCCAATACCCTATCAACTTGCAAGCTTGTTCCTTTTCAAACAATTAGGGAATTCTCTTTTGAAAGCTTTGATTGAATCTGCCTTGGCCACCTCGCAGACAGAGCGTTCAAGATCCTAACCACTCTCGATCACCTCTCAGACAAGAGCGTTCTGGATTCTAACCACGGCGGCACAGTGGTTAGCACTGCTGCCTCACAGCGCTAGGGTTCGATTCCCGGCTTGGGTCACTGTCTGCGCGGAGACTGCACATTCTCTCCTGTATCTGCGTGGGTTTCCTCCAGGTGCTCCAGTTTTCTCCCACAGTCCGAAAGACATGCTGGTTAGGTGCATGGTTAGGTCCTGGTCCCCCCATGCCAACACTATAGTTAAGAAAGCCCACCAACGCCTCTACTTTCTCAGAAGACCAAGGAAATTTGGCATGTCAGCTACGACTCTCACCAATTTTTACAGATGCACCATAGAAAGCATTCTTTCTGGTTGTATCACAGCTTGGTATGGCTCCTGCTCTGCCCAAGACCTCAAGGAACTACAAAAGATCGTGAATGTAGCCCAATCCATCACGCAAACCAGCTTCCCATCCATTGACTCTGTCTACACTTCCCACTGCCTCGGCAAAGCAGCCAGCATAATTAAGGACCCCATGCACCCCGGACATCCTCTCTTCCACCTTCTTCCTTTGGGAAAAAGATACGAAAGTCTGAGGACACGTATCAACCGACTCAAGAACAGCTTCTTCCCTGCTGCTGTCAGACTTTTGAATGGACTTACCTCGCATTAAGTTGATCTTTCTCTACACCTTAGCTATGACTGTAACCCTACATTCTGCACACTCTCATTTCCTTCTCTATGAACAGTATACTTTCTCTATATAGCATGCCAGAAACAATACTTTTCACTGTATACTAATACATGTGACAAAAATAAATCAAATCAAATCAAATCATTGGCCATGCTAAATTCTCCCTCAGTGTACCCAAACATGCACCAGAGTGTGGCAACTAGGGGATTTTCACAGTAACTGCATTGCAGAGTTAATGTAAGCTGACTTGTAACACGAATAAATAAACTTTAAACTTTAAAAACTTTAACTCTTGACTACCTCACAGATACAATGTTCCAGATTCTAACCACTCGCTGGCTGCTGACTGATTTAAAATTCTGATATAAAATGGAAAACTCTCTCCTTTTATTACTGAAATAATCTACCTAAATTCTATTACCTTTCATTTTCCATCCCTTTTTACTCTCTGTCTTACTGAACTTTCTTTCTCTCCTTTCATTTTGGATTGATATCTATTTTAAAAGAGGGGTAAATAGAAATTAAAGAGCTAAACAAATGCTTCAGGGAATGCTTTGTGGGGTTGCACATTCCCAAGATGCTCAGAGTTCCATTTCCAGTTGTGCCCGGAAACTGGACTTTACAACATTGTCAATTCCATCAGAATTCAAAGTTTGCTCTGTGCCGCTCGTAACCAATGGCAGAGGTCGTGCAGCAGTGGGGAGCTTAGGGTATTTATGCAATGCACAAACCTGCATTAGATCCACAGCATCTTTCGCATCCGTATGATAGAAATCCAAAGGAAACTCTCGTTTCGGAGGGATGGAGTGCCCATAGCCTCGAGGGTCCCAGCAAACAACGCTGAAATGTTCCTTGTTCAATGACTTAAGCTGAGGTCCAAAATCGGTCTGGCTGCTTCCTGCAAGGGGAAAATGGTTTTATTAACTGGCCGTTCATCCAATCCCACCCGGAATGATATCTTCCATTAGAGCTGCACTCATTATTCGACAGTACTCAGAGAAGCAACATATGACAAAACATACTCCCAGCAATCAAAAGAGAAAATGCTGGAAAATCTCAGCAGGTCTGACAGCATCTGTAAGGAGAGAAAAGAGCTGATGTTTCGAGTCCAGATAACCCTTTGTCAAAGCTTTGATAAAGGGTCATCTGGACTTGAAATGTGTTTGATGGCAGCAGACAAGGTCACTCTCCGTGACCTTGCCCCACCCATTTGTCACCCCTCTACCTTGTTTCATTCTTTTAAGATACTCCTCATTGACCAAACCTTTGCTGAACAGCCCCCTACTATACACCTTGTACACCTGTGACTGTGCGGCCAAATTCCTCTCCAATTCGATTTTCAAGTTTGCTGACGATGCCACCATAATGGGTCAGATCTCAAACAATGACAAGTCAGAGTACAGGAATTAGATAGAGAATCTGGTGAACTGGTGCAGCAACAATAATTTCTCCCTCAATGTCAATAAAACGAAGGAGATTGTCATCGACTTCAGAAAGCATAGAGAAGAACATGCCCCTGTCTACATCAATGGGGATGAATAGAAAGGGTCGAGAGCTTCACGTTTTTAGGTGTCCAGATCACCAACAACCTGTCCTGGTCTCCGCCCCATGCCGATACTATAGTTAAGAAAGCCCACCAACGCCTCTACTTTCTCAGAAGACTAAGGAAATTAGACATTTCAGCTACGACCCTCACCAACGTTTACAAATGCACCATAGAAAGCATTCTTTCTGATTGTATTACAGCTTGGTATGGCTCCTGCTCTGCCCAAAACCGCAAGAAACTACAAAAGGTCATGAATGTAGCCCAATCCATCACGCAAACCAGCCTCCCATCCATTGACTCTGTCTACACTTCCTGCTGCCTCGGCAAAGCAGCCAACATAATTAAGGACCCCACGCACCCCGGACATTCTCTCTTCCACCTTCTGCCGTCGGGAAAAAAGATACAAAAGTCTGAGGTCACATACCAACTGACTCAAGAACAGCTTCTTCCATCAGACTTTTGAATGGACCTACCTTGCATTAAGCTGATCTTTCTCTACACCCTAGCTATGACTGTAACAGTACATTCTGCACTGTCTCGTTTCCTTCTCTATGAATGGTATGCCCTGTCTGTATGGCGTGCAAGAAACAATACTTTTCACTGTATACTAATACATGTGACATTAATAAATCAAATCAAATTAAATCAAATGATATCTGCATTATGTGGCTCAGGGTCATATCCTGCTTCACAACACTGCTGTGGTGGGATATTTGACTAGACGATGCACTAACAGCGCTATAAAAAAGGAGGTAGTTGTTGTTGTTGGAACGTAATTATTGACTTTTTAAATAGTATGTTGTAGACAGAAGAGCTATAACATTTGAAACATTAGCACTAACCTAACCGGTTTGGCAAAACCTTTGTTAAATTCTGATCTGCCAAGTCAAAAGATGAAGAAACTACAAACTTACCCAGTGCCCCAGGGAGCAGCAAGAGGGCATGATCCCCCTTCCCTGTTTGTTGATAATGGAGGTGAACTCCATTAACTTCTATTTTTGCAGAGGTTATTGTGCTGGAGCAAAAATAAATTAAAAATCAGCATGTTCAATTTCATAATATATGAAAAACGTTCTATATATATATATTTATACATATATATTATACATATAATATATATATATAAATATACATACATATATTATACATTATATTATATATTATATGGGATTGTTGTTAGTGTGGACTCGGTGGGCTAAATGGCCTCCTTCTGCACTGTAGGGATTCTATGATGTATATATATAGATATATAACTGAGGCCCAGTTAGCCTGCATGGGTGGATGTAAAAGATACATGGCATCATTTTTAAAAAGTATTAATTCACAGGATGTGGGCATCACTGGCTAGACCAGCATTTATTGCCCAACCCCGGTTGCCCTTGAGAAGGTGGTGGTGAGCTGCCTTATTGAACCACTGCAGTCCCAGAGGTGTAGGTACACCCACAGTGCTGTTAGGGATTGAGTCCCAGGATTTTGATCCAGCGACATTGAAGGAACTGTGATATGTTTCCCAGTCAGGATGGTGAGTGACTTGGAGGGGAACTTCCGGGTGGTGGTGTTCCCAGGTATCTGCTGCCCTTGTCCTTCTAGATGATAGATGTCTGCTGTTGAAGGAAGCTTGGTGAGTTTCTGCAATGCATCTTGTAGAAAGTGCACAGAGCTGTCGCTGTGCGCCAGTGGTGGAGGGGTTGAATGTTTGTGGAACGGGCGCCAATCAAGCAGGAGGTTTTGTCCTGGATGGTGTCGAGCTTGAGGGTTGTTGGAGCTGCACTCAATCGAGGCAAGTGGAGAGTATTCCATCGCACTCCTGACTTGTGTAGATGGTGGACAGGCTTTGAGGAGTCAGGAGATATTCAAAGAAAAGTAGAGAGAGTCTCCGACCTAGGAACAGGAGAAGGCCATTCAGCCCCTCAAGGCAATTCAATGAGAACATGGCTGATCTGTGACCTAACTCCACATACCCGCCTTTACCTCAGATTTCTTTAGCTAACTAAATCTCCCAATCTCAAATCTAAAATTAACAACTTGTCCAACACTGAGCAACAGATTATGTGACCAATACCATCTTTCTGTTCATAACCTGCTGACTGCGTTTTCTGCATTAGAACAATGTCTTCACTTAAAAAAATACTTCAGTTATGAAAAGTGCTTTGCAATGCCCTGGAGTTGCGAGAAATTCTATATAAATACAAGTTCTCTTGTTCATTCATATATGTTACGGGGCTTCTTTGATGCTTTATTTGTTGTTCCCTTCAAGTAGCCAGACCAAGTCATGGAGATAACGTATTAAAGACTATAGCTATAGGACTCCGACTTAAGTCATCAAGGCCAGTCAGAGTACAAAATTCAGAAATACACAAGCAGTTATAGTTTCAAATTTGATTACAAGTAATTAGTATATACCAGTCGAGGCATAGAAGTTACCTCTATCCACTCGCGTTTATTGATTAAGGTTACCTCATGCATAAGGGTTACATAAGGGTATCGTGTCCAATTATAACTTCTGCATGTTATATCATCAAGCAACGATAGCTATAATGCTGACCATTGGTATATCAACCTCCCTTTCCATTGTTCCTTGTCTAATGGGCAAACATGAGCTGTGGCTGCACATTGTTCAATTAAATGGTCCTTGACTCTTATCTGGGTCTGCTTTAATCAAGACCTGTGGTTTCCACATAGCTTTCCCTGTGTGAGTGAGAAGCAGCTTGTAGCTTATGTGATTTTTAAACATGTGTGATTATTAATCCTTTCAATATATGTACATTTAATACACATATATATATAAATTATATACATTAACATATGTAAGCCATGAAAATCTTGGCCTGGATTTTACTGGCAGGGGGTAAGTCCCAATATTGACACCAATTGCGAGTTGCAAGCACGCAGGAGTGGGCACAAGGACCAAGGTGGCAATTTTCCTGGAATCACTCTTTTGATTGGCTGCTGCCAGTCCCCCACAACCCAATCAAGGACAGTGGGCCGGCACTCCATGCTGCCAACCCAATCACAAGACCAGCAACCTTGGCAGGACTGCCAGTATAGGTGGCTGCTGCTGAGCCGTCCTTGCAAGGATGGAAGAAATTCTTTCCCTCTGACGCAGCCAAGACAGGCCCAGTGATTGGGGGTGAAAACCTTCTAGCAGTGGTGGCGGGGCTTTGGGGGAGGCTCCTGACATTGGGACACGGGCATTTTCTTTGGGCTATGGAATCTCCAAATGTGATCCCCATCCCAGCCACCAGAAGCCACCTGGAGGCTATCTCAATGCAGCTGCCAGCCTCATCACATTGGCCAACCAAACCAATGCCATTCCTCCCTCTACTCTGCCACCCAGTAAATTCTTGCCCCCTTATGTCTCCGTACAATCCATCACACTTTGCACTTTTATTTAGATTTGCTAACTAACCATAAATAAAGCAAATCTCCCTCAGCCTGCATTCCTGATGCAATGGGCTGAAGGAAGCGGTCTCTTTTCAAAATGTATATTTTCTACCGTGGTCAAAGAAGTAGCTTATAAAGCCACCACAATCCCAGATGACCATAGGCTGCTCTCCCCCTTGAGGGGGCATGCAGGAGCATCTTAAAGGAAGACAGAGAGGTGGAGAGGTTTTAGGAAGGAATTCCAGAACTTAGGCATGGGGTGGTGGAGTCAAAGGGCTAGAATTAGAGGAGATGGAGATAGGCGGTCTTGGTGATGATGTGACTATGAGTTCGGAAGTTCACCTTGGGGTCAAATATGACGCTGAGATTGTGAGCAGTCTGTTTGGGCCTCAGACGGCTGCCATGGGCAGGGGTGGAGTTGGTAACTAGGGAACAGAGTTTGTAGCAGGGGCTGAAGGCAACAGATTCAGTCTCCCCAAGACGTAACTGAAGGAAATTTCTGCTCACCCGCTGCTGAATGCCTGATAATTTAGTGAGAGTCGAGAGAGGTGATGGCGAGGTAGGGCGGATTGTCGTCAGTGTACACGTGAAAACTGACTTGTTTTGGGATGATGTCACAAAAGGGCAGCACGCAAACGAGAATTAGGATGGGGAGGGCCGAGGGGATTGTTGGAGGGCGGGGGAGAAGAGAACCAAACACAACAGAAGGAGAAGTCGTCGCAAGTGATAGTCTGGCTAGATAGATAAGAATGGAACTGGATCAGAGCATGTCCCACCCACCTGGACAATAATGGAGAAGCGTTGGAGGAAGATAGTGGACTCAATTGTGTCAACGGTTGCACACAGGTTGGGAAGGACATGGGGGGAAAGTTTCCTTTTGTCAGAATCACATGGAATATCATTTGTGATTTTGATAAGAGCCATTTTAATCACCGAGGCAATGACGGAAACCTGATTGAGGGGATTCGAACAGGGAATTTTGGGAAAGATGAACACAGTCCAGGACGTTGGGGGAGAAAGGGAGGCTGGAAATGGGACGGTGGTTTGTAAGGACAGTGCAGCCGTGCATTGTTGTTTTTTGATGACTGTGGATTTCAAGGAGGGGCAGAACCGGAGGAGAGAAAACTGTTAACAATATCAACTAATGTGGAGTGGAGATGCCAGCATTGGACGGGAGTGGGCACAGTAAGAAGGCTCACAACACAGGTTGAAGTCCAACAGGTTTATTTGGAATCATGAGCTTTCGGAGCGCCGCCCCTTCATCAGGTTCTTACTGTGCCAACATGGAGACCAGGAAGAGAAGGTATGCGTTCTACAGTTTATTGGCAATAAGGTCAAGAGAGCGGGAAGAGGGTCTCATCAACAAGATGAGCTCAGGGAGGACTGAGGGGATGTTGAGGAGAAACGAGACAAGGGTGAATGATCAGGGCTACGGTAAGGGGCAGTGGGTTTAGAGGAAGTGAGATTGATTAGTAAATTATTACAGTTTCTTTTCCTTTGTCAGCTTTCTTCCTCCAGCATATTGGCACCGCACGTTATTGATTTAGTCATCAGGAAACAGCAACTCAGAACTGGAGAAGAGTAAATGTACAAATCACAGGATAGTTAGAAAAATAACAATGACTAACTGCTGATAGCCAACAAAGCAGCAAAAATTCCAAAACGTCACATCTTAAAAGTTACACCGGGTTTGACAGACCCATAATAAAAGAGAAAAGATCCCAGTGACTCACCATGGGGAACACCAGAGGAAACCTGCCGAGTGATAGAAACATCCTGTTTGGAGCGAGTGTGCATCACCCTTCAAACCTCTTCACTTAAAGATCCACAAGTCTGCAAACCGCACTCACCAACTGTAATCAACGGCACATAATCTCGAGTGGAAGTAAGGTTGTACTTCACTCTCCTGACAGGTCACATTAAGCACTGCCCCGTATCAGCAGCGTAGTGATACAGCCTGCATCTTGTGATCATTACACCTTAATGATTGACGGGGGGGGGGGGGGGGGGGGCGGGGTGGATGGGCTGTAAAATTGTGCACCATGGCACAGTAACATGCCCACCTCCATCTGTTCCTCGCGGGAAATTTGGGATGATGTCACAAAAGGGCAGCATGCAAACGAGGATTAGGATGAGGAGGGCCGAGGGGATTGTTGGGGGGGGGGGGGGAAGAGAACCAAACACAACAGAAGGAGAAGTCGTCGCAAGTGATAGTTTGGCTAGATAGATAAGAATGGAACTGGATCAGAGCATGTTCCACCCACCTGGACAATAATGGAGAAGCGTTGGAGGAAGATAGTGGACTCAATTGTGTCAACGGTTGCACACAGGTTGGGAAGGACATGGGGGGAAACTTCCACTCGAGATTATGTGCCGTTGATTACAGTTGGTGAGTGCGGTTTGCAGACTTGTGGAGCTTTAAGCGAAGAGGTTTGAAGGGTGATGCACACTCGCTCCAAACAGGATGTTTCTATCACTCGGCAGGTTTCCTCTGGTGTTCCCCACGGTGAGTCACTGGGACCTTTTCTCTTTTATTATGGGTCTGTCACACCCGGTGTAACTTTAACTTTGTGGTGGGGAAAGCCAATGCCGAATAAAACCAACGGCCTAGTGGTCAGGCCAAAGCCAGTGACTGTGTCTGAAATATTCCCCCCATCGTTAAGGCTACCATTTCCCAGCTCTGTAATGTAGAGTCATGAGGTGGGATTTTTTATTTGATTTATCATTGTCACATGTATCAGTATACAGTGAAAAGTATTGTTTCTTGCACGCTATACAGACAAAGCATACCATACATAGAGAAGGAAAGGAGAGGGTGGAGAATGCAGTGTTTCAGTCATAGCTAGGGTGTAGAGAAAGATCAACTTAATGCAAGGTAGGTCCATTCAAAAGTCTGACAGCAGCAGGGGAGAAGCTGTTCTTGAATCGGTTGGTACGTGACCTCAGACTTTTGTATCTTTTTCCCAATGGAAGAAGATGGAAGAGAGAATGTCCGGGGTGTGTGGGGTCCTTAATTATGCTGGCTGCTTTGCCGAGGCAGCGGGAAGTGTAGACACAGTCAATGGATGGGAGGCTGATTTGCGTGATGGACTAGGCTACATTCATGACCTTTTGTAGTTCCTTGCGGTCTTGGGCAGAGCAGGAGTCATACCAAGCTGTGATACAACCAGAAAGAATGCTTTCTGTGGTGCATCTGTAAAGGTTGGTGAGAGTCGGAGCTGACATGCTAAATTTCCTTAGTCTTCTGAGAAAGTAGAGGCGTTGGTGGGCATCCCGCCCGAGGCCAACAGAGCTTTACATGGTCCGAGCGCTACGATTCCCGTGGTGCGCGGGATGGCAAATGTTCGGTCATGGAGTTTTACAGCATAACAAGAGGCCCTTCAGCCCATCGTGTCTGCAACAGCCATCAAGCACCTATCCATTCTGATCCCATTTTCCAGCGCTTGGTCCGTAGCCCTGTATGCTGTGGCATGCTTTTGTCCCTGCCTCAGCTCATCTGCTGTTGAAACCCTTATCCATTACTTTCCTATCTCTAGATCCGACTATTCCAACATTCTCCTGGTCGGTCTCCCACATTCTAACCGCTGTAAATGTGGGGCGATGTTAAACAGCTGCCTGTGTCCTAACTCGCACCAGGTCCTGTTCCCCTATCGCCCCCTCCATGTTCACTGACTTACACTGGCTGCCAATGTCTTGATTTTAAAATCCTCATCTTTGTTTTCAAATCCCTTTGTGACCGCCCCCCTCCCCATCTCTGTAATCTCTTCCAGCGCCCCACAAACACTCCCCCCACCCCACAAGACATCCATCATCCACTAGCTCTCCCCTCTCGAGCCCCCCTGAATTTAATTGCTCCACCATTGGGGGCCGGGTTTTCAGTTGCTTGGGCCCCAGACTCTGGGATTCCTCCTTACAGCTGTCCATCTCTCCACCTCACTCTCCCCCTGTAAGACACTCCTTAAAGCCAAGCTTTGGTCATCTGATCCAATATGTGGCGATTAGCATCATATTAAATATAATGCTGTTGTGAACTGCTCAGGGCATTTTTTTATTTTAAAGGTGCCATACCAATAAAGGTTGTTGTTGTTGTACAGGGGCAAACCTCCAAATCGGGAGTTGGGGAACTTCTGTACAAAGTAGTGGCACAGTGGTTAGCACTGCTGCCTCATAGCGTCAGGGACCCGGGTTCGATTCCCAGCTTGGGTCACTGTCTGTGCAGAGTCTGCACATTCTCCCCGAGTCTGCATGGGTTTCCTCTGGGTGCCCTGGTTTCCTCCCACAGTCCAAAAGACTTTGTGTCCCAAGATGTGTAGGTTAGGGGGATTAGCGGGGTAAATGCATGGCATTATGGGGATTGGGCAGGAGGTGGGCCTGAGTAGGATGCTCCTTTGAAGAGTCGGTGCAGACTCGATGGGCCAAATGGCCTCCTTCTGCACTGCAGGGATTCTATGGATCTACAATTCTATGTGCAGGTCAGGTGGATTGGCCGTGCTAAATTGTGTCCAAAAGATGTGTGGGTGGTGGATTAGCCACGGTAAATGCAGGGGTTACTAGGATAGGATGGATCAGTTCAGACTCAATGGGCCGAATAGCCTCCTCCTGCACTGTAGGGATTCTATGGAAACCTTAACCCTCCACAATGCTGCCAGACCTGCTAAATTAATCCAGCATTTTCTGTTTTCAGTTGGGAGTTTTAAGCAAGTTTTAAAACTTCACACAGTGTGAAAGGTCGCAGATTTTGATTGCAGCATTTCCCCGCTGCAATGGGGACACAATGATTCACTTCCTGGTGAACAGAAAATGAAACGCAGGCTTCTCGGTGGACCTGTTTGTGGCTATTTACCTAAAGACCCCAGGCAAGATTTTTACATTGATATAAACCGATGTGTGTCTAAATGCAAGATCTTAAAAAAAACAGAGGGGTTTTTAAATTATAAATGTAGGCGTGGGCTGTCTGCTGGATTAGCATTTTCTCTTTCTTTAAAGGGTTTAACTCACCCAAACTTTACATAGAAGTTTAGCTGCACCCCCTTTAGATTTCTATATCTTTTGCGGGTCTGAGGTTTTATTTTCTCGGAGCTTAAGTTAACCGAGACCTTTTGTTAGGTGACTCCCATCCCCTCCCCTCTGTACAACCTGACTGATAGTTACCGGTACAGTTTGGAGCCCGGGCTGCAGCGAGTTGGCAAGCGCAGCGCTCTGGACAGCGCCCTGCCTGCGGTCAACAGCATCTTCCCAGCGGCGACTCTCCGCGAACCTGCCGGAGCGCAGAGCCGGGTGCCAACCCTCCCAGGCTGCCCTGCACTCGTAACCTGAACCCTCCCGGAACCTGCAGCCAACAAATCCAGGGAAGGGGTGGGTGGGAAGGAGTAACCATAAACAAAATGGGCATTTATTAAACAACAAAAGAAACGATAACATCCTCCAGAACAAATAGAGGCCACTCGGCCCATTGTAACCCGTGCTGGCTCCTTAAAAGAACAACTCCAATTGGTGCCACCCACCCCCACCTTTTCATAGAATAGAAACATAGAAAATAGGGGGGGGGGGGGTGGGTGGCACAGTGGCTAGCACTGCTGCCTCGCAGCGCCAGGGACCCGGGTTCGATTCCTGGCTTGGGTCACTGTCTGTGCGGAGTCTGCACGTTCTCCCCGTATCTGCGTGGGTTTCCTCCGGGCGCTCCAGTTTCCTCCCACAGTCGGAAAGACGTGCTGGTTAGGTGCATTGGCCGTGCTAAGTTCACCCTCAGTGTACCCGAATAGGTACTGGAGTGCGGTGACTCGGGGATTTTCACAGTAACTTCATTGCGGTGTTAATGTAAGCCTAACTTGTGACACAAATAAATAAACTTTAAAATAAACATCATTCAATATGATCATGGTTGATCCTGCACTTTCAGTATCCCACTCCCGCTTTCTCTCCATACCCCTTGATCCCTTTAGCTGCAAAGGCCACGTCCAGCTTCCTCTTGAACATATCTAACAAAATAGAAACATAAAATCATAAAGTGCAGAAGAGGCCATTCGGCCCATCGAGTCTGTACCGACAGCTGAGAAACACCTGACCTCCCACCTAATCCCATTTACCAGCACTTGGCCCATAACCTTGAATGTTATGACTTGCCAAATGCTCAGCCAGGTACTTTTTAAAGGTTGTGAGGCAACCCGCCTCTACCACCCTTCCAGGATGGTACATTCCAGACCATCACCACCCTCTGGGTAAAGTAACTTTTCCTCACATCCCCCCTAAATCTCCTGCCCCTCACCTTGAACCTATGTCCCCTTGAACAGAAGGTGGTGAAGAAGGCATATGGTATGCTTGCCTTTATAGGACGGGGTATAGAGTATAAAAGCTGGAGTCTGGTGTTGCAGCTGTATAGAACGCTGGTTAGGCCACATTTGGAGTACTGCGTCCAGTTCTGGTCGCCGCACTACCAGAAGGACGTGGAGCCTTTAGAGAGAGTGCAGAGAAGGTTTACCAGGATGTTGCCTGGTATGGAGGGTCTTTGCTGTGAGGAGAGACTGGGTAAACTGGGCTTGTTCTCCCTGGAAAGACAGAGAATGAGGGGAGACCTAATAGAGGTCCATTGACTTTTGGCGGGATCGGAAAATGCTGGTGCCAAGCGGGGCTGGAAAATGCCGACCTTTGACTCACCACAGCATCGAAGGAAATACAAACAGAAAAAGAGCTGGAAGAAACCCGTCAGGTCCAGCAGTATCTGCTGAGAGAAAAAGAGAGTTAATGTTTGCATTGAATTTGACCAACAGTCATGTTATAATGTAAAACGGTCATAACATTATCACAGTTAGTCATATTGGACTCTCGGGGTTAATTCTATTCAGCAGATGCTGCCAGGTCAGATGAGTTTTCCCAGTGCTTTCCATTTTCATTTCAGATTTGCAGCATCCTCACAGTGACTTGCTCTTATTACTGAAGGAGGCCATTGAGCCAAGCCGGGAATCGAACCCCGGTCCCTGGCCCTGTGAGGCAGCAGTGCTAACCACTAGGCCACCGCGCTTTGGAGGGAAACTTGCAGGTGGTGGCGTTCCCATGTGTCTGCTCCCCTTGTCCTTCCGGGTGGTAGAGGTTGGGGGTTTGGAAGATGCTGTTGAAGGAGCCTGGGTGAGTTGCTGCCCTGCATCTTGTAGAGATGGTATACACTGCTGTTACTGTGCGTTGGTGACTGGGGGAGTTAAAGTTGAAGGTGATGGATGGGCCATTGATCAAGCGGGGCTGCTTTGTCCTGGATGGTGAGCTACACCCACCCAGGCAAGTGGAGAGTATTCTATCACACTCCTGACCTGTGCAATATACATGGTGGATGTGTTTGGGAAGCCAGGAGGTGGGTTACTTGCTGCTCCCCCCAATTTCCTGCAGCTTTCCTCCTAATCCCTCAATTTCCCTTATTGTCCAAAGATCTGTCAATCTCAGCCTTGAATATAGGAATGGAGCATCCACTACCCACTGTGGCAGCAAATTCCAATGATTCACAAGCTGTTGAGAGAAGAAATTTCTCCTAATCTCAATCCTAAATAATCGAATGAATTTACTTTACGCTAAATGGACAAGTTTTAGAATCTGTACTTACACATCCAAGCACTGACATCTACAAATGGATAAAACAGATGATAAAGACCAAGCTAACTCTTTATAAATCACTTTCATATAAATCGTATTTTTTTCCCCTTGACTTTCTCCCATGTTGGGAAGCTCATTAATATCAAACGGATTTTCGCTCTTTCAGAAATTTTGATCTAACATTTTTTTCAAATACACTCTTATTGTCCTGATTAATTACAGGAAGCAAAGCACCTCCGACAGTGCAGCACTCCCTCGGTACTGCACTGCATTGGCAGCTTTGACTTTTGTGCCCTGGACTGGGACTCAGACCCGCAAACCTTATGCCATAATGGACAGTTCGCACTAAGCAGCAAAATAGCCATCTGTGATTAAAACCAGGGAGCAGATAAATGAGGTTAGCACCGCTGCCTCACAGCGCCAGGGACCCGGGTTCAATTTTGGCCTTGGGTTCCTGCCTGTGTGGAGTTTGCATGTTCTCCCTGTGACCGTGTGGGTTCCCTTCAGGTGCTCCGGTTTCCTCCCACAGTTCAAAGATGTGCGGGTTAGGTGGGTTGGCCGTGCTAATTGCCCCAAAGTGTCAGGGAGATTTGCAGAGTAATTACGTGGGGATAGGGCATGGGTGGGACTGTTGTTGCTGTGGGCTTGACGGACCGAATGGCCTCCTCCTGCACGGCAGGGATTCGATGATTATATGATTTTAAATGTGCAGCAAGTCTGGCCCTCGGGGGGGGGGAGAGGGGGGGGCAGGGAAGAGGAGGGGGGGGGGGGAAGAGGAGGAAGGGGAAGAGGAGGAAGGGGGAAGAGGAGGAGGGAGAGAGGGGGGAAGAGGAGGGGGAAGGAAGAGGAGGGGGAAGAGGAGGGGGCAAGAGGAGGGGGGAAGAGGAGGAGGGGGGGAAGAGGAGGAGGGGGGAAGAGGAGGAGGGGAAGAGGAGGAGGGGGAAGA